>NC_077227.1:134587410-135324584 GCF_027887165.1 Monodelphis domestica
CCTATTTTAAATATAATCCATTCCAATCTTTTAAAATAAATAACCCCTTTTCCCCCTTACAAGAGTGCTTATGTGTATGTATATGGACCCATATATGTATGAAGTTGCATCCTGGCTGTCTATTGGGTTCTATATTCTCTGGTTCATGGAAGTAGCAGTAGAATTCCTCTGATCCTGAATTGAAATCTGATGTAATCTCCTTTAGATGAAAATAGAATTTCTTAGGGATATTTGTAGGCATAGTAGCAGTGGATTATTAGCACATCTCAGTAAGCCAACCTCTGCTCATTATAGCTCTCCTGCAGGGGTTCTTTAAAAAAATTGATAACTATCTTTCATTATAATTAGCTTCCTTTTAATACTTTTTATTTCTTTTATGCATTTAAGAACATGATTCTAAGAAGGGGGTCTATTGGCTTCACCAACCAGGCTATAAAAGGGGTCTATGACACAAAAAAACTGAGGACCCCCTGCTTTAGCACATGAAGAAAGCCAGTTACAATCCTTGGCTTGTTAGAAATATTCATGCTTTAAATTTTCTACCATTAGGAGTTATCAAGGTGCTAGATGATCTACATAATATTAAAAACAATTTAATTTTTTCCCCATCTCTATTATTACCCAAAGCGATCTTTTCTCAGAACTCTAAAAGCATTTTTTTACCCTCTCTTTACTCATCACATTCCAATTTGCATCATAAAAATTATATCAACTACAAGAGCTTATAATTTTATACTTGTAGGAAATTCTTCAACTGTTCCAAATGAGAGATCTATAACTTTATAGTTTTAATGTTTCCTGGGGCTTGTAGGTTAGATGATTTTCCCAGGGTCATAAAGGTAGTAGAAGGCAAAGACAAGATTTGAACTAAGTTTTAAATGACTCCAAGTTCAACCTTCTATTTATTATATTACATTGTCTTTCTGAAACACACTCATACCCTGTTCTAGAGTTTATCATAGTCCTTCTATATAGTAGGAGCTCAATAAATGGTTGTTGAATGAACAAGTAATTATCTGTCTGAAGTGACTATGCTTTATCCACCTTTGTGTCTCTCTGCCTCAGTTACCTGGTCTCCAGTTTAATCCAATTCAATAAACATTTATTAAGTGCTCATGATGTGCCAAGCATTGTTCTATGAGCTGGGGTTACAATTAATAAAAAGACAGTCCTTGCCCTGAAGGAGCTTATATTCTAATGGGAGGTGGGTGGGTAGAGATAGAAACAACACACAAAGGGAGAAAACAACACAAAAAGAGTGGGGGGAGCCAGAAGGTGCCTTGCTCAATAGAGTTGAAACCAGGCAGAGTAGCAGATAAGAGTGGAAACAGCTAAGAAGTTCCATTTCTGTCCTATATAAAGGTAGGTAATGGCAGGCATTTGGTACACCATCTTCCAGCCCTCCAATCAGAGGAGAGAGAAGACTGAGGAAGGTGATGTCCATCAAGGCTTGATTTAGCAGCTGATGGTGAGTTTAGGTGGGATGAACTTATCTTGGGAAGAGCATCTTATTTCCCTGGAGTTGAACCTAGGCAGAGCAGCAGATGCACACCACTTTGTACATGATAAGCACTTTATATTTGTTGAAATGAATTCTTGCACAATTAATTTTAACCTAATGATAATTTGGGTGTTTGAAAAGTGATTAAGGACTTGGAATAGATGTATTGTTTCAAAAATGGTGCTGTACTTTCAATTTCAAAGTTAAATTTCTCCAAAGGAAGCTCCAAGTACTTTGTCAATATTGCTAAAATTATTAATGTATTTAAATTAAGTGAGGGGGTGCAATGGAGATTAAATGTTGAATACATAGAAAACAATCTTATTTAAATACACAAATACAAAAAATGAAACAATACTATATAAATAGATCTTTCACATTGAATATTTATAAAGTGGGAGAAGGGTAAATCTGTTTGGATTTCTTGATTTTTCTCAAGCCCAATATTAAGTACTCTAAAACCTATTTAAGAATTTTCATGTAAAAGCATCAAAAATTTTTGAATTAATCAATCTTGATGTTTAGATATACTATATTTTGGTGGGGGAAAATGTCACTAACAGTCATATTGGGACTGAAGAATTTTTTTTAAACTACTGTAATGACCTCCCACTTTAATACTTTTAACTGTTTTTCTTTCCCCATCTCCATCTGCATTGAAATAGTTTTCTTTCCCTGTATCTGGAGTTCCTCTATAGTATACCGAGTATTTATGAATCTTTCACTTTCCTATATACTTCATCCTAATCCTACATCTGCACTGATGCCAGGATTTGACTATACCATTGAGAATTTGTGAACTAAGCTATGGGCCAATTGGCATTTACCCAATTTTCCAGAGACGAGAGAGAACAGCAGCAGCTAGCTGTCAAGCTCTAATATCATCTTTAGTGACACCAGGTCATTAACTTCCAGAAGTTCTACCTTTTGGAATTTGATTTAACAGAGAATCTTGCTTAGTGGCCTGACATCATACAACTTACTTTAAGCCATTTTTTTTTTTGGTGAAACTAATAATCTTATTCTTCTCTCTGCCATACATTTTTATACACCTTTCCTTTTAGGGTGTACTTTTTCAATGGCTCATCATCACCTATGGAATATTCAGTCCACCCTATATCTGCCATAAACTCTTTGGCCAATGCCTAAAATCCTACCTAGACTCCAAAGACTCTCCTGGAGGAGGGAAAGTAGGTCTTGGAATTGCTATTATTTTGCTAGTACTTTCTTTTATACTTGACTTTTAACATATGATATATAATGAAAATGCCCAAGTTTTTTATTTTAAAAATTACTTATCAGGTCATCAATCAACAAATGTTTGTCAAAGTCTATTTTAAACAAGTCATATGAAAAATCATGAAAGATATTTCCTGTTTTCAAGGAATCTAATATCAACTCAGGGAAATAAGGCATATACAGATTAAAATAAATTTAGCAATCTGAGGCAGAATGTAACAAATACCAAAAGAGTGCCAAAGGAGCCCAAAGGAAGGAGAGATCACGGTGAGGTTGCAGGAGTTGTGGCCCTTCAAAGATGGTTAAGTGTTTAAATTTCTGTGTTATACTTTATTCTGTTGCTTGATTCCAATAGTTTTAGCTATGTCAGATTTTGTTCTTCCAAATATAGTTGGTTTCTATTAGATGTAAGGATGGTTAGGTTAATTGTTTAAAGCAGAGAGCTAATGAGATCAATATTTGATACCCAAGTGGCCCAATTGGGGCAATTAACTTTATTGTGTTTCATGTTCATGGCTAACTCTAACATCACAAACTCTGACCATTTATCCTCAGAATGCCTGTCTTTGGGCACAAAGAGAAGGGACAGGACAGGGTGGATGGATCAGTACAAATCTACAATGACTGCTAGAAAAGAAGTGTTAGGCCAATGATACTAGGTCAGTAACTTCATCACTACACATATATCTGATGAGGAAGATAATAGGGGACTAGATGTTAGCATATACAATCAATGGACTAAGCTTTGTATGAATTGGTAATTAAATGGTGAGGCAATTTTTTATTAACGTTTTTAATTTTCTTTCCAGATTACATCAGTACAACTTTCAATAATTGTTTACTGACATTTTTCAGTCCATGTTTTTGCCATCCATTCCACCCCTCCCCCTTCTCCAAAATGGCAGGCAAGAAGATACAGACAAGCATTTGTTAAGTGACTATGCTGCTTAAGACATTACTAAGCTAGGTTTTATGAATACAAAAATCACAATGAAATAGTTCCCATCTTTGAGGAATTTGCATTCTACTTGTAAATTTGCTCAACTCTTTAGATAGTGGCCATATGGGTTAAATTTTACAATTTAATAAGGTTTTAGATATGAGAAAAGCATGTTTGTGTAGAACAGGCTTTCTGTCTCCAGGTAGACATACTATTTTTGGTTCCTGTTTCTTAGTTTAAGCTCAATTTATTTTTTAAACTAAAATATTTTTTCCAGATTACATGTTAATACACTTTTTAATAATGGTTTTCTGATATTTTGTGATCCATGTTCTCTCCCTTCCTTCCTCATTCCTCTGCTCTCCCCAAGAAGGCAGGTAATATGATATCAGTTATATATACGTAATCATACCATACTTATTTCCATGTTCATCATGTTGTGAAATGATACATTACTTATTCTAGAACAAAAATTCATGGAGAAAACAAAGTGAAGAATGGTATATTTCAATCTATCAGTGTATTTTTAAAAATATTGTTCCAGATCTGCAATTTTACCAGGGAATGAATGTGGAAATTCCTGCTACTGATGTGGATTGACAACTTGTTTGCAAATTGTAATCTTAGAGCAGGGTTTCTTTACCTTTTTTGTGTTATGTGCTTCTCATAATATTTTAAATGAATAAACTAAATATACATAGCATTATAAACACCCCCCCAATTATATTGAATATTTATTAAAATATCAAAAGTTCTAAGTTCAGGGTTCTCTTTCCCTCAAATCTGTCCATGGACCCCATTTTAAAAATTATTTGTCTTAGAGAGTTTTCTGAAGGGCAGCAAAAGGTTAAATGAGTTTTCTATATTCCCATGGCTAGTATGTGTCAGAGACATGGCATGAACTCAAGGGTTCCTGATTCTCAGCCCAGCCTCCTATATCTTCTCTTCAGCTGAGTCTTGGGCTACTGACCATCCCTTTCCATTCCCCGCTCTGCTCTCTCTAACATTCCCCTATGCCTTTCACACATTCTGTTTTCTATGTCTTGCTCATCAAGGGATCACATATCTGTAGAATCACAAGATTTAGAGCTAGAAGGGAACTTTGTTGTTCAGTTGTTTCAGTCACATCTGAAATGATGACTCTTTGTGACCCCATTTTGGATTTTTTTTGGCAAAGATTCTGAGTGGTTTACCATTTCCTTCTCCAGCTCATTTTACAGATGATGAAACTGAGGCAAAAAGGGTTAAGTGACTTGCCCAGGGTCCAACAGCTAGTAAGTGGCTGAGGCTGGATTTGAATTTAGAAAGAGGAGTCTTTCTGACTCTGTGCCTAGTACTCTATCCTCTGTTCCACCTAGCTGCCTCTTAGAAAGGATCTTAGAAACTATTCTATTGTTTTTACATGTAGTAGAGGGGAAAATAAAATTATTAAGAAAAAGAAACTTTATTCTAGGGACTCTTCCTAATCTAGGGTCCGCACTCCGCCTAAAGGATATGTGGATGGATTTTAATGGTTCTTTTAACTTGGATGGGAAAAAGATCTTTCTTTTTACTAATCTCTGGCTGAAATTTAGTGTTTCTTTTAATTATTTAAGAGTTTTATTCTGAAAAGGAATTCATAAGGATCCAAAAGGGATTCTGAAAAAGCATTCAGATTGTTAGAGGGGTCTATGACATATACACCAGTTAAGCACTGGTTATCTACGGAAACTCTCTCATTTTACAAATAAGGAAACTGAGGTCCCAGAGAGGTGCCTACAGATAGCAAATATCTGTATAGAAAATAGAGCCAGGATTTGAACCTAAGCGCCTTTGTTATTAAATCTAGTGTTCTGTCTACTATATCATATTATTTCCATTTGCTGTGTTTTACCCTGTTTCTTCTTTGGTTTGGTTTCTTCTTCCAGGCTGCTACTGTTTCTTAGGTGTACTTGAGGCTCTCTCTCTAAGGCAGAACAGGTCCCTACACGTTTCCCACTGCAGTTACATGAGTCTACTGCTGACTGCCAAGAGGACTCTTCCATTGAGGGGTGGTACATATTTCACGGCAGACAAGATAGTAAATAGTATGTTTTTCAGGAGAAGAAATTCTGGCCCCTAACTCCTTTCAGACCATGATCTTTTACGTCCCTGTGCCCTGTACTCTCCCACATCCCCCCCCCCCCATACTCCTATTCCCACCCCCTACCTCAGTCTAGTAGAGAAATAGGGAAACTTGAGTGTCTGGCTTATACTGTTGGCCCCATGGCAGCATTTGCCTGCAGGCAAAACTCTTCCCTTGGACAGCTCCGTGAAGACATCACTCGTCAGGGCCCAGTCCTCTTTAGAGAATAAATTTCTTATTGCTTCGTTCCCAAGAATGTCAGCAGTAACATGCTTACACCTGAGTGTGTCAACCATCTTCAAAGCTATTTGCCTCCCCTAGAATCCCTCTCCGCTCCCCTCAGCTCTGGATATAGCTGATGTAGGAAGTTGGGAGGAGGCATTCAATATTTGGCTTAGACTTTTATTCAAACCTTCAACATGGAATGACATCCTTTATCCCCTCTTACAATTACAAATAACATTTTTCCTTATGAAAGGGTTGAAATACCATGCAGAATAATCCTGTCATAAAAGAAATAGAGAAAGAGCTTCAGTAGGCAGGATAAAGGGAGGGAAGAAAATTTTGGGGATGGGAAATAATCCCTTGAACCCCACCAATAAATGGGCCCCTCTCTTTCCAACTGAAAGGAGATGATCGTCTTTTGTTTATCTTAGCAAGTTGGAGAAAATAAGAAGCGCCAGGAGTAAATGAAACTGAGGGGACTAGATTGACACCGAATTCTGAATGCTCCAATATACAGATGGATAGATAATCCTTATAGCTACTCCATCAATACATAAGTCTTGGACAGTCACTGTGAATGTATAATCTATTCCACTCAGAGTTGAGATGGAGAAGGACAGTGGGGCTGGATGGCCTTTGGAAACTGAATAGTCATCAACAAACCATAATGAAGAATTTACCCCATGCCAGGCACTGCTTGAAGCCTTGGATATACAATGAAAGGCTAAGATAAAGTCCCTGTCCTCAAGGATCTTACTTTCTAATGGAGGAGACAACATAGCAATAACTATATGTACAGGATATATGCAATGCAAGTGGAAGAGAGTCTGAGGAGAGCAGGCACCTGCAGCTGTGAGAATCAGGCAAAGCCTCCTGCAGAAGAAGGTGGGATTTGAGGTGAATCTAGATAACCCTGTTATCTAGGACTATTCAGCACCCATTATGTACTTGGCATTAGATTAAGGTCTTGAGATAGAAAAAAATAAGGTGAATTTGAGGAGGTGGAGATGAGGAAGGAATGCCACCCAGGCATGAGGACCAAGGTCCTGAGTAGGTAGAGGAAATGTTGTGTTTGAGGAACAGCAATAAGACTCATGCTATTGGATTATAGAGGGGAGAAAAGTGTAAGATGACCAGAGAATCCTTTTAATGGAGGCACCCTTTAATTAATTACTTTATTTATTTATTCATTCATTCATGCATTCATTCATTTATTTATTTATTCATCCATTCATTAATTTATTTAATTTGTTCATTTATTTAAAATGTTCAAGATTGCTTTTATTTGGAATTTATAAAAATATAATAATAAAAACAAAAATTCTGTCTATTAAAAAAGAACAAGAATATTGCATCAAAGGGATGATTGAGTGTAAAAGGAAGTAGACTCTTCCTAGTCATTTTCCAACACAATGCTATTAACAAATTAACAAATGGACAAGGCAATCAAATCAGAGCCTCTTATATACCAGACTATGTGCTAAGCATTGGAGAGACAAAACCAAAAGTGACACTGTCCCTGCCTTCAAGGAGTTTACATTCTAATGGAAGAGATGTATACACATACAATAAAAGGAGTACAAAAGTAGGGATCAGGAAATTCTATAAAAGGCAGTATTTGAGTCAAATATTGAAGGAAAATAGGAATTCTAAAAGGTAGAAGGGAGGAGGGGAGCATTCTAGGTACAGGAGTACAATCAGGGCAAAATTAGAATTGGGCACCCCTTCTTTTAGAAATGATGGGGTTGGCGCTTGGGAAGTAAGGATACTTGTTGCCCCATTGCAGTTCATCTTCATTCTGTACCCGAGTACAGTGCCTTGCATTGAGTTAGTGGCAAAACATTTCTGTGGTTGTTCTAAAATAAAAACAGAAAATAAAGGGAGTACCTCCTACCCAGCATCACCCAAGGAGAGAGTAAGGGATAGTGAACTTTTCCCAGGACCACACCTGAAGGTTACATCTTCTGTCTTCTAGAGCCTGAGCTCAGGACACATCGCAGGGTTCTGCTTTTTATCAGAGCCAGCAATCGTTTCTGTAGTAACAGGAAACATACCTGTGGTCTTGGTCTTCTCCCACACCCTGTGAAATGCCATTTGCAGATGGAGAAGGGGCAGAAAATATCAGAGAGCAGGAAGGAGGAAAATAAACAGACACATGGCAGGCATCCTGGGAGGTGGAGCCAGATCCTAGGAGGGAAAATAGGTCTCAGCCACGGGTCATAGAGGAAACACAGATGCATCAAATCCTAATTTGTTGAAAGGGAACCATGCTGGGCCACGAGATAGGGGATGTGGGCCTGAATTGCATTGCCATGTGTGCTAGTCCAGTAGGAAGCCATGGTTGATGATACTGAAAAGCTTTATTCCTGAAGAAAAGGAACAATGCATCTGTTCAGACCCACCCTGACCCAGGACTGGACCATCCTTTCCCATTGATTCCCTTGAGTCTCTAAATTGTCCTACCAGAAATGAAAATAAAGGGGAGCTCTCACAGGAGGGGAGCTCTCTGCTTTGGCCTTCAACCTAGATCAAACGTGCAAAGCTTTGATGATAGTGAAGATGCTGATGGTAATGGACCTGCAAGAGGAGCAGAGAAAAAAAGAGCAATCAGAAGACTTTCTATGTACAAAGAAGAGATTTATAGACAAATGCATGGTGATATTAATATATATGTGATATAAGTATATAAGTATACATGTATATAATAGCACATATCTGTATGTAAGATATTTAACACTTTATATATTTATAGACACATAGTGGAGGGGTTATAATATGATATATAATATAGAGGGGTTGGGGGAAGGGGGAAGGCTGGAGTAGGGATACCAGTTAGCTGACTTCTCATAGTCAGTGAGTTCAGTGAGCCTGTTATCTAGAACTATTCAGCACCCACTATGTACTTGGCATTAGATTAAGGTCTTGAGATAGAAAAAAATAATGCAAAAAAGTCTAGAGTTTGTGGTCTAACGAGAGAGAGATAATATGTGAACTATGTACAAACAAGAAATAGAATAAATTGGGGGTAGGGCAGCTAGGTGGCATAGTCCTGAGCCTGGAATCAGGAAGACTCCTCTTTCTGAGTTCAAATCCGGCTTCAGATACTAGCTATGTGACTCTGGTCAAGCTACTTAACCCTATTTGCCTCTGTATCCTTATCTGTAAAGTAAGCTGAAAAAGGAAAAGGATCACCCCAGTATCTTTGTCAAGAAAATTCCTAATAGGGTCATGAAGAATTGCAATGACTGAAAAATGACCACAACAAAAGTCTTAGAGAATAAGCACTAAGATTAAGGAGGGCTGGGGCAGTTTTTTTAAAATTTGTTTTTTTACAGGTGAGATTTAGCTGAGATTTGAAGGAAGTCAGGGGTAGCAGAGATCAAAAGGGAGAGTGTTCACAGGCTGGTACAGCCAGTGATAAAGCCTATAGTTAGGAGATGAAGCGTCTTGTGTGAGGACTAGCAAAGAGACCAAGGTCATTGGATCATGGAGTACACGGAGGAGAACAAAGTGTAAGAAGCCTGGAAAGCTAGTAGGGTCTGACCTAAGTTGATAGCTGTGCAAATTTTTAAAAAGATAAGATGCATGAAATATTCCAAAGGAAGGTTAGACAGGACTTGGTGACCAGATCTAGTGAGATTACCCAATCACAGAATCTCAGTCAATCAATAAACATTTATTAAGCCCCCACTGTATCCCTGGCTCTGGGCTAAACATTGTAAGGTGTCTCAAGTGTCATCTGGTCCAACACACCAAACAAGAAACTTCTCTATAAAACAGCCAGCAAATGGATATCCAAGCTTTGTTTGATGACCTTCTATCATGGGAGAATACTAATTTGATTATTTGATAGCTTTAATTTTTAGGAAGTTAACTGAATTTCTTCTTTGACATTTCCATCTACTCCTCAGTTTCTCAAAAGAATAAACCGAATCTTCTATCTCTTCAGTAGTTCTTTGTATTTTTCAAGATAGGTATTATGTCCCACCTATGTCTTTTCCTCTCCAGTTTACACACTCCTAGTTACTTCAACCAGTCCTTGCACATTTCATGAAGATGGTTTTAGATGCCCTTAAGTTTATCAAGATTTTTCCTAAAAGGTGGCACTCAACTATTTTGGAGAACAGTCTGGGAAGAGTTAAAAAATCGTGTATACCTTTTTACCCAGCAATACTACTATTTGGTTCATTTCCTAAGGTGATCAAGGGAAAAAAAAGGAATGATATATTCTACAGTAGCTCTTTTTGTGGTGGCAAAAAACTGGAAACTGAAGGGATGACCAACATTTGGGGAATGACTGAACAAATTGTGGTATGTGATTATAATGGAATACTATTGTGTCAAAAGAAATGACAAACAAGATGGTCACAAAAAATCTAGACTTATATGAAGCGATGCAAAGTGAAGCAAACACAGCAGAATGTTGTATCCTGTAACAATAATAATGTATGATGATCAACTGTCAATGACTTAATATAATAAATATATTTATTTATTATATATAATACATATAATATATAATACTATATAATATATAAATATTATTATATTATAAAAATTAAAAAAATAATAACTTAATAAAAAAGGCAAGGATTCAGGACAACGCCAAGGATTCATGATGAAAAAATATATCCATAGAAGGGACGGAGCAAGTTAGAATGTAGATCGAAACATACCATTCTTCACTTTATTTCCTTCAAGAACTTTTCTCTAGTGTAAGCAATATGTGCCTTATAGTAGGGAAATATGTATTATATGATAATATATGTGCAATCTATATCACAAACCTACCTTCTTGGTGAGGGGGAGGAATATAGGAGAGAGAAAACATGGATTGCCAACAGTTCTAAAACAAATATTTAAAATTGTTTTGAAATATAATCTGGAAAAACTTAATAAAAAAAAGGTGGCAGACAAAACCTGACACTTTGCTACAAATGTGCTTTGATGAGGACTGAATATAATGTGACCTACAGGTCTTGAAGATGGCTATTAATGTTTCCTCCTGCCATTGCTCACTCCAGCCCCAACAATCTTCCCTTATTTTGACTACCATATAGGTTTATATCTGCAATCTGTGACCCTGGAAGAAGTTAAATAGCCCATGAATTTGACCCTGTTAGTGACTTAACTAAGTGAATTAATACACCTCAGGCAGTACAATAACCAAGCTAAATTAACCTCATCTCTTAAAGGAGATGAGATAGCCAAGAAAATCTGCTGAGACAACACCAAACACCAAACAACTGACAGATTAGTGAATGGAAAAACCATACAAGATCTTTACTAGTCTGAGGAGTTTCTATCCTAAAGCATCAGTTTCAAGTGCTGTATATATGATGCTATTCTCCCTCTCCAAACTCATCTGTAGAATACAGAAGCCCTCAAATCATAAAGAATAAAAAATCAAACACAATTCCATTAGTTATCTACCATATATTAGAGTGAATCTTCACACACACACACACACACACACACACACACACACACACATCTCTCTTTTGGGGTTAGGGTCAAGGGACTCATTTACTGGTCTCATTACCTCCTCTGTTCCTTACTTAAATGGCCATATAGAGTTTAGTGTAATTTTAGCACATATTAACATGATTACAAGAGGTAATACTAATCCAATCTGATTATACTTTTGCCTTTCAAGAGGTAGGGAAAAAAGAAAATAATCAATAGCAAGAAAATATCCAACGTAAGACCATGGCGTGGACTTGCTGAATTTGCACTAATGTACAGACAGTATGATTTACCTGATGGCTCTCACTTCATCAGCTCTAAGAGGAGGTAATAAAGATAAAAGGCAGGCTGGGATTATTGCCATCAATAACATACTGACTTTACATTGTGCCCTTATCTTAATAACTCTGCTATAACAAATACTGTTTGAAATGTACTTATAAAATAGAAAGTGTCTAACAGAACAAGTACAGCTTATTATCTTAATGCTACTGGCAATAAGATTGGGAAAGCCAAAATCTTTGAGCTCAATTTGGAAAAGCTATTAAGTGATCCCAGGACTGCAAACTTGAACAGAGTGTTTTCCTTTTGGTAGGATGTTAGACAGAACTGTACAAGAGCTGTCTATGTAGATAATATTCCTCAGTGTCTGTCGGTTGTATTTAATTTAGGTTTCAATGAAGATAAGTTATTCTGAGGCAAAAATGTCTTATTTGAATCATACACTATAATAATTTAATGCAAATTCTTAATACTTCACATTTGGTAGGTACTTAGAAAGGTCACTGAGTCCATTCCCCTGATTTCCAGAAGGACTATTTCAAGTTCAATAGTCTCGGAAACTTACTCAAGTCAATGAATATTTATTAAATACCTGTTAAGTGCAAAACACTACACTATGTGCTGGGGATACAAAAAGAGTAACAGTTTATCTACTAGTGGGAAAAGATATGCACATCAATAATGATAATGCCAGGAAGAATATAATAAGTGCAAAAGTGACCAGTATTTTAAGCAAAATGCCATGAGAAATTTGAGGAGAGACAGAGCATTCCTGTTGGGGGTAGAGGAGGGAGGCTTTATGGGGGAAGTGGCACTTGAATTAATCTTTAAAAGAGGAGGTCTTCAACAAATACAAATGAGGATTCTAATACGGTGTTCAGTATGAACAAAGTCAAGGATGAGAACAGGGAAGCAAGGAGTCTGGTCTGAAGGGCAATGTGAGATGAAGCTGCAAAGATTGAAATATGACGCTGAAGTCAAATTATGGAGGTCCTTGAATATCAAAATAAGGAATTTAATAATTTGCATGGTTGGAAAATTCCTTCTTCTATTCTTGTTCTTTTTCAGTATTGTCTAAGAATGTAGATGGCATGATCCTTTGTATAAAATTAACTTGTGGATTTTATACTCAAAACTTGATATTATATTTTAAGACCAGTGACAGTTGTGCCCTTGACAATATCTTCTCAGCCTTTCCCTATTCTGTCTGGCATACCTGGGCCAGTGAACACAAGACCTTGGCACCATGGGTAAGTCACTTAGACTTTCTGAGCCCTATTTTCCTTATATAAAAATAGCAGTAATATAGCACTTGTGTTAACTGCCTGCAGTAGTGTCCATAGCTGAACATCTCTGTTCCCTCAAGAGACAAGGCTAATTGGCTAATAAGATGTAGATCTCATGGCTGGGCAGACAAGCAAGGCAAATTGTCCATTTGTTCAATGTACTGGCATTTTATTCTGGTCTAGATTGTTGAAGCCTTTTTTGATCCTTTGGGTGTCGAATTCCCCCAATTATGTCAATCTGGCTTGCCATTTTACTTCAGTCCCTCTCTATTCAGGATCCCAGCTAGATGGGAAGTGATTTCCCCTTTTACCTCTGAACCCTTAGTCCATAGACTGCATGTTCTACCCATCTCTTCATGAAAGACTTCCAATTGGCTACTGTCTTCCAGTTGCCTAACTTAGACATCTTCTAACTGAAGGAAATCTCATGTGGAATTTTAAAAATAGGAAATCATAAAAGATATTGGTGTATTAGTTCATTTTATAGCTAAATGGCTATAACTTGGTGACCTTTTCAAAAGCTCAAGTTTATGGACTTGAACTCTGCAGTGGCATGAATAGAATATTGATTTGAGAATGTTAGGCTGACGGGCATATAATTCTATGTAGTTATGATCTTTAAGCACTAATAGTAATTGAATGACCAATCCTGCATATCAATTTTATTATCAAATGTTCTTTCTTTCTTCAAAGCATCTCTTCTATATTTCCTTTTCTCTCTACTCCTACGGCTACCATGCCAGTACAAGTCCTCATCACTCCTTAACTTGACTATTGCAGTAGCCTTCTCATTGGTCTTCCATAAATCTGTTAAAGGGACTTTCCTAAAGTACAAAGACATATCATATCCCCTACTCAATGAACTCTGGAAGTTCCCTAATATTTTTAGGATCAAATACAGACACTGTTTACCTTTCAAATTCCTCATAACTTGACCTTATTCTTCTTTTTCATACTTGTTACATATTTTTACCCTTCCCATATTCTACAATTCAGCCACACTGGTCTTATCGATGTTCTCACAAGCCACCCCATTTACCATCTCTGTGCCTGGTACTCTTTGCCCATGCTTGGAATGCTCCCTCCTTTTACTTCCACCTTTTGGAATCTTTCACTTCCTTTAAGATTCATCTTGAGCATCATCTGCTGCATGAGGTTTTTCCTGATCTGCCAGCTCCTGGAACCTTTAATTACTTCTCAGATTTCCTTTCATTACGTTCATGCGTGTACACACATATGCATAATAATATATATGTAAAAACACACATATGCATATATGATCTTAGTTTAGAGGATACTATTAAGTACTTCATAGAAATTCTCTTCTGCAACAGATATTGGAGAATATATATGTATATATATAATGTAAGATTACATATACATGTATGCATTTGTATATCTAATTTTTAAATATAGGAATTAATATATCATAATTGAATTTATGCCATAATTATATAGTCAAGAAGTATTATGAATAGAACACCAGGCTTGGAGTCAGGAAGACCTGAATTCAGATTTGGTGTCAGACTGTTGACAATTGCGTGACCCTGAGCAAGCCATTTTACTCTATTTGCCTCAGTTTTGTAATGTATAAAATGAGCCAAAGAAGAAAATGTCAAACCACTTCATTGTCTTTGCCAAGAAAACTTCAAATGAAGTCATGAAGAGTTGGGCATGACTGAAAAGACTGAATAATCATAATAATATCTGTATTTATATGTAGTATCTTGTTATAGACATGTTATCTCCCCTAAGAACATAACTTTCTCTCTCTCTCTTTCTTTTTCTTTCTTTCTTTCTTTCTTTCTTGCTTTCTTGCTTTCTTGCTTTCTTTCTTGCTTTCTTTCTTTCTTTCTTTCTTTCTTTCTTTCTTTCTTTCTTTCTTTCTTTCTTTCTTTCTTTCTTTCTTTCTTTCTTTCTTTCTTTCTTTCTTTCTTTCTTTCTTTCTTTCTTTCTTTCTTTCTTCCTTCCTTCCTTCCTTCCTTCCATATTAGAATCAATATTATATATTGGTTTCAAGGCAGAAGAGCAGTAAGGGGTAGGCAATGGGGGTTAAGTGACCTGCCCAGGGTCACAAAGCTAGGAAGTGTCTGAGGCCAGATTTGAACCTAGGACCTCCCATCTCTAGGCCTGACTCTCAATCTGCTGAGCTACCCGGCTGCCTCTAAGAATATTAATTTCTTCATGGCAAGTGACTGGTTTTGGATTTGTTAATATGTGTTTACAACGTCTGGCCCAGTGTCAGACTTAAAAGAATTCTTTAATCAATGCTTGCTAGCTCAGAGACTATTCTAGAAGTTTCTATTGCATTTTAATTATTAAATATTTTTCTATTAACAAAAATGATTCTCTATCCTACCTACTCTTAAAAAATTTTCGAACAAAGATAAACCCTTATACAAATAAGCATAATCAAGCAAAATCAACTACATTTTCATTCTTTATACTTGCTCCAAGGACACATGGCAATAACTCAAATTATATGTTGACTTCACTTTCTTCTCAGTTCTTAAAAACCGCCAGCATAAAAGTTCACTCTGAAAAGTCTGCTTACCATCCTGTAATGTCAAAAGAAATTGGGTATGCAAAAAGAGAAGACGTTTTAAAAACGGGGTGATGTTTTGATGGATTTACAATTTCATGAGGTGTGAGTAATGCCAGCCCTCTAGAGCGCTGGCCCCTTTTGTGCCTTCATGTGTTTTATAATACTTGGCTGTAACGTTCTATAAATTCCTGAAAGAGGATCCACCCATTGTTCTGTAGAACTCCCTCTGGTTCTTTTAATATGATGAATGTACTAATGTAGTATTTTTGCTTTTGGGGCAGCCAGTTTCCTTTTCTGGCCATTCATATCTTTGATGACTTTTTAGTATTTCTTCTTTCATATGAATTATTACTGCTAACAGGCTGCAGACTGCTTGCAATCATCATAAGACTTTCTATTGGCCTTTAGGCCCTCCAAAATGTTTATTCTTCTGAAGACATAGCATTTTAATATCTGCAGTCATATTGCATCACCAGGGAGATAACAGCAAGGCTTTTGTCGCCGGGAATCACTTGAGAATGTTGAAAGGACTTTGTAGTTTCCCAAACCTGACCCATCCTGATCCCTTCGCTTTTATACAAATAAGCCCCAGCTGAGGATCCATTTGTAGTACCTGGGTCAAAATATTCCTCACTACCAACACTGGAAAACTGAAGTGCATGAAAAACACTTCCTCGGCTCCTGACACGAATGCAGGGATAGCATGCAGAAATGGTTAGAGAGAGAATCAAGTCCGGCTTCTGACACATGGAACGGAGTCTCAGTTTACTTATATCTACAATGAAGAGGTTTCCAGCTGTTATTCTGTGTTTCCTGTCTTAATGAAAGTATTCACAATGCAGAGCCTTGAGTTTTTTTTAAGTAACCTGCAATCTGCAGGTTTCTTTCGCTGCTTTATCTTGGATCACTTTCCAATATTTTTTCTTTCTTGTGTTTGCACTAACAATGAAGTAACTGGCTAATAAGGTGTATATTAACTTAGTTTGGGGGATACTATTAAGTACTTTATCAAATTTCTCTTCTTCTGCAACAGATATTGGAGAATTAGTTGCAGCCATCTTTACTTAAATAAAAAGCAATAAACTGATTAACCATCAATGAGACACCTTGATGTAGTTGATAGAGGGATAGTCTTGGAGTCAAGAAGATCTAGGTCCAAGTCTGACTTTGATACTTATTAGCTATGCAATCAAGGATGAGTCACTTAAGCTTTTGTGTTCAAGGCAATATTATAGGATAAAAAAGTTATAGTTAGTGCAGGCATAGAGAATTTCTCTCTCCTGGGAATTCTTTTTGTTGATGAACTTATAGGAATGAATCAAAAGAAAGGCATAAAATGTAAACATTCAAATACAAAAATGAGAATTAAAAAATCCCACAATTGTACTTGAAACCATAAGTTTCTATTATTCATGATGTTTAGAAAAAAGTAAGTACTGTATCTTTAAGAGATGTTAAATATGTTATAGTGTATAAAGAGCTGACCTTGAACTGTGAAAACCTGATTCAAGTTCCATCTCTGACATACTTACCATGTATTTCTGGCCTTTATGAACCTTCAGTGCTCTTGGCAACTCTTTGTGACTATAATATGCAGAAAGGACGCCATCTTGAATTAAAAGAGAAGTGTGCTCACCAATGAAATCACAAGTCAAATCCCCAACCTTGCTGTATGTTTAATAATTGCACAAGTAACTGCATTGTTATTTCCCCTTTGCCACCATGTTGTCCTAAATTTTCTTGCTTTTATTGCTACTAATTACAGTTCTTATTTTTGTCATTGATTCTACTTTTTCCCATTACTTTATCTAAATCTTTTCATCATCTCCTATATTTTTAAAATTTGTTATTCTTTGAGCCATTCCATTGATATACTACAGCTTGTTTAGATTTCCCCTGTTTATTGGCTCTATCAGCTATTTTCAGTTCTAGTTATTGAACAAAGGTGCAATTATCTTTTTGGCGAGTGTGTTTGCAAATGTTCAGTATGGATGAGATGATCAAAGGCTCCATATAATGATGCTGTCTTTGACTGCAAGAAAAATCTAGGTCCACCAAATCCTACGTTCCTCTCTCCGATGAGCTATAAGTGATTCTTTAATTAAACTGCAAATTTTGATATCTTTTGGCTTTATTTATGGGAATAATGTCAATATGGATATAATTAAATTCTTCCAATAGTGTTTCCTTGTAAACTATTGAAAAAAATTATAGATTGCCAATAATTAAATGATTTGTAGATGATCTAAGATCTATTAACTTCTTGGCACCTTCTGCCCTTTCCTCTGCTACTTTGCTTCTGTTATTACAGAAGTAAAAAGGGGGCTATATTAGACCAAGTGCCATGTTTTTGTTCACTTCAAGGTTCTCTAGGTTCTAGTTAGTTGACAGTGTCCTTTGGTGAAGGCCTTTTCTGAATTTAGGTTGATTTACCCAAACAGGACAGTCTATAGCAAGTCCCATATTCAGAATCTTTCTAGATTATTAGGACCTCTCAAAACCTTTGTTTCACTAACACAGAGTCACCTCCATGCAGTGATGAAGCAACAGAGTAGGATTGTGAATCCTACAGGAAAAATGCAATCATTTTTTATAATTTTGAGAGACAGTATAGAATAATAGAAAAAGTACAGGGCTTGGAATCAGAAACCTTAGGTTTGACTATTATCTCTGGCACTATGGTCAAGTCACTTAACCTCCGGGACCCTCAGTTTCCTTATCCGTAAAATGAGGATTAATAATACTTGGTTTACTTGTCTTATGACATTGTTGTATATAAGAAAGTACTTTGTAATACTTAAAAACCTCTGGAAATGCCCATTTTTATTATTTTTCCAAGGTATCCTCATGAAAGAATTGTCTCATTGGCTGTCTTCTTGTATTTAAGATACTTCCACACAGTCCTTTTGCAAGGAACGAGTTTTATACTATTATTCTAATTACATCATTTCTTTTTTCCTCATGGCCCTCCCAAGATTCCTTTTGAAGAAATTGTCAAAACACAATCTTATAGACAAAATTAAGAGGCAAGAGATTAAGCCAAATTAAAAAAAGTCCTCAGAAAAGACATTTAGAGGCTATTCACAAAATCGCTAATGCAAGAGAGAATTAATTGGTAATGAATGAAATTATGTGTTTGGCACCAAGCCCTTTGTGTAAATATAGAAATAGGAAGCCATGCAAAGAGAGAGGTAGTGCGGAATACCCTGAGGCATGGGGAATGAGTGGCACAAATCTCTTTTCTATGAACTCATAGAGCTTATTGTTTCTCTTACTCCTTTCCTATGTTTTTTTCTCCAAGACCAACTGGTAGGCCAAGGTAAGAAGTACATTGATGATTCTCTCTTGGGATGCTTCCAATAACAGAATGAATCAAATGGGCAGTCATCAGGATTGTGTGCATATCCCCAGCACCTAGTGCTGCTAGGTACAATAACATCTCTGGGCTACCTTCCTCTCAAGACTGACTATCTGTGGCTATCTTGATGTTCTGTATTGTTATTTGAACTTTCATGGGTTTGTCTTATCTTGCCAATTAGAGAGTAAGCCCCTTAAAGGCAAGGATCAAGTCTTAGATTTAGTATTTGATTTTATTTGCATACTTATGCTTTATATATTCCTCATAGTTCCTTGCCTATATAGAAATACTCTACCTCCTACCCTTTTTGAATTCTGAAATGATAACAAAATCAATGTGTCTGGGAAGAGTTTGTGTCTAATCCCTTATAGCTTCACTTATCATCTTTGTATCTTTACAAACCCACTTGACTACCTAATTCCTCCCTGACTCCTTTATATGAGTTAACTCCTTGAGGTCAGGAAATAACTTCCCATTTTTGTTTATAGCTCAAGGGCTTAGCACAGTTCCTGGCACATAGTAAACACCCCATAAATGCTTTTAAATTCACTTGTTCGACAATTAGTTGTCCCATCCCACTGACTCCAAAGTCACACACTCTCTAGTAGTTATCTCCTTCTTTCATTTGGCCAACTCTTTTGTTCTGGTCATCATTACTTGCTTTGGCTGTTATCTGTCTCATCACCTGCTTAGAAGACAGTGTTATGTAAAAATTAAAATTAAGATATAATAACTTCAAATATTATAGTTTATAAGATTTATTAATAATCACTAGAAGTAAAGGAATAAAAAGGTAACAAAATAAAACCATGTGCCCAAACTAATCTACCTGTTCAAAAAAAAGCCCATGTTCACAGCTGTCCTCATAGGAAGAGAAGCCACAGAAGACCACCCAATTTATCCCCTGTCTACGTTAGCACGTGATGACAGGAAGTCAGTGGGCTTCTGGGAATCATAGTTTTTAGGGTAACAGACTTCTAATTATACAGTTAGCTTTGTCACATCACTCTTCTTCCTCTCCATCTCTATATCTATTCAGTGACTTTCCACAAAAGCCTTTGTATCCTTCCCCTTTTCTCTACTACCCACATTTAAGTCTATCATTTCTTACTTGCCTATTCCATTAGCCTCCTAATTCATTTCCCTATCATTGGTTTCCCTTCTCTCTAATCCACCTCATAGTTGTCAAAATAATCTTCCTGATACATAGGGCTATGCTACCCTTATGCTCATAAACTTTCAGTAGCTCCCCATTGCCTAGGAGATCAAATAGAAACTTGTTAGCATTTCTTTCTTTTTTTTTTTAACCCTTACCTTCCATCTTAGAATCAGCACTGAGTATTGGTTCCAAGGCAGAAGAGCAGTAAGGGCTAGCCAATGGGGATGAAGTGACTTTCCCAGGGTCACACAACTAGGAGATGTCTCAGGCCACATTTGAACCCAGAACCTTCCACCTCTAGGCTTGGCTCTAAATCCATGGAGGCACAGGAAGTACTCTCAGGAAGTTGAAGTCAAGAAGATTCATCTTCCTGAGATCAAATCTGGCCTCTGACACTGACTAATTGGGTGACCCTGGGCAAGTCACTTACCTTGGTTTGCCTCAGTTCTTTACCTGTAAAATGAGGTAGAGAAGGAAATGGCAAACCACCCAAATATCTCTGTCAAGAAAACCCCAAACAGAGTCACAAAGAGTCAGATACAACTGAAAAAGAGGACAGGACAACAAAAAAATGGAGCCTCACACAGGTGAAGAGGTTTACCAGAGATCACCACAGCAGAGAACTCAAACCCAGATTTTATAACTTTAAGTTAGATCTTCCCTACACCTTTCAGTTTACACTTAGCATGCTTTCAGATGCATCCCCGTGTGACTCCAGGAACACCCACTATTTTTCCATCAGCAAACAGGATCATTTAAAGTAATAGAAATAGTGCAAGTAAAGTTAATTCCTTTTGCTTTTCTTTCAACATAAGACTCTTAAGTCCTTTCAAAGTGAAGTTTGAGGTGTCCTGCTAAATACTTCATAAAGAAAGTCATTAGCTGGCTTGTTACTTTGATCCCTGAGCACTCACATGAGAGTGTATGTGCGAGAAGGGTGGAAAATAAATTGTGTCTCTACAGGGACAACATTGCTAGGAAAACCTGGCTAGGTTGGACTGGACAGAGGGAGGTGGGGTGTGGTAGGGAGTGATTGGGGAACAGACCTGAACATGACTTGATCCTCTGCAGCTGCAGACAGAGGTGTGCCAGAGGTGAACACGAGTTCCTTTGTAGCAGCCAAAAGTACGTGGTGTGTAGTCCATCGGTGAAATGGTCTTTGAGGACAGATCTGCAGTTTGATCTGATAGTGCCTTGTTTTGGGAGTTTGATTCCAACAGCTATGTCATAGATTGGATGGAGAAAGTAGTCTCTTTCTTTGGGGGGGGGGCGGGAAGAAGTCAACCATTTGGTGGACTGCATTTCTCTGCTCTTGCACTCTTTTCTAAACATTCCAGACAGATGGAGTTTTGGACAAAGCCCTCCTTATTGGCCCTTCTTTATTATTCCAGTGGAGATGATGTGCAGGAAGGGTTAAGGTTCAAGTCAGAAGATGAACTGTTCTCTCAACAGGCTTGGGAAAGCGATTTTGGTTAGCCTCAGCCTCAGCTCAGCTCCCACAGAATGGGATATTTTTGCAAGCATTCCTACTTTCTCCAGTGGTTACCAGTGAAGTGTCTAAAAGATGAGTTCTAACAGACCCTCTTTTTTTGTGTTGTTCCAAATATGTCACTCATGACATTTGACTTATTTGAGCAACAAACAAAGATGGAGAGATCAAGAGAGAGAAGCTCAGGATTAGGAGAAGGGCATTTAAAAATGTTTTTAATTTCCCTCCCCAGGTTACATGTTGGTACAATTTTCAAGAATTGTTTTCTGACATTAAAAGCATTTAAAAATCAAACTATTTTCTAATTTGCAGAGGTAGTGAGGTGGCCCAGTAAGCCTATAGTTGGGAAGAGCCAAGTTCAAAAGTAGCCTCAGGTGCTTACTATATGTATGACCCTCAGCAAATAAATTAATCTGTTTGCCTCAGTTCCCTCAACTGTTAAAAGGGGGATAATAATAGCACATACCTTATATGGTTGTGAAGATTTGATGAAATATTTGTAAAATGCTTTGCACAGAGCCTGGCATATAGTAGGCACTATATATAGCTCTATCTATCCATCCATCCATCCATCCATCCATCCATCCATCTATCTATCTATCTATCTATCTATCTATCTATCTATCTATCTATCTATCTATCTATTGACCTACCTATCTATTTATCTAAAACTAGAAAAGGGAATGACAGTTTCCCCATTTTCCCTAATCTTTTTAGAAACTAGGAGGTCCTGAGAAACATTAGGGACATTGAGTGAGGGAGGGATTTAAAAAAAAAGCCCTTATATTCTGTCTTAATAGCAACTCTAAGACAGAAAGTCAAAGGCTAGGTAAATGGGGGCAAGTGATTTGCCCAGTCACACATCTAGGAAGTGTCTAAGGCCAAATTCAAACCCAAGGTTTTCTTGATTCTAGTCCTGTTGCTTTATCTATTGAGCCACCTAGCTGCCCCATGGGGAGGGGGATTTCTTGGATATAAATCAATGAATCAACAAGCATTTATTAAGCACCTAGTGTTTATTGAGAACTATAGAACTGAGTTTTGAAATGTTAACAATCATCTCTGATGATTTCTAGCAACTTGAAATTCAGCTTCAAAAGGTTCTGTTTCTCAGAAAGAGCCCATTGTGTGTAGCCCCCAGTTGTGAGAATGAACCCCAGTAAAATCAAAACCATGGTCTGGTCAGAATCAGTCATGTAACACTCCTCACATGTGGCCTCTCCAAACCCCTCCTTTTCACCTCCCCCACTGTACTTAGTAATAACTGTCTGTTCTTGACAAACTCACTGAAGCAAATATTTCCCTGAGATTCTGGACTAGATGGTTACATATTTACCTGTGATTTATTATCCTATAGAAAACTCTGTCTAAGCTTTGGTGAGGTAAACTAAGTCATTGTACTAAGATTGTTAATCATTACTAACCATTGTCCATGTAAAAAGATTATCTAATCCTTTAGCTAATGTAACATTGCCCTGTATAACACTAGCTGTGATCAATAAACTTGCTACTTGCTTGCCATCAGCCCTCCTGAGTCCATTTGCATTCTTACCCTTTGGAAATCCAGGTGGTCCCTGGTGGTCCCTGACAACTGGCACCCGAACACTGCCCCCCCCCAAGGTAAAGATCCCTTGAGGGATTACAGG
Organism: Monodelphis domestica; assembly: GCF_027887165.1. Classification (NCBI taxonomy): domain Eukaryota; kingdom Metazoa; phylum Chordata; class Mammalia; order Didelphimorphia; family Didelphidae; genus Monodelphis; species Monodelphis domestica. The sequence continues at coordinate 134,610,651 of NC_077227.1, forward strand.
TAAGAAAAAACCTTCCCCTGGTACCATAGAAAAAATTGGAAGAGTAAAAAGGACTAGTCAGGAGTTCGTTCAGGAAGGTTTACTAGCCAGGAGGGCTCACCAGATCAGAAGGACCTTAAGCTAGCAATAGGTAAAAATAGAACATGGGACAAGCTAAGCCAAAAGAAAGAGAATTGCTCTGGCAGGTATTAAGAATCTATGCTACTATATGCTAAGTGTTTTACAAATATTAACTTACTTGCTTCTCACAACAACCCTGGGAACTAGATTTTTATTATTATTCATATTTTACATTTGAAGAAACTGAGGCAGATAAGTGACTTGCCCAGGATTACACAGGTGGTAAGTTTCTGAGCCTGAATTTGAACTCAAGTCTTCCTGATTCCAGGCTTTAATGCTCTGTCCAGTGTACTGCCTACTTTCCACTGCCATTAACTTGCTCTACGATTTTGGACAGGTCACTTATCTGCAAAATGAGGATGATGGATTAGTTCAACTTTAAGGTGCATTCTAATTTTAACATTCTAAGTTAACAGTACCTTTTGCAGTAGCAAAGAACTGGAAACAGAGTAGATACCCATCAACTGGGGAATGATAAACAAATTGTGTTGCATGAATGTAATGGAATATTAATGCCCCTTAAGAAATGATGAACCTGAAGAATTCAGAGAAGCCCAGAAGACTGATGAACTGATGCAGAATAAAGTAAGCAAAACTAGGAAAACAATGGGTACAAAGACTACAATGTGTAATGGCAAAGAGCAACAACAAGAAACCTGCTCATTTTGTGATTAACCAAGTTTGGCCTCAAAGAAGGGTGAGAAAATGCACTCCCCTTCTTGGCAGTTGTGGATATAATGGCTGGAGAACACTGCACATTCTTTTAGAATCAGTCAGTGTGCTGGTTTTGTTTTGCTCTTTTTTCCTTTCTTTCTTACATATTTATGTGTATATATATATATATATATATATAGTTGGTTTGTTTTGCTCTTTTTTCTTTTCTTTATTATATATATACACACACATATATAATGCTAAATAGAATGGCTTGCTATATGAGAGGTGAATAGATATATTCAGAAATGAGTGGTGTAAAAACCAGTTGTCAAAAATATTTTTAATTAAGAAATTATATCATGAGTCTGTCTTTTAGCTTTGAAGGACATCCATGTAAATAATTGTTGGTCCTTTGTGTTTTTATATTCCCAGGGATATTCCATTAGTAAAGGTGCATATATACATAGATATGTGCACATGTGCACGCTCACACACACACAGAGTGAGTGTAATTCCTCTGAGGTCAGTTTGTATTCACCCTAGAGTGCATAATTCTATGACTCTAATTATCATCACCTTTTAGTGAATCATAAGGCTGGAAGGGACCTCAGGAAGTCAGCTAATCCTCCGCCTGCTTGATCTATGGGACAAACCCAAAAGTAGCCCCGTTAGGAAATGCACAGATGGAACATGAACAGTCATGGTATTAGCCTGGGGTGACCTCAACTCAGTGTGTGTTGCAGACTGCAGAAGGACCCTTGAGAGCAGAGAGAACTGCTTCCTCCAGCCAGGTGCCAACTTGGCTGATTGTGTGGGACTTCCCGGCTGCTGATTGCTCACAGGGACTATGGACCTTACCCCAGGCCTCCAGGCTGAACTTATAGAGGCGATTTTGGGTCTTGGAACAATCCTGAGTGTTTTGGGCCTGCATTTCAATGGTTTCAGGGGGAGGTTCAGTGAACTGCCAGGATACTGAAGCTGAGGACAAGGATAGCTTCTCTTCTTTAACAATAACCCACAGCCTTAATCTGGTGCTTCATATCTTGTGGGGAATTTGGTAAATACATAGTGATTGACTGGCTGCTAAGCCTCATCAAATATCATGCCCTGCTTTTAAATGGCTTTGTTCTAAATGTCCAACACCCATTCCCTGGGCTTATTTTTATTAGAGTTCAGGAACTGCATGTTGATTGTCTGGTTTCCTCAACAGAATGAACTGGCAGGATTCCTTGAGCAGTTTTTGTAGGCAACTCATTGTGTGCTTGATAAATCAACATGCAACGATGAGGCCCACCACCAAATAACAGATGTTCCTCAGGACCCAGTAATGGCATAGGCTTCTGGCCAAAAGGCATGTCCAGAGTTGTTAGAAAGAGTTGTTCATTGGAGATTCTTCTGACAGACAGGTTCGATTGCTGGATTGAGCCAAAGTGATCTCTTAGGAACAGTGAACCATTAACTGAAAAATAACCTATTATTTTTCTAGGTGTATCCTGATTCCACACAACATTTATAAGGTACATAAAAGGCTATCAGTCTTATAGATTTAGCATTGGAATGGACATTACAGTCCATTTAGTCCAGACTCCTTTCCCCAACACTTTACTGATACTAAGAGAGAATGTGGTGCAGCTGGAAAGTCAGGAGTCAGAAAGGTCTGACTTTAAACCATACTTCAGGTACTTATTATGATCCTGGACAATTCACCTAATTTTCCTGGGTCTGGGCTGCCTTGTGTATTGTGAAAGGGAATTCTTTATTCTGTCTACTTTAAGTTAACACTTAGTCAACTCTTTCTTTTGGTACCCCTACTTAGTACCTAGCTAACCACTAACTAAAGAGAGCTCCATCCTTTTAACCCAATCAGTCATAAATGTGTGAATCCCATGATAAAAAAGGTTTATACCTTCAGAGGCCTATAATAAGAATTAGCACCTTCAGAGGTGAGAAGTGGATCCCACAAGACACTGTCTCTCCCCTGTGCAGTGCTGGGCAATTTGGAAGCTGTGGTTGGCCCCTGTGAAGAGGGGAAGGGACAAGAAGCCACTATAAAAGGCCCTGAATTTCTGGGGCTGGGAAGTTGCTTTCAAGAAGGAAGTAGGTTTTAAGAAGAGAGTGGGTTTCAAGAAGAGAGTTGGCTTCAGGAAGAGTCTGTTTCAGGAGTCATCTTCAGCTCCAATTGTCTTGACCTGCTTCTTGGAGGGAACTTGGGTGAGTGAATAGCTGCTTTTCCCTTCCTGACTTCCAGAGAGAGTTTAACTTCAGTTGAGAGAGTTAACAAGTTGTGTCTGGCTGAGTTGAGCACTCTGGAGCAACATTTAGTGTGATAGGCTAGACATCTTCTCTATTCCTTTTTGTATTTCTCTACCTTCACTCTTTACACCTCTTTTGTAAATAATAGCTATTAAAAGTCATTTTGACTTTGAACTATAATATTTTAAATTGGCAACCACCATATTATTTATAATTTTCATATATTTTAGTCAAATCATTAAAATGTTATTCCTACAATATGAGGCATATGACACAATCTTTAAGGTTATTTCCAGCTCTAGGCCAGTGGTCTTCTAGGTCATAGATTTAGAGTTAGAAAATACTTGAGTAGGCTTTTTGCCTAAATTTTACACGTGAGGAAAGGGGACCTCAAAGAAGTCAAGAGACTCACCTATATTACAAAGGGAGAAAATGGAAGAACTAGAATTTAAGTCCCAATCCTTTGACTTTTAGCTACAGGACTTTCCTGGATTTCCAATACATGTTACTGCTTCTTGATAAATATTCACTCATTGGTTGATATAAGAAAAAAATAAGGGGCAGTTGACTGGCTCAGTGGATTAAGAGCTAGGCCTAGGTATAGGAAATCCTAGGTTTAAATCTGGCCTCAGACACTTCCTAGCTGTGTGACCCTGGACAAGTCACTTCACCCCCATTGCTCAACCCTTACCACTCTTCTGCTTTAGAACCAATGCACAGTATTGATTCTAAGATGGAAGGTAAGGAGTTTAAAAAATAGATTTATACCAACATATAGCCAGGGGTAAATGATAGAGGTGGTGGTGGTAGTAGTAGAGTTTGTCAGTAGTAAGACTCTAGATTAATTGAACACTCATCGATCCACTTGATGAAATTATAGGTTGTAGACATTTGTCCAAAAAAGACATTTCTTAGGGAACTCAGCATTATGATGATGATGATGATGATGATGGTTAAAGCAGCAACTTCTGATCAGCCCTCTGTGACCCCATGACTGGGGGAAGGAGAAGATGATTGGCAACTGAATGAAGAGATGTTTTACATTGTAGGGTATAAGGGGTTAATTTAGGGTCGAGACTGAATGTAAAAATTATTGGTTGCCAAGGATTTAATTTCTTAAATCCAAAATGAAACACTCAAGTCAGAATGGAATTTTTATGGTGATTTAATTACAATAGGAGGAAGAAATTAAGAAAGAGAGAGAGAGGGGAAAGAGTTAATTTAAACTGCTCTGGCTCAGGCTGTCAGGCTGGACTTCAGGGCCTTGGCCAACGGGGCCTCCCCTGAAAGTCAAGGAAAAGGGAAGTCAGTCTTATAACTCACCTCATGACCTCTCAAGGAAGCTGTTTGAGGGAGCTCCTCCAGACTCAAGTTCCAGGATCGAACCAGCGCCCAGCCTCCTCACAGGAAGTGACGAGAACTCCAAAGGCAGTTCTCTACATCACTTCTTGCATCTCACATGTGTGAATGGTGGCTCAAGCTTGGCTTAGGACAGCCCAGGGGACAGTCAGTTGTTTCTGATTTGTCATTTGCTAGCACATGCCAGTGTAGTGTGGGTGTGTACATTCCTGGGTGCTAGACTAAGTAAGATGAGGAAAATATAAAAATCACAAGGGCTATATAACAGAAGATGGGACTCTTTTGGGATGTATTCAGTGATTTCTCTCCTTTGGATTTCCAGTAAGGGGGGGAGAGGATTAATTGATCAGGACCCTCTGATCATGTCCTTCCTCTATATCTAAAGGAAGGCTTGATGATTTGACTTGCCAAATGCTTTGCCACAATGTTCTTTTAAATAGCCAGATCCTTTGCCTCAGAGGTGTCAAATATGCTGCCCCTGGGCTTTAATTCTCTCAAAATTGGCTTAAACCATAGTAAAATGTAATTAGGAAATATTTAGCAAAATAAATAAAAATATGATCAACCATAAATAATATTACATTTAAATCTAAGTCAAAATGTGACCTCACAGATCCTTTATATGGATCAGTGACCCTTGTTTTATTTGAGTCTGACATCACTGTTGTAGTACATTTAAAATAGAAAGTGAATTGGGAAAATTCTGGGAAAAACTGACAGCTTTTTGGAAATCCATCAATTATTATCAAGTGAAGTACACCCATAGAGCTCCAATGAATTGTGTTGTTAATACATTATGGAGGTATAATAACAATCAGACCCAGAGACAGGGATTAGACCCATGATTTCATTGGTATAGACAATTGCTGGAAAAGGAAACTCCCTCTACTAATGCAGGTTGGCATCTTCTCTGAAACTCATAGTCTTAGAAAATTGTCCAGAGCACCAAGAAATTTAGTGACTTGTCCAGAGTTACACAGTCAACATGTGTCAGAGACTGACACTTGAACCCTTGTCTTTAGGGCTCTTAGAAGAGCTCTTTCCCTACTATTCCATGCTTCCTTTCTAGACCATCAACCATGATAATAGCTGACACATTTAGTACTTAAAAGTTTCCTAGTCCTTTTACATTCAAAATTATTTTATCTGATCCTTCCAACAACCTGTTGAGGTGGGCACTACCTGGTGTTCAGGAAAGACTAGGACCTCTGGTGGGAGGGCTTGTTGAGCCCTTTCCAAGGCTGCTTTCTTCTGTTGGTGTCCACCTGCTGTCTAACTCTCACCTGTGACTCCAAGAAGCTTTACTATACACAGTGGCCACAGCCTGGTAAACCGTCTTGACATACAGGTTAAACCAGGTTTAGAATAACTGATAGGTCTCAAACTTGTTGGTTAGTGAGAGGTATGTCTACCCCAAGCATGTGAAGACTTCTCCCAGCAGAATGGGTGGTTGAGAATAATTTGTTCCTATGCTTATGAAGATGGAAGAAGCAGAAGCTGAGGAGCACTTAGAGCTGGGTTAGACATTGAAGAAGCCATGGTCATCCACAGCATCTCTAGCCATCACCAGTTGTCTTGACTTCTGTCTTGGCACTGGATTTTAATGGCCCTGGAAGAGAGAGTGAGGCCAATGACTCTGTGCCACTCTCCCTCACTTAAATCCAATTTATGCTTCAGACAAAAGACATCACTCATGCCATTTTTTTACACATATTATTTTACAGATGAGGAAGCTGAAACTCAGGAAGGACAACTGTCTTGCTCAGAGTAGCACAGCTAGTAAATGTCAAAATCATGGTATTCTTTGTGTAAATCTGGTGATCAACAGAAAGAGTATCAGATCCAAGTAAGTCTCCAGGGATCAGGAAGGGTTTTTATTGGCTGGGCTTCCCTGGGCGTTTTCCTTATGTGGGTGCTTTTCTCTAGGCCTGTTCCCTTCACTAAGCTACAGAAAGACAGTCAGAGAGAGAAGTACAATTGAATTAATGTCTCCCTTACAGGAGCCTTGTGAATAGTAACTATCCTTGGGATCTTTCTGGAGGGGATTATTTTATCTGAAGGGATGAGTCTGTGTTTGTAAGATAGTGTGTATATATATATATATATATATATATATGTATATATATAACCTAGAGTTTATAGCCAATATCATAACTATCTGATAGTCGGCCCCAGGCTCCCTGAGGGTATTTTCAAGATCTTCAGATATTACATGGAATAAAAATACATCATGTTACTTTCCTATCAAAATGCCTAAAAAAATGGAGGGAGTGGCTCATAATGTACAATCAAGGAAATACCTTTGGCTGCCCTTTACACACTGATTTATTAAGATTAGTTTCCTTGAGATATTCTCTGTGCCCCAATCCCTGGGAATCTGACCAGTGGATATGCGCCATAGGACTTCATGGACCTTGCCCCAGAAAAGTTGTATGTAGACAAAGTAGAGCATGAACAAAAATGGGGAAAGCATTTGTGGAGTTCCTGGGCCATCTTGGTTTTGGGTTCTCAATGCATTATAGTCCCATTTAGAGCCTCATCTTCCTCTGGAAGCCATAAACAATCTTCAATAGTGGCAACATTTTGAAGGTGGTCTCAAGATCCAAGGGTCAACTCTAGCAGAGTGAATTACTCCTAGGCTGAACTATGCTCATTGATTGCCACATTTCATAAAACATTTATCAGTTTTTAAGTCAACCTAAAACAGTGAATATGGTAGCTAGGTGGTACAATGGATAGAGCGACAGGACTGGAGTCATGCCCACTCATCTTCCCAAGTTCAACTAGACTCTGGCCTCAGACCCCTTACAAACTGTAGGACCCTGAACTCATGTAGAGCGAGACATGACTTAAAAGACTGAACAACAAACAACATCACAGTGAATAGAGTATCAGGCTTGGAGTTAGGAAGATGTGAGTTCAAATTCTGTCTTTGATAACTATTTTAACTGTGTTACCATAGACAAAGCCTTAAGAATTACAGAGAGTTCTATCTGGAGATAATTCTCACAGCCAGAGTTTCCAGGTGGAAAAGTCACTTGAAGACTCACCTATATAAGACTGCTGTGTCAATTCTTTTTATCAATGCACATTTGAGGATTTTGTAATCTTACCAACATTATTATGTATGTTTTAACAGCCAAGGTACAGCACCCTACAATTATATTTAATTATTTGGCTAGTTGCCTCACCTATCATTTAACCGGGTTTTCCTTTTATTATGGACTTGAAATTCAGTGGAATCTATCCTGAGTCATCATAACCAATCCTACAGGCACAGGAAACAACTTGCCTTGTGTCAGCTATACAGTAGAAATAGCTTTTTTAAAAAACATAATCTTAGCTAAGCTGATATAGGTAGATATTAGTTTAGGGAGGCAATTTCATTTCCAATGCTAGTTTTTATATTATGAGGGGCTGGGGAAGGTTATTTTTCTATTTTCATTTGAGTTACAAACCATTTCTTCAAGTCAAAGTGGTGCCAGTGGTGGATTAATAATTAATTAATAAATAAAAATAGTAAAATTTTGGGTTTAGTGAATCTATTATTTTTATGTTTATCAATTCCATTATTTTATTAATTGATTATTAATATTAATTTGTAAGTAAATTAGTAAATTTCAGCATTTATGCTTTGACATTTTGGGATTATACTCGTATATTCAAATAGGTAAAAAGAAATTGTGATTTTATAAGTGAGAAACTTTTTATAAATTAATTCCTTCTACTTATGTGATTTAAAAAAAGAAAATAAACCCTTACCTTCTGTCTTAGAATCAATACTGTGTATTGGTTCTAAGGCTTCAGAAAAGTGGTAAGAGCTAGGCAATAGGGGTTAAGTGACTTGCCCAGGGTCACACAGCTAGGAAGTATCTGAGGCCTGATTTGAACATGGCTCTCAATCTATTAGGCCACCCAGCTGTTCCCTACTAATGTGATTTTGACTCATTTCTATCTTAATAGATAAGTCCTAGGGAAGTAGTGGTGCCTCATAGATGTTAAGTAAATAACCCAGGATCATGTAGGTAATAATTATAAGAGGTGGGATTTGAACTCAGGTCTCCATGATTCAAAGTCCAACATTCTTCTGCCACATGATTTAAATAGAATGTGTTAGTAGTAACACATCAATAATAATAATATTTAGATGCACAAAAGGATTTTATGTTGAAAATACTTTGCATAGTATATCAATACCTATGTGTGGGAAAGGAAGCATTTTGCAGATTCTATCTCATTCTTTTACAAAACAACTGTTGTGAATATTAGAACATTAGGGATGGAAGGCACTCTCCGGATCAACAACACAGCCTTCCCCAACCAACTTTCCTTTTTTCTCCTTTTGTCTTCTTTTTCTTTTTCTTTTCTTCCCTCTCTTCAGACATGGGCCAAGAGAGGTGAAATCATTCTTTTCGAGGGGCAATTATTTTTCCTTCTCTTGTACAACCCTTGGCCCATAGCAAGCCCTTGGTGAATGCTTGTGGCTGACGGATAAAGCTTGTGATTTCACTGGTATTGAGAACTCCCAGATGGGGAAGCAACCCTGTCTGGGAGCAGGCAGGCACTTTCTAGCCACTTAGAGAGATGCCTAGAGTGCTGAGAGGCTAAGTGATTTGCCCAAGGTCATTCAGTCACTATTTGTAGTAGAGGCAGATCTTTCTGGTTTTGATGCCATTTTTTTTCTCTATGATAGCAAGCTGCCTCTCTCTCTCATGTATACTAAAATTTTTGTCTAGAGCAATAAAATATACTATTGCTTCTCAATAACATTTTCTTATATTTTGCTTAGAGTGAGAAAATATATTATTGTATCTCAAGACATTTTTTATAATATATATTGCCTAGAGTGAGGAAATATATTATTGTATCTCAATACTGGGCAGCTAGGTGACACAAAATGGATAGAATGTCAGGCTTGGATTCAGGAAGACATCTTCCTGAGTTCAGATCTAGCCTCAAGATATTTATTAGAAGAGCAATCCCTGATTGCTTCAATTTCTTCATCTGTAAAAATGAGCCAGGGAAGGAAATAGGAAACTCCTCTAGTAGCTTTGCCAAGAAAACCCCAAAGGGTCCAACATGACTGAAAAATGACTGAACAACAACAACAACAAATCTCAACAACACACATAGAATAAACTATTTGCAAAAGTAAACCTGGATGAATATTGAACGAGTCAGGACTGGAACTTTGGAATTTGCTTTTTTAGGAACAGCTCTAACTTATACAGACTGAATGCTGTGGGGAGATATAGGAGACTGGAGAATAAGAATGAGGTTGGCTGGGATGATTGCCTTTACCCCAAGTCTACAGTGACAGCCTTAACTTCTCATTCTCCTTTTCCTCACATATATTTTCAGTTGCCAAATCTTGCTGTATTTTATCTCTGCCACATTTTTCAGTGTGACATTTCTCTCTACATACACAGCTACTATCTTAGTTTAGTTTAGGTCCTCCTAGCTTCTGGCTTGGACTCTTGAAGCGGTTTTCCGATTGTTCCCTCTCTCTCAAGCCATCCCTCACTTTAATTAGTCTTCCATACAACACAACTACCAAAGTGACTTCCTTTAAGCACATATCAGATCTATGCAATAACCTCTGGTTCTTTTTGCCTCCAGGATCAATCATAAATCCCTCTGTTTGGCTTAAAACAAACCAGAATAAATCTTCATCTGTTTGATTCAGATGTGACAGCAATATCATGTTGAAATCAACAGTTTTAATCCTTAACTACAGCAAGTAAACTCAACTATGTAAGTATTTTTAAAAGTGATTCCCTCCCCTAAATGAGGAAGTTTTTCTTTCCCAATGCCCCATACCACAGTTTCCTGATATTTCTGTTTATGGAGAACATATTTTTCATTGTTTCAACTAGTGACCAAACTTCTGGGAAAGTTTGAGAGCAACTTTCCCCATAGACAATTTATATCTGGATAAATGTATTATTTGTGTAGACTTCCTTTGTATGTTGTTTCTCCTGAACACTGTTTTTTTACCATCCTGTGTAAAATTTTAACTCTTAAAGTACTAATAACATCCAATTGCATACAGCTAAAGATAGATCAATGTTTTCTCTTGTAGTCTTCTAGTTAATTGGGTTCCTGCTTTCCTAAATTCTGTTTAACTTTTTTTTTTTTAAGTATTGGTTCTAAGGCAGAAGAGTGGTAGGGGCTAGGCAATGGGGGTTAATGACTTGCCCAGGATCACACAGCTAGGAAGTTTCTGAGGTCAAATTTGAACCCAGGAACTCACATCTTTGGATCTGGCTTGCAATCCACTGAGCCACCTAGCTGTTTCCTCTGTTTAACAACTTTGACCATTATAACCTGACTCCAACTTACTTTTCAGCTTTATTATATCTTGATCTATTTCCCATTCTTTGTGATCCTGGCAAACTGGCTTTCTCGCCATTCTTTAACAAGACAAACCTTTTCTCCATCTTTATGTCCTTACATTGGTCATTCTTCCATGCTTTCCCTCCTTGCCTCTACCTCTAGAATTTCTCTCTTCAGGATGCAGCTTTAATGCCATCTTTTATATGAAGCCAGTACTCCCAACTACTGGTACTGACCTTCCCTAACCACGTTGTATGCATTCTATATTGTGTTTCACTTTGTATCCATTCTTTGTGTGTGTAGGTATCTCTCTCTCTCATCTATTTACCTACACATTATATATAAAACACATAGTTGCAATGCATGTTTATATGATACATAAAAATATAAACCCAAGTAAAATAAAATTAAACGTTACCTATAGATACAGGGATACCTTGGCGATATTGAAGCTTTGGTTCCAGACCACTGCAATGGAGCGAATATTATGTTAAAGTCACATAAATTTTTTGGTTTCCCATTACATGTAAAGATTATGTTTATACTATATGGTTGTCTATTAAGAATGCAATTAAGTATTATGTCTAAAAATGCACATACCTAATTAAAATACTGCTAAAAATCCTAATCAATATTATTACTAATCAATCTTTTTTGCTGGTGGAACGTCTGGTCTCAGTGTTGATAACTGCTGACAGATCTGGGTGGTAGTTGTTGAAGGTTGGGGTGGCTGTGGCAATTCCTTAAAATAAGACAACAATGAAGTTTGCCACATCTCTTGACTCTTTCTTTCTCTTGAAAACTTAGCCATTGTAGGATTGTCCAATTTCAATATTGTTATTTCAGAGAATAGGGAGTCTTAAGGAGAGGGAGAAAGATGGGGAAGAGCTGGTCAGTGGGGCAGTCAGAACACATATTCCATTTATCAATTATGTTTCTCATTTTATTTGGGTATAGTTTGTGGCATCCCAAAGCAATTATACTAGTAACATCAAAGACTGCTAACTACAGATCACCATAATGAGTATAATAATTATGGAAAAGTTTGAAATATTGTGAGAATTCCCAAAATGGGGTACAGAGACATGATGTGAGCACATGGGGTTGAAACATGGCACCAATGGACTTATTCAATGAAGGGTTGCCATAAACCTTCAATTTGGGAAAAACCCAATGTTTGTGAAACACAATAAAATGGGGTATTCCTGTGTGTATATACACACATACATATATACATGTGTATGTGTACATATATAGATATGTGTATATACACACATACATATACACATGTAATCTCCCTAAACACATTATAATTCCTTGAGAACAGAGATTGTTTCATTTTTTTGTTTTTGTTTTCTTAATTTTTAAGCACATAGTAGGTACTTAATAAATGCCTTTTTTTGGGTGGGGGTTGATTTACTAAATCTTTATCTGGAGATAGCCTTAGAGTTTCTGGCAATGCTAAATGACACCATTGGGCAAAGCTTTCAGTAGGCATCTTGGTTCTATGGGCAAACAGCATGAGCCATGCCATTTAGTCAAGTCTTAAAAAAATTCAGCTGGACAGGGATATGGAAAGATACCAGGACATCCTGAGGCTATTGCTGGGAGGCCAATACATGTGTGGCAGAAAGGTGGCAGGCTAGAGGGGCTGGGGAAAGGTTCACTTTGGAAGTAGTTCTAGAAGTGTGTCCTATTTTAACTTATTATTTTTGCTAACTCCTCCTGAACTCAATTGTTTCTAAGATGTTAAGTAAGTATTCATGTTGTTATTCCTTCCTATTTTATTGGTGTAAAGGAGCAAAGATCAATTAGTTTATTTTAGTTATGACCCTACTATTAAATGTCCTAAGAAAACAACCCACTAATCCAAGAACAGTTTAGAAAATTAGAAGAAAAAACAATTCCTGTTCCTTTTTCTATGGATTTTTAGTCATGGAGATTGATTCCTCCTTTCTTCCTCATTTTTAGACATGTTAACTTAGTTGTTGTGACATTTATGTGATGTTTTGCATGAATATGTAATATTTTTTTCCCTCAATGTGCCAAAAGTTTTAGTTCACAATATTGTTTTTAGGTCATTACTCTCTTCACTTTATCTCTAAGGCATATTTGTGACCCAGATGATTATAAAGTGACAATTTATATTAATAGAGGATAAATGAGGCAAAAAACCCATTTAACTTTAGTGAAATCCCTAGGAGAATTTTTTTGTAGGGCCAAGATTCAGACTCAGACTATGCACTTTCCGGTACTCAACTGTTGACTAGAGATTTTAAATTTCTGGTAAATTGGATGGTGTAGGAGAGTAAAAATTTCCTTTACCACCTTTTTAAATAATGGACATCTTTTTGGGGAAATGGAATTGTATGCAATACTTATTATTTTTAGCATCCTTTCTAGCTCTAAGGTAATTTTGGGAGTTTAAGAATATAAAAATATATTATGTATATTTTGATTTCTCATAAAACCATCACATTCATTATATTAAATTTTAAGAAAACAGTTTTGGGGGCAGCTGGGTAGCTCAGTGTGTTGAGAGCTAGGCCTAGAGACGGGAGGTCCTAGGTTCAAATCTGGCCTCAGACACTTCCCAGTTGTGTGACCCTGGGCAAGTCACTTGACCCCCATTGCCTAGCCCTTACCACTCTTCTGCCTTGGAGCCAATACACAGTATTGACTCCAAGACAGAAGGTAAGGGTTTAAGAAAAAAAAGAAAACAGTTTATTTTACAATAAATAGACATTGGAAAGTATGACTCAAAATTAAAATGAAAAAGGACAAAGATTCATAGACAATACATAATCTTAATGCTTTTAAATCATGAATAGTTTCTTCAAGAAGAGAAGCTCCCGGTCCTTTATCTGGAAAGTATCACCTAATATCTTGAAAAATGTAACTGAGTATCTCTTAACAGATAGGAAATGGATGGTTACTGGTGTAGGAAGGTACTTCTAAATCATTCAATTGCATTCAGTCAAATCATTGATTTGTTTGACAATGGTTATAATCAACAGCAAATTAGTGGAATGAATAAAATAAGAAGAAATTGGGTATAATTAAAGCAAATTCAAGCTGACCTTTTAAAACAAACCATTAATTCTAAATGTGGGAAAAGGATAAAGGAATAGATTTCAGTAAAGATGATCATAATTTCATTGCAGAAGTTAAATTGATAGGAAGCCATTGACACAAGAAAGAGGCCAAAGGAGCATGGAAATTGCCTTAGTCAGCAAATCCTTGATCCCTGTGCTGAACAGAATTATATATAAACCAACAGCAAATCAGCTTAGAATGTAAAACTATTTATAAATATATATACATATATATATAGGAGATTAGTATATACATATATATATATACACACACACACACACACACATATATATATTTTAATATTAAAAACCCTTACCTTCCATCTTGGAGTCAATACTACGTATTGGCTCCAAGGCAGAAGAGTGGTAAGGGCTAAGCAATGGGGGTCAAGTGACTTGCCCAGGGTCACACAGCGGGGAAGTGAATGAGGCCAAATTTGAACCTAGGACCTCCTGTCTCTAGACCTGGCTCTCAATCCACTGAGCGACCCAGATGCCCCCAGTAGTATATTTTGAATAGCATGCCTCTTAAAATGCTTAGAATCAGAGGAGGGTAAATAAGAAAGCTTGTCATGAAATCCAATTAGGTCATATCACCTCAAGGACAAATTTAAGATAGAAAGTTGGAAGATAAAAAATAGAGGGGGAAAAATAGAAAAAGATCATTCAATATTTCTACAACAAATTATAAGTATCTTTTCCACATCTTGAGGATCTAGGGATGTGGTACAATCTGTAAAATCCACATAAAATTTTTTGGTTCTCCCTTAATACCATAAAAGAAATTTTTCTTTCCCTTTTTCTTTTATGTATTGTTTAGAGTACTTTTATACATTTATAAAAGTTATTAAACTTTTAAAAACATTTCTACATTTCTAACCTTTGTATGTTGTCAGCTGATTTTTCACATTCTTTTAGCAAACTTTAATTTTTTACTTATTTTAACTTTTAAAAAGAAAATTTATATATTTATGGTTTTTAAAAGATAACATATTGATATTATACCATATTATACAAATAGTTTATGCATTTATGAGTTTCTATACATTTTTTATATCATCTGATGGCCTTCATGTATTTGTGGCTTCTACAAAACTTCCCCCAAAATTGCCATTTAATTTCTTATACTGACCCATGGTACATTGAAACCATGATTGGGAAAATCGTGATGTAGAAGGGATACTTGTATTTTGTTCATCAATGAGGACAAGTCCATAATTGTAGTCTAAAATCAAAGTGTTCCCTGGAGTAGAAATTTTATTAAAGAAAAGCTGAAATAACTTAAGGCATACCTAGGGGTGGTCTATGCTAGAGGTAACAATAAAAAGGAAGATGCCAAATGGTGGTCCTGAAGATATTAAATACTACCAACTCACATTTCTATTTTTTAATTTTTTCAAAGTCTTTAAGAATAATTTATAGATGTATTGAGGACCTTTTTGATGAATACATGAGAAGGAATGGGCAAGGCTTACAAAATTAATATTTTATAGCAGATCACATATTGATGATCTCATATTTGCATGAAAAAGTTGAAGATACAAGATTCCATTCTTGTTATAATTTTTTTATGTTGTAGAACAAAATGTAACCTTGAAAACTTAGTTATAACCTTGTGTCTTTAGAACCAAATTTTAAGACAATACAAGATGCCTTGATAGATACACTAGAAAAAAATTTATTTGAATTTTTTACTATTAATACCAATTGAGACATCAAACAGGATATATCCACACACTAAAGGCATTTGCCAATTATATAACATGTCCAATAGATAAATCAAATGAAAAAGTAATTTCCATATATGATAAAATTCTCCAGATGATCTTTTTTTGTAGAGAACATTATCTTGATTGCATCACGACCTAGATTCTTATTTATTCTTCTAAATGAGCAATCGTAATTCCTAAAAGTGTTCAACTTAACAATTCACACAGGAAAATCAAGTGGAGGAAGAATATTTATTGCCCAGACTAAGGGTCAGTAGGATGAATAGCCCATAGATCTGGTCAATATATATCAGTATGTATAGCTTGGATGGACCCAATGGAGATAATGAGCTTGACCAAGAATTGACCCCAAGAAAGAGAACAGACACATTACATCAAAAATTTTTATAGCATATTCAATCTCTAAACCTGATTGAGCAAAATAATTTTTAACATAAATATTCTTCTGTGAATCATCGGTCATTACAATAGAACCAAAAAATGTTTTTAAGGATGAATATTCTTCTGACCATGAACTATAAACTATTCATCCTTCAAATAATTAAAAGAATGAGTCAACCAAAAGGCACTAGAGAAATATACATCCTGTGTTAATAGATTGTAGCATATTAGAAACATTGAATGGCATACAAAAAAAAAAACCCCAAATACAAATATATTACCAAAAATGTAGGACTGGAAATTCAGGTGAATCAGTCATTTAGAAATCAAGATGAACTGCATTATTTCCATCAAAATATTAAAAAACTGAAAGACCCCTTGAAAACTGGCTGGCCCTTTCAATGGAGGATTTACTAGTAAAAAAAAAATTACCAGAGAAATCATTAACACGATAATAAAGTTATTATATTATCATTTAGTTACAGAATACAGATACAGATAATGCAGCTACAGATACAGAAAATAATCATTTTTCAAAAAGAAAATTAGGGGGAGAGAGATGGAGAGAAAAAACTCTAAATAGGTATGGAAGTTAATAAATCTCATTTTTCTGTTTTTGTCAATTATTTCTACTACTTCTAAATCTTTAGTTTTATCCTTGCAAACATCTGGAAAATGAAGATTCACTTAGATTGAGGCATGTTTATTTCTTGAATTTTTCATCATAATTTGCAAACATATTCTTTTTTACCCCTTCTCTCACAAATTATAGGAGCAAAACTGGATAGGAAATGTTAGGAGTTAGAGACTATAGTGTACAGAGTCCCTTCTACCATCTAATGGGTGGAATGTGCTTGGCAGAGTCCATGTCTGCATTCTTGGACCGAACACCTGGACATGTTCTGTAATATTTAAAAGCGCATCACATCTTAGTGGGCTGCTGGCTTTGTAATTCGTTCAACTATAGTTATTTCCATTAAAACATCTCCAAGTTATATTGGGTCCTAAAATGCCATATGGTTAAATCCATACCGGAATACTTAAAAAAAAAAAACAACCTCTTACTTTCCATCTTAGAATCAATACTGTGTGTTGGTTTCAAGGCAGAATTGTGGTAAGGTCTAAGCAATGGGGATTAAGTATTAAATGCCTTATTTGGTGTTGCATAGCTGGGAAGTGTCTGAGGTCAAATTTGAACCCAAGACTTCCTGTCTCCAGTTATAGCTCTAAAACCACTGGGTAATCTAGCTGTATCACTGAATACTTTTTACCTGAATACTCAATGTCATCTTTGCTTTAAAATGTTTAGTATGGGGAAACACTCCCTCCTAAGGCAACTGACTCCATTTTTGGATACTTCAAATTGTCAAAAAGTTTTTCCTTATATCAAAAATAGATTTGCCTCTCTTCAGCTTCTAGTCACTCTTCTTAGCTCCACACTCCCAGGACAAATAGAACAACTCTAATTTCTTTTCCCCCACATAACCATCCTTTGAATTCTTAAAGATACTGTTACATCTTCCCTATATCCCCTTCCCCAGCCTTAATATTGATGGTTTCTTCAACTAATCCTCTGGTAGCATGTTCTCTGGACCTCAGCACCCCAGTCACCTTCTTCTGAATTTGCTCTGGTTTGTTTGTATAAAAATAGATGCCCATAAATGAATATAGTTATTCAGATGTTTTCTGAGTAGATCAGAATAGACTGTAACTATTTTGTTACTTTTTTTCTAGATACTAGACTGCCATTTTGGCCTTTTTTTTGGCTGCCATTTTATTTTAAAAATCCTTACCTCTCATCTTTGAATCAATACTGTGTATTGGTTCTAAGGCAGAAGAACAGTAATGGCTAGGCAATGGGAGGTTAACTGACTTGCCCTGGGTCAAATTACTAAGAAATATTTGAGGCCATTTTTGAAATCAGGGTCTTCCAACTCTATACTTGGATCTCAATTCACTGAGCCACTTAGATGCCCCTTGCCCTGTCACTCTTTACTCATGCTGAGCTTAGGTGACTGCCTCAGGCAAGTCATATAATCTCTCTAGGGCTCAGGTAACTCTCTAGGACTTAGTCTTGCTTTCAGCCCAGGACCTACAGCCATCATTCTAGGTAGCAATCCTGTGGAGATTTGAACTGAAAACTGCTTCTGTAGCTACTAAAATACCAGAAAAGAATATGTGACAACCAAAGTCTTTGGTGTTGTTTAATGGTTCAAAATCAGAAACATTATTTTAATAGTGTGGATGACATTAAAAAGGATGTATCATCATCTGCTTTGCAAACATATCCTTTCATTCTGGATGCTAGACCATGGGGAGAGGGGCTTTCCATCTGACTTGTAGCTGAATTCTCTTATATGGATTAAGCTATTTCCCTTCATTAGAATATGAGCTCCTTGAGAAGAGGGTTATCTCTGCTTTAATATTCTTATCCTCAATGGTTGGTGTACTGACTTTCATATAATTCACATTTCATTCATTATTGATTTTTTATGACCAAATGAACTTCTCAAACATTTTGTGATCTACAAGTAAAATTTTACTACATTTCCAACCTAAACCAAATCCCTCACCAGATGAGATTGTTTTGTTTTTTGGATTTGTCCAGCTGGGGATATTTGGATAGTTCAAGCACCTAACAAAGAACCTGACACATGGAGGTGCTTAATAACTGTTTTTTTGATTGATTTGACTTGCCCAATTTAAGGGTGATCCAGGTTTCATGTATCTGAATGGGTGACTTAGTTATTCAAGGATCCAGTGAAGATTCTAAGCCTTTTGAAAGATTCAGGGCTCAATTGTACAGCCCAAAGCATTTTTGAACTTTTGCGTTATCACCACTCACAGATTCCCTGCACTAGGATGTACAATTACCCATCCAGATATAAAGGGTCTAATTCCCATTTGTATCTGCTAACTTATGAAGTGGACTCTTTGAAAAAACTGAGAGAGAGAAAGAAGACAAGAATTTATGTTGTATAGAATGAGAATCAGATGAAGGAAATGAGAATGTTTAGTCTAGATAAGAAAAGACTTGGAAAGTGGGAACTAATTGTGTTGATTTGGAAGAAGGATTAGATTTGCCCTACTTAGCCCCAGATGGAAGAACTAGGAACAAAACTAAAGAAAACGTTTTAGTGAAACAGCTTTTTGGCTTTATGTAAAGGGGAAAAAAAAAAACAACTTCCTAAAAATAAGCATTTTCCCAAAGTGCAATGGGCGTCTATGGCCAGCAGTGGATTTCTATTGTTAGTGGGTTATAGGGGAAAGCTGGATGACCACTTGTCAGGAATATCATAGAGGCTATTCTTATCTGGATATTGGTAATACTAGATGAGCTGCCAAGGTATCCCAACTCTGAGTTTTTATGCCTCTTTAATTTTATAACTTGATCCTATATCCAAAATATTAATGGTGTACCAAACAAATGGTGCTGGAAGTAAACTCCATTTTCCCACATTCAGATAGAAGGGTTCTTTTTCTCTTCCTATTGAAGCATAATGGTAGTAACTCATACATGGGAGAAACAACCCTAAAGCACTGCTTGCTGTTGACTCTTGTCTGATGTTTGTTGAATTAGTTGTGTTAGTTAACTTTTGTTATGTTACATTACAACTGTTAATAAGAATCAATCAATCAAATATATTTATTAAGCTCTTAGAGTGGGCAGAAACAACCCTTTCCCTCAAGGAGCTTACATTCTGGTGGAGGAGTCAGCATTTCTATACATAGTTATATTTAAGATACATACAGAGTGGATAGAAGGTAGTCTTTTTTTTAAACATTATTTTATTTGGTCATTTCCAAACATTATTCATTGGAAACAAAGATCATTTTCTTTTCTCCCCCCCCGCCCCCTTTCACCACCTCTCCCATAGCCCACACATGATTCCACTGGGTATCACATGTGTTTTTGATTCAAACCCATTTCCATCTTGTTGGTATTTGCATCAGTGTTGATTTAGCATCTCTCCTCAGTCATATCCCCTCCACCCCTGTAGTCAAGCAATTGCTTTTCATCGGTGTTTTTACTCCCACAGTTTATCCTCTGCTTGTGGATAGTGTTTTTTAGATCCCTGCAGATTGTTCAGGGACAATGCATTGCCACTAATGGAGAAGTCCATTATGTTCGATTGAACCACAGTGTATCAGTCTCTGTGTATAATGTTTTCCTGGTTCTGCTCCTTTCGCTCTGCATCATTTCCTGGAGGTTGTTCCAGTCTCCATGGAATTCCTCCACTTTATTATTCCTTTTAGCACAATAGTATTCCATCATCAACATAGAGCACAATTTGTTCAGCCATTCCCCAATTGAAGGGCATCCCCTCATTTTCCAGTTTTTGGCCATCACAAAGAGTGCAGCTATGAATATTCTTGTATAAGTCTTTTTCCTTATTATCTCTTTGGGGTACAAACCCAGCAGTGCTATGGCTGGATCAACGGGCAGACAGTCTTTTATTGCTCTTTGGGCATAGTTCCAAATTGCCCTCCAGAATGGTTGGATCAATTCACAATTCCACCAGCAATGAATTAATGTCCCCACTTTGCCACATCCCCTCCAGCATTCATTACTTTCCATAGCTGTCATGTTAGCCAATCTGCTAGGTGTGAGGTGATACCTCAGAGTTGTTTTGATTTGCATCTCTCTGATTATAAGAGATGTAGAGCACTTTTTCATGTGCTTATTAATAGTTTTGATTTCTTTGGCTGAGAACTGCCTGTTCATGTCCCTTGCCCATTTGTCAATTGGAGAATGGCTTGATTTTTTGTACAATTGATTTAGTTCTTTATAAATTTGAGTAATTAAAGCTTTGTCAGAGGTTTTTATGAAGATTGTTTCCCAATTTGTTGCTACCCTTCTGATTTTGGTTACATTGGTTTTGTTTGTACAAAACCTTTTTAATTTGATGTAGTCAAAATTATTAATTTTACATTTTGTGACTCTTTCTAAGTCTTGCTTGGTTTTAAAATCTTTCCCTTCCCAAAGGTCTGACATGTATACTATTCTGTGTTCACCTAATTTTCTTATAGTTTCCTTCTTTATGTTCAAGTCATTCACCCATTCTGAATTTATCTTGGTGTAGGGTGTGAGATATTGATCCAAACCTAATCTCTCCCACACTGTCTTCCAATTTTCCCAGCAGTTTTTATCAAATACTGGGTTTTTGTCCCAAAAGCTGGGGTCTTTGGGTTTGTCATAAACTGTCTTGCTGAGATCATTTACACCAAGTCTATTCCACTGATCCTCCTTTCTGTCTCTTAGCCAGTACCAAATTGTTTTGATAACCACTGCTTTATAGTATAGTTTGAGATCTGGGACTGCAAGTCCTCCTTCCTTTGCATTTTTTTTTTCATGATTTCTCTGGATATCCTTGATCTTATGTTCTTCCAAATGAACTTAGTTATGTTTTTTTCTAATTCAGTAAAGAAGTTTTTTGGTAGTTCAATGGGAATGGCACTAAATAAGTAAATTAGTTTGGGTAGGATTGTCATTTTTATTATGTTAGCTCATCCCACCCATGAGCAATCAATGTCTTTCCAATTGTTTAGATCTAGTTTTAACTGTGTGGAAAGTGTTTTGTAGTTGTGTTCATATAGTTCCTGTGTTTGTCTTGGCAGATAGATTCCTAAGTATTTTATATTGTCTAGGGTGATTTTAAACGGAATTTCTCTTTCTAATTCTTGCTGCTGAAATGGGTTAGAGATATATAGAAATGCTGATGACTTATGTGGGTTTATTTTGTATCCTGCAACTTTGCTAAAGTTGTTGATCATTTCGAGTAACTTTTTGGTTGATTCTCTAGGATTCCTTAAGTAAACCATCAGATTGTCTGCAAAGAATGATAGCTTGGTCTCCTCATTGCCAATTTTAATACCTTCAATTTCTTTTTCTTCTCTAAATGCTACTGCTAGTGTTTCTAGTACAATGTCGAATAATAGAGGTGATAATGGGCATCCTTGTTTTACTCCTGATCTTATTGGAAAGGCTTCTAATTTATCCCCATTGCAGATGATGTTTGCTTATATACTGTTTATTATTTTTAGGAAAGGCCCTTCTATTCCTATACTTTCTAGTGTTTTCAATAGGAATTGGTGTTGTATTTTATCAAAGGCTTTTTCTGCATCTATTGAGATAATCATGTGATTTTTGTCAGTTTGCTTGTTAATATGGTCAATTATGTGGATGGTTTTCCTAATATTGAACCATCCTTGCATTCCTGGTATGAATACTGCTTGGTCATAGTGGATGACCCTTGTGATGACTTGCTGGAGTCTTTTTGCTAGTATCCTATTTAAGATTTTTGCATCTATGTTCATTAGGGAGATTCATCTAAAGTTTTCTTTCTCTGTTTTTGACCTGCCTGGCTTTGGGATCAGTACCATGTTTGTGTTGTAGAATGAATTTGGTAGAACTCCTTCTTGGCTTATTCTGTCAAATAGTTTGTTTAATATTGGGATTAGTTGTTCTTTGAATGTTTGATAGAATTTGTTTGTGAATCCATCTGGACCTGGGGATTTTTTCTTAGGGAGTTCTTTGATGGCTTGTTCAATTTCTTTTTCTGAAATGGGGTTGTTAAGGTAATTTATTTCTTCCTCTTTTAGTCTAGGCAATTTATATTTTTGTAAGTATTCATCCATATCACCTAGATTGCCATATTTGTTGCCATATAATTGGGTATAGTAGTTTTTAATGATTGCCTTAATTTCCTCTTCATTAGAGGTGAGGTCTCCTTTTTCATCTTGGATACTGTCAATTTGGTTTATTTCTTTCATTTTTTTAATTATACTGACTAGTACTTTGTCTATTTTATTTGTTTTTTTCAAAGTACTAGCTTCTATTCTTATTTATTAAATCAATAGTTCTTTGACTTTTAATTTTATTAATTTCTCCTTTGAGTTTTAGGATCTCTAATTTAGTCTTCATCTGAGGATTTTTAATTTGTTCACTTTCTAATTTTTTAATTTGCATGCCCAATTCATTGGCCTCTGCCCTTCTTAATTTGTTAATATATGAACTCAAGGATATAAATTTCCCCCTGAGTACTGCTTTGGCTGCATCCCATAGGATTTGAAAGGATGTCTCATCATTGTCATTTTCTTCAATGAAGTTATTAATTGTTTCTATGATTTGTTCTTTAACTAACTGATTTTGGAGAATCGTATTGTTTAATTTCCAACTAATTTTAGAAGGTAGTCTTAAAGAAGACTTGCAAGCATCTTGCAGAAGGTAGCATTATAACTGAGTCTTGCAATAAGTAAAGCTTTAAAAAGGTGGAAATGAGAGCAAGCATTCCAGTCTTGAGGGATGGATAAAGAGTTCAAAGACAAAAAGATAGAACCTATTTAATTAAAAGAAAGTAGCCAATATGACTACACTATAGACTATGCAGAAGGGAGTCATACATAAGAACATCAGGAAGATAGGAGGGGGCCATCTTGTCATTTACATTAAAAGCAGCACCATAGTCATCATGATTGGACTATAAAATGGACTAATAATTTCCTTTATTTTTTGTGGGATGTGGTTTATTTCTTAGAGAAAGACATAAAAATTTAATCTTCCTAAGGTACCAGGATGTCCTCTTTAACTTGATTACCAAAAATCCCAATATTTTAATTGTTATTTTTAGGAAGTTGAATATATAGAATCTATGGAAACTTAAAATGATATTGGCATTACTAAATTTTTCTGGAAATGTGAATAAGTTAACTTTTGCTTTCCTGAAATACTTAAATACTCTCTTAATAAGTAATATTCTTCATGTAGCTAAGATCAATTAAATATCATTTCATTGAAATAGATAATTTCAGCAACTGTACAGATTACCTTGAATCATAAAACAGTGATTTTCATGTAGTAGTTGCTTAAGGCATTTTTGTAGAATCAAGCAGTTTAAATAAAATATCCAGTAATTACTGACAAAATATTTGAGCTATATTAATGTGAAACACTTTGTCATATTTTAAAAGCTGCTCTTCTTTTCCCTCTTAACTCCTATTTATACAACTCAAACTACTGCTAGGGGTGAGTTTGTCTTTAATAGTATTAGATTATAGGTACATTCGTATTGATTTAGTCTCAGATTTCATCTTTTTTGTTACTATTTATTTTTAAAAATATATAACATAATACAATATATAACAATAATATAATACATATGATTTTATAAATATGTAACATATGATAATACATATGCTTATCCAAGAGAACAAATTCTCACATTAGCTATGTCTAAACATCTATCTCATTCTTTTTTATTTCTCCTCCCTCTCATCTATCTCTTCTTCCCAGGAAGACAGAGAATGTGATACAGGATGTATGTATATATATATATATATATATATATATATATATACATACACACACACATATATATGCATATATATACATACATATATTATCATATAATACATATTTCCTTGTTCATCATGTTGTAAAGCAAGACACATATTGCTTATACAAGAGAAAAATTCATGGAGGAAATAAAGTAAAGAATGGTATTCTTCAATCTACATTCAGGCTCTATCAGTTCCTTTCTTGTCATGAGTCCCTTGGAGTTGTACTAGTTCCTTACCTTTTTGATAATACTTGTCATTCATAGTTGATCATCATATATTATTGTTGTTTCTGTGTAAAATATTCTCCTGGTTCTGCTCACTTCACTTTGCATCACTTCATATAAGTCTTTCTAGGCTTTTTTGTGATCATCTTGTTTGTTATTTTATATGTTACGATAGTATTCCATTACAACCAAATAGGACACTTGTTCAGCCATTCTCCAAATGATGGGTGTCCCTTCAGTTTCCAGTTGTTGGTCACTACAAAAAGAGCTGATTTTCAGTGATGTTGTTTATGCTGTGCTTTTGGCAGTGCTTGCCAAGTCATTCATTATGAATGAAAGAATGCTGAATGGTGAGCTTAAAATAATAGTCGTTATGGGCACAGATTCTTGAGGGTAGACTTTTTTAATATCTAGACAGTCTGATTCAACATTTATTGTGTCTGTTATGTGCAAGGGAAGCTAGGTGGTTCAGTGAATAGAGCTCTAGGTCTGTAGTCAAGAAACTTAAATTCGAATACTGACTCTGACATTTACTACCTCTGTGACCCTGGGCAAACCACTCAACCCTGTTTGCCTCAGTTTCCTCAATTGTAAAATTATCTGGAGAAAGAAATGGCAAACTATTTTTAAATGTGTGACCCTGGGTAGGTCATTTAACTTTGTTGATCTCAGTTTTGACTGTAAAGTGAGCTGGCAAAGAAAATGGGAAACAACTCCAGTTTCTTTTCCAAGAAAATTCCAAATGGGATCATGAAGAGTCAGACACAACTGAAAAGACAGAGCAATAATGACAACAACAAAGTGCTGTGCTATAAAGGACAGATGTGAAACAGACCCTGCCCTTGAGGAGCTTATGTATTACTGGAGAGGATACAATATATACACAGATAAGTGAATAAAAAGAAATAAAAATAATTTTCTATGGCAGAATCCACAAACAATTGGAGGGAATCATATGGGAGGTGGTACCTCTTCTGGGCTTTGTAGTCATCCCGGGATCCTGCAAGATCTCTACCTAAGATGGGAGGTCTTCTAATAGGAGAAACCATCTGTGTGAAATTCACAGAGGTGGGAAATAGAATATAATATATAGAGGACAGCTACAATAGATGGTGGATTTGACTGAAATAAAACTCTTGAGAAGGGGAGTAATATGAGTTTAGATGAACTAGGTAGGAGTCCAAACTGTGGAGGTTTTTTAACTGTTAAGCAAAAGGAAGTCACTGAAAAAATCTTACTAGGGGAATGATTTGGTCAGTGCTGTGTTTGAGAAATAGGCATTTGGCATATGTGCAGGAGATAGATTAGAAAAAGGAGAGAATAGAAGCAGGGAGTCCAGTTACTGAGATAGTATAATCATGTAGTCCAGAAGTAGGGTAGATTTTACATACATGGGGAGAGAGAGAGAGAGAGAGAGAGAGAGAGAGAGAGAGAGAGAGAGAGAGAGAGAGAGAGAGAGAGAGAGAGAGACATTCAGAGACAGAGACAGACAGAGAGAGAGAGAGAGAAAAGGGAGAGAGGCAGACAGACAGACAGAGAGACAGAGACAGAGAGAGAGAGACAGAGAGAGACAGAGAGAGAGACAGACACACATTCACAGAGAGAGACAGAGACAGAGACAGAGACAGAGACAGAAAGAGAAGGGAGAGAGACAGAAAGACAAAGAGAAACATAGAGAAAGAGAGAGACAGACAGAGACAGAGACAGAGAGACAGCAGAGAGAGAAAAGGGAGAGAGGCAGACAGACAGAGAGACAGAGACAGACAGAGAGACAGAGAGAGACAGAGAGAGAGACACACACACACTCACAGAGAGAGAGAGAGAGAGAGAGAGAGAGAGAGAGAGAGAGAGAGAGAGAAAGGAGAGAGACAGAAAGACAAAGAGAAACATAGAGAGAGAACAAGAGAGAGAGAGGGAGAAAAAGAGACAGAGAGGCAGAGATGAGTAGATACAGAAAGATGAATCAAGTAGAACTCCAAGGTTCATTTTCCAGCCTGATATTTTGGGGCTCAGCTCTAATTTGCATGAAGACAAAACTCACATTTTACTGACAAGGAAAAAAGGTCCAGATCATGTAAGTAGTTCCCAAGAACTCTATCAGGATTCACAGTCCCCAACTCAGTTCTCTAGTCACCCTCTGACCTGGCTGAGCCCTTTGATAGGTTTAATGCTTCTGTGACACAGTTAGCTTCATGTTGGTCCCTAGCCACAGGTTGTACCCCCTCTCCTGGATAGCCAACTGGCAAAGGCTGGTGGTTTGGACAGTTGGGCGACCTGCTGAAAGCCTGGATGGCTCGGTGCCATCTTTCCCTTTTCCTGCAAAAGCACTTCAGAGGCAAGCTGCGGTGACAGTGACTGGGAAGAATGGCACATGGAACCTGTCTGCCAAATTAGCCTCTTGGGAACAGCTCCCCTTTGGGGAGCACAGGAGGAAAAGAGAGATAAAACACTTTGCCAGAGGAGACGATGACAGCAATGATTCAGGCTGTAGCCCAAGCCTGACTCTGAATGAAATGTATTCAGTCTCATGGTGTGAATCACAGTAAGGCGATAAGGCCTCCCTAGCTCATTAAACAAGATGGACTGATGCAGGTAGAGATTACATTGTCCTTGGTGGCTGCCTCTGAGCCCCACTGACGTGTGGAGACCACTGTTAAATAAATTCTCCAGCCGCTTAGCAACTTCACTAAAAAAAAAATAATGACAATTATATTTGGGAAGGTCCCCTAGAGAGTCCTTTTGGTGGCATAATAGGCAGAGTATTAGAATTGGATTTAAGAAGACCCGAGTTTGAATCCTGCCTCAGAAACTCCTAGATGTGTTATCCCAAATAAAATCTCTCTCAACCTCAGTTTCTTTGTCTGTAAAAAAGAAAACAAACACGAACTACTTCTCAATAACCTGGAGGATCAAATGAGATAACCCTGCAAAGCAATTTGCCAACTTTAAAGGCCAGTCATTATTATTGCTATTATAGGCCAATGGACTCAGATTTAGTGATTTCCAAGAGAAACTGGAAGCAATCATCAGAGCAGCCGGCATTTGAATCCCCTTTCTTGCCCCTTCCTTGCCCTCACTCAGGTCTCATCGGAGGGCCTCTCGGACAGCTGTGACCCAAGTCCTTGAAACCTCCATCAGCGAGGGGAGGGGAGGGGAAAGAGAAAGAATATTTTCGTTGTGTCCAGCTGCAAAAAGCAGCCCAGAACTGACCTCTGTGGAATGTAAATTTGTCTCAGAGTTTTAACATCTGCAGATGCCTTCTTTAACACACTCTTGCCTTCTTTGATTCCTTTCTTGTTAGAGGTACATCTAAGGAGTTACTAGATAATGGCTTCAGATGTTTGTAATGGGGATGGCATCCAGACAAATGAAAGGAACAGGGATGTCTCTTCTCCTAGAAATAATAGAAGTGCAAAAGGAAAGCCCATCCAAAGTTTGGCTGAAGAGGAGGAAAGAATGTAGGCGTCTTTCACAACCCCCAGATGTGTCAGCTTTCAGAAATTACGACTCTTTCTGTGTTAGTGTCTCAGATTCCTTTCTCACACAGGAGAATTTTTTTCCCCTAGTTTAGTCTGTGGACTAACTGGCCTCTTTTCCATAGGCTCCCAGAAGGTCAAAGTCAAAGGTATAGAGAGAGGAGTTTTGATAAAGCCAGCATAGGTGGCAGCTGGGGACGAGGAGGAGGATATCTGGACAGGTTGTTGGAATATCAGGCGAGCAAGGCAGTGGGGAAATAGCAATCCGGGTGGTCAGCATCGGGGAGGTACCAGTGGTCTCCAGCATGGATGTGTCCCAAGGTGACATGCCATAGGCAGACATCCAGGCAGATGAGTGGTCGGCCTCAGAAGGGTCTGGCATAAGATAGTAAGACACAGTCACTGGATTAGAGCAGGTTACCAAGAGAGAAGATTGGAGTGACCAATTCTAGGACCCCCCCACCCCCCAGACCTAGAACTTATAGAGAATGGGGCAAGTAGCTGGAGCTGGGATACAAATTCAAGGATGATGCTTACAGTATAAAAGAGAGGAGAAATCAGTTTCAAAAAATAGGGCACAAGATCAGAGCAGGAGCAGAAACAAAGCATATGATGCTGCTTTGAATCTCTGGGCTATTCTAACTCTTCTACCTGAAATTCTGGCTAGGTTGGTCCTGGGGCTAGAGGTGAAGCTATGCCTGAATGTGAGAGTTTCGTGGGTTCTAAGAGTGGGAATGTGGTTCAATCATGTAACTTGGGAAAATTTGTATGGAAATTTGCTATTATGTGTAATTGGCAAAAAATACATTTATAGGGGGCAGCTGGGTGGCTCAGTGGATTGAGAGTCAGGCCTAGAGATGGGAGGTCCTAGGTTCAAATCTGGCCTCAGACACTTCCCAGCTGTGTGACCCTGGGCAAGTCACTTGACCCCCATTGCCTAGCCCTTACTGCTCTTCTGCCTTAGAACCAATACACAGTATTGACTCTAAGACAGAAGGTAAGGGTTAAAAAAATACATTTATATGCTTTATATATATTTTAAAAAAGAGTAGGGACAGGGGGGTCAATGATTACTGCCTAGACTTGATGGTCTTGCTCCAGGATAAAGATAATCAGAAGCGAAGCATGAAACACCATCTTCTTACTCAGTAAATATATTCCCTGAGTATCAAGTTAAGTCTTCTGAGGCAACTGACTGATTTCCATGCACATGACAAAGCCAATATGGGCAGAAGTGAGCCAAAAGCTCTTCTGTGGGCCTTCTCTACCACTTATCAGGTTATTAGCTACTGTACTGCCCCCTTCCCTTCCTTTTCTGTTCATTCCCAACATCTCCATATGTTCTTTCCTCTCTTTCCTTGGCCAGGAAGAAAAAGATTTTTCCAGGCTGAAATTCTACTCCAAAGCTGGTGGGTTCAGTGTCTCAAATTGAATTAACTGTCTTCATCCAATAAGTTTGTTTACACTTGGCCAAATGGCACTTCCTATTTCTAAGAAAAAAAAATCTTAAAGAAAAAAAAACCTCATAAAAGTCTAAGAAGGGTTCTTGGACATCACAAGTAGCTCTTTCCTAACACCATGTGGATGAGTTAAGTGTAAAGGAATCAGAAACACACGGATTAAATTTTACTCAGAATGCACATGTGGCTTAAAAAAATGACAGGGAAAAATGCCCACAGCCAAACTTGATTTGGGTTTTGTTGAAACAGAAACATTTCAGATATGTTCTGTGAGGCTCAGAGATCCCCAAAGATAACGAACTAGACGAATCCAGACATTCTGCATTTTATTCTTCTTGTACTTTTGCATTTCTCTAGAAGAGATGACAAAGTATAGATATGTTAAAAAAACAAATTGCCCAAGCTGGCATTTGGCAAAATCAACGTTAGCATGTAAAGGAGCGCCTTCTGGCTCCAGAAGACAGCATCAGTGTGGGCAGCTGCTTTAAAATATCACAAGTAAGGTCACTTGCCTGATTAGGACTACATTTCAATGATTGCATCTTACTCTCCCCACATAGTCATTTCACAGATCAGCTGGCATTTGTGGAAAACCTTCTGATAGAAAATATAAGTGAATTCAGTCCTTGTGCCCCCACTCATGTGAGGGTCATTTCTTCTAAGTGTATCCTGTAGGTTTGAAGCTGACTGCTTTGGGCTTTTCAGACTTAGAAGATGCTCGCTGCTTCCATCCACGGGTTGTCTCTTACTGAGGAAACAGTTCCCTGATCTGGGTCTTCCAGAATCTGTCTAGGTTGCTTGACTGCTTGTAGCTCTTAGATGAGATAGGACACATTTTTGGTGAGATGGGGGTCCATCAGAGTATTAACCTCCTAAAATCCTCCAGGCAAATCCTATCATTTTCCTTGTCTCTAAGCTCTTTAGACCCCTGCCATTATCATGTGAACTACAGATAGAAGTCAAAGACCCTTGGGCAATGCCCCTTGCTCTTACCTCTAAACTCTTCAGATCCCTGGCAATGTCATATGATCTACTGATTCGAAGTTAAGAACTCTTGGGTCTTGCCAGCTGCTCTGCTGCCATGTCCCTACCATTCCCAAGCCTTCCCATCTGCTTTGAAGTGGAATTTTTGTGTGTTTGTGTGTGTGTGTGTCTTCCAATTAATGCTAACCCATTTTGAACAAGGAACGTCTCTTTTTTCTTCTTGTGTCCACAGTACTCAGCACAGTACTTGGCAAGTAGTGAGTACTTAACAATTGCATTTTCATTCAGTTAGTCATTCAATCAGATGTGGTGGAGAGATTCAATTGCATCAATTTACCACGGTCCATCTATGGAATTGGGGGAACTGCTCTTGGTACTTCCTCAGAAGGGACAACCCACAAATAGAAACCACTCAAGTCTTCTGGAACAGAAGAGCACAGGAGTCCTCCAAACTACATGATACAGTTGAAAAAAAAAAAGGTCTTGATGCTAGTGGGATCATCCATGGGTAATCCTGCTTGGCCTCAG
Source organism: Monodelphis domestica (assembly GCF_027887165.1). Lineage (NCBI taxonomy): Eukaryota > Metazoa > Chordata > Mammalia > Didelphimorphia > Didelphidae > Monodelphis > Monodelphis domestica. Next base: position 134,641,594 of record NC_077227.1, read on the forward strand.
AAGGCAGAAATGGCTAAAAGTTGCAGGAAAATGTTGAGACCAACTATAAAGGAAAATCTTCCCAAAGAAATTGAAAGGATTTTAATTTGGTAGAGATCTTCAAGGAAAGGCTATATAGAATGATTGCTCAGGGATTTTGTAGAGGGAATTTCTGTGCAGATGTAGATTGGATGTGATTGATCTTGAGGTCCCGTCAAACTTTGAGATTCTATGATTCTATTTTTCTTATGTCATTTCCCCCCCCATATAAATGTGCTTTTAGGAACTTTAAATAATTTATTCTGCACCACCAAGTTGCCCTCTTTAAGGAATGCTGCTTCTAGCTGTAGGGGCAAGGGCAATGGGAAGGAGTGCTCAAGGCACAGTATATACTTAGCATTGAGAAGATGAAAGATCATTCCTCCTCTTGAGTGATGAAACTAAAATAATATTATTCCTTTTATTTTTAATCTATTCATTTAACAGTATCACTGTCATTTCCCACTTCTTCAGGGCCCATAATATCCTCCCTTATAGCAAATAAATATATTCAACCAAAACAAATTTATACATTGACCATGTCTGAAATTGGGAAGCTTCATCTCACACTTGTAGTCCACTACTTCCTCTACTTGGAGGTAGAAAGTGTATTTCTCTCCTGATTGATCAATAAATGTGGCAGCTATATCCACTTTACTGTGTATGGATTCAGGAAACCTGAGTTCAAATCTGGTCTTAGATACTTCTTAACTTTATGAGCCTGGGTGGCATATGTTCCTCAATTTCTTCATCAGTAAAATGGAGATAATAATAGTACCAACCTTCCAATATTATTGTAGAAATCAAATGCAACAGTATTTGTGAAGCACTTGGATACCTTAAAGGACTCTATAAATGCTGACTATTATGATGATGTGGTTCTGAAATTTTTCACTGAGGTTTTCCTTCACATTCCTGTTTCCATCACATAAATTTTTCTGGTTCTACTTTTTTTTGCTTTGTACCAATTCACATAAGCCTTCCCAAGTTGCCCTGAATCCTCAATATTCATCATTTGTTCTGGTGAAGTTTCTTTTTTATTTATTTAATTTTAAGTTTTAGAAAATTTTATTTAATGAATTATTTTCCCATGGTTATAAGATTCTTGTTCTTTGTCTCCTCTACTCCCACCTCCCTCTCATAGCCAGCACACAAAATTCCACTGGGTTTTATATGTGTCATTGATCAAGAACTATTTCCATATTATTGATATTTGCACTAGTGTAATCATTTAGAGTCTACATCTCCAATCATATCCCCATCAACCCATGTGATCAAGCAGTTGTTTTTACTCCCACAGTTCTTTCTTTGGATGTGGACAGTGTTCTTTCTCATAAGTCCTTCAGATTTGTCCTGCTAGTAGAGAAGTCCATTACATTCGGTTGTGCCATAATGTATCAGTCTCTGTGTACAATGTTCTCCTGGTTCTGCTCTGTGATAATTAAAATGTTTTGGGAGCAAGGGAAATATATATATCAATTATGACCACTGAAATATGTTTTCTACTGTGTCTTGGTTTTATATAAATATAAGATGGTCGCCAGGGAATATATTCCCAATTTATGAATATGCCCAAGCCAACTGGGTTTTATAGAGAAATTTAATTTATAATACACTGATTAATCAATAGAAAAAGAGAGAAAGTAAGAAAGGAATAAGAATGAATAAATCAGTCAGTTGTTTTTATCACTCACCCAAGATCTCTCTAGGTAAGGCTTCTCATGCCAACCTCAGGCTCCCCCTTCAAGAGAGCCTCCTTTCAAGAAATATTTCCAGAGAATTCTCCTCCTTCAGAGCCAGCCTTCTCTCCTGGTCCTCCCACAGAGCAACCTCCTCAGTTCTCCTTCAGAGCCACCTTGCTCAGAGCAAAAACCTCTTTCCTCTCTCCTCAGACCCCGCTATCTTTAAGGAAACCATCTAAGTCCCCTCCCCTCAGTTCTCACATCTACCAATCACTGTCGATGTCTCCCCTGTGCCAGTGGTGGCTCTAGCTTAACCCAGGCCTGCCCAGAGGTCTGTTTCCTTTGCACATGTTTGTTGTAGGTCATATTCTCAAATAATTAAATCTTGATCCTTTGCTGCAGCCCTTCCTAAATCCTGTTACTCTGAGTAGGGTGGAGATTGTAAGTTCCAAGACCTGGTTCTGTCATTCCAAGTATCTCTATTGTATCAATTCTAAAATCAATCATGACTCAAAGAACTTCATGTTCTATGCTTAAGCATAGGTCAAAGCCCTTTCCATTGTTCAGCAAAAGGTTTCTGTCCTAAAGCAGTCCCAAGTAGGGAGGAGAAGGATCCTCCCATGCCAAGGGGGTTCACATTCCAATAGAGTTCTTACTATCAGTAGGAAATTTTTTCCAAGTATGAAACTTTCCAATGGTGAAATTTCCAACATTCACATGTCTAAGAAATTTCAAGGTTTACAGCTCCTTTCACTCTGCATCAGTTCCTGGAGGTCATTCCAGTTCACATGGAATTCCTCCATTTTATTATTCCTTTGAGCACAATAGTATTCCATCACCAACATATCCCACAATTTATTCAACCATTCCCCAATTGAAGGGCATCCCCTCATTTTCCAATTTTTTTGCCACCACAAAGAGCGCAGCTATGAATATTCTTGTACATGTATTTTTCCTTATTATCTCTTTGGGGTACAAACCCAGCAGTGCTATGGCTGGATCAAAGGGCAGATGGTCTTTTAGCGCCCTTTGGGCATAGTTCCAAATTGACCTCCAGAATGGTTGGATCAATTCACAACTCTTTTGGTGAAGTTTCCAAGTTTAACCTTTCACTGGGGAACCCACAGAGATGGGAAAGGTATGAATGAGAAAGGGCAGAATTAAGAAAGTAATCATAGTTGTGTCTCCATTGTTAAAGCAAGACAGGATCTTCACTAGTTGATTGTACATGGATGAGTAGGAACTAGCAATTTAAAGAAAGATGCCAAGGAGAATCCTTTTCTAAGATATCTCTTAATAAAGGAAACATTAAACTCTGAATTTGGTTGATTTATAAATGCATATTTTTGCATGTTGATTTTTCTTAAACCATTTTAGGCTTTATGACTTGTATTAAATGTTTTGTTGTCCTGTTGGTGAGCTATTGGCAAAGTTAAGGGAATCTGGGAGAGGGAATAGGAAATAAGGGTACTTACATGTTTTATTTCATCTCATTTCTGTCATTTACCTTTGGGTAAACCACTTGACTGCTCTGGTTTCATTGTCCTTATATATAAAAGGGGCAAGTTGATCTATATGCCCTATAATGCCCTTTCAAGCTCCAATGCTATGATTGTTTGATATATTCGATACAATAGTCACCTGGGAGCTGGCAGTTCTGGACGGCTATTGGATTTTGCATAAAAGTTCCTCTCTACCTTCAATTGTGTCCAACTCTTTGTGACCCCATTTGGGGGTTTCTTGGCAAAGAAACTGGAGTGGTTTGCCATTTCCTTCTCTAGCTCATTTTATAGATGGAAAAAAAAAATGGAGCAAACACGGTTAATTGACTTGCCCAGGGTTACACAGCTAGTAATCTGAGGCCAGATTTGAACTCAGGAAGATGAGTCTTCCTTATTCCAGGCCTGGATCTCTATCCACTATGGCATCTAGCTGCCCTAAGTGCTTTAGATTCTTAAAATCTCAAGTGGGCACAATACCAGAAGATTCATAAATTACTTGGAGCTCTTCAGCTAAAAAAATATGTACAAGGACCAGATAAAAAAAACCATATTCTCTTTTCTAGCTACCAACAGTTTTGTCACAATTGCCAAGTAAAAGTTATTTTCCAGTATGATTTAGGTTTTCAGGAAACAGAGAGAGAAAAAAGAAAGTAGGAAAGTAATTTTTTGATGAAATTTTAAAGAGGAGATAGAGTAGATAGAGTAGTAAGTTTAGAAATCAGATAGCAGACTGACTTTTGCTTTTCATTTCTGAAAAACAAGACACAGATGGTCCTGAACATAGACCAACACTGGCTTTTATTTTTTTCTAAAAAAGTGGTCAGCAAAACCTCTCACCTTAGGACACCTTGAATCCTCCCCACTTAGAGGGATAGCTGCAGTGTAAAGTTTCTCCTTCCTCTGTTAAAATATTTATGACTTTCTAATACTGGGTGGCATGCATGGGAGCCAGTATCATCTTTTTGCAGCAGAACTTCTAACCCCTAATTAACCACAGAGAATTTCCAAAAGCAGCTTTCAGAATTTCTTTTTTTTTTTCACTTTACCTAGCTTCCTGGGGGAGGATGTATGTGTGTGTTAGGGTGAACAATGAATAAGCAAGATATTTCATCATCTTTCTGCTTCTCTGGAGGAAGGGTAGAACAAGAAGCAATTTTTCTTCAGAAGCACTGTTTATATGTCCAATCATTTAGTCTATCAATCCTAAAATCCTTTTAAGTGCTGATTTGTGGGTAGGAATACTGAGTAAACAAAATCCCTTTTCTTGGGGACTTAGGTCATTGACACATGCAGTGTAATAGAATATATGACAAAATAAACTCCAAATATGAGATAGAATGCTATAGTGAATGGTAGTCAGAAACAGCTGGGTTCAAATCGTGTCACTGACACTTAGATGCTTGATTCAGGGCAAATCGCTTAACCTCACTGTGATTTAGGCAACCCCTTGGAATTTTCCCAAGTTATAGACAGATTTTTGAACTTGGTGGAGGGAATTCCAACATGGGAAATTCCATGAATTGATGCAATCATAGACTCTTCTCAGGCCCTGAACAATTAAATAGAAGTGAATGGAAACATTTAATATCCTCTGTAACCAAACTGGTAAGTACAGGTATGATGGTATGGAAGGATAATCATGACTGTATATCATCTCTCTAAACATGGAGGACCAGAGGAAATAGAAAGGAGGAAATTTGGCTGAGTTTAGCAAAGAGAACATTATAGGAACGGAATAGAGATGGGAGAAGAACTAGAAATGGGAGTAGAATGGTTGGAAATGTTCTTAATTGGGAACTGGTAATGAGAACGAGGACAACTAGGTGGTGCAGTGGCCAGAGTGCCAGGCCTGGAATCAGAAAGACATCTTCTGGGGTTCAAATCTGACTTTAGATACTTCTGGACTCTGTGACCCTGGACAAGTCTCTTAACTTTTTGTTTCAATTTATCTTCTGTAAAATGGGCTGGAGAAGGAAATGGCAAACTACTCTAGTATCTTTGCCATTTTTTTTTCATTAAACCCAAAGTAGAGTCATGAAGAATTGGACACAACAGAAAAATGACTAAATAAAAAGGTTTTGAAGTTTATTTCTGAACATTTTTGTAAAATCAGAGTATACATGGTATTATCAACCTGAGTCTATAAATTCCTAACTGCACTTTCCACACAAATAAAACTAGACTTGAACAATTGGAAGAACATTAACTGCTCATGGGTAGGACGAGCCAATATAATAAAAATGACCATCCTACCCAAACTCATCTATCTATTTAGTGCCATACCCATGGAACTTCCAAAATTTTTTTTTACTGATTTAGAAAAAACCATAACAAAGTTCATTTGGAAGAACAAAAGATCAAGGATATCCAGGGAAATAATGAAAAAAATACAAAGGAAGGGGGTCTTGCAGTCCCAGATCTCAGACTATATTACAAAGCAGCGGTCATCAAAACAATTTGGTACTGGCTAAGAGACAGAAAGGAGGATCAGTGGAATAGAATGGGGGCAAGCAACCTCAGCAAGACAGTATATGACAAATCCAAAGATCCCAGCTTTTGGGACAAAAATCCACTATTTCATAAAAACTGCTGGGAAAATTGGAGGACAGTGTGGGAAAGATTAGGCTTAGATCAACACCTCACACCCTACACCAAGATAAATTCAAAATGGGTGAATGACTTGAACATAAAGAAGGAAACTATAAGAAAATTAGGCAAACACAGAATAGTATACATGTCAGACCTTTGGGAAGGGAAATACTTCAAAACCAAGCAAGAATTAGAAAGAGTTACAAAATGCAAAATAAATAATCTGGATTACATCAAATTGAAAAGTTTTTGTACAAACAAAACCAATGTAACCAAAATCAGAAGGGTAGCAACAAATTGGGAAACAATCTTCATAAAAACCTCTGACAAAGGTTTAATTACTCAAATTTATAAAGAACTAAATCAATTGTACAAAAAATCAAGCCATTCTCCAATTGACAAATGGGCAAGGGACATGAACAGGCAGTTCTCAGCCAAAGAAATCAAAACTATTAATAAGCACATGAAAAAGTGCTCTACATCTCTTATAATCAGAGAGATGCAAATCAAAACAACTCTGAGGTATCACCTCACACCTAGCAGATTGGCTAACATGACAGCTATGCAAAGTAATGAATGCTAGAGGGGATGTGGCAAAGTGGGGACATTAATTCATTGCTGGTGGAGTTGTGAATTGATCCAACCATTCTGGAGGGCAATTTGGAACTATGTCCAAAGGGCAATAAAAGATTGTTTGCCCTTTGATCCAGCCTTAGCACTGCTGGGCTTGTACCCCAAAGAGATAATGGACAAAAAGACTTGTACAAGAATATTCATAGCTGTGCTCTTTGTGGTGGCCAAAAATTGGAAAATGAGTGGCTGCCCTTCAATTGGGGAATGGCTGAACAAATTGGTGGTATATGTTGGTGATGGAATACTATTGTGCTCAAAGGAATAATAAAGTGGAGGAATTCCATAGAGACTGGAACAACCTCCAGGAAGTGATGCAGAGCGAAAGGAGCAGAACCAGGAAAACATTATACACAGAGACTGATACATTGTGGTACAATCGAAGGTGATGGACTTCTCCATTAGTATCAATGCAATTTCCCTGAACAATCTGCAGGGATCTAAAAAAAAAATATAATACTACCCACAAGCAGAGGATAAACTGTGGGAGTAAAAACACTGAGGAAAAACAACTGCTTGACTACAGGGTTGGAGGAGATAAGACTGAGGAGAGACTCTAAATGAACACTATAATGCAAATTCCAACAATAGGGAAATGGGTTCGAGTCAAGAACACATGTGATAACCAGTGGAATCATGCGTCAGCAATGGGAGAGGGAAAGGCGCGGGGGGGGGGGGGGGGGGGAGGGGGGAGGGGAGGAAAAGAAAATGATCTTTGTTTGCAATGAATAATGTATGAAAATGACCAAATAAAATAATGTTTAAAAAAAAATTCCTAACTGATCCTTGCCTTTTGAAACAAGAAACTGAAAATCCTCCCATATGCCCTTTATCTTCTGTTTGTTCAGAAATTATATGGTATTATCCATCAAAGGTAAAAAAGTCTGTGTTACAATGAGAGGAGAGGAATGGTATATGAAGAGAGAAGGAACAGGTACTCTGCTGGCTTGGAAGAAATAAAAAGTGTGTGTGTGTGTGTGTGTGTGTGTGTGTGTGTGTGTGTGTGTGTGTGTGTGTGTGTGTGTAAATCTAGGGTAGACGGGGGTGGGGGGGAATAATAGAAAAGAACTTGAGCTAAAACTCTCCTCCCTCCCACCTTTCCATTATCCAATAAAATTGTTCCAAGATGAATGCCATGGGTGGGGGCAAATTTAGGATTAAGAATGTTCTTCTTCCAATAGACCCATGCAAATGACACCCTTGAGCAGGTGGCTTGGTGTTTGCAGATGGTACATATAGACTGCACATCTGGCAATCATTATTCAGTGGACAGGATGTGTTATTACACAGCCCTAATGAAATTTGGGGCTGCTGCAGTTTTATAAACCATTCAAAACATGCAAAGAAAGCAAAACTCCTGGCATTTTGTTGGCAGTGAAGGAATGCGTGGAAGAAATAGAAAAAATTTCTATCAACGTGATGTATTAGGTTATTTTCATTTATAGAAGTACTGTCAGTTGGAAAGTTAGACAAGATAGCTCTTGATTAAATGAAGATTGCATCTGACTATTGAATAAATTAGGTGGTATGCCAGAAGAAAAGTCCAGGAGCATTTTCATTAGACTGTTCTCTATAATATTTCATCTTGGATTCTTAACATTGTTCTCTTCTCTTGGCAAATATGTCACAATTAAGTTGCTGGAACTTTTCCTTGACACAATTATACATAGCTGGTGACTTGAAGTTCAAGTGATGGGAGCAAGCCAGTTTGGTTTACTCCTTTTTACAGTCTAGCTGCTATTTTCATCTGAGTGTGCTTTGAAGCCCCTCCGTATTCAGTAATTCCATTTTCTGATTAAAATGGTGACCATGAAATAGACCCTATTAATTTTATTACATAATCTGCTTTCTGGCATTAGGCACCACTGGCAAAATTTCCTTTCTCTTTCATGTGTTAGCTTACTGCTCACCTCTTTTATTTAGGGTCAGGAAACAATTGCTCCTTCTACTCAGTTTGATAAATCCCGTGAAACCATATTATAACATTCAGACCGCAAAACCATGTAGGAATGCTACTGCTAAAATATTATTCCTGGCTAAAGCACTGGGGTATTTAAAAATTTTTATATTCTCTGTATAAGCATTAATTTGTAGGTGATCATTCTGTCAGTTTCGTGATAAATTACTGGTTTCTCTGATCCAATACAATTCATTGAGTATTAAACACCTACTATGTAAAAGATGCTGGCATACAGACAAAAATAAAAATTGAATAAACATATATATATATATATATATATAAAACATTTCTCTAGCTTCTTGAGTTTATCCTATATATTACACACACACACACACACACACACACACACACACACACACACACACACACACACACACACATATATGTAGCTGATTCATCAGTATTCTCCCAGTGGGTATAAGCTGTGTCTTTACCTTGAGCCCCAATTTGATCAAGAGCAATCTATGGCACACTTGCTACCAGAGGACACTCAAGTCAACTGTGGTAAACATCTCATTATTCCCCCCTCTCCCCTTCACTTCTTTGGTTTCTTTTTCTCCTCTTCTCTTTCTTTCTTCTCTTAGTATTCTTTCTACCCTCATCCTCTTCTTGCTGTTTCCACCAAATCTCTCTCTATTGTCCTCTCTCTTTTTCCTTGTTATTAATTGGGGCATGGTAAAAGTGCTTCTCTATTCTAAATGGTAACATTAGTGAAAATGGTAAGACTTAAAAATTATTTCCCATGAGATTTGGAATTTAATTTTAATGAAATTTCCCCAAATTATTGGCTTTTGGGAAACATATGATTGACAGGGAAGATAACTGATTTGGGGCTGATTATTTAGAAGCTAATTAATTAACATTAGATCATAGAAAGAATGAAGACAACCATGACCCATTTTACTGATAAAGTAATCTGTTTTTAGCTTAGAAGGTAAGGAGAATCAGGATTAATTAAAGAGCTTCCTTTTATTATAGATAAAAATATATAGAGACTATATATGATTATTTCTTAGTTGCAAAATCAAATGACTTTTTCTCAGTCCTCATTCTCTTTTACCTCTGTGCAACCTTTGATACTGTTGACTACTTTTTCCTCCTTGATAATCTCTTCTCTCTGAGTTTTCAAATGCCATTCTCTCCTAGTTTTCTTCCTACCTTTCTGATTACTTCTTCGCTTTCTTCTTTGTTGTACTCTCCTCCAGGTCATACCCTTCAACTGTGGGTGTCCCTTTGGTTTCTATCCTTGGCCCTCTTCTCCCTCTCTAATACTTTGCTTGGATATTTCATCAGCTCCTATGGGCTTAATTACTATTTCTATGCTGATGATTCTTAAATCTACCATTCCTGTCCCATTTGCTTTACTGGACTCTAATCTTGCACCTCTAAATGCCTTTTAGATACTGTGAACTGGATGTCCAGTGGGCACCTTAAACTCAATTCTGATATCCATTCCATATTGCAACTTTCTCCATTGTGGTTTGGATATATTATGGCTCAGCATAAGCAATTAAATGGGAATTTTTTGAGAGTTTTGTGGAAGGCACAGATATACATAAAAACCAGCAGGTGACACAGAAAAAGTCTAGGAATTCAGAAACGAACAAAATACATGTATAGTATTGTATAATATCAATATATTTTATCTTTTAATACAATAAATATACATAATTTCTTTTAGAAAGTTAAAATAAGTATAAAAAGTTAAGATTTGCTAAAAGAACATAAAAGCCAGCAGATGACACACAAAAAAGAAATGTAATACCTAAAAAATTTAGTAAGTCATAAATGAATATAAGGTACTGTTAGCACTTCATACAAGAAAAAGAAAAAATTCAGACTTCTCTGGTACAAAAGAAGGGCCAAATTTTTTTCATGTGGGTTTTCCAGATCTTGGGGGAACAGTACTCCTAACTCACAAGATATGGAAGGGATACCTACATGTCCAAAACAGAACTTGTATCTTTCTTCCAAAATCTACTCCTCTACTATTTTCTCTATTACAGTAGATGGCAACCAGTCCTTCAGGCTTGCAATCTAGGATCCATCTTGGATTCCTATCTCTTACCTTATTTATCCCTTTCCCCACATCTAATCTATTGCCTGGACTAGTGTAATCGCCTGCTGGTAGGTCTGCCTTTCTCAAGTCTATTCCTACTTCAATTCATCATCCATTTATTTGGTCACTAAAGTGGTTTTTCTAAAGTATGGGTGCAATTTTGTCTGTCACTATCTTTGTCTGCATCTGTCTCTCTGTCTGTCTTTCAAACACACTCAAACACACACACACACACACACACACACACACACACACACACACACACACACACACACACACACACTGAAGTCCGTGACTTACAATTGCCTCCAGGTTCAAATACAAAATCCTTTGGTACTCAAAGTCCTTCATAACCTGGCCCCCACTTGCCTTTCCAGTCTTCTTACACCTTACTTCCCAACATGTATTCTTAGATCCAGTGACATTAGCCTCCTGGCTGTAACAGAAATAAAATACTTCATCTTTCAGCTCTGGGCATTTCTCTGACTATTCTCCATGCCTAGAGTGTTCTTTCTTTTCCAGTCTGACTATTACATTCTTTGGCATCCTTTAAATCCAAACTAAAATTATACCTGTTGGAAGATTTCCTCAATCCTTCTTAATTCCAATGCTTTCCTTCTTTTAATTATTTCCTATTTAACCTATATATATATATATGTATAGATCTATACATATATATATATATATACCTTGTTTTCTATATATTTCTTTGCATGTTCTCTACTCTGTTAGCTTATAAATTCTTTTAGGGAAGGAACTATATTTTGCCTTTTTATATCTCCAATGTTTAGCAAAGTGCCTAGTATATAGTTGGCACTTAATAAATGTTGATTAATTGATTGATAATAAATGTTGATTAATAGATTGATAAGTTTCCATATACACTAAAATATGTATAGCAGCACTTTTTTAGATAAATCTACATGAACAGATGTAGAATGAAGTAAAGCAGAGAAAAGAGCATTTGCCATTACCAAACAATATAAATGGAAAGAACCTCTCCAAAATCAAAAGTGAATATTGCAAAATTATAAGGAACAAACAGAGCTCAAAAGAAGAGATATGAAAAGACATTCATACCTAAACATTTTGTAGAGATGGGAGTTCCACAAATGTGTATTGGACGTTCAGTTCATAATGTTTGAAAGAGAGTGGGTGATTTGTGATTACAGGTATGCCGAGAAGAAAGGTAGATGTAAGAATCATCAGCATAGAGATGGTAATAGCACAAGTGGAGATATATGACCCAGATGATGGTATATTCAGGTGAATTTGAATCTGGTTGAATGATGGGATCAAAATCTATAGATTTCAATGGTAAAGAAGATTCCTTTAGTGCTCTATCCCAGGAATCTGCCCTTTACCCCATTCTGCTGAGAAGTTTTATATGGACCTGGATGGAGGGTTAGAAATGATATTCTCAAGTTTGCAGTTGACATGAAATAGGCAGAGATAACTAGCATGTTGTTTGACAGGATCCAAAAAATAACTTCACAATTTAGAACAATGGGCCAGTTGTAAAATTTAATGTGGGCTTTTATATAAGACTCACAGGAGCTAAAAATATCACTAATGCAAATTCTGATTAGTAAGGGAGTATATGACTCAGATAACAGTTTTTTTTTTTAAAAGGTCAGGAGATTTTTGTAAACTGGAAGCTAAATAATAGTATGCCATAGAAGCTAAAAAAACCCAACTTGCTCTTAGTCATCATTAACATGCCAAATATCATGAAAGCAAAGAATCAGAGTTACAAGGAGTTCCAGGGTTCAACCTTTAAGTGCCCAGGGTCCCTGATATAGAGTCATCCATTTCACTTTGAGAACCTTCAGTAGCAGGGAACTCATGCCTAAAAAAAGTCCAATCCAATTTTTGGGGCAGCTCAAATTATTAGGATGACTTTTCTTATATTAGGTTGGAATCTGACTTTTTCTTTCTATTAGTCCTAATTCTATCCTCAAGGCCAATAAGGATACTAATAAATGCCTATTTTTATAATAGACATTTATATACTTGAAGACAGCTTTCATATCCCCCCCTGAAGTTAATCTAGGAAAGATGTGAAGCTCTCAACCATGGGATTCTGAGAAATAGTTCTAATAAGGAAAAATAGGGGGAATTGTCTAGTAAGAATAATGTGGATACACAGGGCACTCAGCAACAAAAAAGGCTTTCTTAATTTTTTTTTAGCTATATTGGGAATCAATAAGCTTTTATTAAGCACCTACTATGTGCCTGGCATTGTACTAGGTTCTAGGAATACAAAGACAAAAATTAAATAGTCCCTGCCCTCAAGGAACTTACATTCTACTCATTGGTTTGTATGGTAGAAAGCAACATCTATATGTTTATCTATAAAGTTTAAACAAGGTCATTTTGGTGGTGAGACTGGCAGTAGCAAAGATGATTGGGAAAAGCCTCAAAGAGGAAATGATGAATGAGCTCAATGTTGAAGGAGATTTTAGGAAGCCAAAATGAGTGGAGTCTACATTCCAGGCACTGGGAATAACTTATGTAAAGGCAAGTTGACAAGAGATAGAACTCCATGCATGTGGACATGAGAAGAAGGCCAGCTAGCCAATAAGAGACAGAGTGCACATAATATGTAAAAAGACAGGAAAAAATTGGTAGGAATCAGATTGTGAAGGACTTCAAACAGCAAACAGAGGACTTTGTATTTGATCCAAAAGTTAATAGGGAGTCACTTGAGCTTTTAGAAATCTCACTTTATTTTAAAAATTTAAATTGATATTTCTTCTTCACACTTCCTTGCTCAATTTAAAAACTTTTGTTAGCAACTATTCCTAGTTAAGTAAATAGAATTCCCACATTGGCTACATGCAAGAATATATGTTTCATTCTGTACCTCTTATAGGAGGTGAGTAGCATGCTTTATCACTAGTCCTCTGGAATGCTGGTTAGGCATTGATCAGAATTCTTAGTTCTTATATCTTTCACAGTTGTTTCTCTTTACTATGTTTTTATTGTATACAATGTTCTTGTTTTACTTGTGTCATGTATCAGTTCACATGTCTTCCTAGTTTTCTGTACATTTCAGTATCTTCTATGAGACAATAATATTGTTTTCATTATATTTTTCCAGATTACATGTAGATATAATTTTTAATAATTATCTGATATTTTGTGATCCATATTCTCTCACTCCTTCCTTTCCATTCCCCCTTCCCAAGATGGCAGGCAATATGATATAGGTTATACATGTGTTATCATGAAATATGTATTTCCATGTTGTGAAAGAAGACAAATATTTCTTATATTAGAAAAAAACTCATGAAGAAAATGAAGTGAAAATGTAATGCTTCAATCTGTATCCATGCTGCATCAGTTCCTTCTGTGGCTGTGGATAGCTTTTTTCATCATGAGTCCTTTGATGTTGTCTTGGATTCTTGCATTGCTATTAATAGTTGTCATTCACACTTGATCATCGTATGCTATTGCTGTTACTATGTACAATATTTTCCTGGTTCTGCTTGCTTAATTTCATATCACTTGATATTTTTTTTCTTTTTCTTTCCAGGTTTTAAAAAATTGTCCTGTTTGTCATTTCTTTTAGCACAATAGTATTTCTTTACAACCATATACCACAAATTGTTCAGCCATTCCCCAATTGATGAACAATTCTTTGACACTACAAAAAAGCTGTTATACATATTTTTGGACATAGGTCTTCCCACCCCCCATCTTTGATCTCTTTGGGATACAGACCTAGTAGTGGCATTGCAGGGTCAAAACATAGTCATGCCCTTTGGGCATGGTTCTAAATTGCTTTCCTGAATGGTTGTATCAGTTCACAGCTCCACCAACAGTGCATTAGTGTCCCAATTTTTTCACTTTCCCTTTTTGTTACAGTAGCTTGTCTGATAGGTATGAGGTGGTACCTCAGGGATGTATTAATTTACATTTCTAATTAATAGAGATTTGGAGCATTTTTACATGATTAAAGATAGTTTTAATTTCTTTTTTTTCTGAGAAGTACATGTTCATATCCTTTGACCATTTATTAATTGGGAAATGACTTGTATTCTTATAAATTTGACTCAGTTCTCTATTTTTGTGAGAAATGAGGCTTTTGTCAGAGATACTTGGTATAAATTCTGCCCCCTTCTCCAGTTTGTTGTTTACTTTCTAATCCTGGTTGCATTAGTTCTGTTTGTGCAAAACCTTTTAAATTTAATGTAGTCAAAGTTATCTATTTTATATCTTGTAAACTTCTCCATGTCTTGTCTGAACATAAACTCTTCCTTTATCCATAGGCCTGACAGGTATTCTATTTTGTGCTCACTTAATTTGTTTGTGGTATTCCCCCTTTATTTATAAACCATGCAACAATTTTGACTTTGTCTTGGTATATGGCATCAGATTCCTAGTTTCTATCATACTGTTTTTTCAGTTTTCCCAGAAGGTTTTGTTGAATAGTGAGTTCTTATACAAGCTTAGATCTTTGAGTTTGTCAGACACTAGGCTCCTTTGATCATTTACTGTTGTTTGGTTGAGTTCCTAATCTATTTCATTGACCTACTACTCTATTTCTTAGCCAGTACCAGATCATTTTGATGGTTGCCTCTTTATACAATTTGAGATCTAGTACAGCTAGGCCACCTTCCTTTATATTTTTCCATTAATTACCTTAATAATCTTGACCTTTTGTTCTAGATGAATTTTATTATTATTTTTTCTAGCTCTGTGAAATAATTAATTAGTAGTTCAACTGATATGGCACTGAATAGAGGTAGAATTGTCATTTTTAGTAGAATGTCTTGACTTATCCATGGGCAATTAATGCTTTTCCAATTACTTAAATCTTGGTAGATTAGACTTTATATGTGTGAAAAAAGTTTTGTAGTTACATCAGGTAGTTTCTGGGTTTCTCTTAGTAGGTAGACTCCCAGATATTTTATATTGTCTGCAGTTAATTTTAATGGGACTTTTCTTTATTTCTCTTACTTTTGGATTTTATGGAAATGCTAATGATTTATGTGAGTTTATTTTATATACTGCAACTTTGCTAAAGTTGTTGTTTTAAATAAATTTTTGGTTGGTTCTCTAAATATATCATCATGCTATCTGCAAAAGAGTGTTAGTTTTAGTTCCTCATTGACTCTTCTAATTCTTTCAACTTCTTTTCTCTTATTGCCATAGCTAGCATTTCTAGCACAATATTGAATAGCAGTTATGATAGACAATATTCTATTATGCTGATATGCACCTCATCTTTGCAAAGTTGGCAAAAAAAGGAATGCTATTTTTGGAAAGTGGGGAGAATGTGGAGAATAATAAGAATGGGGAGAAATTGGTTCCCTTGACTGAACTGTGGATGTTATACCCCTCTTCTGTGGAGGAGATGATGATGGCCAGAACTAGAATGGAAGCCATATGAGTGGAGAGAGAAGGGAATGGATTTAAGAGATATTATGGAGCTAGAATCAGCAAGTCTTGACACTTCATTAAATGTCAGATGAGGGAGAGAGTTGAGTTGGGAAGACTGATGGTTTTTTTTTTTAAAGATTGTAAGTTCTGTTTGGAGTAAAAGAAGACAAAAACCAGTGACAAGATTGTTGCTTTGGGTGGGTGGAAACAGAACAGATAATGGAGATTAGGTAGAGTTACTCAACTTGTATTTTGCTTTTGCTTTCTCTGTCAAGGAGAATGATCTTGGAATAAAAAGGGAAGAATGAAAATGTCTTGTGATAGCCAAGATAAGAGAAAGTAAGAGCATATCTGCTGTGATGAATACAGAGCATCAAGTTCACAATTGTATCAAATGCAGAGGTGATTGTGGAAACCCTGATAATAGTCTTTGAAAAATCATGGACACTGAGAGGTATTACAGAAATAGAAAAAGAACAAAGGTCTTGATTTGGAAAAGAAAAGGGAAGAGGGAAGAAGGAAGAAAAGATATCTGTAAACTATAGGTTATGTTAGGTTTAATTAGTTATTAATTAATTATATAGCATAAGTAGAAGCAGAGAGATAAATACCAGAGAAAGGATTCTTTCCTTGTCCCTGTAATCATTACAGGTCATTACATTACATAACATTACATCACAGTGGTCACTTTAAGGAAGACTGGCATGCTGGGAAGATGGTTAGAGAACTCTTGGCTACTCTCTTGAACTCACTGTCTTGTGCTTTTCTCTGGATACTATCAGCCAGTAATTTTGGTTGAACTTAACTTGGAAACCTTATAAGAACCTCTGTGAAGGCGGGAAGAGTTTTGTTTGGTGCCAGAGCTGTTCTCCTGAAGGGAGAAGCAGCTGCCAGTGGGGATGCTGTTTGATTCTCACTGGAACAGTGTGAGGTCTGACTCCCTGTTGGGAAGAGTTAGAGGAAGCCACTGAGTTCTAACTGTAAGATCTGAACAGTTAGAGAAGATAACTTGTGACTATATATATATTTAAGGAGTTAAATATTTGAAGTTTATATATTAGGATAAGGTTAGATAGATAGAATTGGGTTTTAGGTAGACAGTTGAGAATAGATTTAAGGAGGTTCACCTTTGGTGAACAAGAAGTAAATCCTTGCAGACCAGATGGGGGAGGGTGTTTATATTTAGAAATCTTGGAATTAGGATAAGAGTTTTCCTGCTTTATCTCTACCTTCTTTATCCTGTCCCTGCCTCTCCTGATAGTTAATAATAATAAGGGTTGGATTAAGCTGTGTCCTGCAAATTCATTCACACTCTACCACCAGGTGACCCTAATAGTTCAAGCCTATCTATCCCGATTGATAAAGAAAAATCAGCTATCTATATCAATAGTCCATAACAAGATCAATATTATCAACAACAGCTAGTAAGCTTGTCATCAAATCCTTGCAACATTATAGAACATATTATTAAAGGAATGATAAACATATCTAGAAAAAGAAAATGTGACCACAGTAGCATGACTTCATCAAGATGAAGCTATGCCAGAGTAATTTTATTTCCTTTTTCAACAAGATAAAATCAGGGAAATACTATAGAGTTTACCAATATTTTAACATAGTTCTTCATGTTGTCCTTGTGAATAAGATGGAAAGATATAGGCGAGGTGATACAATTAGTCGGAAGTGAAACTAGTTTGAGTGGCTGCATCCAAAGAATGGTCTTTAATACTTCAATGTCACCCTGGAAGGAGGTTTCTAATGGAATTCCACAGGGATAATTGTTTAATGTTGATTAATGTTTTAAAAAATCAACAATTAAATTAAGTGCCAATGGCCTATTTATTTTTAAAGGTTACAAGGCTGGAAAGGGTATCTGTGCAATCAATGATTGGGTGAAGATCCAAAAAGATCATAATAGACTACAATATTGGATCAAATTTAATAAAATGAAATTTATTAGTGGTAAAAAGTCTTACACCTGTATTAAAAATCTTTTTCACAGGTGAAATATGAGACAAATATCATGAGAAATTTTTTTTAAAGACCTAATGGTTTTTAGTGGAATTAAAGCTTCAAATCAGTCCATAGTGATATGTCAGTCAAAAAAATGAAATCCATCTTAGACTGTATTGAGTAATATCCAAGTGACAGTGATAGAGGTGAGAGTATCACTGTACTCTGCCCTGGCCAGATCATATTTGGAATGTTATAGACAGTTCTGGGTGCTAATGGTTAGGATGCAAACTGATAAGCTGTGGAGACTATCTAGAGAAGGGAAACCAGAACGGTAAAGGGCCTTGGACTAATAACTTATGGTTATAACTGGTTAAAGGAACTGGAGATGTTTAGTGTGAAAAAAAGATTATTTAGCAGAGATAACACGATTTCCAATATTTGAAATGTTCTTATATGGATAAGGGATTAAGCTTCTTTTTGACTCCAGGGGTCAAACTGGGAGCAATTTGTAGGAATTGAAAAGATGCAATTTGATTTGGCTCTAGAGAGTTAAAAAAGGAACAATGAATGGGAGTTCATATTTCAGCTTCATAGAATGAAAATATTCCTAACAGAGCTGTCCTAAAGTGGAATACATCATGAATAGAATTCTTTATCATAAAGGTCTTCAAGTTGAGCTAATGGACATTTTTCAAGGATGTAGTAAAGATTCCTATTTAAGTACCCATGTAATACACTAACTCTGGGGTCTCTTCTAGCTTTGGATTCTATAAAATCTATGAATTTTCTGCATGTCAAATACAATTAGTGATCTGGATAGCTAAACCTACCAATCTCTTGTTGGCTTTCGATCAATAAAAAAGGTTTTGATTAACCATGAAGCATATTTTATGTTCCATGCAGAAACTATTTGGATGATGGAATGCTTTTGTTTTGGCAAACTGGTAACCACTACCATGATCTTATTTGATTGAGTTTATTTGGGGGGAGTGAGGAAAAGGGATATTTCAGATGCAAATTTCAATTTAGATTCACACACTCAATTCCTTTCAGCAAATGTTAGATACCTGGTTGCCTAAGAAAGCTAAAAATCTTTAAAAAGAAGAGACTTATTTTAATCTCACCACAATGCTTTGTGCACTGTCAGCATTTAATATATGCTTATTGAGTTGAATTTTTGATCTTAAAGCCAGTTTTGTTTATTTTTGGGTGGTTGACTGGCTTAAAAAGCTATTAACATTCACATAAAGATATCTTAATTATAACAATACTAATCCTTTGAGAAGATGCCTAAAAGGCAATGATTTGACGACTTGTATTATTAACTTGTATATTTGGCCATTTGATGAGGGATGAACTTATCCTATTTTTTTGGTCATGGCTTGAAATAGAACCCAAGTCTTGGACTTATCTCATTTCTAAGATTTTCTATTATTTTACAAGTCCTCTAAATGTGTAATGCTAATTTAGTGCGCAGTTCCTTTGTTCAAATTAAGTTCTTTGAGAACCTTGTATTTTTAAAAGGGATTACATTGCAAAACTGCCCCATTACATTTGTTTGATGTCTCAAGGAGAGAGTCCCAAGATTTACCACCCCCTTCACATTCCTTTGTTTTTAAAGATAGTTACCATCTAATGCAACATGGGTATAGTGGAAACTGATTAGCAGGGAGAAGTTTTCAGCTCAAGGAACTACAGTAGAAACTGGAGGGTGAGGTTAGTTTCAGAAGCTCATAAAAAACATGACTGTGGCAAATGGGAATGACTCCATCTAGCTTGATTTGCTAAGCAACGTACTTGTCTGCTACCAAATTTTATTATCCTAAACCCTGGGGCTTTGCTTCTTGGTAGGCTCCTCTCATGACTCCTGATTTTTATGTGTTTCGACTTCAGATTCCAGCTCTTACCTCTGATATTTTAAACTCCACAACTTATTACCTAGTACTTGACCTTAGCCTGCTTCCACTGAGATTCTGACCATGATTTGCATAATATTTTTATCTATACCTTATACAGTTCCTAGTCCAATGTCTTGGAAGGGTTCAGTCGTAACCTGGACCCCAAGTATAAGGATAAACTTGTCCAAATGCTGCTTGAGCTGTGCCTAATAGAAAGGAAAATAATGATTCCATCACTAAAACATATCAGTGTCTGCTTACTCCCTCCACCCCCCAAATAATCTTTTGAGCAGGAGAGAAGAAAGAAGAATAGAGAAAATAATGCTGTAATCTAGGAGGACTCACCTTCTGGGAGTTTTGGGTATAACATTAAATGTCTGCCAGTTTTATGAGCACAGCTTTCATCTGATTCTATGCAAATAGGTGACCCTTTGCTGTGACTTGTTAATATTATATAAGTAATTTTATTAACAGGTTGTTGGACTGTATATTACCCCTTTGATTTGCCACATTCCTAGTGCTGCCCCACAGGAAGCAGACATTTTCTTACTCCCTTGGCCCTATAATTCATGTTCCCTTTGATTGTTCTGTCATTCTGAGACTTTAGATAATAGGCTATTATTTTCTGAATTGCTATTATATTTTATTAATAGGAGCAGGGAAAATTTATAGCTGCAAAGTCTGAAAGATTTGCAATTGGATCCCTCACAATTCTTGTAAAGTGAAATTCATTTGGCTGACTAACTTGATGGATGAAGAAATGATCTACTCCTGGCCTTTCCAGTCCTGAACTTTTTTCAGCCATATAAATATTCTCTTTAGATCATTGGATCCAGGGATAGGTGGAAGGCAATATGTTATTGAATCTATTCTTTGGGTTTAAGAATTAGGTGATGGGATAATAGGAGTGGGCTTAGGGGAGCGGTATAAAATCCAACTTCCTCCTTATTTTCTCCTATTAAAACATTGCACAATCCCTATTCCACACCCTTATTTCCCCCTTTCTTCCGTCAAGTCATGGATGTGGGATGTGAATGTGTAGCATAATAGATATACCTCAGTCATGTCAAAAAGAAATTATCCCCAAAGGAACAGATAGAATCATGATGAGAATGAATACCTCTTAGCTATGGCTAATGAAAGGAAGGGAAGCTTCAATATGGAAATCTTAGGTACCATCATAAGTCCCAAATACCCCTGATGCTTTTCAGGAGAAACTCTCATGAGACATCTGTGGGAAAATGAATCTTATATTCTTCCAAAGATTGACAGTTTAAAAGTCAGGACCATGTTTATGTAGTTGAGATGGAAGTGTGTCTATTCATATCTAGCCATGAATCTGATGGAGGGGTTGACAAAAAGATTTCTTTCTATAATTGGGAATGACCTTCTGGTAACTGAACAGGTTATTGCAATCCACAAAGAAGAAACATCATCATCAGTATTACTACCACCATCACCACCTCCACCACCACCACCATCATAATAGCTAGGATTTATATAGGCTTAAAGTTTACAAAACACTAATAGATCTCATTTTATCCTGAAATCACCTTTGGGAGGTAAGTGCTTTTGTTATATCCATTTTGCAGATGAAGAAACTGAGGCACTGACTTTCCTGTGCTCACATAATTAATAGGTGTCAAAGGCAGAATTCACATATCTCATTGACTCCAGGTTCAGTGCTCTATCCATACTAACCATCTACCTAGCTACCTCCTAAGTAGAGCTCCTTCACTAGTCCTCTCTTGGAGAGGAAAGTAGTTAAAGGAGAGGGAAAGTGATAAAAGCTTTAAAAATCCTGATTATGATCCTCAGAGGCAAGTTGAGGCAAGAAAAAGAGTCTAGGACTGTATACTAGCCAACTGGATCCATGAATAGCTAAAAGCTAAATTAGGATCATAAACCTTATGTTTATATTTTATCAGATTTCTTTTTTTTTGTGAGTTTCATCCTCACCCCCTTGTTTTCCTAGGAAGGTTCTTTAAGAGGAAGAGGATTTTCACCCATATATTTGTCTTTGGTGAAACAAATAAGGAGGAATAAAAAAGCAAAAATACAGATTGAGGAGAGGTTTCTAAAATCTCTCAGAAGAGGATAAAAGGACAAAAGCATAAAGTTGATTCTAATTGTTTTCAGCTGCTTCTGCTCTCATGCAAATCAATTTTGTTCAGTTTCTATTTCACTTCATAGAAAAAAAGTGATTAAAGAAATTAGTAAATATAATTTTTAAAAGGTTCTAATCCATGAATCAATGTTAATGGATTAAAGGTCCCAGAAGGAAAGAAAATAATATGATCTGCTTCCCTAGAAGCAAAACTGGTTTGCTCTAAGAAGCTTAAGTTTATTTTATAAGTTGATAAGAGAAATAAGAAGTCTCCTATTTCTATAAAGATGAAATTAAAATCAGTTTAGGATGAATGGAAAATGAGTTTAAAATGGTTAGTACAAAAATCTTAATAAAATGGTTTATTCTCTCAGGAAGAATGAGTCCAGATGGAAGGAAAACTGCAGAAGGGAAAGAATAAATAAACAGTTTTTAAAAAGCACAACTTGAAGAATTTGAGGTCTCTATCAATAAAGGTAATAGGGTTGAAGAATGGAACTTGGTAATATTACTCCAAAATTACTATTTTCCCTCTAAAATACAAATAAATAAAAAAAGATGAATTTCAGGAAATCATACTTAGTGGAGCTCTAACTTCTCAGAATGGGAAAGGCAGAATCATAATGCATAGGGAATTAGACTTAACGTAAGAAAGAACTGGGTGCAAATATTCTTAAAAACTTATTAATTGTATGATCCTCTATTTCCTGGGTAAAAATGAGGGATTTAGGTAACGATGGCTTATAAGGTCACTGCCAGCTCTGATGACAAAGGTATAAAATGGGAAAGAGGAGGTTGCAGGAAGCAATAGGTAGAAGGAAAAGGGGAGGGATGCCCCAGAATGAGTATCAGGAAGGAGAGGAATTTCTGGGACTACCTGTTGGCTTTCTCCAATAGGCTGGTCCCATGTAAAGGGCCTTTAAGGATTGCTTCAATATATTGCAGTTGAAACTAGGTTAACATAGTATTGCCTAACAAAGAGTTCCTTTCAACTTTTCCATTTGTAAAATGGAGATCTTATCAGTCTTTATTAGTTTACTTCTGCTTCACAGACATAGAACTTTAAGGTCCTGGAATGGGAGGCTGTGTGGGTAACTGTGTAATGCTTGTGAAATGATCTTTCCTTACACTGGGATGAAAAGAAGGGACAAATAATGAGAAAGAATTCAAACCTAGCATCTTTTGCTAGTGTGCATCATGTAGGGTTTTAAAGATAGTAGAAAGACTTTTTTTTGGGGGGGGGGTTATAAAGAAGAACTTTAGGTATACCGTAGCCTTTAGAAATATCAATTTTCTTAAATTTAACTTCTTGCAAATTACTATGAGTGTTAGAAAAGACAAGGCCAGGTAATTTCTTTCCCAGTCAGAATTTCATGCTTATCTCTCTTGTCTGGACATGAATCTGGTGTACTGAATTAAGCTGGGCTTTGGAAGGGCCTACACAAGCCCCTTGCAACTCAACTGCCAACACGTTCTACGTCCTTGCCAGTCCGTCGCTCCTCCTCCAGTCTAAGGCACCGAGCTTTGCACAGCTGGACTGCCTCTTGTCAACCAAGAAGGGGAAAGGCCTTCACACTATTAGCTTATTAACTCTCCACTTTCTACCTGAATACAGCAAAAAGATACAGCTGATTGGTTGAGAGGCAGCGTTCTTAAATCTCACTAGTGTTTATTTTTATTTCACTTTTTTTTTTTTTGGAGGATGCAGTGTGGTGCAGGGAATGGGGCCTTGAACTTGAACTCAGGAAGACCAGGGTTCAAACCCTCCCTTAGATATTCACTACTCTTTGACCCTGGGAAAACCATTTAAAACATCTCAGGGTCTCAGTTGCCTTATCTGTAAGATGCGGAGGTTGGCTTCATTGGCTTTTACGGTATCTTTTAGTTGTAAGTCTATGGTCCCATGAACCAAGGTATTTGAGTTTTGTAGGTTTCTCTTTCCGATTCTAGTAGCCTTCGAGACCTTTATCATTCCTTGCTTTGTCTTGGTGAAATGTAGAATTACAATTTTTCACTGGCCAGTAGGAGCAGGCTCACTTTTAGAAGATAGTAGAACAGCTGACTTGACATTGACCTGGAAAGTAAGGAAAGCTTTAGACACCTTTGGGGTTTGGAGGAAGAAGTTGGGCTTAAAGAAGTAGAGCTTTAAAACTTGAAGAAAGTACACAGGACAAAGCTAAGGCTGCCTTAAAAGGTAAACCTTTACAAAATCACAGAACCTCAGAGCCGGAAGAGGTCTGGCTGACCATCTAGTACCACCTTCACATGTCTCTGTTCTACAACATGTTTGACCAGTGGTCCTTCTAGCTCAACTTCCAGTTAGAGGGAAACCTGAGCTTCTCAAGGTAGCCCATTTCAATTTTTGAATTGCTCTGCTTTTTAGGACTAACCATCTTGGCTGATCACCTCTGGACAATGTCCTTCCCAAAATGTGGCATCCGTAAGCCAGGACAATATTCTAGCTGTATTCTGATGCTGGTGTTTAAAAAAACTCACAAGATGGTCTACTTGCCTCGATTTAGTACTGTTGGGATATTTACACTTTCTCACCATGAGGGATGGCAGTAAATGACATCAGGTCTGCTGTGAAGGATAACTTTGGCATCCCACTAATGATCTTCATTTAGGGAGGGTCATGAGGAGATGATTGCTCTTTGGGTCATTAATCTCACACACTTAGGAAGGCATGGGATTAAAGAAAAGTACCGTCATTCTCAAATGATAAATGCCAGGAAAACCAGAGGGTACTCAAAAAGTAGTTCTTTTGTCCAAGAAAAAACTCATTTTGAGAATATCTGGCATTTTAACCACATGTATCAAGTATTGGTGTTTCCAGGCACTTCTGGTTACACCCAAACCTAAAGCAATCCCCAAAAGGGTTAACTTTCCTTCATCCATAGATGAATCATTCATAGATACCAAAGCATGCTGCAAACTTATTGTTGCAAAAGATCACATGAATTTGATGGAGATTTCCCATATTTAAGAGAAATCTAAGGCTTCACTGTTGGTGGCATCTTTCTGGCAATTCTGTTCCATTTTTGGCTTCACATCAAGAATCCCCATGGAATTCAGTCTCTTGTTTCTAAGGGGCTGCCTGGAGCATCATGGCAATAAAACTGTAGAATCCTGGTTGCTATTCTTGGATTGGGTCCATAACAGTGTTTGATCATCTTTCAGCTTCTAACTTCCCTTCCTGATTAATGAAAAGGTTCTTGGCAAATTTAAAATGCCTTTATTCTGATCTATCAGGTGCCAGGACCACCTGAGGGGTTCTTCTTTACCCCATTTTCTCTACCAACAGCAGTAGTCAGGGCATCTTTAATATACATGGTGTGCTCTATACAACAGATTATTTGGCTACACGAGTAACTGATATTAGAGAATTAATTGCTTTTAGTGAAAATGATGGTAGTGATAACGATTATCAAATCAATTTTTCTATTTTGAGAGGAGGCATAGTGGAATGAATAGAGTGCTAGACTTGAAGTCAAGAAGACTGCATTCAAATCCTGTCTTGGCACCATCCCTGTAACTCTTAGACATATTAGTTTGCCTCTGTGCTTTCACTTCTTCATCTGTAAAATGAGGAGGCTGCATTCATTGAACTTCTGCATCAGCTAAATGTGTGATGATTTTTTTTTAATAAAACCCTCACCTTCCATCTTAGAATCAATAGTGGGTATTGGTTCTAAGGCAGAAGAGTGGTAAGGGCTAGGTAATGGGGGTTAAGTGACTTGCCCAAGGTCACACATCTAGGAAGAGTCTGAGGCCAGATTTGAACTCAAGACCTCCCATCTCTGGGCCTGGCTCTCAATACACTGAGCTCCCCAGTTCCCTCCTCCCCCGCCCTGTGATGATATTTTTGAAAAAAAAAAACTCACTTAATTTTTAAAAACTGTAGTTATCTTTTGTTTTTATGTCATCTATTTCCACCAGTGTATCTTTCCTTTCTCCAGCTTCCAGGGACTGATTATTTATGATGAAGAATAAAAGAGAGAAAAATTCCATTTCAGCAAAACTAACCAACATATCATAAAGTGTGATGTTATATGCAGAGTTCCATATCTATATTCTCCCCTCTCATCTACCCTATCACTACCCCAAAAACGGAGGGGGAGATCAGGTCCATAATTATTACTAAAAGTCATAGAGTTCATTTATAAGAGCTGGAAGGAATCTTAGAGATTGTTTAGTTCAATCTCTTTGTTATATAATTTTTATATATACATACACACATATAAATATAATATATACATTATCATATGTTCTCTCTATATAATATATAGAAAAATATACATATACCTTTTTACATCATATACATTTTAGACATATATTTATAGTTTGTATATATTTTTATGTTGCCTTCCCCCTTTAGGCTGTGAGTTCCTTGATGGTAGGTACTGTTTTGCCTTTTCTTCTAACCTTGAAACATAGTACAGTTTCTGGCAAATAATATGAGATTAATAAATGTTTATTGATTGATTGATACAGTAGCCTTCTTTCATCTATTATGTGTCATTCCATTGCCCTCTGAGTGACAAACAACTTGATATTCCAAAGATCACAATATTCTAACTTTCACAACCATACCTACTGATAATGCAGTAAAAAAAAATCTTTTTTGAATGTGATACAACCTGGAAAGCAATGAGGGATTATTTAAAGAGATAACCCATGGAAGTGAAGATATCAAAAGAATGTTTGTTCCGGTCTTGTTTTAAATGCTTTTTTAATTGCCTTGTCAATCATCACATGAGGCACCGAGATGTTAGGGTTCAAATGTGGTGTTTTCTCTGTCATTACAGATAATTATAGAAGCATGGACAAATTTGTTCCATATTCTATTGTTCTATTATCCTTCCAATTTCATCTTTGAAAACTTGGAATAATGTGTCTGAGTTAGGTCTCATATAAAACTTTCTGTAGACTTTTTACTATTTTGTAAAGTGATATTCTTTATCATCACTTGTAATTCTCAGTAATGAAATTAGTTTATATTTTAAATCACTTAAATGTCTATGAATGGGCTATTTCTCTGCTTGTCAAAGAGATCAATTTTGTTAAGGTGGCTCCTGGGCTCTTTTGGCTTCTCTGTTATGATGACTATTTTACTTTAAGTTAAGCTTTTGCAGGTGATGGTGACCTTTTCCATTGTCCACTTTTCAGTATTTTTGACTTGTTTAAAGGAACTATCAATGTTTAAAGTATGTTTTTCTAACCTAGCTTAATTTTGATATCTATACTGCATAGTAAATGGTTTATATATAGTCAGCAAATTCTGATATGACTTATTCCTACACCTCTAAACTCCATCACTAACCAGTTCCTTTCTTAACAGATGGGAAATGTCAGTAGAAAGATTAGTTTCATCATTAGTGACATCATTCAGAATTTGCCATGTTCAGTGCTTTCCAACTAACTCTCTCTCTCTCTCTCTCTTTCTCTCTCTCTCTCTCTCTCTCTCTCTCTCTCTCTCTCTCTCTCTCTCTCTCTTATATATATATATATATATATAAAACCCTTAATTGCTGTCTTAGAATTGATACCATATATTGGCTCCAAGGCAGAAGAGTAGTAAGGGCTAGGCAATGGGGATTAAGTGACTTGGCCAGGATCACACAGCTAGGAAGTGTCTGAGGCCAGATTTGAACTGAGGACCTCCCCTCTCTAGACCTGACTCTTTATTCAGTGAGCCCCCATCGTTTTTTTAATCTTCAAAAAATACTTTAAATATATAACATACCATTTTGCTGTAGTTGCTTGTTTTATGTGATTAAGTTCAACAGATTCTGACATATATATATATATATTTTTTATTTCTTCATCATAAAACCCTATAACTCACAGGATATTAAGTACATCTTGGAAAAAACAGTCCACTTTTCCAAGTCTAGCCTTAATCATGGCTCTTACTTTTTTTAAAAAATATGTTTTAAATTTTTTCCTCTGATTACATGTTCGTGTAACTTTCAATAAACATTCCTGCCTTCTACCTTTCCAAGATGGCTGGTAATATGATATAGGTTGTGCATGTATTATCATATAATATATTCCTATATTCATCATATTGTGAAGAAGACACACATTGCTTATAGTAGAGAAAATTTTATGGAGGATATAATATAATGAATTGTAGGCTTCAATTTGCTTTTAGATTTTGTTCATTCCTGCCATGGCAGTGGATAGCCTTTTTCATCATGGGTGCCTTGGAGTTACCCTTGATCCTCATATTGCTGATAACAGTTAAGTCATTCATAGTTGATCATCATACTTTATTGTAGTTACTGTGTATAATGTTCTCCTCCTGGTTCTGCTCATTTCACTTTGCACCACTTCATATATATCTTCCCAGGTTTTTTCATTATTATCTTGTTTAGTATTTCTTATGCCACAATAGCTTTCCAACTATATAGGAAGATAGCATTCATATCAGTTGTTCAGTTATTTTGGGGGGGTGTTATTGGCAAAGATACTGGAGTGGTCCACCATTTTATTCTCTAGCTCATTTTACAGATGAGGAAACTAAGCGACATGGGGCTAAGTGACTTGCTCAGGGTCACACATCTGGCAAATCTCTGAAGTGGTATTTGAACTCAGGAAGAGGAATCTTCCTGACTCCAGGCCTGGGGTTCTAACCCCTGTGCTTCCTAGCTGCCCCATTCATGATATAGAGGTATGTAAATAGTTCATTGGCTTATAGGATCATAGATTCAGAACTTGTGAGGACATTAAAGTGGCACCTAGTTGAGTGGGCTCCAAATTTTGTTGAGCTTGCAATCTCCCTGTAAAGTATTTTCTGTTTTAAAAAATGCTTTTTTTAAAATGGTGATATTTTTCTAAGTATGTACCCATGGGTAGGGTTAGAATACACCTGCCCTTAGGGACCAATGCCTTCCTCAGAAGGAAGAAGGATGCAAAATGAGAAGGACCTATAATGGTTCAAGTGGCTGTGTTGAAGACAAAGTCCCATAATTAGTTATTGTGAGAATAATAGAATGTAATTCATTTTTCCTCTGCATCCCAGGCCATTGTCAGTTGTCCTCTCTTTGTCTTGTCATTAGCCTTTGATGACTATGGAAGAGAGAGTGATACTAACTACTTTGTGTGATTCTGCCTTACTTAAATCCAATTCCTGCACAAATCAAGGTATTAACTCGTGATGCCATTGGCCCTTTTCAAAACAAAGGATGAACTTGGAGCATCTCTTCAGTATTCTTAAGAACATTTGCTGCTGTGTATCATTTGATTTTGGATTAAGAAGTTGTCATTTAGAATGTTGCTGTAATAATGAACTGACTTTTCTCTTTGGCCCATGCTTTTTTTTTCTGTGCAAAAACAATCTTTAAAAAATTTTTCTTTTTTCATCAAAGGTTTTTCTTCTTCACTCTGTCTAATGTAAGGGTTTTAGGGGGCCTCAGATTTAAATGTTGTAGTACTCTATCTATCTATCTATCTATCTATCTATCTATCTATCTATCCATCTATCTTTCTATCTATCGATTTATCACCTCTTTTGATAATCTTGTGAGAAGGCGCTATTTTACTGATGAAGAAATGGAGGCTGAGGGAGATTAAGTCACTTACCCAGAGCTGCATACTTAGTGTCCAAAGCAGCATTTGAACTTAGGTTTTTCTGACTCCAACTTTAGGGTTCTATCTGCTTTACCTCTATAACAATCTAGTCTCTGCAAAGGCCATTTATTTATATTATTTAATTTGATCCACTTGCAGATACAATTATTCTCATTTTAATGATGAGGAAACTGAATTTCAGAGAGATTCAGTAATTTGTTCAAAATCATACCACTAAAAGTGCAGACCTAGAGCTAGAAATGCTATGCAATCTGGTTTCCAATTCTCAACTGAAAGAGCTCTCTGATGTTACTGATGTCCTCCTAATTGACAAATCTAGTGGCTTTTTCCCAAACTTCATCTTTCCCAACCACTTTATGACATTTCACTCTTAGTTATGCTGCAGCATTTCATACTATCAACCACCCTTTCTGGACATTTTCTCCTCTCTGGGCTTTTGTGAAGCTTCTTTCTTGTGGTTCTACTCTGATTATCCTTGAACCTCATTTGCTGAATCCTTTTTCATGTTCTGCTTTTTAAATGTGGGTTAGAAATAATCCCATGATTCTGGCTGAGTCTTCTCTTTTCTCTCTAAACTCTCATTTGGTATATATATTTTCTATGTTCATTCTCCCATCAGTTCTCATGGTTAAATGAGCATTTCTATGCCTATTATTCCTAGACATCTATATATAATCCTCAATTCTCTCCTTAAATCTAGTCTCACATATTTAACTTCTTGTTAAATATTTCTAATGGGAAGTCTTGGAGAGACCTATCAAATTCAATGTGACAAAAACCAGAACTCATTATCTTTCTCTCCCAAACCCATTCCTTGTAGGAACTTCCCAGTTTCTGTTGAGGGAACCATCATTCTTCACCATACTGTTAATCCTGAACTTCACTCTCATTGAATTTGCATATCCAAACACTTGTCAAATCTTATCATTTCTTCTTCTAAAAATTTTCTTGCATATGTACCCTTCTTTTAGAGACCAACTACATTATTGCCCCCTCCTCCCTGAATTGATAGTCTGTTTTCTTCATGGATGATTTATATCTGACCTATATAGGTTACCTTTTTTTTTTTTTTTGACAGAGAATGTAAGCTTCTTGAAGGCAGGCATCATTTCACTTTTGCCTTGGTATCCCCACTGTCTTGCACTAGACCTGCAATAGTAAGCACTTATAAAGGTTTGTCAATGACTAGAACTCATGTCCCCTTGCTTAATAGTCCAACGTTCTAAATTCTAAGGGAAGAGGTTTATTCTGTTTAAGTGTTTTTCCATGGTTACATGATGCCTGTTCTCTTCCTCCTCTTTCCCCCTCTCATCTCCAGAGCTGACAAGCAATTCCACTGAGTTATGCATGTATTATCACTCAATACCTAATTCCATATTGTTCATTTTTTGTAATAAAAACCAATATCCACACAAACAAGTGACAAATCATATATTTTCCTTCTGTATTTCTACTACCACAGTTCTTTCTCTGGATGTTGACAGCATTCTTTCTCATAAGTCCCTCAGGATTGTCCTGGATCATTGCATTGCTGCTAATAGCAAAATCTGTTACATCTGATCCTACCCACAATGTTTCACTTTTTGTGTACAATGTTTTCCTGGTTTTGCTCATTTCACTCTGCATCAGTTTGTGGAGGTCTTTCCAGTTCATGTAGAAATCCTCCAGTTCATCATTCCTTTGAGCACAATAATATTCCATCATCATCAGATACCACAATTTGCTCAGTCATTTCTCAATTGATTGACACCCCCTCATTTTCCAATTTTTTTGCCACCACAAAAAGCATGGCTATGAATATTCCTGTTCAAACATTTTTAATTATTATTTCTTTGGGGTACAAACCTAGTAGTAATAGTGGTGTGGCTGGATCAAATGCTATGTATTCTTTTAAAGCTGAGGAGGTTTATTCTAAATAGAAAACCTCCTCAGGTTTCAGTGGTTGAAATCAGACTGGTAAATGCCACCTAGTTTGAAGATTCTTTCATATGTATTTCTTTTTGTCTTTCTCTTTCACTTCATTCTATTCATGAAGAGAGATGTTCTTTGCACAGTGTGTACCCAGTAAATACTTATTAATTCAGTAACATGTTACAGGAGACATAGCAGAAGATTCAGAACATGGGGCTAGAGTTCTAACTTAGCTAGGGGGGAATACTTTTATGAGGAAAGAGTAGTAAGGGACTTGAGAGTCTTAACAATGGCTAGAATATTGCCACCTACTTAGGTGGATAATTTTGGGAGTCAACACAGTTTGTATACCTCATGTTTCCTGGTCTCAATTTTCTCTTCTGAAAAATGTCAGAGCTGAACTGGCTACCTTCTAAGACTTCTTGCTCTAAATCTAAGGTCCTATGATTAGGAAAAAAAAAGTTGTTTTTCTTTAAAAAGCAAATTTACATTTTTAGCTACAGCTGGAGATTCTTGGCCGGAAGATTAAGTCCCAGGAGAGGTGTGACTCTCTCCCCTTTTCAGATACATGTGAAATGAGAACAACCAGAAAGGGAGTGAACTTGCCTTGAAAGAATTATAGCCATTGAAGTTGGTATAAATTTAGATCAGCTTCTAGGAAACAATCTCATCAAAAAGAACTTCCTGAGATTAAAGAAGATAGGGATCCATGTTGGAATGAGCTATCTATGGCATTGCCTTTCTGGAGTGAGCTATGTACATAGAAATCTAGAGAGAGGATTCAGAGTACTGTTTTAGAGCCCATCTGATCTGAGGATATTAAGATCAGTACTTACAAGGTGGGCAGTTAGGTGGTTCAATGAATCTATAGCTAGGCCTGGAGTTGAGAGGACCTGAGTTCAAATATGGCCTCAAACACTTCCCATGTGACCCTAGACAAGTCACTTCACCCCCAGGACCTCCCATCTCTGGCTCTCAATCCACTGAGCCACTAGTTGCCCTTTGTTTCTCAGTTTAAAGAAAATAAGATGTAATTGTCTTAAAAATCTTAATAGTAAAAATTGTATTGCGTTGTATATATTTAGTCATTGTGTTATCTTGCCTTCATGATAGACTCAACATATATGTTTATATTCTATCATACAGCATCCCACACCATTAACTGTCTCATAAATGTGCAATTTCTTGACCAAATTTTTAGTCTGGATGATACAGACTCATTGACTGGGTCCCACTCCCAAGGTCCCCACATGGTATCCTGGTATTTTCTTTATCCCTTATAGACTAGATACAGGCATTCTATTTGGTATTCCATTCTTTTTTGTTAGCTGTGGCTGTTTTGAAAAGGGACTAACTGTTTTTAAAGGGAACAGTCATTCGAGTGACTATGCATATTAGGTTCCTATTAGTCTAACCAAAGTGCCTCCTTTAGTCCATGACCAGTTAGGTTCAGCCCAATTTCTGTGGTCTCTGATATGCATCCTCTTTACTGATCTGTTTCTAATAGCATCATGCTGTTAGGCGATAGCCCCATTAAGATGATGGTGACAATGGCACAGGATGGGGGCAGCTAGGTAGCTCAGTGAATTGAGAGCCAGGACCAGAGATGGAAGATCCTGGGTTCAAATCTGGCCTTGTTAAGAGAATTTTATATAACTTCTTCTTTTTAATATATAAGAGGAAAAGGAGCAATAATATTTTTCAGTAAGAGCTCCCCTGCTGAACAGGTTGTCAGTGAGAGACCCCCTGCTATGTTGCTTGTCAGTTAGGGACGATTAGAAGGGTAAGGCCGAGGGGAGTTAGTCCGTTGCAGAGAGTTGCAAAGGGCTTTTGGTCTCTGGGTCTTCTGGGGAGAGGGTGTGCTGCTAATACTCTCTCTGGTTGGAGACAGAGAAATGAAAGTAAGGCCTTAATAGCCTTATTGATTATCAATAACTTGCATTGATAGGTAGATAGATAGTTGTTATATTATTAGGTAGTCAGAGTAGGAGAGTTGGCAAGGGCTTTGGCCTAGCAGAAGATACTGCCCTCTGAGGCAGATAGATTTAGGTTTTTTTTTAGAGAATTTTAGTTAGGATTAGGATCTAGGGTATAGGTCCAAGCTATTATAAGATTACTTTCACTTTCCTCTTTCTTATCCACATTTCTTAATAATAAACTAAGTGTTTTGCATTCAATAAACTGCTCATTGGCTTTTGTTCAATCTCCTACCTCCCCCAAATTTAACCCTTCACAGCCTCAGACACTTCCTAGCTATGTTGCCCCTGGGTAAGTCACTTAACCCTCATTGCCTAGCCCCCCTCTACTCTTTTGCCTTGGAACCAATACAAAGTATTGAGTCTAAGACAGAAGGTAAGAGCTAAAAATTTAAAAATATATATATATATAATGGGCCAGGTCATAGTGGAAGTGACTTCATTCAGGATCCTGTACCAATAGCAGCACTTGCCTATAGAGCCAAATCTTCTGGTCCTGTTCAAAAGGGACATAGTCTAATGTTACTCTGTAAATAAAATACCAGTCTGAAAAATGGGTTATAGGTCTCTCCTTCATAAAATTTTGATGACAAAGGTGACTACATACATCTTACCTCATTTTGATTTACTAACTAGCAGCTATTTGTGTAAATCAAGACACTTGCTTTAAAAGTCATTACAGAGGCACATAGGCAGTTCAATGGATAGAGAGATAAGTCTAGAGATGGGAGGTCCTGGGGTCTCAGACACTTCTTGACTCCATGATCCTGGGCAAATCACTTTATTCCAATTGCTTAGCCCTTACAGGTCTTCTACCTTTGAATCAAGATGGAAGAAAAGGATTTAAAAAATTTTATGTAGAGGACATCTGTGCTTGAGGTAATATAATTGTGAGGGCATTGGGGGACAAATATAAGATCCGTTGTACTTATTATTTATTGACTCTGAAAAAGCATGCAACCTAATACAACCAAATGCTGCCTAAAGACTCTTTTATAAAAAGCTGTTTCCTATTCATATTATTGAGACTATTTGATTCCTTGGAAGGAATAAGGCCAGAAATAACCTTTTTTTCTAAAGAACTTTTGATAATAAACATCAGGCAGGGCCTAAAAGATTTTCTTGCCAAAAGCATTCACCTTTGTGATAGGGAGGATCCAGAGTCCAGGTTAAGAAAGGCTTACTGGTGAGATCCTCCAGATGTTCCTGGAAGATCTTGTGTTGATTGCATGAACAATGCAGGCCCTTCTGCAAGAGAACAGCAATCACTCAAAAAGAATTTGTCCTTTCCATTAAACACAGGGAAAACCAAAGGAATGAAGAATGGTTATTCCCCAGATTTTAACATTTTCCTGAATGGACATTCTATAGAACTAGTCCAATAGTATATATGTCTGGGAAAAAACATTGTGGACAATGAATTGGGCCCAGAGTTGAAAAGGTTGCTAGGAAGCTGGATTACTCTTATGAATATCAAAACAATAATGATTTCCAGCCTTTGCAGAACAGCCCATCTTTTTAATTCAAATATTTACTTGCATTGCTGTCAGGTGGAGAGACTGGGAACACCTTTGCCTACAAAGAATCAGAGACAAGTATCAGACAGATGGCAATGGAAAGGCACATGGCATATGTGAGTAGACTACAATATATAAACAATGAGGGACTTTGATGGAGAACAGGAATAAAGGATATCATCAAAGAATTTTATGCCAGAAAGAGAAGATGAGCTTGTGAGAATGAAGAATGACAGATTTCCAGGTTCTAATATGCTATATGAACCCTTGAGATGTTGGATGAAAGTAAGGAAGACTTCTAACATATTAGGTAAATTTTCTTGTGGCAAACATTGAGGAGGACATAGATAGAATGAGGTATGCATGAATCAGCTGTGATTTGCATCATTGCAGGAAATTCTCAAAATTATAATCATTGGTATATTTGTAGAAAGAAATAATCACAAACACAGTTTCTGAGAGAACTGAGGAAAACATTTGAAAGCAAAGATGAACAGTGACTTGATTCCCGGCAACTAATTTAGATATGACTATTAAAGACTTTGAAGTTGATTGTTATTTTTAAAATTCTTACCTTCTGTCATAGAATTAGTATTGTGAATTGGTTTCAATTCAGAAGAACAAAAAGGGCTAGGTCAGTGACGGTGAACCTATGGCATGGGTGCCAAAGTTGGCACACAGAACACTCTCTGTGGGCACAGAGCTGCCCTCCCCCCACCAGAATTTGCTACTAGAAAAACAGAGGGACTCTGAGCAAGCTGTTCTCCTCCCCTTCTCTATTGTGCCTGATGACATTTTTTCACATTCCCCCACCCCTCTGCCGAGCAGTCCAATGGGAACTTACCGGGGATAAGGTGGGCAGCTTACAGGTGGCAGAGCTGGAGGGGAGCAGAGTGCTCAGGCCACTCCCCTCCCCTTCTCTACATTTGCAGAGGACATTCCTTACTTCACCTGTCTCTCCCCTGGGCAGCCTAATGAGAGCACATTTTCCCTCCCCTGTGTGGGATAAAAGGGGAAAGGGGATGGGGGGTGGAGTGAAGAAGGGGCCCAGCTCTCTATCTTTAAAAGGTTTGCCATCACTAGGCTAGGCAAAGTGGATTAAATGATTTGCCCAGGGTCATACAACTAGGAAGTATCTGAGGCTAAATTTGAACTCAGGTCTCCAGGTCAAGCTCTCAATTCACTGAGTCACCTAGCCGCCCTCTTTGAGACTGATTGAGAAACTCTGATAACCAGAACCTTTGTTGAATATGGAACGATTTTATATTGCCTATTGGTGTCAGGACTTACAGAAATGTGAGTTTTGATTTCTAATGCTAAAGTAGAAGTGAGTTACTTAGTGTAAGAAAACCCTGTTTTGATGTAATCAGAAACTAAAGAAGGAAGGCAGAAACAAAAGCTGAGAATAATGAAGAATCAGAGCTTTGGAAAAAGAACTGAACCTGCTTCCTGCCACTTAAAGTGTACCAAACTCAGCATAGCCACGTTGAAGAGAATTCTCAGAATGGACAATGAATCTGCTGCTTGAAAAGAGCTGACTCCAGCCTCATGGATGGCTCATTGAAAAAGTCTGGATGAGGCAACAGATGTTAACTTCTTCCCCTCTAACCTTACCTCTGGGTAGGACTAGTGGCATCTGCTACTGAGAGTTGATTAGATGAGGAAGAATTCTCTGGGGCTTAAGAGTGCTGAGTGGGAAAAGGAAAGGCTGATGTTCCTTGCTCCCTATTACTATCTAGAGTTTGAGCCTGGAGAATTCCTTCTGTGGGATCTTCATTCTGGCAGCAAACATTTATTAAGTACTTACTTTATGTCAGGACTAAGGTCTGGGAATACAAATTTAAGTAGAAAGGAAATTCCTGTCCTCAAAGAGCTTATATTTTAATTATTCCAATGGATGAAAAAAAGCCTCAAAGGAAAGTAAATTGAAGTTAGGGTCTGGGAACCTGGTATCTAATGCAGAGGTGTATGATCAAGAAAAATTACCTGGCCTGAGTGCTCTTTTTAAAAGGAGATTCTGGGAGGAGCCATCTAATCAGAGGGAGAGACCTCAGAGGGAGATGGCACTCATATTGAGTGAATTCCAGGGTTGAGGTAAAATTCCAGAGTGAAAAAATTTCTGGAGCATTGTAGAGAAAGTCTGGAGTACAGGGGTTTCTTCTTTATTAACATCTAAGACTTGGGATTGGAAATTCCTTAGAACTCATTCTTGATTTGAAACCAGAAACCAGAATTGATTTGAATCCCTCTTCAGATCCCCAAGGTTAGGGGAGCTACTTTTTTTTTTTTAAACCCTTACCTTCCATCTTGGAGTCAATACTGTGCATTGGTTACAAGGCAGAAAAGTGGTAAGGGCTAGGCAATGGGGGTCAAGTGACTTGCCCAGGGTCACACAGCTGGGAAGTATCTGAGGCCAGATTTGAACCTAGGACCTCCTGTCTCTAGGCCTGGCTCTCAATCCACTGAGCTACTCAGCTGCCCCCTGGGGAGCTACTTAAAAATTATTTAGATGATTTAGAATATTTTTCCATGGTTA
The DNA here is from genome assembly GCF_027887165.1 of Monodelphis domestica. Classification (NCBI taxonomy): domain Eukaryota; kingdom Metazoa; phylum Chordata; class Mammalia; order Didelphimorphia; family Didelphidae; genus Monodelphis; species Monodelphis domestica. The sequence continues at coordinate 134,678,919 of NC_077227.1, forward strand.
TGACTCATGTTCTTTCCCTCCCCTTCCCCCAACCCCTTCCTGTATCTGACATGCAATTCTACTGGGTTTAACATGTGTCATTGATCAAGATCCATTTCCATTTTATTAATATTTGCACTAGGGTGATCTTTTAGAGTCTACCTTCCTAGTCATAGCCCCACCAACCCATGTGATCAAGCAGTTGTTTTTCTTCTGTTTCTTTTCTAGGGGAGCTACTTTTGTTAAAAAGGAAGAATACTGCCAAGGAACCGTGTGAGTAAAGTAACCACAGGAGAAGGGCTTGTTCAGTAGCTGACTTTCAGAATAAACTATTCCTTTAGGAGACCAAAGACATCAAGGAATGCAATCAAGGATTTTCCTACTGATGTGCCTCTCTGCTAGCTATCTATCCAATTATGCCAACTCTTCCATATGAACATTGTATGCAGTTATGTCAGAATGTGACTCAGATTTTCATGGGTGAATAGTTATAATTTTTATTGGTAAATATTTCTGGATCAGAATTTTTTCAATTAGCAAGCATTTATTTTTTACTCCTTAACTCTAACCTACATGCATTTTAGTTAAACATTAATGAGGCCATTCATCTTCAATCATGAAATATTTAGTTCTAGTAGTACTATCACTAGGTCAGGGGTATATAAGGGTTAGTAACTTTGGTGTTATAGTTCCAAACTGCTTTCCAGAATTTTATAAAAGTTCCCTTCAGACTTTACATATCTTTGCTTTGAAAGTCTAGTTGCCTCACTTGTATCTCGTCTTTTGAATGGATTATAAATTCTGTGAGGGTAGGACAGTGTCTTAGAGAGGAAGTATGATATCAAAATAATCAAGTCAACAGGTATTCAGTAAATGCTTAATTTATGTCAGGCAATGTACCAAGTGCTGGAAATAGAAATGCGTACAAAAAGAATCCAGTCCTTGCTCTCAAGGAGCTTAGATTCTAATGGCAAGTCGCTAAGTGAGCTGGGCTTAAATCTATTCACAGCCTGTGTGACTGGGCAAATCATCCAATCTCTCTGTGCCTTATTTTTTCCTCATCTGTAAAACAAAAAAGTGGGAGTAGATGACCTATAGTTTAAACTTGTTTTTCTTAGCACCAAATACATTGTTCTTTATAAATACTGTAGGTGCTTTTAAGCAATGTTTCTTGAATAAAAACAGCAATGAATTATGAATCAGTCCAAAATGATCCATTCTTCAGAAGGTCAAAAGTGATAAAAATCTGCTCTTTGTATTTCCTAATTTTATCTTATTTTTATCAGAATTTCTGTGAAACTTCAGTATTAATATATAAGGCCCTGATTTGATGCTAGCAAATTGGAGATAGTCCCATTTTCCCTTACATGGCTTATCCAGTATAGGTTAATTCCTTAAGGACAGGGACTATTTTATTTTGGTTTTGTATTCCCAGAACCTAACACAATGTTTGGGATATAGTAGGCATTTAAAAAAAAGTGTGTGATTAATGATTGGAATGCTCTATCCTTGGACACTGGACAAAATTGAAATTTTTGAGTTTCAGCTCTACCTTGGGCATATAAGACTCTCCCATAAAGAGCTGTAAGACTTTCCCCCTAGTTTTAATGGAAAGAAAAAATCACCTAGAATCAACATTACCTTTCTCCCTTCTCAACACAGAGACTATACAGACTACCTTTGTTCAGTATGCCTATGAAAGTTAGTTACACATTTAATCTCTATATTAATGAGAGGAGCTATTGTATAATTGAGAAGCACTTGTCTGCAAGTCAGAACACCTGGTTTTGAGTCTGAGATCTGGGTCTAATTAGCCTTCTCATTATAGGCTTCTCTGAACCTCAGTTTCTTTATCCTTCAAATTTGGGGGTTGGACTAGATGATCTAGAAGGTCATCAATAGACTATTTTTTATTTTAGATGGACATAGTTTCTCCCTGTTACAACAAATAGTGGCTAACATTTATGCAATGGTTTAAGAATTGCAAAACTCTTTATATATATGTACATATATATATATAATTTGATCCATATAACAACCTTGAGAAGTAGGTGTTGCTATTATCACATGGGAAAATTGAACCTAGGAGGTTAAGTGGCTTGCCTAGGGTCACACAGTCATAAGTGTCTGAGGCAGCATTTGATTTTGGTTCTTCCTGACTCCAAGTTTCAGCAATCCATTCTTTATTCCACCCAGCTGCCTCTGTTGAAAGTAGGAAGGTTGGGAACGAGCAGAAAAATTTCTCCCTGTGAGCCCATAGCTACAGGGTACTGCTCACCTCACAGGCTTAGCAAATGTTTGGTGACAGTGGAAATCTCCTTCATTGCAGCCTCAGGAAGCTGAATATATTTTTGTTGCTAATGAGGGCTGGCAAACCAGAAATCCCATGCTTCTCTGCCAGCTACAATGGGATGAGGCACAGCTTCTATTATCTTAGCTGACCTATATTATTACCAAGAAACAATTATATTTGCCTAGAGACTGAGTCACAGTGGAAGGGAAACTGGAAAAACAAACCTCTCCCTTTAAAATCTGAACATTTGGCCAAGGTTGGGGAAAGATCCAAATGTTTAGCATAGAGGCATGTTAATGTCAAGTTACCAAGGTGACAAGCAGGAGGCAATGGTCTTTTCTTGGTCTCTCAGGGAAGGATTGAGCTCGATAGCCTGACTGGGCTGTTTGACATCCATGTAAGCACCTGGATGTTCAGCTTTTGCTAGAGCAGAAGCCTGAACCAGGATCCTCATAGAATGCAGGCTTTTCTAGCCTGGCCAAAGTGCTGGGTCCCATCCCCTCTCCTCCCTGTTGGCTCCAACGTGCAGATAGTGCTGGTATTCAGGTCACTGAGCCTTTCTCAACTAGCTATTACAATAAAATAGCTTTCTAATGCATCCCCACAGCTGGCCTGAAAAACTTTTTTTCTTGAATGTCTTCTAAAATAATAGGAGACTTGAAAGAAAAGAAATAAGAGCTATTGCAGTTAAAAGGGAAGATGACCTTCAAATTTCTGGGAACTCTAAAGCTGTCTGTCTGTCTATCTATCCATCCATCCATCTATCTATCTATCTATCTATCTATCTATCTATCTATCTATCTATCTATCTATCTATCTATCTCTTTCTTTCTCTTTATATCTATCTATCTTGTTAATAGGTAGTAAATTAAATTAAAAGCTAGTCTCATGTAGGGCTTTAAGATTTGAAGAGCATTTTATGTATATTTACTAAATTTTATTCTCATAACAATCCTGGGGTGGGGTAGGTAATCTAATTATTGCCATTTTGAAGATGAAGAAGTGAAGTTGGGTTGAATGGTTTTTCCAAATATTTGAGGTAGGATTTGAATGTGGGTTTTCCTGACTCCAATTCCACTATTTTATGAGCTAATCTCAGAAAGTATTTCTCGTTTTATAGTAGAGCAATTAATAATGGAAAAGACTTGTATCACCTCTCAGTTTTTATAAATGTAATTGGATTTTAATAGCAGCCTTATGAGATATTAGGCTCACCCTTTTGGAGAGTTTATGGGAATTGTTCTAGGGCTCATATACATACAGAGTGACAGACCTGGGACTCTAACTTCTCTTCTGATCTCAAATTCAATTCACTTTCTACTACCCCACTACTTTCAATTATTAGGTGTAGCACCATAGGTTTGGATTTTCAAATGCATTTCCTCAACTCTCTTATTATCTCAGCATAGTCAACATGCATGCATTTTGTTTTTTTTTAATTAAATTAAATTTTTTAATTTTAATTTTTTTTATTTAATTGATTAATTTAGAGTATTTTTCCAGGCTTACAAAAATCATGTTCTTTCCCTGCCCTCCCCCAGCCCCCTTCCATAGCCAACGCACAATTCCACTGGGTTTTACATATGTCATTGGTCAAGACCTATTTCCATATTATTGATATTTGCACTAGGGTGATCATTTAGGGTTTATAACCCCAATCAGATCCCCACTGACTCATGTGATCAAGCAGTTGTTTTTCTTCTGTGTTTCTACTCCCACAGATCTTCTTCTGAATATGGATGGTGTTCTTTCTTATAAGTCCTTCAGAATTGTCCTGGGCCATTGCATTGCTTCTAGTAGAGAAAAGCCTGCATATTATGAGGATCCTGGTTCAGGCTTCTGCTCTAGCAAAAGCTGAACATCCAGGTGCTTACATGGATGTCAAACAGCCCAGTCAAGCTATCCAGTTCAATCCTTCCCTGAGAGACCAAGAAAAGACCATTGCCTCCTGCTTGTCATCTTGGTAACTTGACATTATCATGTTACTATGTTAAACATTTGGCCTTCATTTCTACCAATAAGGAGAGAATCTAGTGCAATGGGCTTTGGAACAGAGGTTATATCTGAATAGATCAGGGCTCATCAATTTGGAGATGTATTTTAGAGGTTAGAATTCAATAGGAAAACAATGCAAAATAAATTGGTGTTGGTTGGGATTTGGGGTATAATGGTAGGGATAATGGGCCCTGGACCATGTTTGACACTGACTCTTGATTGAAGTAATTAGTGAAGTTGGAGTATTAGTGAGAAGATAGTTTTTTAGACAGTTTTATATTTTCCCATGAGCTACATTCCTGAAAATTCTTAGTCTGGAAGGTGGTCCATTGAAGTGGGCAAACTGGCTAATGTAAGGATTTGAAAAAGACAGACTTATGCCTGATCAGTATATTATTTTATTCAGGGACAAATGACTTAGTAGGAGAGAAGGAGGGGTTATGACTCATGGGAAATTTCACTTTGTGCCATTATTTCATGTTGTGTGATATTGTTCTTGATAAAGAGTTCTTTCTTTAGTAGAAAGCAGAAAGTGTTCTTAGGTTTAATGGGTACTAGAAGGCTTTTTTTTCTTACACATTCTTATCTAATCTATTTTAATGATCAACTTTTCTTTTTGTTATCCAGTACCAGATAGTTTTGACACTTACAGCTTTATCATTTAATTTAAGATCTAGCAATGTCAAACTTTATTGACTTTTTGCCTGTTAAAACATATTTTCCAAGATTTTTTTGACCTTTAGTTCTCCCATATGAATTTTATTATTTTTTAAAACTTTATAAAGCATGATGATGCTATACACAAAATATGTAGGTAAGTTTGAAAAATATTTTAACTGTTTTGCTATCACCTCCCTACAAACACAGACTATTTCTCAACTTACTTCTACTTTTATTTCTGTGAAAAGTCAGTCATCAGTCAATAAACATTAATTAGATGTTTACTATGTGCCAGGTGCTGGTGATATAAAGAAAGGCAAAGGAGAGTCCCTGCTCTCAAAAAGCCTAATGAAAGAGATGATGTGAAAAAAATACTAGGAAAAAAAAATCCAGGATTAATTGGAAATCATCAACAGAGAGAAGGCACTAGAATTAGAGGAATTGGGAAAGGCTTCCTATAGAGGTTGGGATTTTTATTTTTTTATTTTTTTATTTTTTTTTTAATATATTTTATTTGATCATTTCCAAGCATTATTCGTTAAAGACATAGATCATTTTCTTTTCCTCCCCCCCACCCCCCATAGCCGATGCGTAAGTCCACTGGGCATTAGATGTTTTCTTGATTTGAACCCATTGCTTTGTTGATAGTATTTGCATTAGAGTGTTCATTTAAAGTCTGTCCTCTGTCATGTCCCCTCAACCTCTGTATTCAGGCAGTTGCTTTTTCTCGGTGTTTCCACTCCCATAGTTTATCCTTTGCTTATGAATGGTGTTTTTTTTTCTCCTGGATCCCTGAAAGTTGTTCAGGGACATTACACCGCCCCTAATGGAGAAGTCCATTACGTTCGATTATACCACAGTGTATTAGTCTCTGTGTACAATGTTCTCCTGGTTCTGCTCCTCTCGCTCTGCATCACTTCCTGGAGGTTGTTCCAGTCTCCATGGAACTTCTCCACTTTATTATTCCTTTGAGCACAATAGTATTCCATCGAGGGTGGGATTTTTAGCTGTGTCTTGAAGGAAGATAAAGAAACCAGGAAGCAGAAGTGAGGAGGGAGAACATTCCATGCATGAGACAAGCAGTGAAAATACTTAGAGATGGGAGGTGGAGTGTCTTGTTCAAGGAACAGCAAGGGGGCTAGTGTCACTGGATTGAAGAGTACATTATGGAGTGTTAGATCTAGGAAGACTGGGAAGGTGGTGCTGGGGGAAGATTATGAAAGGCTTTGGGCAACAAACAGAGGATTTTATATATGATCCTGGAGGTGATCAAATAAATTGGAGTTTCTTGAGCAGGAGGGTGATGTGGTCAGACCTGTACTTTAGGAAGCTTTGATATCTGAATGGAGGATGAACTGGAGTGGAGGAGATCAACCAGCAGGCTATTGTAAAAGGCTACGAGAGAAGTGATTAGAGCCCACACCAGGATGGTAGCAGTGTCAGAGAAGAAATGGAGGGTGTATGCAAGAGGTGTTACAAAAGTAAATGGGCATTGGCAACAGATTGGACATGAGAGTTGAGAGAGAATGAGAGAAGAAACTTCCTCCAGCAATGTATATTGCTAGAACTTAGAGTTGCCTATGGGTAATGGTAGACTAGGTGGCTTGTGGAGAGGAATCATATAATCAATACATATCAGTTTAGATCCTGAACTTAGATTTTCTTGACTTCAAGACTGGCTTTATATTCACTGTTAAATCAACTTCTAATCAATCAATAAATATCTTTATACATGTAAACATTAGGTCAACCATGGTGTCTCTTCTAGCCTGTTACTTTTTAAGTCTTGGCTTCTTGATTATTATGCTCATAGTCCTTTTCACTTTTGAATTTCTTAGAAGGAAATAATTAAATACTATTGTACCATATGAAATGGCAAAAAACAACAACAACAACAAACAATAACAAAAAAACCTGGAAAGAATATGAAGTGATGCAAAATGAAGTGAGCAGAACCAGAAGAACAAAGTACTTAGCAATAGCAGTAAAGCATGATTATCAACTGTGAATATCAACTCTTATTAGTAATGTAAGGATCCAGGACAGCTTCAAGGAACCCATGATAGAAAAGGCTATAGAAGGAACTGATGAAGTCTAAATGCAGATTGAAGCATACCATCCTTCACTTTATTTCCTCTATGAATTTTTCTCTAGTGTAATCAATATGTATCTTCTTTTACAACATGATGACTATGGAAATATGTATTGCATAATACATTTTATATTGACTGAACATAAATGATTTAACTATTATCAGCAGTACAATATCCAAGATACCTCCAAGGGACCCATGATGAAAAATGGTATCCACTGCCATAGAAGGAACTGATGGAGTTTGAATACAGATCAAAGCATGCCATTTTTTACTCTTCTTTTTTCATATTTTCTTCTTGTATTGCAATATGTATTTTCTTTCACAAAATGATAAATATTGTCATGATGACACATATTGTTTATAAATGAAAGTTAATCTGGAGGCTTTTTACCAGATTTAGAAGCATTTCTTAGTAAAGAGAAAGAAAGAGAGAAATAGGTTTCAGCCTTTCTAACTTTGGGCAAAATCTGATCTTCCATTGCAGCTAGGCAGCTCCTAGACACCACTTGTCAGAGATCACTATATAAGATAAATGCTCAGAGTGAGAGACAACAGTCCCCAAACCAAGTTAGTTCAAGAGATCTGTCCAGAGAAAAAAAGAGCTCTCAGGTTTTCCCCCTAGTTTTCAAAACTATGCCCCTCCTAGCCCCAGGTCATAGGCCAGTGGTTTTCAAATGTCTGTGATGTCATGCCTGTGCTGGGAGGCTGACATTTGGACATTGACTATTCCAGGACGATGCTGACTGTACCATCAGAGAAGTGACTGATTCCTATGTTGATCTGCTGGGGTGCATGGGATGGAGGTCTCCTAAATATTTACCTCACATAATGTATAACATATCAGATTACTTGCCATCTCAGGGAGGGTGGGGAGAGAATTTGTATTGCAAAATGTAAGAGAACAAATGTTAAAAATGATTTCTATATGTAACTAGTAATAAAAATAGAACAAAAAGGAAAAAAAAACCTTTTTTAATAATAGAGTATTTTTCATTTTGAAAAAGAGGAGGCATATCTCCCTTTTTTGTATATTGTTTCCCATCTTTTCTCACTTATAATAGTTGTTCAGTATCATAGGGACCTGCTAAAATGTAGGTTGTAAAACGCAAGTAATTATTTATGCCTTTAGAGAGAAATCCCTTTATTTCCATTACACAACCAATTTTGACTAGATGTTGGAGGAAATGACATCTTGCCAACTACCAGGAGTAATCTGATGAACTTAAATTATCTTGTTCTCTGAAATTTTTCCCATCCTCTCATTTGCAAAGATCAATTTAGATATTTGGTTTACTTACTCTAGAATCAATTGATCATTGTTTATTAAGCACATACTAAGCAAAAGGTATGGGGCTAAGTGGCCGGGACTCAAACTTAAAAGTGAAATAGTGCTTGCCTGAACGTAGTTTATATTCTAATGATGGTAGACAACATCTATGTAAATGTATTCAGTGAAAAAAAATATACATATATATAATGAAAATAAGGTAGTTTTGGGGAGGTAGTACACTAGACTCTGGGAAATATTTAAGGCTTCATGTAGAATGTGTTGCACAAGCTGAGTCTTGAAGGAAAACAGGGAATGTGAGAGGTAGAGATAAGGAGGGAGTGCATTCCAGTCTTGGGGGTCAGTTAATATGAAGATATAGAGAGAGAGTTGATGGAGCTTTTTGTGAGTAGGCGAGGATGGTTGTATGAGAACATATAGAGAGGGGAGTAATGTCTAAGAAGACCAGAAAGTAAATAAGGGGCTGGGTTGTTAAGAGATATAAATGTCAATTGGAGGAGTTTGTGTTTGATCCTAGACGTGATAGGGAGCCATTGGAATTTACCAAGTAGAGGTATTGATGTGTTCAGATCTGTGCATTCAGAAAGTCACTTTGGTAAAATTGAGTGGAGGGTGAATTGGAGGAGGGAAAAGCTTGCTCTAAGGAAACGAAATAGGAGGCTATCCTAATAGTCTAAATAAGAAGTAATAAGGTACCTGAACTAGGGTTGAGGTTAGGTGAGGTTAGGTTAAGGAGGAGATTCATGCAAAAGATGACTAGCGTAGCCTTTTGGAGTGAAACCAACACCTCTAACTTCACTATCCAGACCCCACAAGTGAAAACATTTTCATGAAAAATTTGAGGCAAGGATGATAAATACTGAATATTTTCCCCAACCCACAAAAATGTGCTTTTTTTCTTTCCCCTTTCCCCCTCCTGTCCTCCTTGTCTCCAATGGGAGTTTTACCAAAAAATGTGTCAGGAACAGACTAAATACCTTGCCCAGGCAGAGCTGCTTTTTCTGAAGTTGTAGGCTTTATATACAAATATTCTTAGATAAATCCCTCCCATGGTTCAATTAGCAGAAGTTTGTGGTTCTCAACCTGGAAACATCTTGTAGTTTTCTCCCAGGAAGAAGTGTGAGAATTTAGTAATTCCTTTTTTTCTGCCCTTTACCTTAAATGTATTAGTTTAAGATTTTAAAGAAATGTATCATCTTTACTGTATAAGAGTAGTACTGGAAAGAATTAATGCCTCTTTCTTTGATTTCTCTGGAGGTTGGTGAAAAGGATTTTGGCTAGAGTTAAAGGAGTAATGGAGAATCATGGAGGGGACAAAGCAAAGAATTCTTTTGCCTTTAACTTGATTCTGAGTCAGCTTTCTTTCCAACTCTTACTGAAAGAAGTCTCCATATTTAAGTGAGAAAATGTAAACAAGCAGGCATGAACTCCTCTTAAAATACATTGAACACGGAAACTTTCAGAGAAAATAGTAAATCTTAATCTATGGATAATTTGCAAGGAATAGGGAACTGATTGACCCATGTGCTATAATTATAAGTTGAGAATTTGTTCTAGTTGCCTATTATTTACTAGAACAATTCAGAAACTAAGGTCTCTTGTGGCTACAGTGATTGCATCATGGGGAATTTAGCTCTGGGTAGCCACAACCTAGTCCCTTTCCCCCTAATTTCCTACACAAAAACTAATTGTGTCCAACCAGTATTCTATCACAAGCTGTTCCTTGAACAAGACACTCCATCTCTTGGCTCTGATCATTTTCTCTGGATATTCCCCATGGCTGGAACATTTTCTTCTTCCCCAACCCTTCTTAACTCCACTGCTTTCTCTCTTAATTTCTCCCCATTTTATCCTATATGTAGCTTGCTTTGTCTGTGTTTGTTTTTATGTTGTCTTCCCCATTAATTTTTTTTTATTCTGAATTTTCTCCCCCATTTGATTATAAGTTCTTCAAGGGCAGGAACTGTCTTTTGCCTTTTTGTATGTGTGTGTGTCCACAGTGTGAGCAGAAGACCCAGCACAGAGTAGTCACTTAATAAACGTTTATTGATTGTTTGACTGGGAGTTGCAACACAAATGTAAGGCACAGTTGATTAGATTTGAGATCATAATATTTAGGACTGGAAGGGACCCAAGACTCTAGTGTAATTAAAACCTTTCCTCATCTCCCATTGCCCAATATTAAGATAAGGAAAATGTGAGTGAAAGCATTAAGTTTCTTCCCCAGTGTTAAGATTTAAATAAGTGTCCTTTAATTCACATTCAAATGCTGTTTAAGGAGTTGATATTCTAGTTGGGGAGATAAGATTAAATCACATGAAAGTAATGGTGAATGTTTTAATTTATATCAAAAGACTAAGCAAAATGTTAGTGGAAGAAAGATATCAGGGTGTAGTAGTTAGGTAATGATCATGGAGAATGTGTAAAGCTATGAATTTATGCATAGATCATAGATCAGATCAGGTCATATCTACCCAACAATCTTTAGTGACTCTCTAGGTTCTATTGAATATTTTCCAGACTCTTCCTCCTAGCTCTCAAAGCTCTCAATGTCACAACATTTTCACTCATAGTTGGGCATTCCCTATGCTCTGGCACTCTCTGTTCTTATTTCTAACTTTCCCTCCCCAGGCACTCTTCCTCAAAAATAAGACCCCAAATCTGCACTGCCTTCTCATGTTGTCTTTCCCGGACTACTGTTCAGTGCATAGTCAAAGCTCAGTAGGATAAGATTTTGATTTGTATTTCTCTAATGCTTATCCCATATTACTTTAGATTAATTTTATCTGCGTATGTGTCTTGGGCTTGGAAGAAACTAACTATAGCACAGGATGTATATTGAGGGATTAGTGGAAAATGTATTCAGATGGCTAGGATAGGGTGAGATTTGGAGATCCTTGACAATCAAGCATAGGTATCCAGAAAACTTGGTCTGGGTGTGCCAGCACACTCTAGGGGAATATTCCTATTGGTCTTTCTCCTTAATGAAGGAGAAGTCAAGAAGGAGTTTGTATTTTATTCACTGGGCAGTAGGAAGACATTATAGGACTTTGAGCAAGGGAAGGACAACAGAAAATGGTTTCTTAAAAAGATTCCCAATACAGATGAGTTGATGGACTGGAAAGTGCATGTGATAAAGGGAATATCAGGTAGGATGGTGTGGTGGAGTAATCTAAGTGTGAGATAAGGATGTTAATGAAATTTTAGAAGTGAAAATAGGAAATTGTGGGTCCACAAGAGAGAGACATTTCAAAGAAAAAAGCAATGGCATCTCCATCCCACCATTGAATAAGCTTCAGTGGCTCTCTGTTACCTTCAGAAAAAAAAGTCTGCCCTTAATAAGTTGACCCTTTCTTACCTTTCTAGTCTTTTTACTTAATGCCATTACATTTACTCTATGATCCAGTGACTCTGAACTTCTTGCTGTTCTTTGAACAAGAGGCTCCATCTTCAATTTCCATGCATTTTTCTCTCCCCCCCAAGTATTTTTTCTTTCCTTAACATTTATTATTTATTTTTAACATCCTTTTTAAAAAATTTCCAAAATCTCCAAAAAACTCCAAGAGTTTAAAATTCTTTCTTTTTCCAGCCCCTTGCCACTGAGAAGGTAAGTAATATATAAGTTATATATGTGAAATCATGCAAAACACATTTCCATATTGTATGTTTTACAAAAGAGAAAGAAAAATGGAAAAAGCAAGATTATACTTCAATTTTTGCTCAGAGTCCATCAGTTTTCTTTTGGGAAGTATATAGATTTTTCTTAGTGGGTTCTTCAGGATTGTCTTGGGCAATTGTGTTGAACAGAGTAGTTAAGTTTATAATTATTACAATATTGTTACTGTGAACAATGATTTCTTGGTTCTGCTTCCTTTACTTTGTATCAGTTCATATTTCCATGCATTTTTTTTTTTAGCCCTTACATTCTGTCTTAGAATCTATAGAAGTATCGGTTACAAGGCACAAGAGTGCAAAGGGCTGGGCAATTGGGGCTAAGTGACTTGCCTAAGGTCATACAACTAGGAAGTGTCTTGGGTCAGATTTGAACTCAGGTCCTCTCAACTCCAGACCTGGCACTCTAACCACAGAGCCAGCTAGTCACCCCTTGCTTCTTATCTCTGCTGCCTGGCTTCCTTCAAGTTTCAGCTTAAATCCTACTTTCTGCAAAAGATCTTTCTTAGTCCCTCTTAATGCTATTGCTTTCTCTCTGGTATTATCTCCAATTAATACTATATATTTCTTATTTTGTACATACTTGTTTGCATGTCTCTTCCATGAAATTGTAAGGTCCATGAGAGCAGGTTCCATTTTCCCATTTCTTTGTATTTTCAGTACTGAGAACAGAGTAGGCACTTGCTTGCTAACTTGACTTAATTGGATTGGATTTGGAGTGTGAAAGACATAGACAGGGAAAGAAGGCCCATTCGAGGTACAGAAAAGAGTGGCTCTAAAAGGAGTGAGGTGATTCCCCAATGGACAAAAGTGAAGTGAGTACAAAGGAAGGGATTCTAGCTAGCACTTAGCAAACTAGAGTGTGGTCCTGTGGGGCTTTCATCTTTAATTCATTTCAATTCAGTTCAATAAGTATTTATAAGCCTACCATGATACAGAGATTATTCCAAGCACTGGGTATACAAAGGCAAAACCAAATTGTCCCTGTCCTCAAGCAGTTTATATTCACTATGGGAAGGGGAACAGGGGAACAGTATGCATGGAGATAAATGTAAAAATGTCTATAAAATAAACACAAAGTAAAATGGTGGAGTGAGCATTAAGAACCAGGGGATCAGGAAGACATTTGTGTAGGAAGTCTTGCTTGAGTTGCATTTGGAAGAAAACAAGGGATTCTAGGAAGAAGAGATGAAAAGTGTATATTTCAAGTAAAGGCACAGAGATGAGAGATGGCATATCACATATGGACAACACCGACTGAGATGCTAGGATGTAACTAGAACATAGAGTATTTAAATGGGAATAATGTGTAGTAATCCTGGCCAGGTAAGTCTGAGGCATATTGTAGAGGATTTTAAATACCAAAAGGTGAAGTCATATTTTGTCTTAAAGGGAAGAGGGAGTCAGGGAAGCATCTTGAGCAAGAGAATGACATCGTTAGACTTAAGCCCCAAATTATATACATATATATATATATACATATATATATATATATATATATATATATATATATATATATATATATATGCTTTATTCTAATGGGAGAGGCAACATAGAAACAACTAGGTTCATAGAAAATAAGGAGGATGTATCGAAAGTCTTATGGCAGTTTTAAATGATTGAGACCTATTAAAAGTTGAAACTCTGGATATACAGTAAATAGAAGGTAGTTTGAGAGGGGTAGAGCTGAGAAATGTCTTCTGCAGAAGGGATAATTCAAGCTGAGCTTTGAATGAAGCCAGGAAAATTGAGAGATAGAAGTGAGGAGGCAGAACATTCTAGGGGTGGGAGCCAGCCAGGGAAGGCATGGAGGTGAGAGATAGATATGGTGGAAGAGTCATAGGTAGGCTAGTGTTGCAACTATTGATATGCCTCTTTTTGCAAAAGCTTGGCTTTATGTTTTTCCTAATCCTCATGTGCCTGTGACCAGAATCACCTGCCAGGTAAACTTCAGTGGTCTGTCTCTAAGTCCTACTCATAGCTGCACACACACACACAGATAGTGTAGGGTACCTACAGTTTGAGCGTGGTAGGAGGATATCTCAGCCAGCTAGGTGACACAGTGGATAGAATTCCAAGTCTGGAGACAGGAAGATTCATCTTTCTGAATTCAAATTTGACCTCAGACACTTACTAACTTTGTGAACCTGGGCAAGTCACTTTACCCTGTTTGCCTCAGTTTCCTCATCTGCAAAATGAGCTGAAGAAGGAAATGACAAGTAATTTCAGTTTCTTTGCCAATAAAACCCCAAATGGGGCCCCAAAGAGATACAACTGAAAAACAACTCAACCAAGGAGGATGGAAGGTGAGAGGGAGGATGCTCTATCAAATGAGAGGTATCCACTTAAGTGGGCTCTAATATTCTTTCTAGCTTGACAATTCCCTGATTGATCTGCTTATCCTGGCTGATGAAGGTGCTGCAATTCTGCAAGAGAAGCAGATGCATGTTTAAATGGTGTTACAAATGAGACAAATTGCAGGTGAATTCTCATAGAGTCAGGGATGCTTTAGAGTGATTGATGTAAATTAACCATCTTGAAAGCAGGAGTGTCAGGAGGATGCTCCTTCAGGGCTGGAGAGAATGTGAAAAGACAAACTAAAGCAGTCCCTGCTTGTGTTCTGAACAGGGGATTTGGGAAGATGAGCTTTCTCTCCTTGTGTCTCTCAAATCCAGGGCTGATGGTTAGCCCAGACTCTTCCCTTTTCTCTTGGATTAAAGATCACAGATTCAAAGCTGAAAGGGACCACTGAAGTGACAACTCTAACCCTCTCTTTTAATCATGAGTCAACTTAGGCTCATTGAGCTGAAATGATTTGCCCAAGGCCACACAGCTGATCAGTGGGATTTGAATCCAGGTATCCCTTGCTCTAAGAATATCACTTGATCCACTGGACTCTACTGATCTTCCTTTTGAAACTAACTCTTTGAATTCTAGAGCTGTTGGAGAGGCTTCACTGCCCATAAGTTTTTTCCCTTGCTGTCACGCAAACACCTTCTTTCAGAGGTGCAGACTTTCAGTCTCCTTCAGCTGAGGTTGCTCGTGACCCTGTCACCAGCCAGAGAGTTTGACACCTCTTGCCTCTGGCAGACTGAATGTTGACTGTTGAGCCAACACTGCTAAGCTCATGAGTAAATACTGAGTGTACTAAAGCTGCTTCTTTTCATTTGTTGCCCCAGTAAAGCCCAAAAGGATTGAAACACAAGCTCATTTTCAGGGAGAGTCAAAGGGAAGGGACTCATTTGGCTTTTTTTTTCCCTTTTCTGGAGACTTGTAAAGGTTTCCAGGTCATTTCAGAGGATTCAGCAATCTGACTGACTCTTTCCTAGATACTTCTGCTTTATACGCCCACCCCTCAGTTAGTCACTGGAGTTTGGTTTTGTTTTCCATAATTCCCATGGCCTCTTGGTTGGAAGTGAGAAATGGGCAATGACCCAAAAGGCCATTTTGCTTCTGCCCCTTCCTATGCCTCATACTCATTGCCTCACAAAATCAGAACATATTTCTGAGAGAGAGAAGCTTTAACCCCTGAAATGGACTTTCTTCTAGATCATTTCCTCTTCCAACTAAAACTTTCCTCCCTTATCCTTTAGGATTCAAGCACATATCCAAGTGTCCCAGTTCCTTCATCTCTGATATTAAATTTGAATGGAATTGTAAAATTTGGGTAAGTTCTTAGAGATCTTCTAGTCCAAAACTTGCATTTAAAGAATGAGGAAACAGAGGCCTAGAAAGTTAAATGATTTGCTTTGAGTAACATCGGTTAGTGGCAGAGGCGAGACTAGAACACCAGTGTTCTGAAGCCCACGCCATTGTTTTCTCTGCTGCACTGTACTCTTACTGTTTTACGTAGTTTGGCTTCTCTGGGACCTTGAGAACCAGCTTCAGCAGCTGAGGTGCCATTAATGTCAAAAGAACTGAGAACTCTACAATTATGCTCAAGCAGCCTATGAAGGAGAGCTGTCAAGATTGACTTCAACCAACTCCGGCTGACATATTTCATAGGGAATCATTTCAAAAGAGTAATATCATGAAAGCTTTGCCTACTGTTAAACCAGTTGGAGCTTAAAGCTACTCAGTTTCCTTGTAAAACTATTGGTAAGCCAAAGCATTTCCTGGGCAGGTAGATTCCAAACAGCATCAATACATAAAACAAATACTGCCTTATTCTTCCCACATATGCAAGTTACCGCTTCACAGGACTTCCTCACAACAGCATGTAAGTAATATAAGCACTCAATTATGTTCAAATTGCTGATGAGGAAATGTGTTCAAAGATGTTGTGATTCTTAAATTGCCACAGGTTTAGTAAGGATCAGAGTGAGGGTTTAATCAGAGATCTTCTGATTCCAAGTTCTCTGACTTCGCTACTCCTAGAAGATAACAAAGTATTTCAATCACCTCTTCCCTACCTGTTTATCTCTATTAGCACATTCCTTCAGGGTCAGTAGAATAGAAAACAACAACAAAAGCCCCCAATCTTTTATCCACCTGCAGAGGAGTTCAAAGAATATCAAATATGGGATGTCCCCCCAATCAGTGTAGCTATAATTTCAATAAATTTATCTATTTAATATATATTATGATTATATATTAAATATATCATAATATATCATAAAGAATTGCTATATTAAATAATAATATGATATAATAAATTTATTAAATAAAAAAATTTGGAATAGCTTATATAAAATAATAATAATGCTTGTTTCAGGGCCATTTCTTCTTGATATTTAAGCAAAAAAGATAAGCAGAATAACAATAATAATAATAAAAATAATAATATATGTGCACATTTTTTTAGACTAGGTTTCTTTACATCAACCAGGCTAAAGGTGCAGTGGCCTCTTACTAGCCTGATCACTCTACCAATGAAAGGTTTGATCTGCTCTGTTTCTGACCCAAGTTGTCTTTGTCCATTCTTGGGCAGCTTAGTGGTCATTAAATCATGGGGCCTTGCCTTATTGGGCTTGGGCTTATGGTGGACATTTGATCAGCTAGTCCTTTAGGCATCTCAGAATTCTCAAACTCAAGTTATCCACCAGTCTGAACTTCCCTGGTAGAAAGGACTAGACCATGCTTGGGAACAACCTCCCATCTCCCTTTTCTTCCCTCTCTCAATCCTTTTATAGTACTTTAAGGCTTAAAAAGTGCTTTTAAAACATCATCTCATTTAAACACAACATTTGATGCTCACATCAACTCTGTGAAACAAGTGCTATAGCTCTTATTTTAGTTATACAGATGAAGGAAATTGAGGCTGACTGGTGTTTGAGGCAAGATTTGAAAACAGGTTTTCCTGACTCAGAATTAGTCTGCCCCCCTCCCCAACAGAATAGAAACCTGAACCCTTCACCTATCTTTCTCCCTCACTCTGTAAACCTTTCTGATGGAGAATGAACTGAAATACATGTTGTGAGTGAGTTCAGGCAAAAGGGGTAATTGGGTTAGAGAAAGTGCTGGTTAATCACAAAATTATGGTAATCGTTAGTCTAACTTCAACAGTATTTGATTAATTGCTTGAAAAATGGACATGTAAGAAAAATATATATGTAGAGAGGAATGTTTATTTGTAGATAGCACAACTGTGACAACCATCTCCTCATTTTGACAACTGTTGTCCTCTCAGAAATCCATCAATCAATGGGAATTTATTAAGTGCTTAGTACATGCCAAGATATTGGGGAGGTAATTCTCACAAACACATTTGGGTTGATTTCTTCTGGCTTCTGTTTCCCTTAATTTGTCCTTCTAAACACAGCTGAATAGTCATTAGTTGGAATCACTGTAACTCAGTAACTCTGGAGAGTCTCACTGGGTTTGGACTTGCATGGAAAAGTCTTAACAAGATGGAAAATATGGATATTTATTCTTTTCAGACAGAATTAGAAGGGATAGAGATTAGAACTCTGATTTCGTGAATTTAGGGAACTTCCTAGTGAGGAAATCCCCTTTACCAGTGATGGTCAGCACATTCTCTACAACCTATGGTCTTAAGAGCTATGTAGAGCACTAAGTGAATTGTCAATGATCACTTGTATCAGAGGTCAAACTTGAATCCAGGACTTCCTGACTTTGAGGATAACTTTCTATCCACTTTGCCATATTGGTTCTTCACATAGAATTAATGGTCAGTCAAAAGAGAATTAATGGTCAGTCAAAAGTGAATGAAAGGTCATCCTGTAGATACTTTGTTGCTATTAAGAAATAATCTGATTCTTTGTGACCTCTTTGGGGTTTTCTAGGCAAAGAGATTGGAGTGCTTTGCCATTTCTTTCTCCAGTTTCTTTATACAAAAATGGAGACCAACAGGGTTGAAATGACTTGCCCAAGGTCACACAGCTAGTAAGTGTGAGACCAGAATTGGATTCAGGAAGATGGATCTTCCTGATTCCAGGCTCTATACTCTATCCAATGAGCCACCTCACATAGCTACAAAGCTCTTCAATTAAGCAGGATCTCTATGAACTAAATAGTCATTTCCCCCTTCATGAACTTACATTTTCAGGTCACATAGAGAGGCCACTTTTTATTTGAAGTAGGCTTCTCCAGAGTCAGAGTAAAGAAAATAGTGAGAAATATTGTCTGAACCAAAATTCACAAAAAGATGTTTTTCCTCTTTGTCCACTCCCTTCCCACAATGATGTTAAGAGGTGGGAGACAGGAAACTGTGCAGATGTTCACAGTCAAATCAAACACCTCCCTAAGGGTGGACTAAATGATCGCTAGTGAACTCTGCCCCTCCCAGTTGCATCGAGTCATCAAATTTTGGAGTTGGAAGGGACATTAGAGATTATGTAGTCCAACTCCTTAATATTTTTAGATGTGAAGAAACTGAAACTGTTTCAGTTTGCATTTTAAAAGTTATGGAATTCGGCTCCATCCCATACTCTAAAGAGAAGGAAAGAATATTCTACTTTTAGGCAGTTGTTCATTCAGTATGTATAATCAGAGACTTTCAAATGTTTAGTGGACTTGTATATTAACTGAAATATAGAGATATGACCTAAATATATACCTTATTTTATTTTCCTACTATAATTAGCACAAAACATATGAATCCTGCCTGGGCTATAGAAGTGACTTCTAGTGATTATAGAAAGGGATAAGGTCACCTGGCCACCACTAAGTTAGCTCACTGTGGAATGTGGTATCAGTATGACAATAGGGCTGAAGAAGCTTTAGAGGTAATCTTAGGTAACCCCTTCATTTTTATAGATGAAGAAACTGAGGACTAGAGTCCTGGGTTCCAGTTCCTCTGACTAGCTGTCTGACTTCTAGAGAGTGACTTCATCTTCCTGGACCCCAGTTTGTCCATCATCAATATCTGGCTGTTGGATTCAGATGAGGTACCTTGGGGTAGTGGAGACAGTACTGGGTTTGAAGAGGAATTTCATAGCTCTCTTGTGACCCTCGCTGTATGACCTTAGGCAAAGTATTTCATCTCTATACCCCTGTTTCCTCTTGGATAAAAGGGCACTTCCAACTATATCTGTGCTCCTATGCTTAGGAAATTCTTTTTAGCTCGAATATACTGCATTTCTGCAACATTTTAAAGATTAGAATCTTGTTTTATTTCTCTGTGTGGAGAAATAAATGTATGTTCCAGTAACATGGCATCTTTTCTTACTGTGCTTAAAAAAAGATAAGTGTCTCCTGATCCATGTGATGTTAGAGTTTACTTTTTATTTTAGAAACACATGCTCCTTTATTTCTTCTCCTAAAACCATTAAAAAACCCTGTAGAAATGGCCACTAAAGAAAGCCCCAAGTAAGATAAAAGAATCCCTGCTAAGGTTCACTTACAGAGATAATCTTCCTTCCCTCCAGACCCACTCCCCATCCACCCATATGTATATTGTTTTTAAATGTCAGGAAAAAAAGAAAGAGAGAGGAAAAAAAAACCCTTTTCTTCTGAATGTCACATTCTGGGGGGAAAAACAAGGAAAAAAGAACTAGTGGCAGAATTAAAGAGATGCAGATTTTTTTTGTCTTCTGTTCTCATTCAGGTCTCTTTATGTAGTCCCCTTTTCTCCCTCCTCTCCCTCTCATTCTCTCTCCCTTGGTTCCCATTGAAATGTCAAATACAGCAGTTGTCTGCAGCTGAAAGGGGGGTTCCCTGGTGGGAACCAAATGCCCTTCTAACCTGAAGGCCCAAGCTGTTTTCTTCCTCTTGGCTTTTTTCTTTCATTCTTTCTTTTTTCCCCTCTTCATCCAGGCTTTCTCCAGCAGATGTTGTTTGGGACGGATTGGAGCTAAGGAGAAAGTGATGCTTTTCACCTGGGAGTGTGAATGAGGCAAGGCAGAGAAATACTCAACCACTTCAGCCCTATATTCCTCCCAAGCTACAGCTTATACACACTAATTATAATTATATCTAGAATTATATACATGAATTCTAAGCCTGTTTTATTTTCTGTACAGGGCATAGAAAGGAACAAGGGAAGAATGACATTCTTTATAAGTTTGTACTTCGGGAAGAAACAATCTCTTCTCTACCTGTTCTTGGAATTTTCTCCACTCCATTCATAATTCAGCTATACTCACTTTGAACTTTTATTAGAAAGATGAGAACGGCCTTTTGTCCCACAAATTACCATCTGAGATTTTTCTGATGATAAATTAACACCCTTGGTAATAAATTTTTTTTTTAAATATCTTCTGTACACCTTATGTCATCAGGAGCTAGCCTGTGCAATTTTTTCCCCAACATTCTCATTTGGGGTCATTTGTTATATAGAATCATAGTAGGGTTGGATGTGACCTTAGCAACTATTGGGTCCAATTCATATCTGAAAGAAAAACCTTGCAAAACATACTGAAGTCATAAAGTCAGAAGTCATTCAGCTTCTGCCTGAAGATTTCCAACCAGGGGGAAGTCACTGATTATTAGCTCTGGAGTCGAAGAAACTGGGTTAGGCTCTCACCCTCTAATATTTACAATATTTACTAACTGTGGGACATCATCCAAGTTATTTGCCTTCTTGGACCTCAGTTTTCTCATTTGTAAAATGGAAGGGGTGGACTAGATGACTGGGTTGGTTCCCTCTGCTCTGTAGTTATAAACCCTATGTTGTCCTGAGACAGCCCATTCCAGAAAGAAACAATTTAATTTCTAAGTTTTCTCTGAGTTTAAGTCTAAATTCGCCTCTTTGCAACTACTGAGTAAAGGTAAATATAATTCATGGGGATGCGGTGTGTGTATGTGTAGGCAGAGAGGTGGCATAAATGTTGGATTTGGAATCAGATGAAATCTAGATTCAAATGCCATGTACTAGTTGTATGAGTATGGGAAAATCATGTAATGTCTAGTTTTCCTTATCTGCAAAATGGGGATACTACATACAAGGCATTCTAAATGTCTTAGCTAAAGTTTTAAAATTTTTTTCTTTATTTTATTTTAATAACAAATTTCCACATATATTTTCCAAAGTTACAGGATTCATGTGGTCTCTCCCCTTTCTTCCTTCTCCCATCCAGACGTTGACTAGCAATTCAGTCTGGGTTATATATGTATTATCAAGCAAAACACACTTCTATTTTCCTTATTTTTGTAAGTGAATAATCTTACAAGACCCAAACCCCAAGTCATATACCTAAATAGTCAAGTGATAAATCATGTTTTCTTTTGCATTTCTACTCCAACAGTTCTTTCTCTGGAGGACGATAGCTTTCTTTTTCATAAGTCCCACAAAACTGTCCTGGATCATTTCTGTTGCTGTTAGTTTAGCTAAGGTTTAAGCTTAGAGTTGCACTAAGATTTTTGGAACCCCGTGCCATGCAGATTCCACAGTTTTGATGTGAGGTGAAATGAAATGCAAACCTTGCAAAGCTATGTGAAGGTCAATTATTATTGCTAAAATATTGATCCTTGGCAGAATGTGAAAACACCATCGACTTGATTAAGATGGATTCCCTCTCTAGCAGTTTGCTAACTTCTAACAAAGTGGTTCTGTCCAACCTTCATGGCCCAAGGCTCTCCTCCTTTCTGCATGATGGGGAGGAGAAGGGAAAGAGAGAGACTTTTGGTTGGACCCCAAAGTATTTCTCCTCCAGCTGAGGTCAGGGTGTTTTGGAATAGGTGATGCATTCCAAATTGCTTCAGCTGCTACTAGCTATTATGGGCCACTTAGGCAGAACAGCAAGCTGTACATATGGGGGTCTCACCGCTCTATCTTCCTTGCATGCAAAATGATCCCAGAGTCTAACAGAATGGGAAGATTAACCGCTTTAACCCTTTTAGCTTGTTCTCAGTGATTCCAAATACAGCCAAGACTCACTTAGGACTCAGGATGTCTGAAGAGAAACCAGGCTCAGGAATGTCATCAGTGGCAGCCTAGTAATTTCAAAGCCTGAGCTTGGGCAGAGGGGGGAACTGGGTTGGAGTGAAATAAAGCCCTGTTGTTGCTTGCCTGGCAAAAGGAGCTTTTTGAGAAAATAAAGGACAGCTGGGTAGGAAATGGCAAGTGGCTTCCAAGAAGGGAGGCAAGGATGTTGCCATGAATACTTGCTGTGCTAAGCAACAAGCTTAAGGACTTTGGGGCATCCATAACTAAGGCCAGAGAAAGATTATTTTCTTCTTTCTTTCAGAGAAACAAGGGAAACCTTCTTCTGGATTGAGATATGGCCTGGAAAGTTGTTGTTAGTGGCGGTTTCACTTGTCTTTTTCAGATCGCCTTTGATTCTCATTCCCACACTGCGTGGGAACCCTAGCCTGGGAATCCAGAGGTCTAGGGTCTAGTTGTAGCTCTGCTTCTCATTATCTATCTGGGTGACTTTAGCCAAGTCACTTAACCCTAATCCTTGTTGTTCAATCATTTTTTAGTCATGTCTGACTCTTTGTGACCCTATGTGGGGTTTTCTTGGCAAAGATACTGGAGTAGTTTCCCATTTTTCTCCAACTCCTTTTATCGATGAGGAAACAGAGGCAAACAGGATTAAATGACTTACCCAGAGTCACACAGCTAATAAATGTTTGAGGCCAGATTTGAACACAGGAAGATGGCTCTCCCTTGACTCAAGCTTAGACACTCTATCTACCGTGCTACCTAGCTACCTCTAACCTTAATCTTTGGACTTCTGAATAATCATCTGTAAGTGATTTCTAATGTCCCTCCTATTTAGTAGCTCTTAAATTTTTCTCTAAGAACCATATGATCTACTTTTATAGATTTAATCTTATTTTGAAAGCCCTTATATCTGATGAAGAAGTTAAGTTACAGCTAGAAGAAATGATAAATTCACACAGATGCAATAATGCAGCTGGGTGTAGACTCAAGTTTCTGAGTTTTCTTTGTGTTTAATTTATCTTATAGTCTGTCTTAGGCATGATGATTAAAATTGTAACAACTCAAATTTTATAATGCTTTGAGATTCATTTAGCACTTCTCCCTAATAATCCTAACAATACTTAATGCAAATATTATTTACATATGAAGAAACTGAGGAGGCTGGCAGAGATTCAAAGGATCATAGATTTAGAACTTCAAGGGATACTAGAAGCCATCAAATCTGACCCCTCATCTTGTGGCTCAGGCTGAGAGTGGTTGCGCCTTGCCCAGAATCAAATTGCTAAGAAATGTCTCAGGTAGGATTTGAATTCAGATCTGACTTTGAATCTGGAGCTTTGTCCACTGAGCCCCCTAAAAGGAAGCTCATAGATATATCCCCAAGTAGTTTTGAGCCTTTTCCCTACTACACAATAGTATCTTCATAATGTAGCATAGTAGAAGGCTCAGGCAAACATTTAATAGGAGTAAAATGTGTTTTCATATACTCATGTTTTGCCTGCCCAACATAGTCCAAAGTGACAAGTTCTGTTTGGCCAGCAGCTGGCTTGCCCAAATCCTGAGATAATTAGACAGCACCTTGTTTTTGGAAATCTGGATGCTTTTTCAGCTGCTCATGAGCCTGGTTGTCAGGGTTGAGTAATTCTCTGAACATTAGGCACACACAATCTCAGGCCATTGAATTTGCCACTCTGTCCGAAAATTAAGCTTCCTTTCTAGTGAAATCGAGCTATGTGTTGGATTGGCTAAAGTTGACTGTAATAGTCTAGGTTGGAAACTGATGAACTTTGACCATCGATGACTTCTTCTTCGGCTTCTGTTGGGAATGGGTACTTGCTACTGGGGACTCTTGGACTGACTGATAGAATTGTGCAGTAGTCCATGCATTTTCTGTGATGCTATTTTGGGCTTCAACTCTGCCTGAGTTGTATAATGGTCTCAATTCTCAATGACCTTTACACAGGCAAATGTAGCATGAAAAGCTGAGTAAACAGCCTGTGGTGTTTGCCATAGCTCTGGTGCATTATTTCAAGCCTGCTTGCTTGGTCTCTCTTGTTTTAACTTGGGTAACTAGAGATTTTTTTGATCATTAGATTAGAGATCATTTTGCTGTTGGGAGTCATTGGGCAGAGTTGGAGTCTTTCAGGCCTCCTCTCTCTACCTCCAGCTAGACATAGTTTTTCTTTTAATTATTAATGATTTGGCTTTTGACAGCAACAGTTCTTTACTCTCTGGAACTTTTTTTGCAGTATAGAATATCTGAAAAAGAACTCTCATTCTAGGTGGATCTGGCATCCCTGTGGTCTTACTGGACCAAAGACAGAAGGCCGGGAACAAGATATCCTTATATTGCTTTTAATTCTTACAATTGCAGAAGTATGGCTCAAAATAGGAACAGGGAGCAGAAAGATAGAGGAAAGGTTCTCCCTCTTGCATGCTTTCTCTCTGTTTTAAATAGGAGGGAATATAAGGAGAAATCAGCCTACTGGCTGGTTGGCTTTTTCTGAAAAAGAACCATCTGGTTTTAAATTTCATATCTGTTATTCGAAACTCCTCCAATTAGACCAGTGGGGATTCCCAAATCTGCCTGGAAAAGTATACCTCCCTATCGACAAAACTCTGCCTTCCTTTCTCTACCAGACCGGGGGACAATTGTTTGTTTTTCTCACAGATTAATAAGCATGCTCAACCTTAACGAATCATTGAACCTCTGAGCATGGACATGGGAGAACTGGTGCCTACTCTGAGAATGTTTAACTGTGAACATTGCTTGGCTGCTTGAGCTTCCTGTTCTCTGACACTCATCCCCTGCTGAAAGCCATGGATAAGTTGGCAGGATTGCTGAGTTCTTTGGAAGTGCTCAGTTTTGTGGGAGAAGAGTGCTTTCTCATGGGCTTTCCTTGCCAGTATTCAAATATCAATGAGCTTAAAGGAAATACAAGTGATAAAAGAGGTGATTTGTGAACATAGCAGATGACCAAGAAATCCCACAAACTTCCATTCTAGCTTTTAGTTTTCCCCCAGTGACTCAGTTAGCTTTATTTGGCTGTCAAATGCCCCAGTCTCCTGTGGAACTCAGCTGTTTAGGTTGAAAAGAAGAGGGGAAGTAGGAAGAGGGAGTTAAGCTTCAGGTTTTTTTGGCAACTTGAATTCTACTTTTATGCCTCCCAGTGGGCATAAACACTATGCATGTATTTTTCCCACCTTCTCCTAGTCATTTCCCCTCTGTTCCCTATGGTTACCCCCTCCCTAGACCACTCTCCCACCCCCCCTCTCCATTATCATATGCAAAGTGGCAAATGGGTTGATGGGAATAATCAGGATTAGTGCAGGGAAGTCTTTCTTCTTTTCTTCCCTACCTCAAAATTTAAATGGGTCATTAGTTCTTAAATAGAACTAATCCAAGTTATTTTTTTCATGAAGATGGATAAAGTAGTTCGAAATACTTAACTTACCAAGTCAGGTGCAATTCTACACTATTGAAAAATAAGTGTCAATTGTATATAACTGGTACTTTTAGTGAATCCTTTGGAATTCATCCTGACATTTGAGGTTTCCACCATTACAATGAGTATATGACCATTCTTAGGAGATAGACTTAGCCATCCACAGAATAAGATGAAAATGGATAAAGAATTCATACTACTCAGATTATGACACTCAGTTGGATAGCACCCAAGTGTGCAAATCCATCATGAGCAACCACTGCACATGGACAATGAGTTTAAGGTTTAATTTAATAGGGGAAGGATTTGGGTTGGATTGTATTTAGCAAAATACAATGGTTTCAATGATCCCAAACTGCCCACTGCTGCAAAAGCCCCTATTTTTAATACCAATATTTTCATAGTGTCTGGGAGTTAGAGACTAATGCCACCATTTTAAAATAATAAAAATTTTAAGAGACCCCAAATCAATGGAAAAGCATATAGTATAAGTAGGTTAAATAGAGTAGTAGTGGTAGTTTCTCAATGACCGAGAATGACTATTGTCTTTTTGCAGTTTCATCTACAGTGTACCCTCCTGTGGCTTTGGAGTCCAAAGGCTGAGGCGCAGAATTTGTGGCACATGGGGCATGGAATGCCAGTTGTTATGGGAGGTGCGGTTGTGGCCTGGTGTCAGCATTCACCCGCAGCGGCGAAATTGAAGAAAGGAGTTAAAGGACATGATCAAAAAGAAAAATAACTGCAAAAAACAGGGCAACGAGAGAACAAAAAAGTTGGACAATCTCAATACTACTCTGAAATTTTGTTATCCATATTATCCATGAAATTGTAAAAGTATCAGGAAAAGGTCTCTTAGACATTAAGTGCACAGCATGAGAGAATGGGAATGGGCTTGGATCTTTGTCATGAAGGTAGCTGTAATTTGTGAGATTGCCATTACACTGAAGGATTAAAGATATTAAGGTATCTGGTGAGGTATCCCATTTCTCTTTGTATCTACATTTGTATCTACATACATATCTACATATCTATCTAGTTTGGTTTCATCTTCTTGGAACAAGATGCCCCTGCAGGATAAGCTGATCACTTAGAAACTTATCACCAGGCTGTTAAATTAGGAGCTCAACACCTTCCCACATCCCTTTGTCTCCTCTGATTGGATTCAGAACCATGTCTTTTCCATTTTGTGGGGAAGAATACTAAACTCCTCCTAAAATATTCTTGTACAGAAGGCAGAGATTGGTACAGCTCATTCCTCTTTGCATTTCTAGCTCTGCTTGATTTCAGCTCCATGGAATAAAATTCCCTTTAGTGATCTCCTCACCCCTTTCCAGCTTTCTTTTGTGCATTCTCTTCCTCCATTAGATTATAAACTCCTTGAGGGTAGGGACTATTTTCCTTTCTTTTCCCCATTAGGTGCTTAATAAATGTCTATTGAGTAGAAATGAAAAAAAATTCTCAATTTTAAATTTGAATTCTTTTGATATGGGCAAGTCACTTAACCTCTGCTTGAAAAGAAGAGAAGATTGGGGTGGAAAAGGAGAACTGACATAACTGTGTTCAAGTATTGGAAAGGCAATCAGGTCGAAGATGGATTACATTTGCTGTTTGACTGCAGAGAGTCAAGAGCAATCAATAGAAATTGTAAAGGAACCGATTAAGTATTAACGTTAGGAAAAACTTGCTAATATTTAGGATTATTCAACAGTAGATTGGGTTACGTTGGGATAACAGGATCACAGGGACAGCTAGGTAGGTGGCTTAGTGGATAGAGTGCCAGTGCTGGAGTCCGAAGGACTTGGGGTCAAGTATTATAGTAGATCCTTCCTGACTGTGTGACTTTAGGCAAGTCACCAAACCCCAGTTGTCTAGTCTTTACATGCTTTTCTACCTTAAATCAATATTTCTTATCAGTTCTAAGACAGAAGGTAAGAGTTAAAAAAAAAAAGATAGTAAGATCATAGACGAATTCACCCTCTTTGGAGGTCTCTTTAAACAAAAATTGTAGTGGTGATTCCTTTTGGGTATGAGTTGGAGTGATGCCCCTTCCAACTCTCAATTTCTGTGAAAAGACAGCTTCTGCAATAGCTAGTTGGTACAGTGGATAGAGCATTAGGCCTGGATTCAGAAAAACTTGAGTTCAAATCTGGCCTCCAATACTAACTGTGTGATTCTGGGCAAGTCATTTAACCCTGTTTGTCTTAAAAAAAAAAAAGGCTTCTAAGATCCCTTCTAGCTCTAAAACCATTTTCTTATCCTTAAATAACAAAAACAATGACAAATATTCAGAAATGTCTACCTCTAAGGCATTGGGAACAAACAAAAAATTTCTCCCTTCGAGGAGCTTACATTTTATTGAGGGAGTAGGGGATAAACCATATAAACAGATTAGTATATACAATATAATTTTAGAAAGGATAATAATAATCACTCTAGATGTTTAAACCTGTATTTCACATAGTTTGGTGAAATGATAGTGCATCAACTCAAGATTTTCCAACCTAATGCTAATTTTTTTTTTTTAACACGGCCACAGAAGAGATCTCCACATCCAGAGCCACTTCAGGACTCCAGAATGACAAACTGCCTACTATATAAAGATCACAAACTTCACTCAGTAAGATCAATGACTACTTTGGACTTGATTTTGACCAAGGATGAAGACTATTTTATTGATACAGAAGTGACAAGAACCTTGGGAGGAAGGGTTCCTTATGATATAGTGGAAAGAGTGACACATTTGGTATCAGAGGTCTTGGGTTCAAATCCTTTTTTCTATCACTTTCTAGAACCTGTGTAACCTTGGGCAAAATCACAGAAGCCCTACAGGCATCGATTTCCTATTTGGAGAATGAATGAATTGGATTAGAGAGCATCTAGAGTCCCTTTCAGCTCTCCATTTAAGATCTTTTAGTCTAATAAGTAAGACAGAGAATACTGGGCATTGCCAGCTATGTGTATACCCTAGGTCTTGTAGGAGATTTTTAAGAATCCATAGAAAAGATAGAAATGACCTTTGAAGACATCTTTTTGTCTTTTATATTATCTCTGTACTAATTCCATCTTCACAATATCTTTTATACTTCACTCTTCCTTTCTATTCCAATTGTCATCACCTACCTCAAGACCTTATCAACACATGCCTAGACTCTACTCTATCTGATTTAGCCCATTTGTGGAAGTTTGACCAGGGTGTGTCCACTGGGCATGCTTCAGCTTCTTGGAGTCACAAATGAGAATTGGGTGAAAGGTAGAGAGCAGAAGTGGAGGAGCAGCCCTGAAAAGGGCTTAGCAAGCCCTCACGCTGGAGGTACTAGTTCTCTCCAAAAACCTGTAGGTCCATTCCCATGTCATCATTTGTTAATATGAAGTCAGATCTGAAGCCAAGCCTGAATTCAAGTTCACTATCTCTGTCATACAGTTGTTTAACTTATGTCATGTCTTATTTCTTCAACTAAACTGTAAACTTTTCAAGACTTTTTGGCATCTCCTATACCACCTTGTTCATATTAAGTGCACAAAAGATATTGACTGATTTGATTTATTTATTACAGGGAAATAACAGTAGGAAAGCAAGGAATAAATTCCATTTTCTCGCCATCTCAAGCTTCATGTAAAGTTTAGATGCAAAGAAGTAATGGATATAGTAAAATTCTGGGAAGTCTATTTCCTTTTATTTTCTCCTGAAACTTTTTAGGAAAGGCATGTACCACTATAAGGCATCTACTCTTATATTGCATTCGACTAAGAGTTTGGAAGCCTAAAAGAAATTGGTTGACTAGAAGAGTTTTTATATTTCCTTTCTGAAAGTCTTTATAGACCAATTGACAGTAGAAAGAATTCCAAGGGAGGAGTTCAAGAGAGAGAAACAGGGATAGAGCTGTGAATCTCTTTGCAAAATGCCAATTCCCTTGAGTCATTATAATTACTGGGAATGGAGATCACTTCTCCACATAGGCAAACAAACACTGGCTTCATGTGGAATTGAGAACTTTTAGGACTGGAAAGAGGTCAGAAATCAGATTGCTTTTATTCTGGCTAAAATTCCTAGCCTCATCCACAAAATTTCTTGCTAATTAAAATAAGAGTATTTATTGGGAGAAACGAGTCTTGTATAAAAATTCTACTAAAAAAAAAGAGATCAAAAAAGTCTCAAAATGGCTTCAACTATGTAAATGAACTTGAACACCAAGCAGCTTGGAGAGAAATTACATCAGTGTCATTCATCATTTTATTAGCAGGTAGGTCCCTTGATTATTTTAGAGATTTCATCAATGAGCAAATTAATTAAGCTCTTATGGGGTTGGGGCAGGTGCAGAAGTGTCAGAAGAAATTTGTGCTCTTTTTTCATGAGAAACACAATGCACCATATCTAATTGTCAAAATAATAATTTTCTATGGTGGAAATTACTGGAAACAAATTCAGGGCCATCCACTAGTATGTATTTAATTAACCCAATTTGCCTGGGGATGGGACAGTTTTTAATGAAATGTATAGGTTTGTTTGTGTGTGTGCATATGTGTGTGTGTTTGGGTAAAAAACTCATTATTTCTCTACAGCTGGAGCCATTTATTTTAAACAGATCATCATGGCTCTATGTGGACTGAGAAGAAGGCTACTCTGTTTTCCTTCCTATTACACAGGTTTTGTCTCTGTTTGTCTGAATGGCATATAGAAAACATATCAGCTAAAAAGGAGCTCCATACTTGCCAACCTGGGTGTGTAATGTAGCAATGATTATTGGCAAAGCATCTAAAATCTTTTACTCTAGGAAGAAAAGGAGCAAAATTACAAAGATATTCTTGGGACACAAAACTCATCAATATTA
Organism: Monodelphis domestica; assembly: GCF_027887165.1. NCBI lineage: Eukaryota > Metazoa > Chordata > Mammalia > Didelphimorphia > Didelphidae > Monodelphis > Monodelphis domestica. Next base: position 134,709,464 of record NC_077227.1, read on the forward strand.
ATCAGAAATGAAGCTGCCTTCTTTGGGGTTGATAGCAAAGATTCATAAAACACAAGAGCAAGAAAATACCTTAGAGATGATTCAGACATGCAATGACATTAAGATTCAAAGAGTGTAAATCTTGGCCAAATCCAAACAGATTTGAAGTGCTATAACTCACATTTGAACACAGGTCTTTTGCATCCAATTTATAGAATTAGTGAATTTAGAGCTAGGAGAGACCTTAAAGATAATTAAGTAAAACTTCAATGTCTTGGATATCTTTTCAGATCACTTAAAGGAACAAACTCAAATTGATTAGTCCTACTTCCAGTCTCCAAGAAAATCCAAACAAATGGAATGAATTTCCTTTGGTAGTGGCAGAGACATAAGGGGTATGAAGTGAATGGGGCTTTGCTTAATGCTGTTCAAAATGGTTCTTTGCTGTTGTGTACTACCTTGCAGTACAGTTATAACCCCCAGGATCTTATTGTTGTGATTCTTCTCTTGCGAATTCCTTCCCACCCCCAAAAGGAGTGAGAGTCAGATCTTTTGAAGCAGACTATTCTCTACATCACAAACTCCACTCCCCACCCCCAATATTCTGACCCAAGATGAATGTATTTTTAGTTATGGCTCTAGTTAGTGGTATGGAGACGTGTCTTACTAATGCTTATGAATAACACATATACTTTGGCAATGCTTAGACCTGTCTAACCTAGTGGCGTAATATGGACATTAGTCATACTTGATGGTTCAGCAGCAAAGAGGGAGCCTGGTATTTGTCTTCTCTTCACATGTGTGTTTCCATTTTAGAGCTAGCCTCCATTTCAGTTTAGACTGAGTGAGATGATGGTGACTTTCAGATCATTTCACTTTATAAGGCTGAGCATAGCGAAAGCTAAATTCTTCCAGGCAACTGTTGAAGAAAGAAAGTGCTTTGCAAGCAAATTTCTAAAACAAACAATTTTTTTTTATCCTACCTGCAAAGACAATTCTAAAAAGAATCAAAATAGCAAACTATTTATCTAAGTTTACAAAATGTCTATTATTTATTCTGTTGCTGGCGGGTAGGGACGGAACTTGTTTTCAGACTGGTCCCTGTAGTTATATACCTATATGAATACATTTCTTCTGATCTGATACTCTAAATTATTTTGAGTCACGTGTTTAATGATGACACTAATCCTGACCATAAAGGCAGATGTCACCGACAAGGTGTAATGAATGAACAGTTTTTTAATGTACCTGTTGTTTGTAGTATAATATACTTAGGTACTATGGGGGTTCCTATATTATAGAGAAGACTTAAAAAAGAATGAGAAGGTATAGTTAAAAGATGATAGCCGTGTTTTCTTCAGAAAAGATAGCAAGTAGTTTGTCTAGTAATTACTGTGAGCTCTGGGATCTAGTGCTTACCAATATAAATAGAATCAGAAGTTGTCACAAACACTTCAAGATGACCCCAAAAAAGATATCTCTCTCCCCTCCTTTTTTTTTTTTTAAAGGTTGGGAGTTCTGCATTTGCTGTTAGACTCAGTTAAGCGGTTGGCTAATCTTTCAAAAAAATTTTTTTTCCTTTTTCCTTGTATTCTTTTTCCTTGTATTCTTTGTTATGAGATAAATCTCTGTGAGTGAGAGGCAGCAGGCATATATATTGGGAAATGAATGTAATATTCAAACAAGTACATCAATAACAATTTAAGGACAAGATGTCATCAATTACAGTATACAATCAGCTTAAAATTAGGGCTGTCTAATATTCATTTATAATTCATTTACAATTTTTTGTTTACCAAATTCTCTCTCTCCCCTCTTCTCCCTCTCATTGAGAAGGCAATCAATTGGATATAGCCTACTAGTATCTATCTCTTAATACAAAGAAATAGTTAGGACAAGGTGGTGGGAGCTTTGCTTTAGAGTATTGATATCTCAGAAATTGCATTTTCTGGGATTGGAGGGGAGGTGCATTTTCTTCCTACAGAAATACTACATGAAATTCCACTAACTTGTACCAATTGGTATAACTCAATTCCTTTGCTCAGTCCTGAGACACCATTCTCAGGATCCTTGGCCTTCTCTCAGGATCTTCTCTCAGGTTCCATCTTCTCTAACTTCATTGGGGGTACATTCTAGGCTCTCTGGGAAATGGGTCACCCCCTCAATTGGTGTGACTATATTTGGGGTGAGCAATGTTACTGCTCCCTTTCCTGTCCCCCATGCAGTCAGTTGTTTTTATGTTTTTGCTACAAATGAAAAAATTCCTCGGCAAAGATCTAATTCAATGTATTTAATATTAATTTTATCCTAAATTAAACCCCAGAGCAAATAAATAAAATTAAATCTGATAATTATAGGTCACAATATCTTTTTGAAGAAAGGAACACAGAAACCAACTTTGGGTGAGAATTCTTAACTAAATTTACCCAGAAATTCAAAGTGGGTTATAGTTTACCTATTTATATTCTGGCATGGTTGATATGACAGGTATGTGAAGGAAAAAAAGAAGGGAAGATGACATGCTTAGTAAGGCAGTATGCTAGGTAGCAGCATTTCCTTCTATTTCTTCAAGTTAGAGATGAATATTGGATGGAATGCTCTCCTTAGAATCATAAAGACTTGAGTTTGAATCCTGCCACACTAGCCATGTGACCCTGAAAGGTCCTTAATTTCTCCTGGGTTTTAGTTCCCTCACGTAAAAGGAGGAAGTTGGACTTAATGGCTTCTATGGACTTTTCCTGTTCCAAACCTCTGAGTCATTGAGCCTTCTCAGAGGCATTTAAAACTTCACAATCTAGTCCTTTTATACATTATTCTTTCATGTACTCTGTGGGCTAGTCATGATGGTCCTCACATATAACGCTTTATCTCTGGTTACTCTGTCTTTCTTTACTTTAGTTGTTCCCCATGCCAAGAAGGTTCTATGCAATATAAAACAGTACAGTATAGTACAGTACGATATAATAAACATTTAATTGACCGTGTGCTAATGGGGGAATTCAATACACAAAAAATATGGGGCAGAGATAATCCTTGGTGTTGAGTCAAGCAGGGCAGCTGGTGGAACATGAAGAGATGGCTGTGAATTCTGAGCCCTCAATAAAGACAGGTTTTGGGAGGAGCTTTATGCTTTACCCTCCAACCCTCTAATCAGAGGGCTAGAGGTATCTGAGAGTACAGATGAGGTATGAATAGAAAAGCTGAAGCAATCTCCATGACGATGAGTTTCTTTGATAATGAGATTATCCTGGGGTTGGGGGTATTTCTCCCTTTTCACATCTAACGCTTGGAATCACTTGTTTTCTTAAAGCTTAGTTCAGTCACCACCTTTTATATGAAACCTTTCTTGATTCTTCCATTTGCTAATGCTAACCCCAATTTCCATGCTATCTTGAATTCATTTTGCCTTTATCCTACATTTACTTATATACAGAATGTATGCTCCTTGAGGACAGGAACTGCTTCATTTTTGCATCTCTAGCCCTTAACTCAATGCCTGGCACAAAGGTACTAATTAAATGTTTCTTAATTGATTGCATTATTCTGTCCTACAAATAGATATGGAAGAACTAGTGAAAATTACATTGCTAAATTGATACAGGTTGGAGGACTGAAAACTTCTATTTGCAAGGTTGTGCTAGTATTCTTAAAGGCAATATCTTGTAAAGGTGAGTTTACATATAAGGGAAACAAGGAATACTTGTACAGATCAATAAAGAGTGATGGCAACTTGGCTTCTTGGGCAACAGGCTCTGGAGAATGAGGTTATATTATTGCTGTTGGAATATTAGAGATGGCAGAAAGGGTGTGCATTTGTGGGATGCTTTTCATTGCTACTATATGAATTATAACCTTAAGGCATCCTGGGATAACCCTAGTTAAAAAAGCAGAGTATCATATTACATGCCAGTGTAATTATTTCTACAAATTAAAATCTTTCCTGACATAACAATCATCTTGAGAGTTACGCAAAGTAAATATGAGTGGCTATCAGGATCTCAGAGAGTTATAGGAACAGTACTTTGATTTTATTTTTGTTTTTAATAATATTTTCCCCCATTACTATAAAAACAATTTTTAACATTCATTTTTTAAAAAAAAGTTTTTTCTTCTGACCATACCATCCTTCTCCCTCCCTCTTTCCCTTCCTGAGACAGTAAGCAATCTGAAATAGATTTTACAGGTGCAATCATGTAAAATATTTTTCCATATTAGTCATTTTGTGGAAGAGATCTCAAATTAAAAAGAAGAAAGAAAATGAAATATAGTATGTTTCGGTTTACATTCAGACTCCATCAGTTCTTTCTTGGGGGGCAGATGGTATTTTTCATGAGTCTCTGAGATTGACTTGGATCATTGCATTCCTGAGAATAACTAGGTCATTCACAGTTGTTCATTAAGAAATATTTGTCACTGTGCACACTGTTCTGGTTCTGCTCACTTTATTTTGCATTTATGTAAATCTTTCCAGATTTTTCTGATGTCATCCTGCTTAAAACATCAGTTCTTATAGCATAATAGTGTTCTATTACTATCATATACTACCGCTTGTTCAGCCATCCCCTAATTGATGGACAACCTCATAAATTTCAATTCTATGTAACCACAAAAAAGAGCTGCAATAAATATTTTTTGTACACATAGTTCCTTCCCAACTTAAAAAAAATGTCTTTGGGATACGCATCTGGTAATAGTATTGATGAGCCCTTACCTTCCATCTTGGAATCAATACTGTGTATTGGTTCCAAGGCAGAAGAGTGGTAAGGGCTAGGCAATGGGGGTTAAGTGACTTGCCCAGGGTCACACAGTTGGTAAGTGTCTGAGGCCAGATTTGAACCTAGTACCTCCTTTTTCTAAGCCTGGATCTCAATCCCCTGAACTACCCAGGTGTCCCCTAGAGGTTCTTTTTGAAACATAATTTTATTAGTAAATTAGTTAAAAAAATATATGTATATATATGCAAAATCTCTCCAGAGGAATCTAGATGATAAAGTCAAAATAGAAATATTTTACTTAAAATATAGAAATCTGCTCATATACTTTCATATCATCTTTGTTTCCTTTATAGTCTTAAATACTTTATTAAGGTTCTTTTCCAAATTTCTCTTTTCTAGAACATAAGAATTTTAATTACTAGATCCTCCTCTCCTTTCCAAAGAAAGAGCAACAGAAACTTTCAGCAAACTGGTCTGCCCATACATTTTGACTTTTGTTCCTCCCATATTTCCTTAAGGAATTCTTTTCCTCTCCTGGTAACTAGTTCCTGACTCTACTTCTCCATGGTTCCATAGGCCAATGGTATCCAGAAGCAAATTCATTCATCTATGCTTAGGATACAGATTCCCATGAAAAGGAAACTCAGAGGGATTATAAAGGAGAGGCATTGGCTTGTTGCCTCATTTTTACCCAGTCCAACCTGATTTCTAATAGCTGTGGGACACTGGATTATTGTTTTTGTTTATTGCTGTTTGAAGCTTTTCCCCATAGAATACCTTTTTAAAAATCACTATTCACTGGGTTGCTTATCTATCATAATTCTTCATGTTGAAATTTGCTTGCAAGGGATTCCAATTAACAACTCACATTTCCATAGCTCTTTAAAGTTCACAGAACATTTTGCCCATAATAACCCTGTATATTCAATCCCAGAGGGATGTAAACTCCTTGAAGGTAGAAACTAGTTCTTTTGCCCTTATAAGTCTGACATCCAATATAGTATCTTGCGCAGACTAGATGCTAATTAAATATCTATTGAATTGAGGTAGGTAATGAAAATATTAGTATTCCATTTTACTGGTGGGAGTGATGAAGTTTGGAGAGATTAAATGGATCATTCATAGACACCCCCCCCCCCCCTATTCCATGTTCAAGAACCAGAATTTGAAAATTGAACTCCCTTAGTCTACTTCCAGTACTTCTTCCACTAACCACGGTACCTGACTGTTGATAAGTATAAGTACTTCAGGAAGCTTCCTTAGTGTGAAATAGGGCTTCTAGACTACCTGGCTGACTTGGACTTGACTTGCAGCACACAGTAATCTCTAGATTTCTTTCAATTGACTTACTATGACACCAGCGTTACTTCTAATATTTTTGTGTATTTTTCCTCCTCCCCTGATCCTCAAGAAATGATTCTGATCCTGTTGAATGACATCCTATCATATATAGTATTGTGATAGAGGCTGGCACTAGAGAAAAAGTGCCAGTATGTGAAATTGATCACCTTGATGGGGGAGGGGCCCAAGGAGTGAATTTCTGGAGGAGAGAAAACTCTGGTGAGGAGAACTGTGAGGGTCTTGAGATGAAGAAGAGAGAAGGTGGAGAAAGACTTTCTCCTGAGGGTTACCCACTTTTCCTGCTGGTGACTGGAAATCTTTTCCCCCCAACACTTCCCAATTGAAGAGACTTTCTGAAGAGAAATCTGAGCAGACTTCACCTCAGCTCCTGTTGCCCAGGGGTGAGTCAATCTGACTTTCTCTCAGGGGGCTCAGGCTGCCAAGGTCTAGGTTCCCCCCCAACTTGAGGAGGAAGGAAAAGGATTTAGATTGAGACAGGGACCCCCTTTTCCCATTTTACTTTTCTTCCCTGCCCGCTATTTCCTTTTGTAGTTCCTGATTGAGTTAACATTCAAAAGTTATCTGTTCCCCAAGCTGAGGGTGAGTGAACAGTTTGAAGGGGGAGACCTTTTGGTCTCGAATAGTGGAGGGGGGACAAGAGAGACAAGAGCAAATTGGGGAGAGCAGCTTTAGCTAAGGAGGGTAGGCAGAAAGGGGAAAATGTAACACCGAGCCCCAGTGTACAGCTTGGCCCTTATTAATTGAGCTTAGAAACTTCTAGGCTTGCTAGGTCAAAATTACCTATGAGAAGGAAGGATTGAGACATGTTGGCAAACATCAGGAGCTTCAGGGAGGGGAGGAGGAAGGATCCGGGAAGAACCAATATATATACATGTATATTATTTTTTTTATTTACCAGGGAGGTGTACTAGTCGTTCTCTTGACTTGCCCTGGCATGATCACTTTGTACCTTTGGCTTCGTAACAGTATCCACGTAAGTAGCTCATTTGTATCTAAAAATGAGCAAACAGCATTCTGGTGATGGGGAGCCACAAACACGATATCTTTAGAAAAAACAAAAGAAGCAAATCCATACTTCATTCCATTACCAGAGCTTCTCCAATCACAAGGAAGGATACAGAGTTGGCCACTTTGTCTAACATAAGCTGCCAGGGGAACACACAGTGTAATTAGTAACCCTGAGTGGTGCCAAGTGAGGCATACAGAATGTTTCTTTGCTTTTGCTTGTAAATTTCAACACAGGTTGGAAGACACAAAACCCCAATTCATTAGGGAGACAGATCTAATCTGATTCAACATCCTGGGCCAAGTTCTAACAACCCAAGGGATAGGCTGAGTGACATCAGGACTCTTATCCAGCCCACGGCAGCAGAGAAACCCAAGAGAATTTTGATATAAAGAACTAATGGGAGTATATAGACTCCTTCTCTCACATGTGTATACATGTGTTTCTATGTCAATATGATCTATATCTGTAACCTAGATATCAATAATATTTCATGAGATTTTCTTAGTATTTTATTGAAGGAATGAAGTTCTTGGAAGACCACCTCTTTCTCCCCATAGCCTTACTTCATTCTTTTCCTTTGGATTTTGTATTTGAAAAAAAAAGAACCATTTATTAAACCTGCAGTTTTATTTATCTGACCATTCCTCAAAAATTCATTTTTAATTATTTAGCTATTTTTAAAAGGTGAGAGGGGAGATATAAGAAATGTTCGTGGAACTGAAAAATTAATAGCATCTTCTTTTGGTAAAAGGCAAGGTTGGGTAAATTATTCCAAGGGCAAAATCCCACTCGATCCCCTCCCTAGAGTGTTAATAGAGCCTGGGAGCTGAGAATGGTTTTACATTTTTAAAATAGTTTTTATTGTTTTTGAAAATAGAAAAATCATTCTTAGAGCACATAAAAATCTTATTCTATAAAATAAAAAATGTGTACTAGAGTATAAACTTGTAAAGTAGGTAATATGAATCTTATCACTATTTGTCAAGACAAAAAACTGTTGCTTAAAGAGAAGAAGTTACTTTTCTAAGGTCACACAGAATGTTTTGTAGTTAGAACTCAATTTTCTGTCTTGGAGGATAATTTCTTTTGAAAAATTACTTGGGACTTTTGTTTTTACATCACAGTCTATTCTCCATCTTGTCCTTTCCCCTTTGACATTGATTCTCTGTTGTATCAAAGAAAAACAATTAAGGAAAAATAGTTGATAACAGTGCCTATATTTGACAACATATGCAATATTTTGCTTTATCTGTGGAGAGAAGAAAGGCCTATTTCATTAACAGTTTCCCCAGATTATTGGTTTTTAATTTATTCAGAATTTGCATCCTTTTAGTATCCTTTTGATTTCAATCATTATAATCATTATATATTATTCTTGTAGCCTTGCTTGTTACTATAAATCCCTCAGTTGATACAAATGTTCCCATATTTCTTGGAATTCCTCATATTCACCATTTATTGCTGTAGTATAATATTCTATTATATTTATATCATACTTCATTCAACTATTATTCAATCAATGGACATAGTTCTTTGCTATTATCACATAGGGGGATCCAGTGCTTCTTCCACTAAAATATATTGTGTGAACCCTCACTAAACCCTGACCAGTTGTTATGTGATTGGGCAAGCCACATTCTCTCTACAATTTCTCTTTTCTCTCTTCTTTTCTTCTTTTTGCTAAATGAGTTCCAGAAATCTTATTACCTTTTATACTTCAGAATAGAGTGGTGGCAGGAATGAATGAAGAGCACAGAATTCTTTGAGATTAAGAGATGCATCCAAAGTGTTCTTTCTATTGTTAGCTTCTTGCAAGCCCATTTGTATGGTTTGATAAAATACTCCTCTTCTAGACTAGAAGTATCAAACTTGGGGCAGTGGACTTTCTTATTGCCAGTAAACTCCAGAGAGGAACAGCAAACCAGATTATTATATTATTTTAAAAATAGCTAAAAATTTAATACAACATAGATCATATTAATATATAGTTTTAAAAGTCAATATCAATAGGTTTCTGAGTTTGATCACCACTGATTAGATGGCCTAATATGCTGGCTGCTAGCAGAGATGGTTCAGTGGATAAAAGTGCTGGGCCTGAATTAAAATCCTGCAGATACTTGCTAGTTATATTCATCTCTATACTACATTCTAGGTTACTTGACCTTTCAATGCTTTTTCCTCATCTGTAAAAAGGGAATAGTAAAAGCACCTACCTCGTAGGTTTAAGTGAATGAATATATAAAGTGTCATAATTGTTAGCTATTATTTTTATATGTTTATGGGAAACAATTTTTATTTTCCCCATTCCATTATAATTTGTGGTAAAAACAAGCAAACAAACTAAATATTATTGCCATCTTTTAGATCACCGAACATCAGTGGAATAAGATATAAGGCAAATTCTGGAGGGAAAGAGAAGAAAGTTGATAACAAATTATGTAAATGCCGAGCACAAAATAAGTGATTCATTTTTGTTGACTGACTAAGGAATAGTTACTCAAAATCTCATAGTGTTCCATTTTATTCAGGTTGAATTGGGCTCTTGAATTGGTTGTCCTGGCCAGTCCTTCATCAATAAATACCTAGATGAGTTATCTTTTGGTTTCCAGAAAAAGAGCAGCAACAGGGGAAAGGTTGTCTTTTCCTCTCTGGGACTAAATGAAAGATTGAGGTCATCAGGTCAGTGTCATCTAGTGGTGTTCAACCTAAGGCATATTAAAAAGTTGAACAAAAAAATACTTGTTAAGTATCTGTATCTACTCTGCTGCGACAAAAGCCGAAATAAGAGATTCACTATGGGGAAGGCTGCTCAGAGTGTATATATACATTTTGACTTTGTGTGTGCATGTGAGAAAAGAGGGAAGAAATTCACTTATGAGATGGAACTGAAAAAGGTTGAATAGAGTGCTGGATTTGGAGTCAGGAAGTCCTGGGTTTGAATACCACCTTCAGATACTTATTGTCTATTTATCCCTGAGTAAGTCATAACTTCTCTGTTACTGTAAAATAGAGCGCTAAGTTCTTTTCCGGTTCCAAACATAGGATGCTATATTCATCGTAAATGTTCTTAAGATTCTTATTGGAGAATGCTTTGATTTGTACTGGCCTCCTCTTAGATAAATTAGCTCAGGTCCATGCTCTTTTTAATTCATTAATCCTGAGCATGCTATTGATGTAACTTTGGGGAAATTGGTTAAACATGTCATTTCTTGGACCTCACTTTCCTAATCTGTAAAATGAGGGAATTTGATTAAATGAGTTCTAAGGATTGTTTCCAGCTCTAATTGTCTATGATTCAGCCAGTAAATAACAGAAAAGATGCAGAAAGTCCCCCTTAGCCTATCCTGAGCATTTCCCCAATTTCTGTTTTACTCTTTCACACCAGAATCCCAAGAGAGAGGAATATTCCGTCTTCATGTTTCACCCTTTACTCTCTTTCTCCTTTTGCCCCCTCCTTTCTCTTTGGCACAACCTCTTTTCTTAAATTATATATTTCAAGGCTAGTGAAACTGCTATTCTCTAAAATCATTACTGGAAAAAAAGTTGAAAAGTTTGGGACAATAAAACAAGCTGGCAAGAGGGAGAGGTATGTAATTGCTGTTCTTTATGTAGACCACTAAAGCCACATGTTTTAACCATCTAAGGACAGCAGGGATTTTTCTGTTTCTGAGTCAAGTGTAATATTCACAGATTTCCCCCCTTTTTTTCTTTTCCTTTCTCAGAAAAAATAAGTAGAATTAATTTTCAGTGGGATTAACTAAATCTCTTTGTTCTTTTAGGCTGGCAACATGAGGTTTCAACAGACCTCTGATCTTGCATTGAATAAAAATATAGTATTACAATCAAACTCCAAGGTTGAGGGCTCGAACCCAATTTGGATTAAACTGAACTGAAGAGAGCATTCTTTAGCTAATAGAGGGATCGTCCAGGGAGCTGATGCTGAAGGACTGCCCTACACTCTGCCCTCCCCCACCTCCCCATGAGCTTTCCCAATACACAGTGTTCCTTTTGTTTCACAAATCCAAGGCCAATCACTGGGAGGCTTATCCTCCGAGTTGGATGTGCAGAGACTACAATCCTTCATAAAGCTGTTGGTGAGGTCGAAGATGGGAAAGCAAGCCGGATTTCTGATCCAGGCAATTGTGAGGCAGAAAAAAAGCAGCCTTCAGTATCTCTTTCATCCTCCCCTTTGTCATTCCTCTTTTCTTCTTGGTGATATTTTCCTCTTCCAGAGATGCCCAGAACCTTCCATGCCCCACTGTGGCATGTACCTGAGTCTAGTGACTCAGATCAGAATCTGTGCTCCAGCATCTGAAGAGTTTGAACCCTCATTAGAGGGTTCACTTCTTACCTGCCTTTTGTCTCCTCCCGGTTTGCTAAATAATATTTGCTAGCTAATATTCAATCTTACTCCTCTTTCTCTTTTCCTCCTCTCCTTTTTCTTTAACTTCCTTCTGCTCACCCTACCCTTTTAATTCTTTTCCCTTTCCCCCTTTTTATTCCAACTCTTCCTTCCTCTTCCCTCTCCTTATCTCCCTCCTTTCACTTCCTTTTCTCTCTCATATTTCACCTACATATCTCCCTCCTTCAAATTGTTGGGGTGAAGGAGAGGCAGGACTCTCATTATTTCTCATCTTTCTCCAATTTTCTTCATTTATTCTCCTTTCCTCCCTCCTCATCTTTTTCTTCCTCCTATTTTTCCTTCCTCCTCATCTTCCTCCTTTTCTTAAACACCTACTATGTACAAATCAAGGCTCTAGATCTTTGAGATACAGAGAAGTGTAAGGAGATGAACTCTGTTCTCAAGATACTATCCAGCTGGGGAAAAATATAGACATGAAAATGAACACACTAATGTAAATTGGGAAAACAAATTTGTGATTCATTCTTGAAGCTGCTAGGGCTGTACCCCAACTCTTGACAAAAGAGCAGAGAGAGGAAGGAACACCAATAACCATCTCCTCTTATTCAACATGAACTCATTCAAGCTCTCTCTTGAAGAAAAACTGTCTTTTATTTTATTCATCCTTTGACCCTTATTGATATTTATGGTGAAATTCTTTTTCTTTTCAATCCTGTCCACTGGAGAACCTAGTTCTTCCAGCTTTAAGGTCAAAGTCCCTATGCAGATGGATTCCCTTTTTTTCACCACCAAGAACCCTGGCCTCAAGGAGAGGAAAGGACTATCCTCAGCCTCACTGTCAAATAAGTGATACAGATAAATATAATTTCTCTAGTCCATAGGAGAGAATAATTACTGAGAACTTGGAGTGTCAGAGAAATATTCAGAGAGGTGAGGCTAGAACTGATGTTGAGAGAAGTAGTTAAGTGGGTGCCAAACAATAGCAGACCATCATTAATAGTATCCATATGCATCCTATTATCTTTCCCCTTAATTTTTAAATCCATTTTACATACTAATTTTAAATTTCCCTAAAATATGTATTCTATGCCATTCTCTTTCTAAAAATATTAAATGTCTTCCTATCACCTTTAGAAAAAATTCTAATTTCCCCACTTGGCATTAAAACTTTCTAACCTTCCCTCTCCCTCTTCATTTCCTTCTCCCTTTTCCTTTTTCTATCCCTTTCCTTCTCCTCAGTCTTCTTTTTTTTTTTTTTTAATATCATAGACCCTTTAAAAGTCTGATGAAGGTTTTGGAACCATTTTTAGAAGAATGTTTTCAAATAATTGAAGAACATGATACATTTTATTTAGAGGTTAGTGAAAATAAAGTTGTAATATTTTCCTCATCCAAGTTCTTGCACTCTTTGAAATTATCCATGATCCTGCTTTATATAAACAATGTATTACCATTTCCTAGGGGATATTTTTATTTTAATTTTCATAAGGATCTTCTTTAAACAGTGACTGTACTCTAAGAGGCAATTCGCATTGCCAGTAAGGAAGATATCTGGGTCTGGAACAAATCTAAGAGGAGTAGTTCTCTTATTCTACTCCTTATTGTGACTTCTTTATTTGATGTAATCCTAGGTTTTCCTTCAACTGCTGGGTCATATTCCATGGAGGTGAGATGGCAGAAAAGATTCTGGCCTCAGAGGCATACCCTCTGTTTTCCTCTTGGCTTCTCCTAGGTTAGTTGTGCTCATATGACTTCCACGGTTGGGGCACACCATGTCAAACATCATAGAATCTTAGAACTTCAATGGTAATCTAGGATCACCTATAATTGAGCAGGAGCCCCCTTTTACAATATTTTGCCAAAGTGGTTTTTCTTGAAGACTTCCTATGAAGGAGAAATTAATACTTTTTGAAATAATACATTTGAACTCTGATTCTTGGGAAGTTTTCCCAACTATTGATAATAGGTGATCTTTCCTTTTGTCCTACATGGGGAACTAACTTTCCAAATACATACCACTCCCTAATAATGCAAATCACACAGGAAAAGCCTTTTAAATAAATGCCATGATTTTCTTTTGCCTTAAAAAAAGGGCCAGGGGTTAAAAACCAATGGTTGCAAAGTCATATTTCCATTAGAAATTATAGAAAGATAAAGGCTGTTGATATTTGACTGATCCTCCAGGCAACTTCTTTAAAATTTTATTAGATCTTTTTAATCCTTTAAAACCCAGGACAAGATTCATATCTTCCATAAAGTTTTCCCATATGATCATAGCATCTTCTATTCTCTGTTCTTCATACTGGGGCACCTGGGCAAATATATGCTATATGGCTTCTCATTTCAAATGAGGTTTTGGATTTGACTATAGAAAGAAAAAATACCTCCTAAATAGAAACTTGAACCTGTGTATATTGTAGAATGGAAGGATTATGAGGCTCAACTTTTGCTTAGAAGGTTTCTGGAGAAGGCATCCCTGATGTTGAATTTCTATAAATTTAATCATGGAACTTGGATGAAGAAAAAGATCTCACTGCCCAGTGAAAGGCCAGTTTGGCAACTTCAGGAACAAGAGATCGCCTTAGATTAAGAGAAAGAAGGAATAAGTAACTCAAGAAAGTAGCTATCATTAAAGCAATAATGTATTTTGAGAATTTAATTCCCCTCTTACCTTCCATCTTTATTTTAATACAGTAAAATGGCATTTTCTTCTCAATATATTTTTTATAGATTACATAATAGATACAATTTCTAGTAATCATTTTCTGACATTTTGAGATCCATGTTCTCTTTTTATTTACCACTCTTTCCACCTTGAGATGGCAGGCAATATAAAATAAGTTTTACATGTGCTATTATGCAGTATGTATTTCTATGTTTGTCATGTGAAAGAAGAAACATATTGTTTATATCAGAAGGAAAATAACTCATAAAAGAAATGAAGTGATGAATGGTATGCTTCTATCTGGATTCCAACTCCATCAGTTCCTTCTTTGGTGGTAGATAGTCCTTTTCATCATGAGTCCCTTGGAGTTGTTTTAGATCCCTGCCTTATTGAGAGTAGTTAAGTCAGTAACAGTTGATTATTTTCCACTATCGTTACTGTGTACATTGTCCTCCTGTTTCTTCTAACTTCATTTTGTATCATTTCATATAAGTCTTTCCAGGATATTTTGTGATCAATTTGTTAGTCGTTTCTTATGGCACAATAGTACTCCCTTAGAATCATATACCATAGCTTATTTAGCCATTCCTCAGTTGATGGACATCACTTCAGTTTCCAATTCTTTGCCACTATTAAAGAGCTGCTATAGTTACTTTTTTACAAGTACGGTTCCCCCTCCCCATCTTTGATCTCTTTGGGATACAGATCTAGTAGTGGTATTGCTGTATCACCTGGGAGTTTCCTAAACTGATAAAATCATTAGTTCAATCCTTGTCCTTATATTAGAAAATGAGAGTATTAAGTCTGGAATTTTGAGTTCAAATCCCAGTGCTGACCCTGATTAACCATGTGACTGAGGTAAATTATTTAAACATTCTGAGTTTTAGTTTTCTTATCTGAAACATGATCTGGAATTTGTACTTGTACCTACTTCATAAGGCTATGAGAAAAGAAATTATTATGCAAAGTATTATATAAATATTAATTAGTATAATGATTTCCACATTGTGGTTCACTTCCCACTTGACATTTCTTGGGAATTTTCTTGATGTGAGAATATGAAGTAGCTACCTTAATAGATTAGACACTGAAGAAAAATTTGCTTAGTGTGGAGGGAAGCTAATTATGTTTTCTCAAAAAAAGTTTACCCAAAAGATTTTGAGCTCTTGTCAGTTTACCCTCATTTCAACTCTGAAATACTTTTGAGATGGTTACTAGTTTCAAAAAGGTAATTTTCATAAACTCAGTCTCTTTTCCATTTCCTTCCCACCCAACTTTCACATTCATTCCTTCTACCAACCCAGAGATATTACTCTTAAATTGTTCCAAAAGGGCACAATGTTGTATATTGCTGATTTTTTCTAATAGTAAAAATTTTACAATAACTACTCCCCACAAGAACAAAAAAAAAGATGAATATACAGGGTCAAAATATCTGTTTTCACTAGGCTGTTTTCTTCTGGGTAGGGAAACACCAGAGTAATCCTAGCATTCCTTGGGACAATTCATGATGACAGATAACAATCTCAATGTACAACTAACAATCTCAATGTACCACTATGGCCTTTAGGGAACTCCACTGGGCATTTTGGCTAGAAAAAAGCAAAGGAATGCAGGGCCTATATTTATTTAGAACAAGGAAAGGATTCATTGTATATTTTTATCTAGCAGTTATACATAATAGGTATTTAATAAATATCAGTTCAGTGAATAAATGCCTGCTGAAGGAGCTATGATAATTAAATACATCCTAGAGCCAGAGAATATCAGAGCAGGAAGGAACTTGAGAGATGATGTAGCTCACCTTTCCTTTTACAGAGGAGAGAAATGAGGTACAGGTGTGCTGGTAAATGTCCAAATATATACATATATATACATACATACATATATATGAAAGTTTAATCAGAATTCTTGACATTTTCTCTGTTATCTTTTAAGGTCTAGACAGTCAGCAAAACAAAATCAAGTCTTGATTTATAATATAAATATTCACACTGAAAATTGAATATTGAATCAGCTTTTCCTGATTTGAACTGGCTCTAGCACATCTAGGCTCTAGCATATCCTCTCTAGATCTAGAGAGGAGAAATCAATTGTGGTCTTTATGGGCATCATACTATTCCCTTTATTTTAAGTTTTCTCAACACAAGGTCATTTTTGTTTCCTTGGAATGATGGTCAAACTATTATTTCTATGGTCCATGCCATTTATGACTATCTTTCCAGGTATTTTCTTTTATCATCACAATTAGATAAAAGTTGAGAGAGAGAGAGAGAGAGAGACAGAGAGAGAGAGAGAGAGAGAGAGAGAGAGAGAGACAGAGAGAGAGAGAGACAGAGAGAGAGAGAGAGACAGAGAGAGAGAGACAGAGAGAGACAGAGAGAGAGACAGAGAGACGAGAGAGAGAGAGAGAGAGAGAGAGAGACAGAGAGAGACAGAGAGAGAGACAGAGAGACGAGAGAGAGAGAGAGAGATGCTAACAGCCACATATATTTTCCTACCACTAGGCTTCAATTGTTGTTAGCCTATGATCCTTATGGCATTGACCCTTCCCAATAAAGCATAACAGTGAGACTTCAAGCTCAGCTAATTGTTTGAATGCTGGACTTTCAGACAAAGAGTGGGAAGGGAAGCTGGATGGCTCAGTGGATTGAGAGTCAGGTCAAGGGATGAGGAGTATATAAAGTATTATAAAGTTATAAAGTATTATAACTGATGAGGAGATCCTGGGCAAACCTGACCTCAGACATTTCCTAGCTGTGTGACCCTGGGCAAATCACTCAACACCTATTTCCTAGTCCTTACCACCACTCTTCTGCCTTAGAACCAAAACACAGATTCTAAGATGAAAGGTAAGGGTTGAAAAAAAAAGACAAAGAGAGGGAGACAGATGAAGTAGAGTTGGAGGCTATGCTGAAGCTGTTGATAGTGCTGGAAAAAATAAATCATCTCTGGTTGCTTCCCCAAGGATATTTAGTCTCTGGAAGGAATGCCACGTATCTTATGCTTCCTTCCTTCATCATATGTAGTTCCTCAGATTACTGCCAATTTGTGAGTAAAAACCCATTTTTACCAAAAACAGAGGTTCTAGATTTTTATATTCTGTGATACATGAGAATAGGCATAAGAGTATGATTTGCAATAGAATGTAATGAGTCATAGGTTATAATAAAAGTGATTAATACACTGATGTACACAGGCATATACAATACTCAACTATACTGTACTTATACTATCCTATACTAAATACACGCATCTATAGCTACTGTAAATAAATGCATTCCTAAAATTATAAATTGACCAATTACTAATAGAAGTAATTCAATTAAGTAAATGCAAGAATGTCAATTAATTGGTGTTGCTTGTTTGGGGTATGGCAAATGAATTAAGTGATTTGATTGGGGAACAAATTCATAGAAACAAATATGTACAGGACCAGATATAGGAGGGGCAAGAGTTAAGGGATAATTATCAACTAGCTGCTCTGAGATCCAAATACAGAAGAATAGCATTTTGGCTTGGCTAATATCCACAAACCATCTCTTATGGAGTGGCAGTCATTATATATTCTGTAAGTATGAGCTCTTGTCTCAGGGTTCTTTAATTTAAAGAAAACAGGAAAATCTTTGACCCCAAATAGAGTAATGGAGAGATAGAGTTTTGGTTCTTTCACCCAGGGCATGATGACAATGCTCCTCTGTGTAACTATAGAGCAAAATCTCTCTGCTGAAAATATATACTATTAGAACTGGCAACTTACCCAAGATCATACAAGCTATAAGTAGAATAGTCAGGATTTGAACTCACATCTTCTGACTACAAATTCAATGCTTTTTATGCATAATTTTCTTAATTATATATTTCTTTCTTCATTTGTTCAACAAATGTTTATTAGCTATATGATTTCTAGGCAAAGAATTTAAACTCTGACTGCTACAATTTCCTCAACTGTAAAGATGGGATCATAGTACTTACCTCATAGAGTTGTTGTGAGGATCAAATGAAATACTATTTTTGTAAAGTACAGTTTACTATTTAGTTCAGTGCAATGGCACATATGAGGTACTTAATAGGTGCTCATCTTTTCCCTCTTCCATGTCTTTGTGCATAGAAATAATTTTGAAAGATAAAAGTATAAGCAATAGTAAAAAATGTTTCTGAGATTGGTATAGGGGAAAGATGACTGACTTTGGAGTCTGAGTTGTTATTGATCAGTTGTTTCAGTCATGTTCATGTCTCATGACCTCAATTTGGAGTTTTCTTGGCAAAGATATTAGAGTGGTTTGCCATTTTCTTCTCTAGATCAATCAACAGATGGGGAAACTGAGGCAAATTGGGCTTAAGTGACTTGTCTAGGGTTACACAGCTGGTAAGTGTTTGAGGCTAGATTTGAACTTAGGTCTTTCTGATTCCAGGCTTGGAGATTTAACCACTTCACCATCTTGCCACCCTTGGAGTCAGAGTTCTGGGGATCAAATCCTATAGTTGATACCATTGTCCTTGAGCAAACCACAACCTCCAGGAGCTTCAGTTTTCTTAGCTTTAAAGTGAGTGAGTTTTAACTAGATGGCTTCTGTGATCCCTTCTAGATCTAGATCCATCAGAAGCAGCTTGGTATATTAGATAGCATGTTGGACTTGGAGTCAGGAAAACCGGGATTCAAATCCCAACCCAGACACATACTAGCTGTGTGACCCCGATTAAATCACTGAAATTTTGTATGCCTTAGTTTCCTCATCTGAAAAATGCAAAAGTTAGATTGATAGCTTTAATATTTTCTTCCAATTCTAAATATATATTCCTATCACAGTGATATCAGTGCTGACCTTCATCATTTAAATCCTACTCCCAAATCACAGAAGTAATTGAAGGGCTTGTCTTCACTGAGAGAGATGCAGTATGGGCCCTTCATCTTAGTTAATGAAGTAAAACAATTCATTTCTTACCCCCCCCCTTTTTTTTTTGCTTTCAGGGTTCTCTTTTGCCAAATATTGATGAATGGAAGAAATGAAGGATAACAAATTTCCTAGCATATTCAAAATGGCATAGCTAAGATTAGAATTTATGGGGCTGGTTGACACTCTAGGGTTCTCTTAGGTCAGTTGATCACCCTGTCTCCTTCTTAGCAAAAAGGATGAAAAAAGCCCAAGCAATGAGAATGGCGGCTTCCCTTATTTTGTGTTATAGACAGTAACCTGAACCTGTGGGAGCATTCCCAGGACCCCAGCTTTTGTTTCAGGGGGAAGAAGCTGGGAGCTCAATTACAGGAGAGGCACCGGAACTGAATAGTTTCAGAAAAGAATCTAGTCATGAATTTGGAACAAAGCATTGAAGGAAGGAGAGAAGGAAGCTAATCACAGTCCTTTGGTTGTGGTGTGTGAATGTGTGTGTGTGTATGTGTGTAAAGCTAAAATCTTCCGCACCTGTTTTCCCCTTTGATGGCTCCTCAGAGAATGGGAATGCTGGGAATTAGTATCTTAGGGAGTAAAGCATGAAGGGAAAGGAGGAAAAAATTCACAATTCTCTGCCACGGAGGTGGGAAATTTTTATAGGGATGGAATTGACTTGTTAGGTTCAGGCCACTGAGGTCTATACATTGTTCCTATATTTCAGGAAGAATCCAATTTTTTTTAAGCATGTGGTTCCGAGAGTCACTTGTGTCATGCAATCTATTATCTATCTGTCTCACCTGTTAATTATTCTTTTGACACCCAGAAGTCCCCAGCTAGGGGCCAGGGATATAGGCCAACCATCTAAAGGAAAAAAGCAGATTTCTAAAGAGTAAAGAAAACTCTTAACCCACTTACTTTTAAAATTCTGGTTTCCATGACAACTTGATGAAGCAAAGAAAATGGCTCTCTCCTCCACACATCATTGTTTAACTTTTAGTTGCTGCAGCAACTGAATATAGCCTGATCAGCCAGCCTCTACTGGGTTCTTTCTTCTTTCTCAGTCACACTTTTGTGGGGCCTCCTTCATGCCAACATCACTTTGTCTTCTGTTCTAGAAGTTCATGTGAAAAAGGATGGGTAAAATGTCAGGCATTGTTAAGAAAACTTGGAGTTGTAAATGGGAAGAATCAGTGACAACTTAACAAAGAAGATTGGGGATAGAAATCCCTTAACTGCTCAGTTCCTTCTACTAAGGCAATAGAATCTCACTTTCTCCCTCAAAATGTGGGGATGTGAGTTGTTACTTTATTTTTCTAAGTGATGAGTCAAACTAAACTGGCAAAGATTTGGGGCTTGTAGACTTAAGAAACTGGTCAGGCAATACAAATTTCAGTGGAGTGAGTTTCCAAGGAAGTTAAGATTCAGTTAGCTTAAGCTATGCTTAAAAAAATCCCAGCAAATAACTGTTATACCCGGAGAGATTCTGAAATAATTTGTGTAATACATTATTTATGCTACTACCTTGGTGCAGGTAGAATTTTAGTTTTCAGAGTGTTTGTTGACCCTTTCCTAGCTAAAAAATGGCAGAACAACCACACACCTATTATCTGGAAATTCTGGCAGTTTAAATAAGTCATAGCTTACACCTAAATGTTTACTGAAGTCCTCAGTTACCCCAGTATTATTTCTTTTTAATTTGCTCTAATTTATTTTCAGTCCTTAGGCAGTGGTGGCATCATGTTAAAGCATAGTTTGTATGTAAAGTCTTAACCTGTGCTGTCATGGACCCCTTTCTGGGGAACTTGGAGGAGAAAAATATTTTTTTTGAATCTTTGTTTTTGCTGGCCTTTAACTGAAATTTAATATTTCCTTCAATTATTTAAAAACATTATTCTGAGAAGACATATATAATTGATGAGATTCATAGAAGAGTCTGTGACTCCAAGAAAGTAAATATTCCCTGATCTATAGGAACCACCTTCTTAAAAATCATTTAACATTTATGGAAATATACTGAGTCCTTTGTGATGTTGGGCAAGTAATTTTCCCTTTGTAAATCTCAGTAATCTTAATCCTGTATTGGGTTAGATGATTCCTAAAGTTGTTTCTAACTCTAATCTATGGACCTATGGGGAAATTCCATAGGTCCCTGCTAATTCAAGTCTCAATTAGATAATGAATGATAAAGTATTATAACTGATTAATACATTGAAAAAATATGAAAATATATATGTTATGAAACATTTCTTGTGCTCCTCTTCTTTTTCCAAAGGTGTATGTTGGGATTATTTTCTCATATCTCTTCCAAAAGCCAAGGTTGTTCTTAACAATTTTGCAACTTTCACTTTGTCTATGTGTGTACATATGTGATTCACCTATCCATTTACATAGTTGCTATTGTATATACTGTTTCCTTGATTTTCCTTGCCTCACTCTGCATCAATTAATGCATATCTTTCCATGTTTCTCTGTATTCAACACATTTCATCATTTTACGGTACTACTCTATCACATTTGTGCACAAGAGTTTGTTTAGACATTCAGTGGGTATCTATTTTTGTATTCAATTCCTAATTATCACAAAAAATGCTGCTATGAATATTTTGATGGAGGATGGGTACCATTATTAGTTTCTATTTCTTTTCTGGCATCAGAAGAGCCATTCCTTTTATGGTGGAACATTGTTAAGTTGGTATAGTCTGGAGGATAATCATAGTGTGCAATATGTATTTCCATAGAGACAAATAGTAGCCCCATGGATAGAGTTGTGGATCTGGATTCAGGAAGACCTGGGCTCAAATCTAGTCTCATATAGTCACTATCTGTATAACACTGGCAGCTCACTTAACCTTTGTCTGATGAGGTTACCTTAACTATAAAATGAATCATACTATCATCTACTTCACAGAGTTGTGGTAAGGATCAAATGAGATAATATTTGTAAAGTGCTTAGCACAGTGTAGGCGCTTAACATATAGCAGGTGCTTAATAAATGCTTATTCTCTTTCTCTCTTTCATTTTCTCTTCTTTTCCCTTCTTTGAACCATCCCCATTGACTGCAAAAGTGATTAGAAATTTCCCTCATCTGGGCTGGTACTTGGTGTGACTTCTCACCATTGCACTGAGGGTGGGGAGGAATGTTTGGAGTTCTTTTGGGCCAAGGACAGCAAGGCAAAGTTTATGTACAGAGAGTGCCCTGGAATCGTTCATGCCCATGCAGAGCAGACAGGCAGTGGATTTCAAAACAGGCTGGCTCTTCCAAAAGACCCCACACAGTGAACTTCACAGCACTCCACAAATCTCCCCCAGAGGAAGATGGAAAGCTTGTTTGAGTCTTCCAGGATGTAAACCTGTGGTCCCGCCAAGCCTAGCCAGATGCTGGAATAGAACCTGAGCAGTCAACCTGATGCCCAGGGCCACCAAGTCACCCTTCCAGTTGGGCAGCTCAGAAAAAGCAGCCAAAGGCAAAAACAACATAATACCCAAGCTCAAATAAATGATGTCTGTGCCTTGAAAAGGATCACTGCATGTTGCAGGACTGAGGCCCCTTATTTATTTAATGCTCTCCAAGCCAGCAACAAAAATAATTGCCTACATGGTCAGGGCAGGAAATCCTGACAGAGGGAACTCAACACGGTAGCTCCGTCCCCCCCCCCCATTAAGCATATTTTAAGGCAAGAATGTGGTATTTAGTTAACACCAGTCCCAAGAGAAATATCTGTCATTTTGTAGCTGAAGATTAGTGTCTATCATCAGTGTAATCCTTCAATTTGGTGACATAAAAAGATATTTCTGCTTCATGGATACTCAGGTCTGATTTTGACAGGGTCTTTCCCTTGGGAATGGTTCTGTCTGTCTCCTGACCTGCTATTAGAACCTTTTTCTCAGAATAAATATTTAGTTGTTGGCAATGAGATGCCAAAGAGAACAAAACTGTTCCATTTTGAGCCTGAAATTTTTAACCAACAGCTTATGAATTTCATTCAATGATAAGAAATGATATAGGAAGACTTGATGAGTTGAAACTCAGAATTCAAATAATTTATAATGGGTCAAAGTTTGCAAAACAGGCCAACTTAAAATGTATGTTATATTCAAAGGAGCTATTTTTTATACTTTATTATTATTTCCAAAATATTTTTACATTTTCTTTTCCATGTCTTTTTTTCTCTTACTTTTGCAGCCATATTTCAATTCAGAAATATTTGAAGGATATACTTCTTCCCTAACCCACTCCAAAACAATGCTTCTCCACCAAATTTCTGATCATTCAATCACTTCCCTGTGCCCTCTGAATTCAGTGAACTTATATTCATTTTCCCCTTCTCTTCACTAGTTTTTCTTTTAGAGCCCTAGAGGCTGATTTGCTGGTCTTCTGTGATGTTATGCTCCTCAGATTGCTTATTTATGCTTACTGCCATCTTGTCATGGTTTTAATTAGTCCTTCATGGCTTCCTTTGAAGTTCATGCTTTCTTTTTCTTTTTGACACCTTTTGAATTCTCAGGTTTTCTCCTCACCAATTCCCTTCCAAGTATTTCCTTCTGTCCTGTGCTTATTGTCCTCTTGGCTCTTAGATGTTCCCCCTCCCCCTCTTTTCCTTCTCTCTGCAATTCTTAGAAAAGAATATTTTCCTCTGAAGACAGCCAAACCAATTCCTTTCCTCTGTAGGAGCCATCTTTTCCCTGCTGCTTTGTTACTGCACCTGTTGTTCATTCTGAGTTATTTTGTTTTCCTTAGTCTTTTTTTTAAAACCACCTACCACCTCCTGAAAACATCTTTTTTCCCCCCACCAACTTCTTATTGAAGTTCCCTCCTCTTATAGGGCCTTCCTTCTTTTATGGTCTCAAGAATCTTCCCTGGAGTGCTGTGGGAAGATGTTGATAACTCAGTTGTTTTGTTTTTGATTTTTTTTCTTACTTTTGAAAATGGTTAAGATATACCAAACTTAATATTACTGTGAAGTAGTCTTAGGTTGCTCATGTACATATATCCATCTTTGTCATGGAGGCACAGTGAATAGAGCTTTGGACTTGGAGTTAGAAAAACCCAAGTTTAAATCCTTTTGTAGACATTTCTTAGCAATGTATTCATCACTTAATATTTCATAGCTTTAGTTTCCTCATGTAAAAAAATGGGGAGGTTGCTAGCATTTATCTCAAAGTTGTGAGGAACAAATGAGATAACATATATAAAGAAACTTGAAACTTTTAAGGTAATAATAATAATAAATGACAGGTACTATTATTATCACCTGTAACTAGGAGTTCTTATACTTATGACAATAATAATGTAGTGATGGTAGTGGGAAAGACAGTCTAATCAATGCAATCACAGTGAAAGAAAAGGGATTTATTTACCAGGAAGTCTGTACCTTATCACTAGTTGATGGGGGGGGGTTGATGGTTATGGGGATATCACAATGATATGACCCAATGATGGTTGGTAGCTGATATAGGGAGGAATTACATCCTCCCAAAGAGGAAACAATTGCTCATTTCAGAATTCGGCACCCAGGAGGAAAGCTCAGTTTTCCTTATGCTAGTTATGAGTCTGCAAAGGAGTTACACATGCAATCCCCCCTTTTACAGGAGATAATGCTATTTTGTTTTTCACAATTAGAAAATTGCTCTTAATTTGCACATTATGCTAACAGTAGATGGCTCTTATGCTCATACCTTCATGGTATCATTGGTTGTTCCTTATACCAGCAAAAATTCTAAGTGTAAATTATATATGACATCTGATGAATTATTTGTCCGTTGCCACAGGCTTATATTGTAGTTGTATTCTTATTCCCAATACCCAAACCAGTTTGCCACTTTTGCTGGACTGTTTATGTCTCACAACATTTTCTAGAACTACAATTTCATTTCTGAAGAGAATTAAATTTAGACTACTCAATGGAGTCACCATACATTTTGGCAAGTATTTTTTTTCTGGTGATATATTATTCAAAGTAAGTCTAATTTTTCTGTTGATCTGAGACTCAAATGAACTTCTTTTCTCTTAGGAATTTAAATATGTCCGTTGGATTTATTCCAATTGAATTGACAATCAAGCCTTCACCACCTACTGTCTTTTAAGACAGCTGCTCTATCCATGTGTGAAGCCTCTCCATATATATTCCCTTGAAAAGATTTTCCCATAATCCCCCTTTTCTCATAGAAATGCAAGTGTTCTCTTATCTCCTCTTCAATCAATACAGAAGGCAAAATAGGTAAGATCTGGCATCATAGCATTTTAGAGTAGGAATGGGATATTGGAGGCTGTCAAGTTCAGTCTCCTCAGTTTATAGATGAAGAAACTAAAGTTCTGGGAGATTAACTTGTCTAAGATCATATAACTAGTCAGTGGCAAATCCAGGAATAGAATTTAAGTCTTCCAAATTTGGGGGACATTTTTGCTACACAATGCTGCTTTTCTGTGTTTTTAAATTGATTTCATATTATTCCCCCTTATTCTAAATTTACCAAAGTGTCTTACTTGCTACTGCTTATTCAAAACATACTATCTCCTGATTTTTCCCAAACTGGTTGTCCCTTATGCTTGAAAAGCTCTCACTACTCACTTCTACCTCTTGGAATCCATAGCTCCTTTAAAGATGAGCTCAGGTGCCACCTCTTGCATAAAACCTTTCCTAATCCTTCCAGGTCCTTCTCTCTACTCCTACCCCCCCCCCCCCCCCCCCCCCCGCCAACAAAACTATTTGTATTTTCTTACCTGTGTACATGTTATTTTCCATTAGTAAAATGCAAACTCTTTGAAGACAGGGGTTATTTTGATTTTTAATATCCTCAACCTTTGGGGCATAGTTATGTAACAAATGCTTGTTGAATTGAAAAATGAATGCTATAGGAATTTTAATCCACATTTGACAGGTGGCTCAGAGAGCTAAAGTGTTTGTCCTTGTTCATAGAATTTGTAAATGTTGTAGGTAGGATTTGATCCCAGCTTTCCCCAAGCGGGTCTATTACTCTAGCCATTATGCAATTCCATCTTGAAGACAAGCTAGTACTGTCTGAGAGTCTGTCCCTGGTTCAGCTGCTCAAATTGTCTCTACTTGCCCAGAGCCTTCCTTTCTTCCTCTTTCAAAACCAGAAATTCTTTCAATAGATTTATGAGGTCAAAACTTGGCATAATAAGATTGAGATGTTATTTGCCTATCAAGATACTTCTCCTTTTTCCAAGTACATTTTAGTGCGAAGGCAGTTTTCTTCAGACACTTCAACCAAAACAGCACCACAACAATTGAATAACGAAATAGATATGAGAATTCAGCTGTCTTCTAGTAAGACAGATATTAATGAAATTAGCCAAAATATGTAAAGCCATATCGTTTTTCTCACTTTTTTTTGTTCTGGAAAAGATAGTTATTTTTCATAATATGTCAGTTATTATATAATACATTTATTATTGTTTTAAAATTATGAAGTATTTAAAAATTTGTCAGTTTTAATTTTTAATATGGTAAACATAGATATAACACACTAAATAAAGGCTTTTTGATATCCTGAATGATTTTTTAAGGTACAAAGAAATCCTGAACCACACACATACACTACTCTCATCTCTCCCTGCTCCCTATATAATCAAAAACATTTATTTGGACTTTTCTGAATTCATTGTAAGGGGAAGGAAGCAAATTCCCCAAGAAGCAGCAACCATTTTCTGGGAGTTTATGCAAGTATTAAATTGAAGTAGTGTAGCTATAATTAAATATGCTTTAAATGTTCCTAATAAATTATTAAAAATTGTAGTTCATTGAATAATTTCATTATCTTGGCTATATTATGACTGCTTAAGAACAAAAGGCAGGCAGACCTTTTTGGGGAACTCAAAGGAATCTTATCATCCAGGTATTAGAATTCCCCTCTGTTCAGTCTACCATTTATGGGTACTCTGGGAGAGAATGAGTCTGTATCTGGAGGATTTAGAACTTCTTAGATGAGTTGTAATTATTCAATAGTCAGGGAAATTGTGGGTTGAAACCATTTAGGGAAACCTCTTGCTCTCTAAGGGAAGGACCCCAGAGTCTTGAATGGAGATTCAGATTAGACAATGCCATATCTGTTGGGACTAATCTTGAGCACCTATGGAACAATCTATAGATTATTACCCTTTACCTCATGAATTAAAATAACATTATTTATGGGTGATTATGATAATAATGACTACCATAACATATTTACATGGCACTTTAAAGTTTGCAAAGCATTTTACTCCACTATTCTTCTTCGATTCTCACATCAAACCTAAAAATAGATGCCATTGGAATTATTATCCCCATTTTGCAAGTTAGAAAAAAACTCAGAGAGGTGAAGGTACTTGACTAGGGTCATAGCTAATGTCAGGAATTCAAAGTCAGATATTCTTAATTTCTAAGTCCTGCATGCTGTCTGTACAGCTTCCTTGAGGGTAGAAACCATATTGATTTTCCATTCCTAGCAACTAGTCCAGTGCCTTTTACACAGCAGATACTTGATTACTATTTTTCTGAGTGGAATAGTTTAAATCCTTCAGTTATTTGTCCCCAATTTACTGAAACTTCATGTCTTTGCTTCTTTTTCATTGGCCCATGTGAATCATCATTGCAAGAATGTTGTCCTTTTTATATTGGCAGATTAAAGATAAACAAGTCACTCGCCTTTGAGGACAAAGAAGGAGCCTTCTGTGACCTAACTCCAATCCTGGAAGACCCTTAATAGAGGCTCTCAACAAGCCCCATTTCTCTTGTCTTGGGCATGCATTCTGGCTTATTCTATTTGCAACCCCCCAACCAGTGAAGCATGCATATTTTCATAGTAAGGTTTTGGTTTAACTGTTACACCCTTACTACCCACAAAATACACAGAATTCAAGTTAACAAATAGACTTGCCCAGAAGTCTACACAATGTCTGCCACAAATATGCAGTCAGGAACTCTGCAAGCTGGGCTTTCTGGTATTCAGAGCTACTGTTGCTAACTATGGTAAAATAATTTGCTCTTTCAGTGCCACACACACACATACTGTGGTTCAGATGTGGTTTGGGCAGTTATAAAATCAGATTTCAGCTGGCTCTGCCCAAGCTTTCTACTTGTGTATCAAGAGTTCCTATTTACCTTAGCCTTAGTGTTACATTCCTAGGACACCATTGCCCATGTGTGCAAGGAATTTGACCAGCTGGGTCTTGCTGGGACAACAAGCCCTTGGGGGTCAGAGATAGATTCCTCTTTTTTCTTTGAGTCTTCATGGATTTGTGCACCTTGAAACAAGGACCTTATTCCCACTGTGTAACTACTTTATTAAGTTGATAATCCTGATTTCATTCATGCCAGAAATAGCACCTTATGAGGTTTGCATTTTGCCTGGGGAAGTAGATTGAGATCACTTGACAATGTATGGCATTTGGGCTGGGCCTCCAACACCTGGATGCATTGCTTGGAAAGCAGAGCCCCTATGTTTAGGGCTCAAACTAAGGATCCCTGAGGCTATGTGGGTCCTGCAATTTATAGCATGTTACTATTTTTCTATACCTCTAGAGTGGTTGTAAGATGTAACAAGAAGTAATTGTAAAATTAGTAAGTCTAGGCTCCCTTCCACCATCTTTCCTTATCCACTGTAAGAGGGTAGAAGGGTAAGGAGAATTTCTTATCCTGTTCCCCATCAAACAGATGGACCCTATGAATGGCAGAAAAGGAGAATGCATATGTGTTCAGAGAAATACTCACTTTAGTTTCTTTGGAGAGACATGCTCAGTATTTTAGAGACAACATTTCCTTTCCTGTTCAACTAAAAGGTGTTCCACAAAACTCCATGCAAAAATGTGAGTATAGCATAGAAGGATGGTCATCTGATTTTGTCCATGACAGAGTAAATCTGGATTAAGGTGAAATAAAATCAAGGAGGAAGAAAGGAATGGTTCTTCTTGCTTCTGTAATTAGGGAATGTATCTTCCCTTGCATAAAAAAGAGAAATACATGAATTAATTCAATATTTTAAAGGCTATCCCTTTGTAAAACCTACTTTTCTAAGTCTAAAGTATGTACCCTGCTATAGTTTTATTTATTTTTCCATTTTATTCTATGAAACTGCCTATGCCTTCCTATAAATGTATTTCCTGCTCTATTTCTTGTCTCATTGAGACCAACCATAAATGAGCTGTGAAGAAGCCTGGGGGTGGCTAGAGGTGCTGATAGAAGATTCCCCCTGATGATTCTTTAGCCTTCTGAGTGAATGTCAGCCTGATTTTTATGGATTTTTAATCAGTTTCTGAGATAAACCTGGACAAAGTACACATGTGAGCAAGGAGTGCCAATGTAAAAGAAGGCAAGAAATGGGTGAGTATTCCTTGTCAGGTTGGCAGAATATTTTCCTTTGGCACCAGAACAAAGATCCATGGCTAAGGAGTACTTGTAGGCTTTCCATATCAGAACTCCATCCAGATATTCCCACTTTCATTCCAATCAAGCAAGGGCCTAAACAAATGATTTTCCTTTTGAATCTTTTTCAGGTTACATGAATATTACCTGTATATTACCAAGAAAATGTCCTATATGATAAAAATGAGGTACAACTGACTTGCAATAAATAAGAGGCTTTAAAACCAATGAAAATTTGGAAAAGTTACTAGAAGACTGGTCATTAACTCAAGGTATGAAGATATCTTCCTCTGTTCATTTTGCTTGCAACAGAAACATTGCATCTCTAAGAAAAAAGGAAAAAAGAAAACAAATGATAGATGATTTAGTCATTGGTGATCTATCCATGGTACTG
The DNA here is from genome assembly GCF_027887165.1 of Monodelphis domestica. Lineage (NCBI taxonomy): Eukaryota > Metazoa > Chordata > Mammalia > Didelphimorphia > Didelphidae > Monodelphis > Monodelphis domestica. Next base: position 134,739,204 of record NC_077227.1, read on the forward strand.
AAGACATTCTGGTTCTCTTGATCATTTTGATTAGCATTTGGATGATTCTCTTTTACTATATTACTGACACTTTTCTACTTTCAGTCACACACAGCCTTGCTTTAATCTTTCACTATTTATCACATGCAAATTATCATTGGCAACAGTTTACAGTTTGCCTACACATTCCATACATCTTTCCACATTCTTTGGGTCTCATACAATTTTGGTTATTTTGAGATTGTGATTTTCTTAAATCATATCCAGATAGTATTACTGAGAAAATACTTCATGTGGTAAAAATATGGACTCTAGTAGCAAGGGGAAATGAGCTGTTTTAAATTACTTAAATATAATCCAGACTAATCTTTTTCTATTCAGTTCTGGGTCTTGATTATTGTCCATCTGAAATACCTATCCAGGAGATAAGCAAACACACAGAAATGGATGAACTCAAGGACTTTCCATTTAAATGAATGTCATAATTTGGATAGTATATATTTTCATTCACTTTTTCCACTAGTATCAATTTATGGCCAATTATTTTAAAATGATCTCTCAGTCAAGGAATCCTTATGATTTTCATGAGGTTTGATGTGATCAACATAATATTTATAATTCAGAGAGTTCACAATCTAGAGAAAATCCCTTTATAATCTGAACTCGGCTTGGGAAATCATCTTTTCATCTTTGGTGAAGATGTGTGTCCCTGTTTGACGTCTTGCTTAATGTTGGTCCTCAGAAGTTGACTTAGCAAAATTATCCAGTACATCTCCATTTAGAAGGACATGATATTCATTTATGCATAGAAGATAACTTTTTGCAGCTATGTTCTGAATAAAACATTTCTTAGAAAAAATGGAAAGAAGGGATGTTGTATTCTCTGCACCTTTCATTAAATTGTGGTAATATGGTGTGCTATAGAAATTATCTGCCAAAGGTTCCTGATTCTCCTCCTTTATTCATCATGAGTATCCTTAGTGTTATTAAGCCAACTCCAGGGGCTTCCCATAATTCTGCATTTATAAATTTATATTCCTCTGTTTAGCTTTTAAAATCCTACTTAGTGTGATTCCAACTTATCTTTTCAGGCTTATTTGACTTTACTCTTCCTCTTGAACTCTGCAGTAAACCAAACTTTCCTCTCTGTTCCTCATACATGACATGCCAGTTCCTATCTACATGACTTTGCATTGTCTGTCATATCTGAAATCCACTCCTTCTTTATTTCTTCCTAAGAGGGTCCCTTTTTCTTCCCATAGAATGCAGCTCAAGTACCCTCTGGAAAATGAGTCCTTTTCTACTACTCTCCACCCCCCCAACTGCTAATACCTTCCTCCCCAAAGCACTGTGTGTTTAACTTTGTAGATATTTGTATTTATTACTGTTTTATTTGTGCCTTATGTATTTCTATATGCTTTTCTTTTCCTGATTGGAATATAGATTCATTGTGAGTAGAGATAATCTGATTCTTTGTACTTATGTACCATTTCCTAGAACAGTTCCTGGCACATAGTAAACCTCTTTAAAAATGCTTATTGATTTATTTTATTCTTTTACAGATTTTGTGAAGACAAGAATATAGTTGTATGCGTTCTTGGTGCTATGGTCTTCTCAGTTCCTTTTAAAGGGAAAGGGTCCACCTGTGATTTTTTTTAATTTTTAAAAATCTTCTTTGATACTTCTTAACTATATAATGTTTTAAAAAATCTGATGCCTCCAGAATAAATTTCTTCTCTATGTATTTTGCCACATTTTCTTGACTTTCCTTTATTATTCAGTAGGTTCCATAAGTTGTTCTTTTTATCTTTGTTACTGATGAGAATAGATCGTTATATAAATACTTTTAGATCTGTTCTATGTCATATCTATTTGTTGTCTTTCTTCCAGACTACAAGATGATTGATTTATCTAGGTCTTACTTAAAATTTTTGTAGGTCTATTTTCCTCTCAATTTCTTTTGCAACATGGTTGAAGTGATTCTATTAGTAATCTTTCAGATTCTGACATTTTATAAATAAGTCTGTGGCCCTAAAGCCTAACTTCCATGTCTCTTTGTTTGGCAATGTATTAACTCTTTACTTCCTGAGATAATTTCAAGGAACATTAATAATTCTTATTGTGGTGATTAATAAGTATAGATATGACTTTTCTAAGATGTGATTAAATTGAAAGGCTTATGTCTTTACTTTTACCAATTTCCATCTTTTTAGATTTACTAGCTTGTTTAAACTAGTTGATTTGGGGCTGCTATAGATGCAATATTTACCCAATGATCTCTTTTAAGGTGTATTTAAAAAAAACCTTTGCTTTATCTGGACTATCTTGTTTAACACATAATTCTGAAATTATTGCTATATTAGTAGCTAGTTGTTTCCTGTCTTATGAGATAGTACTTTTGTTGTGATGTCACTTGGGATATACCACATACAAGACTTTCTACTTCTTTTCTTGAAAGAAATATCCATGATATATAGAAATTGGGTAACCTTTCAACTTCTTTCATTTTTTTGGACTCAGTATTTCCCTGCTTTGATTGGGAGATCTTGTCAAATTGCATATTTTTTTCTACTTTTGAGCACTATGTGCACAAACTCTGCCCATTGATTTCTGCAAATCAAATTGAATTCAATAGTATATAATATTCTTGAGGGTAGGGATGATTTCATTTTTGTTTCAGTTGCCAGCACAGTGCCTAAAACAGTAGACACTTTATACCTCTTATTATGGCCTTTGGATATATGATGAAACCTAACTCTACAATGTCCTTATTTGACTCTTTGAGAAGAATTTGACAGCAATCATTCCCCTTAGATGCAACTTCTTCATTCATTTTTGCCTTATTTATGGTGAATATATTATTAATAAGGTTGTGACTTAGGCCCTCAAGTAGTACATCATCTCCTTGGTCATTGGGCAAAAGTTGAGCATTAAGGGTACCAATAATTACATCAATGTTCTTTGATGTTCTACGGATAGTGATTCTTTGAATTTTCTTCTAATTTTATTCTATTCTACTTCTGTGACTACAGACGTGGAAGGATGTTACTTAGGACTGAGAACTAGTATGATTTTTTCTATTGTGCATTGTTATATGTTTCATTCATTTATCATTTTATATTGAAGTTTAAACTTAAGGTCATATTAAAGCACTGCCTTCTTTATCATAAGCTCCATGAGGGCCTCGGCCATATCTTATGTAAACATTTCGTCTCCTCTAGCACCTTAATATAGAATCCTTCATTCAATAAGAGCATCATAAATATTTGTTTTACTGAATCAGATTATTACCTTGGGAAGACTTTCTCAATCAGCTGATGAGTCACAAGACATATGTTTTCTTGATATACTTTATTTTCTGAGTATGGGATTTTTTGGACTATTGTTTATTTCCTCTTTGATTTTAGATTTCTGAGAGCCAGGGACATCAAAGCTGGTACTGCCATACTTCGCCCCAGGGGGCTTGAAGGCCTTAGTGAGATGTGATTTAATAATGGTACTAAAGAAGATAACATTCATACCAAAAATTGTTTGTGTAGTTTTCAATGGCCGATAAAGTATTAATTCTAATTAAAGAGAAAGTTGTATGTAACTCATGTCTTTATTTTGCTGACCGATTCTATTCCCTCTTCCAAAGTTTTTTTTAAAGACAGTTTTAGGTTTTAAACCTCACATTTTAATGATTTACCCATGAGATTCTTTTTTTAATTGTCTAGGGTGGTTTTATTTTATTTATTTTTAAAATTTTATTTAGTCAATTTAGAACATTATTCCTTGGTTATAAGAATCATATTCTTTCCCTCTCCCTTGCCCCCACTCTTCCCATAGCTGATGCACAATTCCACTGGGTATTACATGTGCCCTTGATCAGAACCTATTTCCATGTTGTTGATGTTTGCACTAGGATGATCATTTAGAGTCTACATCCCCAATCATATCCCCCTCAACTCATGTAATCAAGCAGTTGTTTTTCTTTGTTGTTTCTACTCCCACGTTTTTTCCTCTGAATGTGGATAGCATTCTTTCTCATAAGTCCCTCAGAATTGTTCTGGATTATTGCACTGCTACCAAAAGAAAAGTCTATTACATTTGAGTGTATCAGTCTCTATGTACAATGTACTCCTGTTTTGGCTCCTTTCACTCTGTATTGTAAAGAATAAAATTTAGGGGAGAGGGGGAGACTGAGGCAGGTAGAAATTAGTTTCTCTCTGCAAGGAATATATATTTTTTAGAGGTTTATTAAAGGTTAAAGATTAAGAATATACAAGTATGAAACATGTGCCTAGGCCAGAGGCCTAGACAAAAATAACCTCACATCATGGAAGAGACCTCTCTGCTCCAAAAACGGAAGTCCAAAAAAGGGCCGAGCCCTTCAAAAGCCTTTGCTTAAATATCTTCTCGATCTCGGCCCAGGTGAGATTACAAGGCATTCTGGGGAAGTGGAGCAAAGGCTCATGGGGATTGTAGTCCTGTATTCGAGTCTATTTTTTACATCCCCCCGTGTGATCATTTGTGGAAAAATTAATTTTTCCCCAAAAGGATCATAAAAACATAATAAACTTAAAAGATTACAATAGTGTGAGGATAAGAGAAAAAAGAATAAAACCAATAATTTCTGAACACATTGACAAAAAGCCGTTAGGGGGCAGTCCCCTTTGGCATAAAAGTATACATACAAATAAATGTTCAATCAACCACACCCAAAGTTCAATTTTGTGCAACTTGTGGTCTGGAGGCTTCTTCATGGTGGCTTCTCCAACAGTTCAGTTCTGGATTCAGAGAGGGAGCATCTTCTTTACCTAAAATTCTTCTGAAAAGGAATTTAAACTTGCAATTTAAATAATGATTTTTTACATTCCCCCGTGTTGTGGGTGATTGAAAGATTCAGAATCAGTTAGGGATGCATGGCTGAGGTATGAGGTATATGAATCAATTGGCAAGAGATATGCAAGGCTTTCTCACCAAAAAATGAGATCCATTTCCTCTTTGTATCTGGCCATGATCACTGTGATTAGAAGGCAAATGAATTGAACAAGGTTAACAATTTTTTCATCTTTAAAAATACAGTAGTACAACTATGTAGATATCAAAATCCCCAAAATTCTCAATAGCCCAATTAATTACAATAGCAAACAAACACACTTTCATATTTCACATAAGTTGCTGTATGACATTTTTAAAACCTATGAATTGATGGACATTTGTCACAATTTTTACAAACATAGCAATCTTTCAACCTTGGTATTTAAACATATTTTTTTTTTAAACAAAGTAAAACTCATCTTGGGTTTAGAACATAATCAAGAAATCTATATATCATTCTGGTAGAAGTAAAATAGTGAGCTGAAGAGCATAAATAAAGGGGTGCTCCTTGTTCTTGGAGGCTTTTCCCAAGGGTACAAATGCCCTGAAATTAACTGCCCAACTTCCATTCACATGTGGGAAGGCTGGGGGTTATAAAATACATTTCACTTCAGCTACTAGAATGGGCCTTACCTCGTGGTAGGGGCAGGCAAAAATAACCAGATTGTTAAAAAAAAAATTCCAAAATCATATTTAAAAAACCCTTAAAATCAAATCATTTGAGGTATTTAGCACATTACATTTTCAAAGGTTGTTAATACAATTATAACCAGTTCTGAAGTCCATCTATCCTCAGCAAAATAGAGAAAAGCTGTTTTTTCATATATGGGCTTATTCACAACAATATTTGTTCAACAGTTATAGGGGAAAAACAACAGAATTTCAAAACTCAGTACATTCAAAATACATTCAATCAACCTTCAGTTCAAGCAGAATAATATTGAATCCAGTAATATATGATCTTAAAATCACAAAGTTATATCTTAAACAAAACAATGCAATAGAATACAGATAATTTTATAAACCATTAGAGTCTGAAATGCCTTAGAATGTAGCCTTTAGTCTCTTCAAAGTTCCTTGGGGTTTTTTTTTGTTTGTTTGTTTTTATTTATCCATTTAAATGTCTATTGTCCGAAGGTAGAGTAGTAAAGGCTAGGCTATGGGGTTCAAGGGATCCGTCCAGGGCCCCATAGCTGAGAAGCATCGGAGGCCAGATTTTAACTAGAGACCTCCCGTCTCTGGGCCTGGCTTCCAGTTCGCTGGGCCACCCATTTTCCTCCCCAAAGTTAAAGTTGAATCTTTGGGCTGAGTCTGCTCCCAGACGGGCAGGTAAAATCAATGAAACTGCCAGAAGAGCCAAAAATCCTTTTAAACAGCCCATTGCTTTTTAGGTTTCTGTTTGAAAAGATGTTTCTGATCTCTAGTCTTTTCTCTCTTTCCCCTCTCTGATACCCCTGCGGCCAATACCCCCAGCCACGTGGAGGCTTAGCCTAAGGGAAAATCTCCTTTCCCTCTGGTCTCTCCCCTCCGCCCACGTGGCCAATACTGTTACCAGCTGGTCGCAATGAGTCCTCAGCGATCTGCTCCAAGGATCTGGGTGATGAGCCGGCTGGGGTCACGCTTGTGGGTCTGGAGCGCAGAAATAGGCAGGCAGCGGCTGGTGAGAGGCCAGGAGCAGGAGTGGCTGCGGTGGGCAAGGCCGAGACTAGGTACCAGGTGAGGACGATCAGGGCTGCAGGTTGCAGGCAGGAAGCGGCAGGGCAGGTCCGGAGCCTGTAGCAGCTTTGCGAGGGTAGAAAACCTTGGCCACAGAGATATGGCTCAAAAAAATTTTTTTTTCTTGGTACTAGATATTAAAACTGAATTTAAGATCAGAAAAGAAATCAGAAAACTGAAAGTTCTTTGTCCCATCTGGGTCGCCATAACTGTAAAGAATAAAATTTAGGGGAGAGGGGGAGACTGAGGCAGGTAGAAATTAGTTTCTCTCTGCAAGGAATATATATTTTTTAGAGGTTTATTAAAGGTTAAAGATTAAGAATATACAAGTATGAAACATGTGCCTAGGCCAGAGGCCTAGACAAAAATAACCTCACATCATGGAAGAGACCTCTCTGCTCCAAAAACGGAAGTCCAAAAAAGGGCCGAGCCCTTCAAAAGCCTTTGCTTAAATATCTTCTCGATCTCGGCCCAGGTGAGATTACAAGGCATTCTGGGGAAGTGGAGCAAAGGCTCATGGGGATTGTAGTCCTGTATTCGAGTCTATTTTTTACAGTATCAAGTCCTTGAGCTTGTTCCAGTTCACATGGGATTCCTCCAGTTTATTATTCCTTTGAGCACAATAGTATTCCATCACCAACATATACCACAATTTGTTCAGTCATTCCCCAATTGAAGGGTATCCCCTCATTTTCCATTTTTTTTGCCACCACAAAGAGCATAGCTATGTATATTCTTGTACGTCTTTTTCCATATCTCTTTGGGGTACAAACCCTGCAGTGATAAGGCTGGATCAAAGGGCAGACAATCTTTTATCACCCTTTGGGCATAGTTCCAAACTGCCCTCAGGAATGGTTTGATCAATTCACAACTCCATCAGCAATGAATCAATGTCCCAACTTTGCCAAATCCCCTCCAGCATTCATTACTTTCCTTTCCTGTCATGTTAGCCAATCTGTTAGGTGTGAGGTGATACCTCAGAGTTGTTTTGATTTGTATATCTCTGATTTTAAGAGATTTAGAACACTTTTTCATGTGCTTATTAATAGTTTTGATTTCTTTGGTTGAAAACTGCCTGTTCATGTCCCTTACCGATTTATCAATTGTAGAATGGCTTGATTTTTTGTACAATTGATTTAGCTCTTTATAAATTTGAGTAATTAGAACTTTGTCAGAGGTTTTTATAATGAAGATTGCTTCCTAATTTGTTGCTTCCCTTCTAATTTTGGCTGCATTTTTTTTTGTACAAAAGCTTTTGAATTTGATGTAATCACAATTATTGATTTTACATTTTTTTGTGATTTTTTTCTAACTCTTGCTTGGTTTTAAAATCTTTCCTTTCCCAAAGATCTGACATGTATACTATTCTGCGTTCACTAATTTACTTATAGTTTCCTTCTTCATATTCAAGTCATTCACCTACTCTGAATTTATCTTGGTGTATGTAGGGTGTGAGATGTTGATCCAAACCTAATCTCTCCCAAACTGACTTCCAATTTTCCCAGCAGTTTTTTATCAAAGAGTGGATTGTGGTCCCAGAAGCTGGGATCTTTGGGTTTATCATAGACTGTCTTGCCGAGGTCACTTACCCCAAGTCTATTCCACAAATCCTCCTTTCTATTTCTTAGCCAGTACCATATTGTTCTGATGACCACCACTTTATAGTTTAGTTTGAGATCTGGTACTGCAAGGCTACCACCTTCCTTTCACATTTTTTTAAATTTCCAATTAATTTTTGATTTGCCTTTCCATGTATCCTTACTAATTATTATTTTCATTGCATTGTGCTCTGAGAAGGTTGCATTTATTATTTCTGCTCTTTTGCACTTGTTTGCAATGTTTTTATGCCCTAGTACATGGTCAATATTTGTCAATGTATCATGTGCTGCTGAAAAGGTGTATTCCTTTTTGTTCCCATTTATTTTTCTCTACATATCTACTAACTCTAATTTTTGAAAGATTTCATTCACATCTCTTAGCTCTTTCTTATTTATTTTTTTTGTTAAATTTGTCCAGATGTGATAGAGGAAGGTTCAGGTCTCCCACTAATATAGTTTTTCTATCCATTTCATCATTGAGCTCCATTAGTTTCTCTGTTAGAAATTTGGATGCTATGCCATGTTGAGTACTGATATTTCCTCATTGTCTATACTGCCTTTTATCTGGATGTAATTATCTTCCCTATCTATTTTGACTAGATCTATTTTTGTGACTCCTGCCTTCTTTTTATCAGTTGATGCCAATAGATTTGGCTCCATCCTCTTACTTTTTATCCTATGTGTGTCTACCTTCCTCATGTGTGTTTCTTGTAGACAGCATATGGTAGGGTTTTAGTTTCTAATCCACTCTGCTATTTGCTTGTGTTTTATTGGTGAGTTCATTCCATTCACATTCAGAGTTATGATTAACAGTTTTGTATTTTCCAGAATTTTTATTTCGACTCCTAGTCCTGTCCTTTCTTCTTTAACTATTTCCTCCTACACCAGTGTTTTTTTTTATTCAGTCCCCTAATTCCCACCCTTATTTTACTTCCATTTATACCCCCTCTCTTCTTATTCCCCTCTTATTTTCTTTACAATCTTTTAAAACTACCCCCCTACCCTCTCCCTCCCTTGTATTGCTTCCCTCCCCACCAGTCCATTTGTTATCCTTCTACTTCCCTATAGGGTGCAAATCAATTCTCTGCCCCAATGTATTTGATTGTTCTTCCCTCTTTGAGTCAATTTCAATGCACATAAGAATTGAGTATTTCCTAGCTTCAAGCTCTTTACACTTCCAGTGTATTGATGTTCTCCCCCCCCCACTATGTGCTTTTTGTGACATATAAATTTAACCCATTTTGTTTCTTTTTCCCATTTATATTAGTATTAAACTCTTTTTTAACTCTAGTTGTATATATATATATATATATGCATACATATATCTATATACATATTTATGTATTGGCATTTCATCCTATATAGTTTGTCACTGTTCCCTCTAAGTATAATTTTTCTAGCTACCTAGGTGTTAATAATTTTTAAGAGTTACCAATAGCCTCTTTTCTTATAGGGATACATAACATTTTAACTTATTGGGTCCCTTAAAAAAGATTTTTTTGGTTTTGTTTTGTTTTTCTTTTTTCCCCCTTTCTTACTTATCTTTTGATGATTCTTTTGGATGCTGTGTTTGGGCATCAAATTTTCTGTTCAGGTCTGGTCTTTTCTTTACAAATGCTTGGAATTCTTCTATCTTATTAAATGACCATACTTTCCCCTGTGAGAACATAGTCAGTTTTTCTGGGTAGTTGATTCTTGGTTGTAGACCTGGTTCCTTGCTTCTTGGAATATCATATTCCATGCCTTTTGGTCCTTCAGTTTAGATGCAGCCAGATCCTGTGTTATACTCACTGTAGTTCCACAGTATCTGAATGACTTCTTCTTGGAATATTGTAATTTTTTTTCCTTGGTCTGATAGTTCTTGAATTTGGATATAACATTCTTGGGAGTTGTCAGTTGGGGATTAAGTACAGGAGGTGATTTGTGGATTCTTTAAATCTCCACTTTTCCCTCTTGATTTAGAATGTTGGGGCAGTTTTCTTGGATAATTTCCTGTTAGATGATATCCAGGCTTTTTCTTTTGTCATGGTCTTCTGGTAGACCAATGCCTTTTAAGTTGTCTCTCCTGGAACAATTTTCTAAATTTCCTGTTTTGTGAATGAGGTGTTTCATATTTTCCTCAATTTTTTCATTCTTTGATTTTGTTTTATAGTTTCCTGCTGCCTTGTGAAGTTGCTTGCTTCTAATTGTTGCATTCTGTTTTTTTAAAGACTAAATTTCATCCCTGACTTTTTGGTCATCCTTCTCCTTCTGTTCTGATTTTCATTGGAGGCCATATTTCATCTCCTTTGCCTCATTTTCAAGCTGATTAATTTTGGCTTTCAAGACACTATTTTCTGTTTCCAGATGACTTATCTTGCCTTTTAAGTTCTTTTCCCAGTTGTGTTCAGCCTCTCTCAATTGTGTTTTTAATTGTATTTTTAGTTCTTCCAAAGCCTGTGTCCAATTTGCTGGAGTTTCTGTGTTTTTGCTTGGTGTTCTTGATCTTCCTCTGTTATATTTGCTCTTTGTTCATTGCCTGGATAGAAACTGTCAATTTTAATTTCTTTTTTCTTTTTCTGTTGTTTGCTCATATTTGTCCCTTCTTTTCCCCCTTTAGTTGCCTGCACTCTTGCTCCTCTCATTATGTGTTGGATCTGTGGGTTTGGGCTTTTCTGTCAACCTTCACCCTTGGAGCTTAGCATACCCTTGAAATTCTGAAGGAAGAGAATCGCTTCTCAGTTTCTCCATCTTATAAGGACTAATACTTAAAAGAATGTTTTCAAGGGACTTATGGAAATGAACTATTGTCTTCTAATATAAGTTTTGAAAAAATTATAAGGATTCACAATAGAATCAATGGTATGTAGGAGAAAGTGTGTAGGACCTGAAACCAGAAATATCTGGTTCAAAACCTGGCTTTCACTCTTATATGTTTCAACTCAGGAAGTCATTTAAGTTCTGTGGACCTTAGGACACTAAGCATCTTCTAAGTGTTAGATTGGTTGTGAATCCATCCTTAGGGCAGGAATTCCCACAACCTGATTTCCCTACAAGGTCAGATATCCTTCACAGATAGTATAAGTTTTCACAAGTCCCTCTATTTTTCTCTGTTGATCATTTGAAGCTGTAGATAGCATTTTCAGTTTTTCATCATGTCATTATTTAGTCCAAATCTTGGGTGTCCATGGAATCAGTAGAGATAAGGGCTGATATTAAAAAAATCCAGTGAAGGAATGAGACATGTAGGAGCAGAAGATGAATCTTAGCATCAGCAAGCTTGGAGGGTTCAAACCAAATACAGTAGATTGGAGTCTGGATAGGGAAACTGACAACAGTCAAAACAGGAAGGTGTCATCCATAAACTGGAAAAATCAGGGTATGACTGTAGATCCAGCACTGTTTGCCTCTACTTTGATTTTAAAGTTAGATAAAGCCTAGGATGTGTGGCTCATTCCTCAGAATGAAATAAATCTTTTCAGGAATTTGGAATAGAATTATGTGAACTCACCAGAGAACCCAGACTTCTGTGGCTAATGGTCATCACCCTCAATGCAAAAGTAATTAGACAGGTGATTTTTTTTTTCTTTAGCTGTGAACTGATGCTGATGATCTTGTCTAAATGTTTCTTTCTTTCCTGAACAGGAGTGAAATAATTCTTGTCTCTAAACTACCTTTCCCACTCTCAAGTATTCTCAATTTCCTATGAATGAAAGTACTCATAGGTTCTCAAAAATGTTATTGCTGTTTCTGTGAGTACCATCCTGTCATCAATATATCTAAATTGTATATCTCTGATGTACAAAGAAAGCACTATGTGAAATGTTGACCAACCTGTGGATTATTTTACTTAACTTATATGCCATGTTTCAATATGCATCTTTTGGTCTCACTGTGGTCTTCATGATGGGGTATTCTTGTCAGTTTCCCTAATTAATTGGTTTAATATGCTTTTGCTTTGTTAACATTCTGGGTGCTTACACTGATAACTGGACACATGGTAAGCTCTCAATAGAATCTGTTGTCATTAGTCTCAATATTCTGGGACTGTTGCCAATTCATGATGGCTATAATACCATTTGAGTCTGACAGTGAAATATTTTAAAGTGAAATGAACTAATCTCTCTTGGGAAAAAGTCTGCTTATTTTATTGGCTCCAAATGGGTAATAACTTAGACAGCAACATTGATAAAGTACAGTGGATCTCTTTATAATTTTTTTTGGTTGGGCAAAAGGACAAATATGTAGGTTATTAGATAACTGTATTAGGCCAGGTCTTTATTATATATTTTGTTAGGTCTTATGAGATATAATATGACCACAAAACATGCTACATACAATTTCTGATTCTTTTCTACCAGGGAGATACAACTTAAATAGAATTATGTCTAACTTTTTATCTCTTTTGAGAAGGTATTAAGTGGAAAGTCTTTGCGACTTTCTGAGTCTTAGAATGCTCCCTTTAGAGAAAGAGATTAAATGGAATTAGCCAGAACCATGGTCAAATTCATAATTTGTTTAAAGAAGTTGAGGGGACAAGAAGTGTCATGGGAGAGAGAGAGATTAGACTTATTCTTATTGGCTTCAGACAGGACAATTAGAAACACTGGGTGAGATTTACCAAGATTTGGATTTAGGTTTGATGTGAGGAAAAACTCACCAATGATTTGACCAACCCCCAAATGAAAAAGGCTACCTAGGGAGACAGGAGATTCCCTTTCAGTGGATATCTTCAAGCAAAGACTGGATGATTATTTGCTCAGTGTATTTTACAGAATATTTTTATTACAGTGCAGTATGGAAGAGGTAAATTGAAGTCTCTCCCAACACTGATATTTTGTTTTTCTTTTTGTGAGGAGTAATAGTGAAAACTCCCAGAGTTCTAATTGGCTGACCCTGAGCTTCAGCAGAAGTATTGAATTGAGACAATTAGGCAAAATGTAGTCTGTTCAAGCTGACACCTGCAGGCCTGTCCTAGAGGAAATTTCTACATTCAAATGGTTGATTAGTCTAAATCAGTTGCAAAGGCCCTTCTAATTCTGTGATTCTACAGCAATCTGGTTTTGATTTTCGACATTTACCCTTCGCTTTCCCTCAAATGTAATTCAATTTAATTCAACAAACATTTGTTTACCATTTACTAATGCTAAGCACTGTACAAGGTGATAGGCATATCTATATTCATCGATCCAACCATCTACTTATCTATCTTTTAATGGTACAAAAGTTCCTGCTTTTGTTATACTAGAAATTATTTGGAATCCTTGCTATGGAGGAATGACATGCCCATATTTTTCCAAACTTTTAAACTTCAAGAAAGTGTAAAACATCTGGACTATTAGAAAAAGCCCAAATGCATACTCTTGAGAAACACACAAAACTCAGAAACTTTTCATTTTCCTTCTATTTTTGTTTATAATTGCAAGCTTTTTCTTTTGTTCCTGATATTTGTGGTAATTGAGTGTATTAGCATTTTGTAATTAGGCAGCATCATTAGCACCATTTTTGGATTAGGAGGGAGTTTCCCTTTAATTAAGGTACTAGCTGGCCCTTTGCATTTCCTCTAAATTCTCCTCTTTCCCTTGTTGGGGGTTGTGGGGAAGGAAGGAGGGAAGGAAAGAGGGAGTTTGCTTCAGATTGCCAACAGAGACTCTATTCTTCTAACAATAGCACCTTGCATCCTGCTTTAAGAATTCTCTTTTGCAGCTGCAAACAGGATTTAAAAGCTTTGAGGATTTCTATTGCAGTTAATAACTCCCAGATCCTTCCAAATCCATTTTCTGCTTGTTTCCATGCTCAAATCTGGACAGTATTATGAAGGTCAGTACAAACGCTGTCAGAACATGGCAGGTAAGGGATATTCCATATGAAATTTTGTCTATCAGTGTCTCCATTCCATCCCCTCCCATTAAAAAAGTACTAAAGGAACTTCTAGGAATCATTTTTATTATCCTTTATGTCCCAGATTGGAAAACACTTATATCATGTGATTTTAAAGTAGAAAAACAAATGCATCCCATTCAAAACTTCACAATTAAAGATCCCCAAATGGAACTGTTTCTTGTGTAATATTACTTAGTGTCATATAAGTGGATGGATCAATGATAGGGAAATCAGATTTGTAATCAAAGCTATGTTATAGAGAAGACAAAATTAATCAAAGTTTTGTCTTTCCCCAACTTCTTACTCTTGACTTTCTCTTTTCCTCCTTTAAACAACAACAGCAGCAACAAATATGGAGAAGAGGGATGGTAATTAATTTTTCAGGGACCAGGAAGAAATGAGCCTTATAAATCATAACTTTAACCTCTTTCATACCTAGGTCTTTAAAGAAGGGCTTAGCTCTAAACCTTGGAAGGCTGAAATAGCAATGAACAGGAACCCCATTTCCTGAAACATTTAGATTTCTATCTAGTTTTCCTTATCCTTCCAGGGAAGATGTATCTGCCAGAAGTTAAAGAAAATGAGAGCATTTCAGGAGAAACCATCCAGGGGAAAGAAAGAAGCAATTACATAGAACTTACTATGTGCCAGGCTCTATGCTAAGTATTTCTCATTTGAGCCTAACAATAATCCTATGAGATAAGCTCTATTATTATTTCCATTGACAGCTGAAGAAATTGAGTCAAGCTTGTGTGAGTCAGAAAGTTAGTGAGTGTTTGAGCCTACATTTGAACTCAGGGTTTCCTCATTCCAGGTTCAGGTTTTATCCACTAATGATTTTATTGACAGCTACTTAGCTGCCTCTTCACTGCAATCTATTTTGGAGAGGGGTCCTTAAATTCTATGGATCCATAAGGCTTCTATTGAGGGTCTATAAGCCTTGATTTCAGAGGGTCTGTGAACTTGACTGGGAAAAAATTTATCTTTTTAAACATCTAATTAAAATGTAACATTTAACTTCAATTATTTAAAAATGTTATTCTGAGAAGGGTTTTATAAATTATACCAGACATAAAACACTGGGGATATTTAAATCCAGGAAGGCTAGTGAACAGAGTAGGCAGCCTTAGAGCTGTCTCAGTCTAAAGTGCATGAGAAAGCTGCTACAATTAAAAAATATTTGAGAGACTGGTTTGGGGGTAAAAATATCAATTTATTAATTAGTCTAGCATTTAACCAATAAATTAGTGGGTCAGTGAGCCTCTCGATGATGATCAAAGATCAAGAAATCTTTATACAAGTCTATAAATGTAATTTGGAAGTTTATTATTCAGTTCCTCCTTTGGACCTACTCTAATTGGTGAATAGTTTATGAGGAGGTAGACTTAGAGATCTCAACTCTCCTCTCATTATTTCATCACAGGAGAAGTGGGTCTTTGCCTAAATAAGGAAAATGCCAGCACACCTCTTTCACCACCCATGTGACTTGATCGCTATATTTTCTAGTGGGTCAAATTTCAATATGGCAGATGAGTCCTGCCATTAAATCCTTTTGAAATATTTTTTTACATTTGAATAAGTTTATTTAGTCAATTTAGAACATTATTCCTTGGTTACAATAATCACATTATTTCCCTCCCTCCCCTCCCACTCTTCCCACTGCCAATGCCCAATTTCATTGGGTATTACTTGTGTCCTTGATCAGAACCTATTTCCATGTTGTTGTTTGCACTAGGATGTTCATTTAGTCTACATCCCAAACCATATGCCTTCAACCCATGTATTCAAGCAGTTGTTTTTCTTCCATGTTTTTACTCCCGCAGTGTTTCCTCTAGATGTGGATAGTGGTTTTTTTCGTAGGTTCCTCCAAGTTGTTCCGGGTCATTGCATTGCCACTAATGGAGAAGTCTGTTACATTCAATTGTACCACAGTGTATCAGTCTCTGTGTACAATGTTCTCCTGGTTCTGCTCCTTTCACTCTGCATCACTTCTTGGAGGTTGTTCCAGTTCACATGGAATTCCTCCACTTTATTATTCCTTTGAGCACAATAGTATTCCATCACCAACATATACCACAATTTGTTCAGCCATTACCCAATTGAAGGGCATCCCCTCATTCTCCAATTTTTTGCCACCACAAAGAGCACAGCTATGAATATTCTTGTACAAGTCTTTTCCCTTATTATCTCTTTGGGGGTACAAACCCAGCAGTTCTATGGCTGGATCAAAGGGCAGATAGTCTTTTATTGCTCTTTGGGGATAGTTCCAAATTGCCCTCCAGAATGGTTGGATCAATTCACAACTCTACCAGCAATGAATTAATGTCCCCACTTTGCCACATCCCCTCCAACATTCATTACTTTCCTTTGCTGTCATGTTAGCCAATCTTCTAGGTGTGAGGTGATACCTCAGAGTTGTTTTGATTTGCATCTCTCTGATTATAAGAGATGCAGAGCACTTTTTCAGGTGCTTATTAATAGTTTTGATTTCTTTGGCTGAGAACTGCCTGTTCATGTCCCTTGCCCATTTATCAATTGGAGAATGGCTTGATTTTTTTTGTACAACTGGTTCAGCTCCTTATAAATTTGAGTAATTAGACCTTTGTCAGAAGTTTTTGAAATGAAGATTGTTTCCCAATTTGTTGCTTCTCTTCTAATTTTGGATGCATTAGTTTTGTTTGTACAAAAACTTTTGAATTTGATGTAATCACAATTATTGATTTTACATTTTTTGTGATTTTTTTCTAACTCTTGCTTGGTTTTAAAATCTTTCCTTTCCCAAAGATCTGACAAGTATACTATTCTGTGTTCACCTACTTTGCTTATAATTTCTTTCTTTATAGTCAGGCCACTCACCAATTCTGAGTTTATCTTGGTGTAGGGTGTGCGATGTTGATCCAAACCTAATCTCTCCCATACTGTCTTCTAATTTTCCCAGCAGTTTTTATCAAAAACTGGGATCTTTGGGTTTATCATAGACTGTCTTGCTGAGGTCATTTACCCCAAGTCTATTCCACTGATCCTCCTTTCTGTCTCTAAGCCAGTACCAAATTGTTTTGATAACCACTACTTTATAGTATAGTTTGAGATCTGGGACTGCAAGTCCCCCTTCCTTTGCATTTTTTTTTTCATGATTTCCCTGGATATCCTTGATCTTTTGTTCTTCCAAATGAATTTTGTTATTTTTTTTTCTAATTCAGTAAAAAAGTTTTTTGGTAGTTCAATGGGTATGGCACTAAATAAGTAAATTGATTTGGGTAGGATTATCATTTTTATTATGTTAACTCATCCCACCCATGAGCAATCAATGTTTTTCCAATTGTTTAGATCTAGTTTTAATTGTGTAGAGAGTTTTTTGTGGTTTTTGTTTTGTAGTTGTTCCTGTGTTTGTCTCAGCAGATAGATTCCTAAGTATTTTATATTGTCTGTGGTGATTTAAAATGGAATTTCTCTTTTTAGTTCTTGCTGCTGAAATGGGTTAGAGATATATAGAAATGCTGATGACTTATGCGGGTTTATTTTGTATCCTGCAACTTTGCTAAAATTGTTGATTGTTTTGACTAGCTTTTTGGTTGATTCGCTAGGATTCTTTAAGTAAACCATCATATCATCTGCAAAGAGTGATAGCTTGGTCTCCTCATTGCCAATTTTAATACCTTCAATTTTTCTTCTCTATTTGCTACTGCTAGTGTTTCTAGTACAATGTTAAATAATAGGGGTAATAATGGGCATCCTTGTTTCATTCCTGAACTTATTGGGAAGGTTTCTATTTTATCCCTATTGCAAATGATGTTTGCTGATTGTTGTATATAGATACTGTTTATTATTTTTAGGAAAGGCCCTTCTATTCCTGTGCTTTCTAGTGTTTTCAATAGGAATGGGTGTTGTATTTTATCAAAGGCTTTTTCTGCATCTATTGAGATAATCATATGATTTTTGTCAGTTTGCTTGTTAATATGGTCAATTATGTGGATGGTTTTCCTAATTTGAACCATCCTTGCATTCCTGGTATGAATCCTACCTGGTCATAGTGAATAACCCTTGTGATAACTTGCTGGAGTCATTTTGCTAGTCTTCTATTTAAGATTTTTGCATCTATGTTCATTAAGGAGATTGGTCTATAGTTTTCTTTCTCTGTTTTGGCTTTAGAATCAGTACCATGTTTGTGTTGTAAAATGAATTTAGATGAACTCCTTCTTTGCTTATTTTATCAAATAGTTTATATAATATTGGGATTAGTTGTTCCTTGAATGTTTGATAGAATTTATTTGTGAATCCATCTGGACCTGGGGATTTTTTCTTAGGGAGTTCTTTGATGGTTTGTTCAATTTCTTTTTCTGATATGGGGTTGTTTAGGTAATTTATTTCTTCCACTTTTAGTCTAGGCAATTTATATTTTTGTAAGTATTCATCCATATCACCTAGATTGCCATATTTGTTGCCATATAATTGGCCATAGTAGTTTTTAATGATTGCCTTAATTTCCTCTTCATTAGAGGTAGGGTCTCCCTTTTCATCATGGATACTGTCAATTTGGTTTTCTTCCTTTCTTTTTTAAATTAGACTGACTAGTACTTTGTCTATTTTATTTGTTTTTTTTTTCAAAGTGACAGCTTCTAGTCTTATTTATTAAATCAGTAGTTCTTTGACTTTCAATTTTATTAATTTCTCCTTTGATTTTTAGAATCTCTAATTAGAATTAGTCTTCATCTGAAGATTTTTAATTTGTTTGCTTTCTTGTTTTTTTAATTTGCATGCCCAATTCATTGACTTCTGCCCTTCTTAATTTGTTAATTTATGAACTCAAGCATATAGATTCTCCCTGAGTACCGCTTTGGCTGCATCCCATAGATTTTGAAAGGATGCCTCATCATTGTCATTTTCTTCAATGAAGTTATTAATTGTTTCTACGATTTGTTCTTTAACCAGCTTTGGAGAATCGTATTGTTTAATTTCCAATTGATTTTTGATTTACCTCTTCATGTACCCTTACTAATTATCAATTATTTTCATTGTATTTTGATCTGAGAAGGTTGCATTTATTATTTCTGCTCTTTTGTACTTGTTTGCAATGTTTTTATGCCCAGTACATGGTCAATTTTTGTGAATGTACCATGTACTGCTAAAAAGAAGTTGTATTCCTTTTTGTCCCTATTTATTTTTCTCCACATGTCTACTAACTCTAATTTTTCCAAGATTTCATTTTACTTCCCTTACCTCTTTCTTATTTATTTTTTCATTTGATTTATCTAGTTAGAGGAAGGTTCAGGTCTCCCACTAGTATAGTTTTTCTGTCTATTTCATCCTTGAGCTCCACTAGTTTCTCCTTTAGAAATTTGGATACTATGCCATTTGGTGCGTATATGTTGAGTACTGATATTTCCTCATTGTTTATACTTCCTTTTATCAGGATGTAATTACCTTTCCTATCTCTTTTGACTAGATTTATTTTTACTTTGGCTTTGTCCGATATCATGATTGCGACTCATGCCTTCTTTTTCTCAGTTGATGCCCACTAGATTTGGCTCCTTCCTCTTACTTTTTATCTTATGTGTGTCTACCTTCCTCATGTGTGTTTCTTGTAGATAGCATATGGTAGGGTTTTGGATTCTAATCCACTCTGCTATTTGCTTGAGTTTTATGGGTGAGTTCATTCCATTCACATTGAGAGTTATGATTACTAGCTGTGCATTTCCTAGCATTTTGATTTCTACTCCTGGTCCTGCCTTTTCTTCTTTCACTATTTCCTTCTACACCAATGTTTGTTTTTAATCAGTCCCCCTAGTTCCCACTCTTATTTTACTTACCTTTCTACCCCAACCCTTCTTGTTCTTCCCTTATTTTCCCGGTAGTCTTTCTAAAATTACCCCCCCCTACCCTCTCCCTCCCTTGTACTGCTTCCCTCCCTACCAGTCTGTTTGTTACCCTTCTATTCTACTATAGGGCACAAATCTATTCTCTGTCCATAGGATTGGATTGTTCTTCCCTCTTTGAGTCAATTTCAATGCACGTAAAAATCGAGTATTTCCTATCTCTAACCTCTTTATCCTTTCATTGTATTGTTGTTTCCCCCCCCCTCCCACCATGTGCTTTTGTGACATATACATTTACCCCTATTTGTTTCTTTTCCCATTTCTTTTAGTATTAACCTCTTTTTTTTTTAGCTCTAGGTGTATATATATATATATATATACACACATATGTATATGTATTTATGCATGCATATATCTATATACCTATTGTCCTTTCATCCTATACAGTTTGTCACTGTTTCCTCTAAGTGTAATTCTTCTAGCTGCCCAGGTGATAACAACAGTTTTTAAGAGTTACCAATGACCTCTTTTCTTATAGGAATACATAACATTTTAACTTATTGAGTCTCTTAAAAAAAGTGTTTTGTTTTGTTTTGTATTTCCTTTTCCCCTTTTAAAAAAAATTACCTTTTTATGATTCTCTTGAGTTCTGTGCTTGGGCATCGAATTTTCTGTTCAGGTCTGGTCTTTTATTTACAAATTCTTGGAATTATTCTATTTTGTTGAATGACCATACTTTCCCCTATAAGAATATAGTCAGTTTTGCTGGGTAGTTGATTCTTGGTTGTAGACCTAGTTCCCTTGCTTTCCAGAATATCATAGTCCATGCCTTTCAGTCCTTCAGTGTGGATGCAGCCAGATCCTGCGTGATCCTCACTGGGGTTCCATGGTATCTGAATGACTTCTTTTTGGCAGCTTGTAATATCTTTTCTTTTGTCTGATAGTTCTTGAATTTGGCTATAACATTCCTAGGTATTGTCAGTTGGGGATAAAGTACAGGAGGTGATCTGTGGATTCTTTCAATCTCCAGTTTTCCCTCTTGTTCTAGAATATTGGGGCAGTTTTCTTGAATAATTTCCTGTAGTATCGTGTCCAGGATTTTTCTTTTGTCATGTTCCTCTGGTAGACCAATGATTCTTAAATTGTCTCTCCTCGAATGATTTTCTAAATCCTCTGTTTTGTGAATGAGATGCTTCATATTTTCCTCAATTTTTTCATTCTTTTTGTTTTGTTTTATAGTGTCCTGCTGCCTTGTGAAGTCATTTAATTCTAGTTGTTGTATTCTAGTTCTTAAAGACTGGATTTCATCCCTGGCTTTTTGGTCATCCTTCTATTTCTGGTCTGATTTTCTATGGAGGTCATCTTTCATCCTCTTTACCTCATCTTTCATCTCCTTTGCCTCATTTTCCAGCTGGTTAATTTTGGCTTTCAAAACACTATTTTCTCATTTTAGTTCAAATGCCTCTGTTTCCAGAGACTTATCTTAGTTTTTAAGTTCTTTTCCTAATTGTCTTCAGTTTCTCTTAATTGTGTTTTGAATTGCATTTTGAGTTCTTCCAAAGCCTGTATCCAATTCTCTGGGATTTCTGATTTATCGTTTGCTGATCTCTCCCCCTCTGTTCCGTTCACTGTATAGAAGCTGCCTATTGTAATTTCTTTCTTCTTTTTTTGTTGTGTGCTCATATTCACTCCTTTTTTGCTATTTTTCTGTGCTCTTGCTCCTCTCCCTTTTTTTGGTTTTGGGGGCTTCTGTCAGTCTCCCCTCTTGGAGCTTTGACAGAAGATCTCTCTGTGCAGTCTGTGGGGGAGGGTTGTTGGGGTTTGAGCTTTCCTGTCCTCTGGAGGCTTTTGATTGGATTAAAGTCCAGCAGTCAATGAGGGAGCGGTGTGAAGCCTGAGATTTCCTGAGTTCTGAAGACTTTTGATGGGATTAAGTTCAGCTGGATTGGGCTGAGTGAGGCCAAAACCTTCTGCAAGGCTGGAACAATATGGAGGATCTCTACAGCTCTGGCCAGGCTGCCAGCTCTATGCTCCCTCTCCAGTTTCTTCCCCGCCATCTGTATTTGATGCTTTGAGCTTGGCACAGCCCTGCCCGCAAGGTATACCCTCCAGACCAGCACCTTTGCCCGCTCAGAGGTTCCTGCTGCCACTGGAGGCTCAGCGCTCTAGGTGGGTGCGGGGAGGGGTCCTGGGACCTTCCTTCTGCCTTACCCTTAAACTTGAGTGTTCTTGGATTCTGGCTTTTGGGGGGGTACCTTTTGAATTGAGTCCAGCAGGAGGGTTCCTTGGCTCTGTTTTGTTGTTACGTTTGATTTTCTGTGCCTTAGGAGCATTTGGTTTGTGATAGGTAAGGAAGGGTTTTCAGAGGTCTGAACTTCTGCTCCTTCTAGGCTGCCATCTTGACTCCACCCCCCCTTCTGTTTCCTTTTGAAATTTTATCAAAACATACAAATTTCCCAGGCCAGTTTGATAGCTTGAGGGATTAGGGATGACCTTCCCTAGGAAGCAGGCTATTCTACCCTAACCTTGGGAGGGTAAGGTGAAAAATGATCTCAGGTAGAAATATTACTAATAAATAAAGCAATTCAATATTTTAATTTTCTTCTAAGCCATCCAGAAGTTTGTCAGAACAACTATTTCGATGGGCCTCTCTGAATGCTAGGATTCTAGATTTTAGGAAATTCTATTTCACTATTCCTACCACCCTAGAGTCTATAACCTTACCAGGAACTCCTTGGGACTAAGAACTTGCCTTTTTACCCATCCATTTATCTTATAAATTAAGTGCTATACCAGGAACTGTTATGGTGCCACCTAGTTTTCTGGTGACTGACTCAATATTTATGACAAAGTTATTGAATCATCCATGATGCTCAAGTTCTTTTGGCCTAGAATTGGGATCTCAGTTGACATCTTAGGCTGGCTCCTTCAGATTTAACAGGTTTGTTTCATTCACATACCAGAGAAATATAAAAATGACAAAAGGTATTAGAAGTTACCCCTTTTTAGCAACGCTAGATAGGCATATAGAGGCAGTTAGGTGACATGGTAGATAAAGCAGCAGGCCTGGAGTCAATAGGTCAGCTTCAGACACTAGAAAGTCTGTGCCTCAATTTCATTAATCTGTAAAATGGGGATAATAATAACACCTACTTCCAGGTTTTCTGTGAGGGTCAAATGAGAATAATTATAAAGCCGGAGCCACAGGACCTGTGATAGTAAGTAATATATAAATGTTTTTTTATTTTTAAATTGCTATCCACAAAGCGATCTTAAACCTCTTTTCTAGAAACATATTAGAAATGTAATAGTTCTTTCCATGGAACATTTCTTTAGACTAAATTAGAAATGTGGTAATGTAATTTCTAATCCTGGTCTTGTTTTGACTAATGATGCAAGAAATTAGAAACTAAAAGTTAAACTACTTAAAAATCAGTTAAATGTTTGGATCCTTAAGAGACTAATACAGAATATGACAATCTCTCACAGAAATATGTTAGTATTTGAATTTGGTCAGTTTTTTACAAAAAATTTCAGTTACAGCTAATCTTTGATAAAAACACCATAAAGAATTTTTATTTTCCAAATAAGTTTTATAAGGTAACAAAAGAGTTGTATTAGAGAAAGTGTGTAGTCCTTCAAGGTATTTAAGTATAAACACGGACTATGGAAAGAAGAAAAATGGAAAAGATTTATAACCACCATTAAAAAAAAAGCCCTGTTTTCTCCATCAAGGGCAACAGAAGCATCACAGAGGAGTTTATAAAGGAGTTATACATGATACTATAGAAAACAAGGATGAAAAAAAAGCTAGAAACGACCAAGTATATATAGGTCAGATACTGGAGGTTATACAATTACGAGGGCATCAAGGGACCTATATACAAGGTATCTGAAGGAGGGTGAGATATTGAAGAGGTGGAACAAATCCCAGATCTTATTAATACTGAAAAAAAATGACAGTAAAAGCATCAATAATTCTTAACATCTATTCCTACTTTCTTATTTCTACAAAATCTTTTAGAATTTTCTCTATAAACAACAATTTTCCTGGTGAGGGTATTATTAGGGGACAATCATACTTTCAGGAACAATGCTTAATAGATGATTATGTCTTTCACAATTTTACAGTTAATTGAAAGATGTTTATTATTTGTTGTTCATATATTTATTATTTGAAAGATATTTATCATTTATTAATTATGAAAAATATTGAATTCAGAGGAATGAAACACCATTTTATAGCCTATTTTACAATAAGATATCTCACCTACATATCAAAATCATTCAAGGTTCCTTGGAAGACATTCCTTATGACTAGTAAAATCTTCTAGATGACTCTATTTGTGAATGACTTTTTGCTGATTGCATCAAGCTTCAGAACATTGAAGAGCCTCTTAGAAGAAATCTCTTATCACTCAAGCTAGTACAGACTGTCCATCCACTAAGGGAATACCAACAAAGTGGATGAAGAATGTGTATTTCAACAAATTCTAAAACTTGTCCAATAATATACTAGTAACAGACAGATAATAGGAGGAGGAGAGAGTGGTAGAGTTTGCCTTGAAAAGAAGTACTCAGTTTCCTTTGAGTTTCAGCTCCAATGCTACCTCCTACATAAGATCATTCCTGATTCCTCTCCCCCTATCCAATAGTGTCCCTCCCTCTGCCAAATTACTTTGTATGTGTTTTATATGCATTCACATGTGCACATATGATCTCCTTAGGCTGAATGTACACTCCTTGAGGACAGGGATTATCCTTTTTATCTTTATATTCCTACTGTCTAATTTTCTGTCTGACACATTGTAGGTGCTTAATAAATACTTGCTGATTGATTGAAGTTTACTCTTCCTAAATGCAAGTGCCTTGGCAATAATTTCCATTTGCCTTGTACCAGGTATAGTTCTCCCATTTTAGCAGTACTTTCTTCCTCCACAATGTCATGATCTATTTTTTCTTATCCTACCTCATTCAAACACATTTATTGCTTCTGAAAAAATAGATTTTTAGTAATTATATAAAAGCTTTGGGTTCCCACCTTTTATAGGGCCCACATAGATCATAACATAGGGCAATAAATATATCTAAATGGAGAGAACACTCATTACTCTGTAGATAAGGATGTGATCAGTGGGGATAAACATAATGCTATATCTAAGTCTAGTAAAAGAATTCACAAGAATCTACAAATCCCTAGGGTTAGAGTAGATAAAACAAGATGAGAGTGAGCATGGAATCAGAGCACTATGGAGGAAATAGCATCTACTCCTTGTTCAGTTGCATTAATGCTGACATGGTCCCATACACAGGGAAACAGAAGAGAAAGATAGTATGTAGAGGATTTTTTTGGTCATTAGTCTGATTTTCTCAATTTCATCCTGAATTATTTTTAACCCTAGTCATGGGGGCCAATACCTAGCTTCATAGCTCTAAAATTGTGGTTAAACAAAGAACCTAGCCTTTGTGAGCTATTCTCCTCCCAACTTAATAGGAAAGTAGGAGTTATTTAATTTTTTTTGAACTTCATTGATCCATCAGAGATTCTTTTGAGGCAATGTTTTAGTAAACCTTTTGTAAATAACTTATAGAATCCAACAATTAGTTAGAAAGGCTATTTAGTTATTTGGAATAAAGGTAATATCTGCATTCATAGAAATGAGAAGTTATTATGTTTTGCAATGAATTTGAGTCATGGTGATAGACCAATAATCTAGGCTTTTAATAACCCATTCTGCACATTTTCAGACACATAAGACTAGCAAGACAAATATGTCATCCCTTCAGATAAGAGTAGATAAAGAAGTTTTGTTTGAGTTGTAATAAGGGAACATGGAAAAAACTTATTGATTTTATATGAAAATCTCAACTTCTTTCCTAAATAATTCTAGTATGACTTGGGAACTTTAGCCTCCTTGACTCATTGTCAGTGGGTGACTTTAATATCTCAATTGTGTAATATACAATACATAATTAAGGATGTGTATAACAAATCTTAAGACAACTATTTTCTTTACTTACAAAGGTTTAGGTTATTTTGTGCTAGAATGAATTTATGTGAATTGGATCAAGGAGAATACTATCATGTCAACAGATGTGAAAAGAAACTCTCATTTAGTTCAAACATTAATGCTCCTCTACCTTCACATCCTCCAAATCACCTCCATATATTTCCTGTAAATCAATTTAAATAAAATGTCCTTTGTCTTTATTGAGCAGTCACTTCCTTCTAAAGAAAAATATTATCAAAACCATGTATTTTCAGAGCAAAACAAGTGGAGTTTAGATTTTTAAGAAAAAAATGTTTTGGGGTTTAGTGAGAATTTTGGGGTTTAGTGAGAATCCTTTTCTTAGGGATGAAACTTAGAGTTACTCACATAACTGCTACACTGCTCTGACTTTTAAAAATACAGCTCTTCTTGGTAAACAGATAATCTTTCAAATAGCCCATATATAGCAACTTTGGTATATGAAAGACCTGAGTTAAATTCCTGCTTCTGACACTAGTTATATTAACATGAACAAGTTAACTAGCTTGTCACTAGGTTATAAGTTGTAAAAAGGTGCATTAGAAGGATTTCCCACACCAGAAGCTCTCTATATTAAAAAAAATGAAATTTGGGAGAAAAAATAGAAAAAAATAGATATCTAAAACAAAAATTTTGGTGAAATTTGTATATTTCTCATGGCTTTCCCCTTGTTTTATCTACTATACTCGTAATGATTTGTAGACTCTGGTGAACTCTTTGGGTTGAATTTGATGTAACATCATGATTCCTCTTGTTGATAGACAAGACTGTTTATAGAATAATGGGTGTTTTCTCCTTTTACATTTTTTGGCTGTCTTTTGTTATAAGTGATGTTAATTTGGGTATATGTTCTGGGGTTTTGGTTTCATAAGATTATTCATTTATGAAAATGAATAAAATAATAAATATGAATAACATAGAAATGTGTATTTCATGATGCTATATGTATTACTCAGATTGAATTGCTTACCAGCTTGTAGGAGATGGTGAAGAAGAGAGGGAAACAATTTGGATCAAATAACTTCAGAAAATTGATGTGAAAATTTGTTACATGTAATTGGTTAAAAAAAAACCCATTATGACATAATTGATCTCTAGAGGAGATGAGAACCAAGTATTTTTAAAAAAATTAACCACTAACAATTATTAGAAGCTAATTCTCAGAACTCCATGCTTTTTATATTGACTTTTGGTGAGTTGGAAAAACTGGCTTACTAATGACATTTCATTGTTGAATTAAAACTATGTCTTCTTTCAATGCAATCGAAGGCGCTGTACATTTTTCCTAAGAAGTTCTACTCTACCTTTTCCTCCATTCAATTCTGGATCTAGATTATTGTATATATGAAATGCATGCTTGAGGATGTGTGTATTTGTGTGTGTGTATTATAGCTATATGTATTGTTGCTTGTCCCCCATTTTTGAACAGGACCAGCGACATCGTGGGGTGATGTCTTGACTCATGCATGAGTTGAATTAAGTGAGGCAGAGTTTCACAAAGTCATCAGCTTCCCTCTCTCTTCCAGAGTCACCAAAGTCCACTGGCAAGACAAAAGTCAAGACAATTGGTGATGGCTTGGAATGGCTTCTTCATTGTCTCACCAAACTCTAAGCACTCCACAGCATCTGCTTCTTTTGCCTTAATGACTGTTGGAATAAATTGTTCTCATTTATCCATTCTGCCAAAGAAACTCTTAACATGTCTGATGTAGATACCCTACTAACCCACTGATGGGTTTGAGTTCTGTTGGTTATCCTCCATTTGGTTTAGCTTACCTGCAGAGATGCTTTCCTGGGATGTGGCTGCTGTTCATGCTACAGCTTCTTGGAACCACAGGTGAGAGCTAGATGGCAGGTGGACCCCAAAACAGCTCAGAAAAGGGCTTGGTAAGCCCTCATGCTAGAGGCACTAGTCTCCCATGAACACTCCATATATCCCATACACACAAACACATATATCTATAGTATATGTATATGTGTGTTAGTGTTAGGCATGTCTCTTCTTTGTTCAACTTCATGAGTGCTGCCTTGGGCCCATAGATAAGGGGGCAGAAGACAAAGATATGAGATTTATTTTAGTTATTCTGATTTCCTCAATTTCATTCCAGATTATTTTTGATCTTATTAAATATTTATTTCCAAATATTTATGTCAGTGGGCTGATCATCTAGTGACATGCTATGAATGCTCTAATCTAAAAAATATGCATATAAGGACACACAGAACATTAACTTGAAAGAAATTTAGTCGCTATTTTTAGCTCTCTTGGTGTTGATCTGACTGAATAATTTTGTCTGAATATCTTTTATGAGGACATTTGTCATAGAATGTTAGTGGGATCATAGAATTTTAGCGCTGAAAGGACTTGGATGAATGAATGAAAAATGAAATTAAGTAGTTACTATGAACAAAGAATTGTGGTATGCCCAGGGGACACAAATAGAAAAGGAAGATAGTCACTGCTTTCAAGGAGCTCACATTTTCAATAATTGTAAGAACTTACATATAATGGAATTCACCTAATATAGACCCCTTATATTACTTAGGAGGAAATGGAAGCCTTAGGTTAGTTAACTGCCATAATCATACAGTTTAGTATACTTTTTGGGTAGAATTGTGGAGTTTTCTAATCATCTTAATATAAAATACATTGGACTGGGTATAGTCTTGCTTGATCTTTAGTCCTAGTTTAAAAATTGCTATGTGAATGTGATATTTAATTAACCTTGATCTTTTTTCTGTTCTCATTTCTTAATACAGTATTATTGAATTTTAGAGAGTAATGTGGATCCTCTTTTGGCAGAAAACACCTGTCTGCTTGGTGCCCAAGTATTTTGGAACCAGTTGGAACACCTTGTATTTGAAATGTTTTTGTTTCCTATTTCAACAATGTGGTAGATTAACTTGGTTTCACTAGCACAATGAAAATGTTGTACTAAGAAAGGAAGGAGTCCAACGAACACAGTCCTGGTTAGATTTCTTGCCTAAATAGATAGGGTCATAAAACATAAAAGCCCTTTTATGTACATAGTTATTAGTGTATTAAAACATGATAAGTTTGAGAGAATTAATTGAATAAAAGACCAGATTGCTTCTAGGTAAAACTGTGAAATAGACAATTTGTCTTTGTTGTCCTTTTCCTTTCTTTTGTTGTGCTTCCTCCAACTTGATGTTTCTATTTAAAATGTTCAGTATCCTCTTATTCTCTGTTTTTTTTTTAACCTCAAAGATCACCCCTTACAATCAAAAATTACCTTAGATGTCCAATTCATTAAATAATCTTTTCTGTCACTGATAATAGTGTAATAAATTATTCAAGGATACAAATTTTTGCTAAAGTGGTAGATATCTGATGTGGGTGCCACAGTTTCAAAAGGACATAAATAATCTAGAGCAGAATTTTCAAATTTATAGCCAGCTGACTAAATTTTCTAACTGACATCAGACTAAAATATTGGGAAATGTTTATCAAAGTAAGTGAAAGTACAATACAACACGCATAATGTTAATTTGTAGTTTTCTAAGTCAATATCCCATTTCAGAGATCCATTTCCATTGAAGTTTGATCTGGTCTAGAGTGTATAGAAGAGAAAAATCAAGATAGTAAAAGGCACAAGAATCAGAGAAAATGAGGATGATTAGAATAGACTTTTTGTTTCCTGGTACATGTTAAATGCTTTAAAAATGCTTTTTGTTGCTCTCATTGGATAAGAGACTGCAGGAGAGAAGTAGGTGAAACATGTTTGTTGTCTTCACTATTTTGAAGAACTGCCACATAGACTAGGTACTAGCTTTTTATTTTTATTGTGTTGGAGACAACAAAAAGCAGGAGGAATGGATGAGAGTTGCAAAGATGCAAGTTAAGGCTTGATATCAGGAAATAATGTCCAAGCAATTAATGGGTCATTTTGACTGTCACCATCATAATTGCTAAACTCCAATGGTTTCCTATGACCTCCAGGATCAAATTCAAAATCCCCTGGTAATCAAAGCCCTTCATAACCTAGTTCCCCTTCCTTCCAGTCTTTTAACACCTTATAACCCCTTCCTCTACATATTCTTTGATCCAGCAACACAAGACTTCAGCTATGGTCATTTTCTCTGGTTTTCTCCCATGCTTTGAATTCTCTCCCTCCTCATCTCTACCCATTGGCTTCCCTGGTTTCCTTTCAAGTCTCAGATAAAATTAATATCTACTGGAAGCATTTCCCAGTCTCTATTAATTATGGTGCCTTCTCTCTGCCAGCTGTTTCCTGTCTATCCTATATAAAATTTGTTTGTAAATATTTGTTTAGTTGTGAACTACTTGATGTCAGGAACTACCTTTTGCCTTTTTTTTTGGTATCCCTAGCACTTAGAACAATTGTAGATCTTTACTAAATGTTTATTGATTCATTGATTTCCTTAGGAAGTAGTGAATTCATTCAGCAGAACATCTTCAAGTAGAGATGTTTGACCTCCCCAAAATATACCAGTTCCAAATCGTCTGACCATAGTCAGATAATATATATGACTATCAATATAATATATAAATATATATTTCACCTAAAATAACATTGTTAGACTTCTGTTTTGTTGCTGGTATTACAAAAGTTAGATGGTCACCAGCTGCTTATATTGTAGTAGAGATTCCTTTGGGAATACAAATAGGCTTAGATGGCAGCTTAAATTCTTTCCAAGTTGAAAATTCTGTGATTCTGGGTTTTTTGGTAACAGAGTGCTTGACCTTGGTTTTAATGCCCATGTGTATTAGAATATGACTCTTCAAGTATAAAGTCTACATACAGTGCTGAGAATCCCAAGAACCATTAGTTTGTAGTATAGATGATTTCTTGACCATGGGTCTATTTGGAACATGCAAAATTAAACTGATTAACCTACTCTGCCTACAAGTAAGTTGCTAGAAAACTGTCTGCCTCTCAAGAGATTAGCTGTTTTAACCTTTCTGGTTAAATGACTAAGTGCAAAGAGTCTTGATAAATTAATAACATCTGGAAGATTCTTAATGTGATGTCTCACTGATTTTGTCTTCAACCGTGCTCTAGTCAATACTTTTTATTAATGACTTGCAGACATGTATGGCATACTTGCTACACTTACTGAGCAATACATATTAAACAATTTTAATATTATACATAATTACACATAATTTTAATATTAATGCTTGCAAGAGAGGCAGTAATGAGGCTAGTTTGTAATGCTATCAGCCTTTCTGTGGATGAGACAGCCTAGAACTGCCTATAATTGAATCAGATTTCAGTTGTCTTGATAGCATGATGGTCATGTTAGATGAATCAAAGGTTTGGGAAGGAGAAAGAACACAATTTCTCTGCTGATTGTACTCAGTGGTCCCAGAGGCCATTGTTCTGGGCAAAAACAGTAACATATCTGAAAGGGAAAATTCAGTAAAAGTCTACAATATCCTTCCTTAAATTCCAGAAAATTACAAGAATCTGAGTCTTCTTCCCAAAGTACCCCCAAAGACAACAAGACTCTGTAGTAATGGCCTTTATCACCCTAGTAGTTGGGAAACTATTCTTTAAATTTGTGCTCTCTGTTGTCCTTAAATGCCCATAAACATACTGCAATTCCCTTAGTTGGAGGAAATTAGGAACTGCTCCATAAAGAGGCTGGTAGATTATCTCCTTGTCTCTCTTTTCTGTATTATCAGTGAATCCTATTACTTTCCTGCTTGCCCTACTTTGGAAATGCTTCAACTCATCAATGTTCTTTTTTTAAATGTGCTGCCCATAATTGAATATGATACTCCAGTTTTGTCTGAACCAGGCCAGAGTACAAGGGAATTGTCACCTCCCATATTTTAAAAATAAGACTTCTATTAATAAAGTCCAAGACCAATTAGCTCTTGTGGATATCATGTCAGGCAATGCTGTGACTCATAATGAGTTTATAGCCCACTAAAGTCATTAGCTATTTTTAAATATGAACTGTTGCCTGGTAGATTTTTTCATCTAAAATATACTTGGGCACTTTACCTTTATGTCTATAAAATGTCATTTTATGAGTCTTGCTTTATCATTCTGTGTATTCAGATTTTCTAGATCCAGATCCTATCATTCAGTGAATTAGTGATCCCTTTCAGCTTCATATTATTTAAAAATTTGACAAGCATGGCCAAGTTTCTCTTATTTAAGTAACTGATAGGCAGATTGATCAATATAGAATCAAGGACAGATTCCTGGGTCACTCTACTAAAATATTTTAATTAAACAACTTGATTTTTTTAAATTTGTT
Organism: Monodelphis domestica; assembly: GCF_027887165.1. NCBI lineage: Eukaryota > Metazoa > Chordata > Mammalia > Didelphimorphia > Didelphidae > Monodelphis > Monodelphis domestica. The sequence goes on from NC_077227.1 coordinate 134,771,319, forward strand.
TTATTTTTTAAAATTTTATTAAATTACTCAATTTAGAACATTATCCTCTGGTTACAAGAATCATGTTCTGTTCTTCCCCTCCTTCCACCCACTCCCATAGCCGATATGCAATTCCACTGCTTTTTACATGTTTACTTGATCAAAACCTATTTCCATATTGTTGATGTTAGCACTAGGGTGATTATTTAGAGTCTATATCCCCAATCATATCCCCATCAACCCATGTGTTCAAGCAGTTGTTTTTCTTTTGTGTTTCTACTTCCACAGTTCTTCCTCTGAATGGGGATAGTGTTCTTTCTCATAAGTTCCTCATAATTGTCCTGGATCATTGCATTGCTTCTAATAGAGAAGTCCATTATATTCGATTGTACCACAGTGTATCAGTCTCTGTGTACAATGTTCTCCTGGTTCTGCTCCTTTCACTCTGCATCACTTCCTGGAGGTTGTTCCAGTTCACATGGAATTCCTCCAGTTCATTATTTCTTTGGAAACAGTAGTATTCCATCACCAACATATACCATCATTCCCCAATTGAAGGGCATCCCCTCATTTTTCAATTTTTTGCCACCACAAAGAGTGCAGCTATGAATATTCTTGTACAAGTCTTTTCCCTTATTATCTCTTTGGGGTACAAACCCAGCAGTTCTATGGCTGGATCAAAGGGCAGAAAGTCTTTTAGCATCCTTTGGGCATAGTTCCAAATTGTTCTCCAGAATGGTTGGATCAATTCACAACTCCACCAGCAGTGCATTAATGTTCCCTCTTTGCCACATCCCCTCCAACATTCATTACTTTCCTTTGCTGTCATGTTAGCCAATCTTCTAGGTGTGAGGTGATACCTCAGAGTTGTTTTGATTTGCATTTCTCTGAATATAAGAGATTTAGAACACCTTTTTCATGTGCTTATTAATAGTTTTGATTTCTTTAATTGAAAGTTGCCTATTCATATCCCTTGCCCATTTATTAATTGGGGAATGGCTTGATTTTTTTGTACAATTTATTTAGCTCTTTATAAATTTGAGTAATTAGAACTTTGTCAGAGGTTTTTGAAATGAAGATTTCTAAACCTTAAAATTTCCCAGACCCTACTTTATAAGATTGGATTAAGACCATTCCCCATTTGGGCAGTGAACTCTACTTAAAGCAGGAATGTGAGAATTCTACTTTACCTACTTGGGTCTGCCCTAGGGAAAGATAAAGTTGTAAACTCTTTTCTGAACAATGAAAAGTACTTAAACCCATACTTTTCTTAAGCTAAGTACCTATAAAGGTCAAGCAACTTGTGAATTTACAAGGAACAAAGAACTGGAAAACTTACTCAGAGCTTTCCTGGTGTGAATTACTCAAAAATCCACACCTTCTTAGGTGTGGACTAAGAATGGGTGGTCCTTTAGAAACATCTACCGTGATTGGTAGATGTAAGGACTTAGGGGAGGTGACAGAGGAAATTTTGCCCTTAAAAATAAGAGCTCAGAGAAGAGCGAGAGATCTGGTTTCTGATTCTCATTCTGAAGGAGAGCTCCTTGAGGAGCTCCTCTGAGGGGCTCTGTCCCTCTGGGGTAGGAGCTCTGGAGGCCCTTGAGAAAGGCCCTTTGAAACAATCTCTGGCTGGAAGACTCTTTGAGGAAGGACACTGGCCTGGTGTCATTAGAATTCCTTACTTAGACAGATCTTATGGTGCGTTATAAAAAACTGACTGATTTCTCTTTTAAGACTCAGGTCTAGGCCATATTGGCTTGAGGCCCTTCATACTTATTCCTTTCTTACTCTCTCTCTCTTTCTTTGATTACTCATTGTATTGTTAATTAAAATCTCTATAAAACCCAATTGGCTTGGGTATTTGAATAATTGGGAATATTTCCCTGGCGACCACCTTATATTTGATTTTAAAACCCAAGACACTGTAGTGAAACTTATTTCTGCGGTCAAATTTACTCACCCTCTCTCATATATATCACAATTTATATCTTCCACTATTTTAATCACTACAGTTTAAGACATCAACCATTTTAAATCTCACAGATTGTTTCCCAATTTGTTGCTTCCCTTCTAATTTTGGTTGCATTAGTTTTGTTTGTACAAAACCTTTTTAATTTAATGTAATCAGAATTAATTATTTTACATTTTGTAACTTTTTCCAACTCTTGCTTGGTCTTAAAATCTTTCCTTTCCCTAAGATCTGACACATATACTATTCTGTTTACCTAATTTACTTATAGTTTCCTTCTTTATATTCAAGTCATTCACCCATTCTGAGTTTATCTTGGTGTAGGGTGTGAGATGTTGATCTAAACCTAATCTCTCCCATAGAGTCTTCCAATTTTCCCAGCAGTTTTTGAAAAATAGTGGATTTTTGTCCCCAAAGCTGGGATCTTTGGGTTTATCATAGACTGTTGTGCAAAGGTCACTTACCTCAAGTCTATTCCACTGATCCTCTTTTATGTCTCTTAAGCAGAACTATATTATTTTGATGACCATTGCTATTATAGTTTGAGATCTGGTACTGCTAGACCACCTTCCTTTGCATTTTTTCATTATTTCCCTTAATGTCCTCGATCTTTTGTTATTTCAAATGAACTTTGTTATGATTTTTTTCTATTTCAGTAAAAAAAGTTTTTGGTAGTTCAATGGGTATGACAACAAATAAGTAAATAACTTTGGGTAGGATTGTCATTTTTATTATGTCTGTCCTACCCATGAACAATTAATGTTTTCCCAATTGTTTAGATCTATTTTTAAATGTGTGGAGAGTGTTTTGTAGTTATGTTCATATAGTTCATGTGTTTGTTTTGCAGATCGATTCCTAAGTAGTTTTTATTGTTTAGGGTGATTTTAAGTGGAATTTCTCTTTCTAATTCTTGCTGCTGAGATGTGTTGGAAATATATAGAAATGCTGATGACTTATGTGGGTTTATTTTTTATCCTGCAACTTTGCTAAAGTTGTTGATTATTTTGACTAGCTTTTTAGTTGATTCTCTAGGATCATATCATTTGCAAAGAGTGATAGCTTGGTCTCCTCATTGCCTTTTTCAATAACTTAAATTTATTTTTCTTCTCTAATTGCTACTGCTAGTGTTTCTAGTACAATGTCAAATAATAGAGGTGATAATGGACATCCTTGTTTCACTCCTGATCTTATTGGGAATGCCTCATTGCAAACAATGTTTTCTGATTGTTTTGGATATATACTGTTTATTATTTTTAGGAAAGGTCCTTCTATTCCTATACTTTCTAGACTTTTCAATAGGAATGAGTGTTGTATTCTATCAAAGGTTTTTTCTGTATCTATTGAGATAATCATGTGATTTTTGTTGGTTTGCCTGTTGATATGGTCAATATATGAATGGTTTTCCTAATTTTGAACCATCCTTGAATTCCTGGTATATATATCCCACCTGGTCATAATGAATAACCCTCGTGCTTACTTGCTGGAATCTTTTTGCTAGTCTTCTATTTAAGATTTTTGCTTCTATGTTCATTAGGGAGATTCATCTATAGTTTTCTTTCTCTATGTTTTTGACTTGCTTGGCTTTGGAATCAGAACCATAAAAGGAATTTGGTATAGCTCCTTCTTTGTTTATTCTGTCAAATAGTTTGTATAGAATTGGTATTAGTTGTTCTTTGAATGTTTGATAGAATTCATTTATGAATCCATATGATCCTGGGATTTTTTCTTAGGGAGTTCTTTGATGGCTTGTTCAATTTATTTTTTCTAATATGGGGTTATTTAGCTATTCTATTTCTTCTTCTGTTAATCTAGGCAATTAGTATTTTTGTAAATATTTATCCATGTCACCTTGATTGTCATATTTATTGCCATATAATTGGGCATAATCGTTTTTAATGATTGCCTTAATATCCTCTTCATTAGAGGTGAGGTCTCCCTTTTCATCTTTGATAGTGTTAATTTGGTTTTCTTCTCTCCTTTTTAAATTAGATTGACCAGTACTTTGTCTATTTTATTTGTTATTTCAAAATACTAGCTTCTAGTCTTATTTATTAATTCAATAGTTCTTTTACTTTTGATTTTACTAATTTCTCCTTCAATTTTTAGTATCTCTAGTTTAGTTTTTATCTGAGGATTTTTAATTTGTTCACTTTCTAGTTTTTTAATTTGCATGCCCAATTCATTGATCTCTGCCCTCCTTAATTTGTTAATATATAAACTCAAAGATATAAATTTTCCCCTGAGTACTGCTTTGGCTGCAACCCATAGATTCTGAAAGGATGTCTCATCATTGTCATTTTCTTTAATGAAATTATTAATTATTTCTATGATTTGTTCTTTAACTGATTTTGGAGAATCATATTATTTAATTTCCAATTAATTTTTCATTTGCCTCTCTATGTACCCTTATTTATTATTATTTTTATTGCATTTTGATCTGAGAAAGTTGCATTTATTATTTTTACTCTTTTGCATTTGTTTGCAATGTTTTTATGCCTTAGTACATGGTCAATATTTGTGAATGTACCATGTGCAGCTGAAAAGAAGTTGTATTCCTTTTTGTCCCTATTTATTTTTCTTTACATGTCTGCTAACTCTAATTTTTCTAAGATTTCATTCACATCTCTTAGCTCTTTCTTATTTATTTTTTGGTTTGATTTGTCTAGATGTTATAGAGGAAGGTTCAGGTTCCCCACTGGTATATTTTACTATCTATTTCATCCTTGAGCTCCACTAGTGTCTCCTTTAGAAATTTGGATGCTATTCCATTTGGAGCATACATGTTGAGTACTGATATTTCCTCATTGTCTATACTTCCTTTTATCAGGATGTAATTACCTTCCCTATCTCTTTTGACTAGATTTATTTTTACTTTGGCTTTGTCAGATATCATGATTGCGACTCATGCCTTCTTTTTCTCAGTTGATGCCCAATAGATTTTTCTCCATCCTTTTACCTTTACCCTGTGTGTGTCTACCCTCCTCATGTGTGTTTCTTGTAGACAGCATATGGTAGGATTTGGGTTTCTAATCCACTCTGTTATTTGCTTCCATTTTATGGGTGAGTTCATTCCATTCACATTCAGAATTATGATTACCAGCTGTGTTTTTCCTAACCTTTTGATGTCCACTCTTAGTCCTGAACTTTCTTCTTTCATTATTTCCTTTTTATATCAGTGTTTTGTTTTTAATCAGTCCCCCTCTTTCCCACCCTTATTTTGCTTCCCTTCCCCCCTCTCTTCTTATTCACCTCTTATTTTTCTTTGGAGTCTTCTTAATCTATCCCCACACTCTCCCTCTCCTGTATTACTTCCCTCCCCAGACAGTTGTTTGTTACCCTTCTACTTCTCTATAGGATGGGAATCAATTCTCTGCCCCAATGGATCTGATCCCTCTTTGAGTCAATTTCAATGCATGTAAGAATTATTTCCTATCTCCAGCCTTTTTCCCTTCCAGTTTATTGGTGTTCTCCCACACTCCTGCTATGCGCTTCTTTATGACATATAAATTTACCCCATTTTGTCTCTTTTCCCATTTCTCTTAGTATTAACCTCTTTTTTTTTACCTTTACTTTTATATATATATATATATATATATGTTGTCTTGGCATTTCATCCTATACAGTTTGTCACCATTTCCTTTAAGTATATTTTCTATTCTATTTATCTACCTAATCTAGCTACCCAGGTGACAATAACAATTTTTAAGAGTTACCAATATCCTCTTTTGTCAGGATATAAATCATTTTAACTCATTGGGTCCCTTAAAAAGAGTATTTTTTTGTTTTTTCTGTTCCCCCCCCCCACCCCTTTCTTAATTATCATTTGATGATTCTCTTGATTTCTGTGTTTGGGCATCAAATTTTCTGTTCAAGATTGGTCTTTTCTTAATGAATGCTTGGAAGTCTTCTATTTTATTAAATGACCATACTTTCCCCTGCAAAAATATAGTCAGTTTTGCTGGGTAGTTGATTCTTAGTTGTAGACCTAGTTCCCTTACTTTCCAGAATATCATATTCCATGCCTTTTGGTCCTTCTGTGTAGCTGCAGCCAGATCCTGTTTTATCCTAACTGTGGTTCCTTGGTATCTGAATGACTTCTTCTTAGCAGCTTGTAATATTTTTTCCTTGGTCTAGTAGTTCTTGAATTTGGTTATAATATTCCTGGGTGTTGTCAATTGAGGATTAAGTACAGGAGGTGATCTGTGGATTCTTTCAATCTCCACTTTTCCCTTTTGCTCTAGAATATTGGGGCAATATTCTTGGATCATTTCCTGTAAAATGATATCCAGGCTTTTTTCTTTTGCCATGATCTTCAGGTAGTCCAATGATTTTTAAGTTGTCTCTCCTGGGCCTTTTTTCTAGATCTTTCATTTTTTGGATGATGTGTTTCATATTTTCCTCAATCTTTTCATTCTTTTGATTTTGTTTTATAGTTTCCTGCTGCCTTGTAAAGTCGCTTGCTTCTAATTGCTGTATTCTGGTTTTTAAAGACTGAATGTCATCCCTGGCTTTTTGGTCATCCTTCTTCTGATCTTTCATCTCTTTTGCCTCATTTTTAAGTTGGTTAATTTTGGATTTCAAGACACTGTTTCCTATTTCCAGATTCCTTATTTTGCTTTTTAATTTTTTTCCCAGTTGTCTTCAGCCTCTCTTGTTTTTTGAACTGTATTTTCAGTTCTTCCAAAGCCTGTGTCCAGTTTGCTGGAGTTTCTGTGTTTTTGTAATTTCTTTTTTTTTCTTTTTCTGTTGTTTACTCATATTCCCTCTCTGTCTCTAACTGTCTGTAGTCTTGTTCTTCTTATTATTTGCTGAATCTGTGGGTTTGGGCTATTCTGTCCTGAAGGGGCTTCTTCTCTGCTATGCTGATTGACCAGGTTAGGCTGATGGTATTAATGAGCCCTGAGGTCAGATCTTCCCCAGCTGGCTGCAGAAGCTGAAAAGGAGCTGAGCTTCTCACTTGCCTGTAGTTTGTTGCAGCCTTTGCCCTTGTAGCTTAGTCATCAAGTCTCTCAAATTAGTCTGTGGGGAAGGGATGCTGGAGCTTGAGCTTCCCTGCCCTCTGAAGGCTTCTTATCTGCCTTAGTGATGAGATTGAACCAGGGAGGAGGAGTTGATCTACAAAGCTGCCTGTGCCCTGAGGCCAAAACCTTGAAGATGCAGATGGAGTGTCTTGGCTGCACCTAGGCGGCCTGCTATGTGCTTCTCCTCCAACTGCCTCTATGTCGCCTGTGTTCAACACCCTGAATCTGGCACAGCTGTGCCAGCAAGGTACTACTCTGGACTAGCACCTTTGCCTGCTCAGAAATTCCAGCCAGTGCTGGAGACTCAGCTCTGTAGGTGGGGGAGGGGTCCTGGAACCTTCCTTTTTCCTTCCCCTTAAACCCACTTATTCTAGAGTTCAGGCTTTTTCTTGGGGGGGGGGCATACCTTTTAAGTTGAGTCTACAGGAAGGTTCCCTAGCTCTATCCTGTTGTTAGATTTGTTTTTCAGTCCCCTTGAAGCATTGTGTTTTTGATTCAGTGAGGAAGGGTTTGCAGAGGTCTGAACTTTTGCTGTCTCTAAGCTATTATCTTGATGAACAATTTGATAATCACTCCTTTTAATTATAATCCTTCAACCAGGTTTTAATATTTGTAACTTTATAATCATCTGGTCTACATCTTTCCATCTTATTTACAAAATACTTTTATATAAGGTACACATCTATAGAATTCCTTTGATTTATCAATCTAAGTGACCATGTCAAAAATGGAAAGACAGTTAGTCCAGTGTGACCTATACTTGATAAAATCATGTTAGTTCTTAATGATCCCAATTCTTTGAATTGCCCTTTCTAGGACTTGGGGTTAAATCCAGAAGACCTCGAGAGTTCTTACTCTTTCTTTTGAAAAGTAGGAAACCTTGTATCCCTCTACACATATGGTAATTCACAGATTACAGAATTCTGAATTACACATTTAGTCCAACCCATACTTGAAAAAGTCTCTTCTTTAATGTGCTTGAGAAGTTGTTGTCTATTCTTTGTTATTGGGGAGGCAATTTTCTCCATAGGTTTCATTATTGAGAAGATTTTTCTTACATTCTTTTAAAATTTTCTTCTTTACAGTTTCACTCATAGTTTCCTGTTTTTGCCCTTCAAGAAGCTTACAATCTTTTATTGTATGTGAAAGCTCTTCATAGGTGTAGAGAAATGTAACTTTTTTCCTTAAGTATTCTTTTGATAAACATTCCAAGTTCCTTCAGCCATTCCACATATGGTATAAATTTGAGTTCTTTCACTATCCCTTCTCTGTATACTTTATATAATATAATTAAAAAATTAAAATAAATTACATTATTTATAAATATTTCTCATGGTTAAATGATTCAAGTTCTTTCTCCTCTTCTCTCTTAATTCTTGGAGGTGATAAGCAATTCCACTGGGTTACACATGTATTATCACTTGATAACTATTCCATATTATTCATTTTTGTAGTAATCTTTTAAAAGAAAAACCCCAAATTATATACCCATATAAACAAGTGATAAATCACGTGTTTTTCTTCTGTATTTCGACTCCCACAGTTCTTTCTCTATAATGTAATTTCTTACAAATGTTCTCTCAGGAAATAGTACCCAGAACTGCTCACAATAATGTAGATATAATTTGGTCATAGAAGTCAGAGTGTATCTAATAACTGTTTTATTCCTTAATCCTATGATTCTCTTAATGTAGCCCAAGATCATCTTAACTGTCATATCACACTGGTGATTCATAATGTGTTTTAAGTCTGCTAATATACTCCCAGAAATTTAAAAAGACAACTGGCTAGGCAGGCATATCTCCTTTCTATCTTAGGCTTATGAAATTGACTTCTTACAGACAAATGCAAAACTTAGTTTCCCATATTAAATTTCATCTTACTTGAAGAGCATATGTTATGGAAAGTCTGTGATTTTGAATTTGGACTTGACTTCATTTCATTATAAAATTTGATAAGCTTGTCATGTATATCTTTATCCAACTTATTGATAAAAATATTAATTCACAGAGGGCCAAATGCAGTTAGCACTTCACACAAGGTCTTCTAAGTTGATGTTAAATTATTAATCAACTCGAATTTGCCTTCTGTTAGAATTTTGAATTCACTTCATCTTATAGTTCCTCTCCACTTTTCTATGATTCTTCAGAGTTTACCCACAGCAGTTATGATTTAGCAATTATGTTCACAAGTTCTTAGATATAGGTCAACTAAATTTGGTGAAAGCAATTCATCTAAAGCAGCTATGAGTTTCTTACTAAATATCCTCACTTACTATGAATTCTCTATTAACCATTCTTTTTTCTTTTTAAGTGGAGAGGACTAATGGTTTTGCCAGCATTCTTTCTTTTTTTTTTTTTGACTTTTTAAACATTATTTTATTTGGTTATTTACAAACATTATTCATTGGAAACAATGATCATTATCTTTTCCTCCTCCCGGGCCCCCTCCCACCACTTCTCCCATAGCTGGCACACAATTCCACTGGGTTTCACATGTGTTCTTGGTTCGAACCCATTTCCATGTTGTTGGGATTTGCACTAGAGTGTTCATTTAGAGTCTCTCCTCAGTCATTTCCTCTCAGCCCCTGTAGTCAAGCAGTTGCTTTTCATAGGTGTTTTTACTCCCACAGTTTATCCTCTGCTTGTGGATAGTGTTTTTTAGATCCCTGCAGATTGTTCAGAGACATTGCATTGTCCCTAATGGAGGAGTCCATTACCTTCGATTGTACCACAGTGTATCAGTCTCTGTGTATAATGTTTTCCTGGTTCTGCTCCTCTCGCTCTGCATCACTTCCTGGAGGTTGTTCCAGTCTCCATGGAATTCCTCCACTTTATTATTCCTTTGAGCACAATAGTATTCCATCACCAACATATACCACAATTTGTTCAGCCATTCCCCAATTGATGGGCATCCCCTCGTTTTCCAATTTTTGGCCACCACAAAGAGCACAGATATGAATATTCTTGTACAAGTCTTTTTCCTTATTATCTCTTTGGAGTACAAACCCAGCAGTTCTATGGCTGGATCAAAGGGCAGATAGTCTTTTATTGCTCTTTGAGCATAGTTCCAAATTGCCCTCCAGAACGGTTGGATTATTCACAACTCCACCAGCAATGAATTAATGTCCCCACTTTGCCACATCCCCTCCAGCATTCACTACTTTCCATAGCTGTCATGTTAGCCAATCTGCTAGGTGTGAGGTGATACCTCAGAGTTGTTTTGATTTGCATCTCTCTGATTATAAGAGATGTAGAGCACTTTTTCAGGTGCTTATTAATAGTTTTGATTTCTTTGGCTGAGAACTGCCTGTTCATGTCCCTTGCCCATTTATCAATTGGAGAATGGCTTGATTTTTTGTACAATTGATTTAGCTCTTTGTAAATTTGAGTAATTAAATGGTTGTCAGAGGTTTTTATGAAGATTGCTTCCCAATTTGTTGCTTTCCTTCTGATTTTAGTTATATTGGTTTTGTTTGTACAAAAGCTTTTTAATTTGATGTAGTTGAAATTATTTATTTTACATTTTGTGACTCTTTCTATGTCTTGTTTGGTTGTAAAGTCTTTCCCTTCCCAAAGGTCTGACATGTATACTATTCTGTGTTTACCCAATTTACTTATAGTTTCCTTCTTTATGTTCATGTCAGTCACCCATTTTGAATTTATCTTGGTGTAGGGTGTGAGGTGTTGATCTATTCCTAGTCTCTCCGACACTGTCCTCCAATTTTCCCAGCAGTTTTTATGGAATAGTGGATTTTTGACCCAAAAGCTGGGATCTTTGGGTTTATCATATACTGTCTTGCTGAGGTCACTTGCCCCAAGTCTATTCCAATGATCCTCCTTTCTGTCTCTTAGCCAGTACCAAATTGCTTTGATGACTGCTGCTTTGTAATATTCTATTAACCATTTTTATGCTATACTTTCTATAGTGTTAGTGGATGAAATCCTTTTACACAAAAACAACAGAAGTAAAGTAAGGAATGAACATTTTCATCTTCTTTCCATTTTCTATGAGTATTTTCGTAGGTAGCCTCTCTTTTCTTTGATCTTCATCTTGGCTGTAATAGAGGTAAACATTTTAAAACCCTTTACATTAATCAATAGCATTTCCTTAATCTGAGCTTTAACATTCCTGTCAACAATCTTAAAAGTCTGCATCAATTTTTGGTGTTCAATCTCTATTATTCATCCTTGCTTCTTGTCTTCTGATTATATCTTTGACACACCCAGATTATTCGGTTAATTTCTTGTCCATCCACATTTATATTTTTTTGTGGAAATTGCTATACCTTTGCTAGTGCTATTAAAAATCAAGATCATATAAAAGAAGTTTGCTTAGTCTTTTGTATTAGTCCCTAAATTACTGCATTGAAATGAGAACAAACAGCATCTTTGTGGGTTCTAGAATTATCTTGGAAGCTTGGATCATTCAAGAGGGAACAAAAAAAATGTGAAGAACACAAATAAATGGTTAAGATTTTTTTGTGGATGTTCCTTTGAGAAACTTCTTTCTGTGAAGGCTACCCTAACATTCAGAGATAACCGTTATTATTTTATCTAATTTAAAACTTTGCACAATGCTGAATGGGAAAGCACCTAATTCTACCTTTAGAGACAAATGAGAGGCTTTTCCTGACTAAAAAAGGAAGGTAGAAAAGGAGATCTGAGGGGATCAGAGAGTTAAAGCCCTTCCAAGGTGCAAAAAGACTGACTTTCATTCCAAAGGTTGAGATGAGGTCAAAATATATTTGTTAAAAGTGTGGGGCATATAAACTGTAATTATTTCTTTGGAAAGTTTTCTCTTTTAAGGACTTAAACAAAGCAGTCTCCTAAGCTGGAAGAAATTGCCTGTGGCTTTAAAAGATGGTGGGGTACAAGCAAGCAAGAAAAAGAAAGCAATTACTAGTTAACAATGGTATATTAAGAGCCATTATTCTTTTTCTAGATAGAGACCATTTCATAGGATTTCATAGGTAATCGCCTAAGAAAAGACTGCTTGGTGATCTGTCTCCAGATCCTGATGAATGCAGGAGATGAGGATAGAGAATGGGAAGGAAAGGAAGCTTGGGAACCTTTAAACAAATAATGGAGAAGACGACTGAGGCAGTAATAAAATAATTAATGCAATTATTTTTATTTTTTATTTTTTGACTAAACTATATAACTTCTCTGGTTATTTTCACATTCCTTTAGATACCTTTGCTTTCTTATCTGAAGATAAGATATTTTCATCTCAAGCACTGATGTGTGGTTTAGAATTTTAAGACTGATTCCTCTTAAACTTAGAATGAAATAAAAAGTAAATTTGCCAGTTTTTAATTTGTTTTTCTTCCATTTTAACCCTGTTATTTTAGTCTGCTGCAGGACATTTTCATTTGTTTCTTTTCCCTCTGAGGTAGGCTGCCTGCTATTCCATAAGCAGTGAATTAGGCCATAATTGTTCTGCAAATCAACATAAGTCATTCTAAAACTGCTCTTCAATCCACCCATTCACATTCAGTTCTGACAGACTAGCAAGATGAAGGACAGTCCCTTATCTGAGGGAGGGAGAGGGAGATTTGCTCGATAAAACAATATATGCTATATCCTTGGCTTTTTGAAGGTCATGAAGAGATCTTATCTATCTTTCTCTTCACCTGTTTGTGTGTATATATGCATTCTATTTTGCAAGTCAACTGGTAACTCTTCTTTCTTCATAGTCATCTTCTCATCATAACAGCAACTCATTTTCATTCATCAATCTGAAGCTGATTTTTTTTTCTGATTGATATCACATTCTCAGAATGTGGACAGAAAACACATTATATGTCCGTCTGCATCATCCTGAGATTAATGGAGGGAAGAGAATTAATGGAGAGAATCATGATCAGCAGACATGCAAGAGATTATCTTGAAAAGATCACCAAGTTTTGTTGAAAGTGAATCCACAAAAATATTGTAGGATTTCAGATTTCCTGAAAATAATGATTCCAAAGCCAGCACTATTTCTTAGAAAGCAGTTAGTTAATTTTGAGATAATCACTTAGTTTGGTTGTTTATATTTGCGTGCAGGTAACTGTCACATGCACAGAGACTTGCTTGTTTCAGTGCCCTAATAAGAGGGAGTTTTGTAAGTATTGTATCTTATTATCTTGCCTTCTCACTTCAAGTCAATCACAACTGAGTCATTGTTTTTCATATAAGAATTGGTAATAAATAGGGACATCACACATAGACAAGTACAAAAATGCTCTCACCTTTCAAATGAATTAAAACCAGTCAGTAAATGGCAAATTTGAATTACAGTTTCCAGATCTTTGATGGCCATTTGGGTAATATGTCTTAGCCACTTGATGGATATTCTCAGAATATGGACCCAGAAAACATATTCCATATTGTCTGAATCAGCTCATATTCTTTGAAAATCATTGAATTGAGATAGAATTTTAAAGCTTGAAAGGGGCTTTAGAAGTCATATAGTACGTATAACCCCTTCTTGTTATAGTTGAGGAAACTGAATCAGCCCAAAGATGAAAGGATTTGTTGAAGGTTGGACAGCAAGGTAGGTATTTGACATCTTGGCATTTGGCAGGCTCACATTTATTGAAGTAGAGCTAGAATTGAACAGGAAGACAACAGTGGGCTGTATTGCCTTTGGGAAATTGTTATTTCAGTGTCTCCAAGCAAAAACTCATTTTTTAGCACCAATATTTTTTTCAGTGACATTATATGACTTTTAGTCATGGAATATCACAGTCTCTAAAGAATTCAAGTTGAGGTTCACCTAAAGGTCAATGGAGAAGAGCATGGTGGGTGTGAAGAGGAATTGTACAATAGGAGTATTTCATCATTTGAATGAAAAGCTGGAAAAAAACAAAAATAAATGACGGATTGGTCATGCAATACAAGCTACTGATAACCAAGAGAGAGTACTCAGGTACTACCCTGGCATTCACATAATGACTAGAAAAGCAAGGCAGCTCCCAGGCATAGTGGGTAGTCTTCCTGGGATAGATGCCTGGGAGAGGATGGACAACAGTTGCACAGGATGACCAGGTATAAATGCTATAAGACCAATGCATTTGAAGGGAGTACCCACACTCATGAAATCACAAAGCTGTGAAAAATTAAAAAATATGAAGGAGATATTCCCCAAGTGGCAATGTCAAATTCAGTGGCGGTCCTGGATTATGGAGGCATATGGGAAAAAGTGCAAGGCATGTACATTAAAAATAGAATTCATTATTGATCTATGTGAACAGAGTGTTTTTGAGTTTGTAAGAACCTCCTAAAATGGGGTCTTGGTTACCTCTGTGCTTTCTTCTTTGTGCCCTGCCAGGATACTTAAAAACCCTCCCCCATAGACACTGGTGACTTCAAAGACATTTTACACTCCAACTCTATGGGTCAAAACACTTTAGTGCATAATTTCCATGTGGTTCTAACTGGTGTGACCTCTGTAATGAAAGCAGGTCAGAGGCCAGGAAGGGGCTCTCTGCTGTTTTCCAGTCAAAGAGCCCTTGTTGCAGGTTTTTCATAAGGAACTAGGTAGGGGAAAAGGTATAATAGGCATAGCATTCAAGGTGAGGTTAGAATGCCAAAGAGGATTTTCATATCTCATTAAGTTAAAATCCAATGAAGGGAAAAATTTGGACTTCTGATCCACCTAAAGCTATCCCTTGACTTTAGTGAACCATTAAAAAGTTTATATAGTATGATCGCTATAAACCATAACTTCTATATCCAGTTATCCTTTGAGGATACCCAAGGGTCATTTGAAGCAATTGTTTCCCAAATGTGGCTTAGTGGAATGGGTACTGAAGATTCAGATGAACTGGGTTCAAATCCCAGCTGTCCTGCTTATAAGCTATGTGACTTTTGACAGAATAAGAGAAACGATTGGTCCTATAGCTTATGGTTCTTGAGATATGGTCTATGACTTGAACCTTAGGATGCAAAATAATTGAATTAGCATATTTTAGGATTGGTAGTAAGAAAATATGTATAAATGGAATGTGGACTACAGACAGTATAGCTGTGGGATTTGTTTATGCAAGCCATGTGGATTGAGGAAAAAAACCTGGAGCTGCCCCCTTATCAAACTGGGGAGGCTTTGCAGATAGGGCTACAAAGATCTGTTTGGGAATTTTCTCAGTGTTGAGAAACAGTTTTGACTAGCAGAAGGAAGAAGGCCATGCTCAGAAAGATATTTCAATACCAAATCATTGTTCAGTTCCATCTGATTGTGAGATGGAACATGTATGTCACCTTTTATGTTAAAAATGTAAAAATCTTACATACAGAGAAGTCTCTTAACCCATCCACGATGTATAAGAATTAGAGAGAGGAAAGAATGGGATGAAATGTGTTATTTTTCAGATCCATTGCAAGGCTAGTAGATCAGAGGGCTTCTGGTACAGCTTGGGGTCCTTGGATGCTACAGAAAAGATTCACATACCAGTAGCAATGCTGTCACTTATCACTTATCACAATGACTGCCCATTGCCCTGACTTACAAATCTATGCTTTTCTTTCTTTCTTTGTTTTAGGCTAAGGTCTTAATAGTCTTCCAGTTCTTTTGCTATTGCTACCTTGTAGAGTTCCATCCCTAGCATTATCACCAGTTATCTCGCCCATTAAAGTGAAAGTGTATGGATTGTCTAGGGATACTTAGAGAATAAGTACATATACATGTATACTTTATATATAAATAGAGAATAATTACTTGACTCAAGGAGGGAAGTTAAGTGACTTTGTGGCTATTTCTATTTCTTCTGTTTCTGGACTGTGCAGTGGACAAACAGGTAGGGAAAAGCCTGTCTGCAACTTAACTCTGATGATTCTATTTCATCCGACATGTAATAACTGGCTTCTCCAAGGATGCTATTTAGGATATAGTCATTATCCTCAACTTACCCAAAGCAATTTGAGCCGAGAGAAAGGTTATACTATTATTGTAAAATAGAGGACTATGCTTAGGGGATGAAAGTGGGAGAAAGGGAAGGAATGAAGATGGAGATGGAGGAAATGGAGAGGGAAAGAGAGAGAGAGACAGACAGACAGACAGAGAGACAGACAGACAGACAGAGAGAATATGATAGAAAAAAGAGAGAATGAGAGAGCAAATGAGAACTGGAATGAGAGACAGGGAGAATGAAAGGAAACATTGGGTGAGAAAGAATGAGAAAGCAGGAAATTTTGAGGGAGAGAATGAGCATGTGATGTGGTGTGGTGTGTATGAGTGTGTGTTGCCCAGGAGGGACTTGAGCCTGAAGGGGAGAGAATAAAGCCCTATCTGTTATACTTTATAATCCTGGGAACGCACCATCTGTACAGCAGGCAGGAGAACATCCAATGTGCCAGTGTATAAAATTCCTAGTTTATGCTTCTTAATACCAGTCTGTAAAAATAACCGTCCAACTGGATGAGATCATAAGACAGATCATAAGGGGCCATATGCTGCACACTCTGTTTGGGGCTTGTTAGTATTTGAAGGACTTGAGCTCTGGGACCTGGCTGTTTCGGGAAGGGGAGGGAAACCAGTAGAGAAAGAATGAGAACGAATGAGCCAGAACTCTCAGTGTTGGTCACCACTTTTCAGAGCAGAAGGTAAAATCATCAACTGTTCAAATTGGTTTATGTCCCCAAAAGGACCATTTTAGTGGTAAATGAACACTAATCATAAAAGAGAAAAAACAAATTGAACTGGGATCATGTAGTTGTGGTGGTGTGAAGCCTGGGAAAAAGCTGGTGGCCATTGGCAATCTTCTTTTTTCTACCCCCCAGGAAAGCTTTGCAACAAGATGTAAAACTATAAGACTAGTACAACAGAGTGCTGAGGGAAGATGAGGAAGAGGTCTCTGTTATCTTATTTTTGAAAATCTCCTTTGAAGGGGCTACCTTGGCTACCCTCTCACTTCAGGGACATTCATCCTTTTGACTCAGAATGCTTTTTCCTAGTTCATCAAAAGGATGTATATCTGAGTTACCATACCAAGAATAGATTCAGGCTCATTGTATTATGGGAATGTAAGTAACGAGAGTTTCTGTATCCTTAATTTTAGATGAATCATTTTCTCTAGATGTGACACCAATATATAGTTCTTTCAGGCAATTCTAGGTTCAACAAACTAGAACTCATTTAACACTTATATTTTTAAATATGTGAGATAAAATTGAAGATTTGACCAGCATTTCTTCTTTTAGTGAACTGGACTTTTATTTACTAATTTCCAGTTCTCAAGATTTCTAACTTCTAAAGACACAGATTGTTCAACAAGCATTAAAATGAAAATGGCCAGTAACCCAGGAAAAGGAATAAAACAAAACTAATAGAACTGATAGGGATCACAAACCAAAACATGAATAAAAATGAAAAATCCATTTAGGATTTGACCTGAATGTAGTGGATGCTGTCTTATATTTCTCAGAGAGTTTCACAGTACTAGATAAAAATATCTAAATAGTATGGGGGGGGGGGAGAGAGAGAGAGAGAGAGAGAGAGAGAAAGCGAGCTCAGCTTGCCATGAGGAAGAACTGAGCTGAAATCCTGTCCCAGACACTTAGACTAGCTGAGTGCCCCTGGGAAACAGTGCCTGGCACATAGTAGGTACTTAATAAATGTTTATTGATTGATTGTCACCATCACCTATAAAATGGAGCTAAAATGAATTCCTTCACAAAAATGTCAAATGCTTTGAAAACTTTAAAGATTATAAGTATGTGACTATTACAAAGAATCTACCTAATAAATACTTTTGAATGTTGGATAACGGCAAAAAAAAAGAATGCGTTCTGAATATATAAAACATTCCTTTGTAATACATCAAAGTATTTGTTTTTTCCACAGATTTTTAGTTAGGCCAATATTAAAAGGTGAAAAATACATTTAGTTGATTGTATCTGACTGCAATATTATTTAGTTATTCATTTATTTTTTCCTTTCACTGAACCAGTTTGTTGATTTGAACTCATCCATTTAGTTTCCATTTTAATTTCTGGTTCTTCTGAAGTATAGCATGGTACAGTGGAAAGAGTATTAGATTTGGAGTCAGAAGGTCTGGGTGCTAGTCTTGCCACTTCCTACCTATATAATCTTGTGTAAGTCATTTAATGTCCTTGGAACTCAATTTCTTTAATTTTATGATTTTAAATTATTTAACATTTTTATTTTAAAATGAGTTAGACTAGATAACCCCCAAATCCTTTAAAAATTTAAAACAAGAGTCTTTTATAGTAATAAAAACTGGTTGATCACTTTATAGATTCTGTTTTTTCAGTGACGTAGGAAACATCTTAGCATCCATGGCTTGGAAGTGGAAAAGGGTCATCCAGATGGGAAGAGGGGCAGGGCCAATGTGAATTTTTTCCTTGGCTTAACTTGTGGAAACTATTGTCCTCTTCAGTGAATCCGTTGTACCTCTGGAACTTATTACCTGGAAAGCCAAGAGCACACAATTTCCCTGTGTCTATTTCATCACCTGTGAAATGAGGATTTTGATTTCAATGGTCTCTAAGATCCCTTAAAATTCTAAGTATATGATATATATACAAAATGCAGTCATGCTGGAGGCCACCCTGTGAAAGACTTCTTAGAGCCTGTGATACTCCAGAAAGACACCTGTTACCATTTGTAAAATATTTTTGATCCCCACCCCATGTCCTTTGACCACCATCCTCAATCATCTGCTTTTCTGTTACTTTGAAAGACTGAGGAGAAGGCATCCTGCAGTCAGCATGTGTGAGATCTCTCTGTTTTTTATGAGGTATACAGGTTGTATTTATTCCTAACTGACATATTGGGGATTTTTAATGGACTCATGTAACTGAAGTGTTACAATGTCTTTTCTGTATAACTCAGAAATAAAGAATATATCTTGCCCTTTACAGAGCATAACTGGTCCCCTATGTATCCAATCTAGGAGAAAGTCACTGAGGTGTTAAACTCATTATGCAAATTAGAATTTTTGTTTTAAAGTCCATTATGTCACATCTAACCCATCTTCTGGGAGCCACTGAAAGATGTTCTTTGTTTTTCCACTGTAACTTTAAATAACTTTGCCACTTTCCTTACAAGATGATTCCTTTGGAAATCTTAGCTTGAGGACAACAGTCTATTTCTAATTGTTCTTAGTAACTGTTGCTTTAGCAGTTAACCCATTCAAAGTCCAAAGAAACAACAAAAAAGAGATTATTTGTACATTTCTCAGATTCTTATTAGGACTTACCAAATCAGAAGCACATTCAGAAATTAGAAAGCACAATTAGAAAGATTTAGGGCTGATACCATGATTGGGTTTATACGCCTAAGAGATAATATTTGTAGCCTTGCTCTTTGTGGTGGCAAAAAAATTAGAAAAGGATGGGTGTCCATCGATTGGGGAATGGCTGAACAAACTGTGGTATCACTTCGTGATGGAATAATATTGTGCTCAAAAGAATAATGAACTGGAGAAATCCCATGCAAACTGGAAAGACCTTCAGGAATTGGTGCAGAGTGAAAGGAGCCAAACCAGGAGAACATTGTACACAGAGACTGACTGATACACTGTGGTACAATCAAATATAATGGACTTCTAGCAGCAATGCAATGATCCAGGACAATCTAGAGGAACTTGTGAGAAAGAATGCTATCTACATCCAGGAAAGAACTATGGGAGCAGAAATGCATTAGAAGAAAATGTGTGATCCATCACATAGTGTGATAGGGATATGATTAGGGTTTTGGCATTAAAAGATCACTCTACTGCAAATATGAATAACTTGGAAATAAGTTTTGAACAATGCTACATGTATAAGCCAGTGGAACTGCTTGGCAGCTCTGGAAGGAGGGGGCAGGAAAAGAGGGGAAATCATGAATCATTTAACCGTGAAAAAATATTAGAATAGGGCTAGTTTTTGGTTTCTGGATATACAAATCCCCAGAATTTAGTGGAATGCCTGTCATGTTAACTGAAAACTGTAGGAGTAGCAGCATTCAACTTTCTCTTTATTCAGAGGTTGACCTTCATCCCCCCAACATGGCCCATGGTCTAGCATCAATTGTCCATATACAACTGATGGATGGACCCTTCTTGAAGCCTGCTTCTTCACAACTGTCTAATTCATTGGTCAGACTAATCTCCTACCCCCCACAAGAAGCAGGTGGTTGCTATGTATTATTTTCCCATCATTCTCCAGAACTATTTTCTGTACCCAGGCTTTTAATTATTAGATGTAGGGATGTCTACATCACTCTAAAATTTTGTGTTTTTCTAAAACCAAATTTCATAGCAAGATCATATCCTCTTCCTTACTGCATTCCTTGCAATGATAGGAGCACCATACCACTGCTTGCACTTCTCCATGTTATTTTGAGTGGTAGACTCAGAATCATTAGATTATGTTTAATTATTCTCTGATATTGACTATACATCAGAAAAATGGCATAACATACCTAGTGAAGAGAAAACTGGATTTTTAGTCAACATTATTTCTGTCCCCATCTAAATAAAATTCTCATCTACATTGGACTATTCCATATATACCATTGAATTCATCACTTTTGTGTCTTTAAAGAGGCTGCTCCTCATGTCTATATAATATTTTATCTCTTCACCTACATCTTTGGCAGCACCTAATATTGCGCTTGAGATAGTTAAAAGAACGTTTTAAAAATACTGATTTATTATGTCTACCACCTGTAATAATATTTAACATGTATGTGGGAACTGATTTGTTGGAAGACAATTGTATTACTAATTTCTGACACAGCTGTCACTTGAGATAGACTTTTTGATAGGTTGATCAAAACCCAGAAACCTATGCATCTTCAACAATATCCATAGATAACGTAAAAGAAAATGATTTAGTGACCTATACAGGAGAAACCAAATGGATAAAGGATGTCCATTACCTAGGATATGACATAAAGTTGGATAAGCAGACCATTCACTTATTCTACCAACAATGAATCAACCAATATTTATGAGGCACATCCAATATACCAGGTACTGTGCAAGACTCTGGGAATACAAATACAAAGAATGAACCAATCCTTGCCCTCAGGAATTGAACATGCTATATAGATGGGGCAGGGATGTGTATACATGTAATAATATATTTAATTGTGTAGATCAAACACATTTCAGGTAAATATGAATTATATAGTAGGTGATTAGCTACAAGATAGAGAGTGCAGGTACTAGAATAGGTGGACATTGAGTTGGTCCAGGAATTGAACAGGAATCACCAACCCAGTTGGATTGCATTTAGAAAACTGGCAATTTTTTTAACCCATACCTCCCATGTTAGAATCAGTATTGTTTATTGGTTCCAAGGCAGGAGAGCAGTAAGGCTAGGTAAGGGGAGTTAAGTGACTTGTCCAGAGTCACACACCAAAGGAAGTTTTTGGACTGGACTTATTTGAATCAGAACAGTGGATAGAGTGATAGGCCTGGAGTTGGGAAGATTCTTTCTTAATTTAAATCTGGCTTCTGACACTTATTATGTGGTTGCTCCTTTAGTTTCCATTTTTTTTTTTGCTACTGTGAAAAGAATGACTATAAATATATTTTTTTACATGGGTTCTTTTCTTTCTTTGACTTCTTTGGGAGTCATATTTCTGGGGCAAAGGGTACACTTCTGTTATTTACTGGGCCTAGTTCCCAATTGCTTTCTAGATTTATTGGATTAATTTGAAGATCTACTATGAGTAGCTTAGTTTGCACATATATATTATACATGAAGACATTATTGTGTAATTGATAGAACTTTGGCCTCAAAGTCAGAAAGATCTGAGTTCAAGTCCAGCCTCTGATACTAATGGCAGTTTGATCATGAGCAAATTTATTTAACTACTCAGTGCCCTGGCAACTCCCTAAAATATAAATTGCAAAGAAATTTCTGGTCTGTATTAGTAGATGAAATTTTCTTACCTGGGAATTCCTTATATCAATGTCAGAGCAAGTCTAGTATTTTAATGTTTATAAATATATCTATAAGACATACATGCATTTATTTCTGTACACATATACATGTATAAAAACATACATGTTGCTGTTTTCTCTCCTGATGGGAGATGATTTATTTGAATACAGGAGCTATTTCACTTTTTTCTTAACATCCCCAGAAACTAGTGCAATATCTGACATATATAAGGTACTTAAATCTACTTGATTTATTGAAAGTAGAATATGCTTGATTGGCCCATTCTACTATTATAGACTTTCTTTGAGTCAATCTTGAAAACTTCTGATGGAATTGCAACTTTTTGATATGTTACCCAGATTACTACATACTCAGGTAATCAAATGTCTCTCCCCTCTCAGTCAGTGGAAAATAAGTAATGGAACTGGAGCAACAATCTCTTCAAAACTCATTATACTGAATACTTGTTTTCAGATGCCATAAAGCTCACCCAAAATGACTATTTCTTCTTAGAATATTTAAATAAAACTAGTGCATTGGTTGCTTTTATGTAAATTGGTACTTGGCAATGCCCTTAAGTATAGAATATTGTCTTTTACTCTTAAATAAGCAAAAAAATTGGTTTTTGTACATTGTAAATTAGGCAATTATTTTTTGAAACATAAACTTTAGCATCTACTTTAATTATGGAAAAATCTGAATGAGAAAATTTGAATTAATGATGTTTAGCCTATTGTATTTTAATTCAGCAACCATTTGCTGAACATTTAGTTGATTTGTATATGTGTAGAGAGCATACAAGGAAAAATTAAATCAAGGCTCCATCCATAACAAGTTTACTATCTGGAAGGTTGATGAGAGAACACAAACTACCATAATGTATGTTATAACAATTCATGGAAGTGTTCTAAGTTTGTCCCCTCTTCTTTAAAATGGGATATTGTAAATAATCCAAGAAATAACAGATCAAAAGTGCTGTGAATCATTTAGATTGCCTGGTGAAATCGAGGGGTTCAGTCTTTTAGAATAGAGAGAGAGGAAAAGAGAAGAGACCTCACTTCTCAAAGCAGGGTTCAGGGGAGACAGCTGATGTTTAGGGTTGGCTCAGAGAGCGAAGAGGGGGCTTGAAGATTTTCCCCCCCTTCTGCCTTCCCTCCTTAGATATGGCTACTTTCCCAGATTTGCTCTTGTCCCTCTTATCCCCCCTCCACTACAAAGGGTCTCCCCTTGATCTGTTCACTCACACTTGATTCACAGCTTGGGGAAAAGATAACTATTTTAATGTCAACTCAATCAGGATAATATAAAGAAATAACTGGAAGGGAAAGAATGGGAAAGGAAAGTAGGAAAAAGAGGGTCCCTGTTTCTATCTAAAACCCTTTCCCCTCCCTCCTTGAGTTTGGGGGGAACTCAGGCTTTGGCAGCCTGAGTCCCCTGAGAGATAGTCAGGTTGGTTGACCCTGGTTTTGACCCCTTGGCCACAGTTCAGACCCAGGCAACAGGAGCTGAGGTAAAGTCTGACAGAGATTCAAAAATGCCTTTTCTCAGGTTTTTTCTTCAATAGTCTTTTTCAATTGGGAAATGTTGGGGGGAAGAATTTCCAGTCACAAGCAGGAAAAAATGGGTAACCTTCAGGAGAAGTCTTATTCAACCTTCTCTCTTCTGCTTCTCTCAATTGAGAGTCCAACTCCTCTCCCAGCCAGAATCTTCTCCTTCTCAAGATTCCAAACTCCTGGGGCTCCACCCCCTTCAAGGTGATCAGTTCCACACACTCTTCAGCCTGGCACTTTCCTTATGTTTCAGCCTCTGTCACACCGGTACATAGAGTATAACTCAGTAGTAGGAGGTAAGATCAAAAAAGTGTTTGGACCCATATTATGATCCGATAGGAAATATGTTTTCCAGGGCATTTGCCTCATATATAGTAGATACTTCATAATTCTTGCAAATTGATCATTGTAGGCTTTGAATGCCAACTCTAATCTCTTTACCACAGGACTCTGATCATATTCCTTCCTTGCTTGAAAACTTTCAAAGACTCCTGTAGCCTTTAAGAAGGGAAATGAATGATGTGTCAATTGAAGTTATGTTTTAAGAATAATTTGGCAGAGACATTGAGGATGAGTGGAGTGGGGAGAGAGTGGTGATGGGTCAGGAAGCTATCATGATGGGGTTTGAGTGATTTTGGGATTTCTTTTACAAGACTCCCCACTTCTGGTTTCTTTTCACTGTTGTCTTCCATCTTTTCAGGTTATTCCTCAAACTTCTGGGCACTTATTTTATATACCTTTCTGACTATCCACTAATCTCTCCAAAACTAAATTTAGCTAATAACTAAAATGTTAATGGCTAAAGAGGAATATATGAGCCCAGCTGGCAGTATTCATGGTTTAAAAAGGCAAAATCAAAATTCCTCCAAATTGATTGATTAATTGGGCAAACATTTATTAAGCACTTTGTGAAAGTCATTGTGCTTCAATACAGGAGATACAAAGAAATGCAAAAACAGTTTGTGTCTTTAAGGGGCTTCAGATTTAATGGGAAGACCATTAAAAGATTCCTGAAGAGGGTAATATTTGAATTGAGTATTGAAGGAAGTCTAGAATGCTAGACTCATACAACAAGAGGTAGAAGTGGAAAGGGAGTATACTCCAGGCATGGGGCATATCTGATGCAAAGCTCCCTGTGGAAAGAGGTGATGGTGCTGTGGTCAAGGAACAGCATGTCTGTTCATCTAGGTTGAGGAGAGGAGTAAAATGTAAGAAAACTGGAAAGACAAGAAAATGCCAGGTGTGAAGAAATTTAAATGCTAAAGAACTTTCTATGTGAAATTTCTTGAGTATAAAGACTAAAAGAATGGTGAAATAGCCTTTGGAAGGGCTGATTCTTTGGGTCTCAGAGCTCTTGCTGAAGACTACTTTAAATCAAATTAAAAAGGTGATACCTTTTTTTTTTTGCCTTCTTTTCCTTCTGATAAGGTTGTCTCTGGTCAGAGGGCATAATGAGCTTGCTCTTTGCAGATGACCTGCCAGGTTTGAATGGGAATTTAATTCAATGTGACACCTCTTTTTTTTATCTTGGACTATCTGGTTTGGATGACTTAAAATTTTTTTTTAACCATAAATTCTGCTTCTTAAAAACAGTCTTCCCATCTCCCCTATCTTCTGGTCACCTTCTCCTGCCTTCCCTGACACCTCTGAGAACTAACCTATGAGTACTAATAATCCTGAAATTATTATCCTTCCAGGCCTATGGTGTGAATGGCCACTGACCCCATTAATCACCTTAGCTTTCTATCCAGAGAAAAGGGTTAGTCTCTCACTGGAATGCCTGATGGTAAGTAATGACTCTATTTCTGCTTGAATGGGTTTGATTGGACACTAATTTACTCTCCCCCTTCTCATAACTCAGCCTGAGTTCACATTGCTTGCTTTGACCAGCTCTCACAAATTTGCTGTTAAAAGGATTTTCCTGGGGCAAACAAGGATGGAGACTAGTTCTAACATGTGCCTGAGCATATTTGTGTGTGTGTGCACGCACATGTGTGTGTGTTCGTGTCTGAATGTGCAGGAATACACTTGCTCTTCCTTTCCTGCTGTCTTTGAGATAACATACTGAAGAGGGGGTGTTTTGTATAACTGCAAGAAAAAGCCCATGTTCTGATTAACATAATTTATTGCCCTTCCACACGCTCAAACAACAACTGATGACTCACTTGTTTTGCCATTTGCTCAGAGTGCTGCTATTTTTGAAGAGAATTTTTTTCTCCCATTTTCTTTAAAATTACAAAATTGGTGGTGATTCCTTGCATATGAATAGATTTAGTGGGTGATTTTTATGCTGGAGCTACACTCTATGTTGTATTTGCTCTCTTTTCTAAAGGTTTTATAAACAAATTAGTTTTATTTTCAATTGCAAACTATTGTTCTATGTTCAGTTGAGTCCAAATATATTTTGATCCTCTATGCTTACATATTTATTTATAGATCTATATATTTTTCATCCTCCTCCCATTTCCACTCCCATTCTACTCATCTCCTAAATTTTAATGGAGTTTTATAAGTGCAATCAACATTACACTTTTACCATAGTTAGTGGAACTTAAAACTTTCTATATAATATTAATTTTCTATATACTACAAATTGAATTCATATTACAAAAGCATGATTTATATTTTCATTGATGCTTATCTCTAGTAAGGGCAACTGTGGGTGTCAGTTCCCTAAAATAGGCATTGTCATTTCATCCTGTTGGTCATCAATAGTTTTATCGCTTGTTCCCTTGCTTTGACTTTCTCCTTCTCCCTTCCAAAGTCTTCCTTGCCATACAATTTCTGCACTTCTCTGGATAACACTACTATAATTGTTGAGTGCACTCACTTTCTGTAAAACACATTTTTTATCATACTTTTCCTCTCTGATTAATTGCAATAATGCATTCTATGGCCAACATAATGTTACTGAGCATCAACTATCTGTAAAGGACTTTGCTAAGTTGTGTAGGAGATAGAAAGATGAAAGAGACCTGGTCTCTGCCATCAAGGTACTTACAATGACAACACATTTGAACAAATTCAGAGAATCACGAAATATCAGAACTGAAAGAGACCTTAAAGGCCATCTACTACAATCCATATGGGAATAGAAATTCTATCTACAACCCGCTGACAAGTGGCCATGAAGAGTCTGGTAGAACTTACTATACCTCCAATTACTGTCTAGTGGTCCTAATTATGAAGTTGTTTTTTCTTTTATTCATCCTGAATCTTCATCTCTCCAACTTCTGCCCATTACTCTTACTCCTATGAGCTGAGAATAAGTAAAGCAAATCTAATCTCATTTCCATGTGATAAGCCTTTAAGTATTTGAGGATAGGTATCACATCCCTCTGAAGTCTTCTTTCTACCAGGCTAACCAGCTAGTTGTTGTATAGCAGAGTTTTAAGTTCTCTCATCTTTTGGATTCCTCTTCTCTGGACCTGTTCTGGTTTGTCAATATCATTCTTAAAAATGTGCCTCTGAGATCTGAACAAACAATTGGAACAACCTGGATTCATGGCACATGCCTATAAACCTACTGGTAGGGAAGACTGTGGTGGATCATTTAAGTGTGGGAATTCTGAGCTGCAGAAGGGCTAAAGCTAGTGTATATTCATTTAGTCCTGGACCAATATGGTAAGCCCTTGGGATGGAAGGTGATGGCAGGTATCAGGATACCTAAGGATGGGGAAAGTGGTTCAGGTGAGAAATATTGCAGATCCCAGATGGACTATGAATAGTGACTGTCCTTCTAGCCTGGGCAAAATAGTGAAATCCAGTCTGAAAACAAAACAAAACAAAAAACAAATAACAGTTTTGTTTATGATTTGTCTAGGGCAGAACATAATATGACTATAACAAGTTTTGTTCTGGATATTATGTCTTTCAATAGGAAATCCTTTTGAACAAGACTTTTTCTTTGGACTGAAATATCATACTCTAGATTTGCATGGATCCTAAAGGCCACTAAAATCCTTGAATCCTTTTCCCCATGAACTTTTGCCTGCCTATTATAGAAACAAAGTAGTATAGTGAAAAATTCATTGTTTAGTCATTGACTGATTTGGGTTTGGGATTCAGTTTTGCCAATAGCTATGATTAGTAAATTATTAAAAGTTTTTATGTTTTGATTTTCTCACCTCTAAAATCTGGGTTTTGGACTGGATTGTCTCTATGATCTATTACAAATCTAAAGTCTGATAAAGATATTTTATCTCCCAAGTGCTTTCTGTGTATTTTTTCATCATGCATAAGGGGAATAGGAACTTATTTCTGAAGTAGTAGGAATTTAGGGCAAAGGTATTTAATTCTTCCCTCCCTACTGTTTTAACTGCCAAATTCATCTTTGAGACTCATCAGAGTTTCAAGATAGTTTACATAGTTTGGTTATCCAGCCTTGGACATGACACTAATGGGAATGGAAAGAAACTCACTGCTCTAGCCAAATTAAGGGTAGGAGTGGTGATAAAGTCATACAAAGATCTTAATGTTTGTCTGGTCAACCCATTTTTGCTGGTTAGGCATGGTTGGGGTCTATGTGAGAAAATACTGGAATATATGTTAATTAGATCTCAGACATATTAGCCTGGGCAGTCTTGTTCTTTAAGGAAGAAAATCCAGCAGTAGATGACAGTTTCACCAGATGGTATCTTTGGAAGAAGAATGGAATGACCGCTATGGAGGTGGAATGAAGCAAAAGTGTAACTCTAGTGGATGTTAATTAATGAATACTTATTAATCACTGACTATGTGCCAGGCACTTGACTATGTGCTGGTGATTCAAAGAATGGTAAAAAATCATTTCTGCTCTCAGGGATCTCAGTCTAATGGGGGAGACAACCTGCAAACAAGATATAACCAGGATAATTCGAGAATAATCAACTGAAAGAAGGCACTAGAATTAAAAGTGGTGGTAGTAAGGAAAGGCTTCCTGGAGAAGGGAGGATTGGGGGGGTACTTGGAGGAAGCTAGAGAAGACAGGAAGTATAGATAGAGAGAGAATTTCAAGAATGGGGGACAGCTAATGAAGACACCCTGTGTTGGGATCTGGAATATCTTATTTGAGGAATAGTCAGGACAGTGTTGTAATGCTAGAAACCTGAATCATGGGAGGAATGCTCTTTCTTTCTCTTATATAGACAATAGAATTGAAGTATGGGGAGCAAATGGTCATACAGCTTTTCTTGTCTTTAGAGTCCTCATTTGTAAAATGAAATGGTTAGGGCAGTGATTTCCAAGGTCCCTTTCATGCTCTCATTCCTTTTCTAGTCTCTAAAGTCCATCTCAAGAGGCCTACAATACTTACTGAATTAAAATATAATTGAGAAATATTTGACAAAATAAATAAAAATTTAGTAGACCCCGGATGATGCTAATATGTAGTTTTCTAAGTCAACTTATAGTCCACTGGAAAGTTTAGGGCCTTCTATTTCTATTTGAGTTTGGTACCATGCCTTCTCTCACTTTTCAACCTAATCATCTGTCCTGCTTTTTAAAAATTATTTCATGTTCTCTACTTCACTTACCATGTTCATTTTAATTGTTGTAAGAGACTTCTCCAGTAGTCTCTAATAACAGATAGGATTCTCCCATTTCTTGTTTACATTAGTGGTAGAAATGATAGAAAAAAATTCAAGGTTTCTTCCATCCTCAATTTTGTGTTCATTGTTTTCATTTCCTAGTTTATTATCAGATGAGTTCTAAACCAAGTTTCAGTTCAAAATGTAACCACTTTGCAAATTTTCTCATTTATTAAAAAATAAAATTGGAGCTGAGCATATAAACATAAGCACAAAACAATATTAGAACAGTTCTGAATATTTTTTGTGCTATGGCCTTTTTTGGCAGTCGAGTAAGACCTATGGACCTCTTCATAGAATAATGTTTTTAAGTAATTGATGGAAATGCTAAATTCCATTTAGAGGTTAGTGAAAAAAAGATGTACTTTTTTTCCCACTCAATTTCACAGATCCCCTAGGGGATCTGTGCATTGCAGGTTAAGAACCCCTGCACTAGAGGAACTTATAAATAATCTAAGGGTTATGGGCCAATGAAGGGGAGAAAAATGTATGCAATTAAATATAATATAAAGGAGAGTGAGCTGAGTGAAGAGGAAAAGTTCTCTGACAAATTTCAAAGTGATAAAAATCAACTTAAACTTGTGGTGGTCAGATAAGGCTCAGTACAGGAAGAAGGGGTTGAGATAGACCCTAAAGAAAACAAGAGCCTTGAACAGTGAGGGAGAAGGGGATAGAAGCTTATAAATAGTATGAACAAAAGCATGGTAATGGGAAAGGGCCGGATGTAAATAGGGAATGAAGAATGGTTCCATATGACTGGATCTTAAAAGTTTATGATTTTGAAAGATCTTGAATACTATAAGCAGTTTGCACTTAATTTTGTAAGCAATGGGGATCCCTAAAAGATTTTGAGCCATGAAATGATATCAATTAAGACTGCATAATTTGAAGCCTTGCCATATAATAATTAGGTGAAGTAAAAGAAGACTTTGGGGATGTAGAATAGCTATTTTTTAAAAATTAGGACTATAAAAAATTAGGTGTTATTTAGAAAAAGAATTTCTCTCTTTTATCTCTAGAGGGCATAACTATGAAAAATATACATAACTAGCATATTTAGGCTTGGTATAAAGGAAAAAAATTGAATAAAATGCCATTAAAAATGGAACACAGAAATGATCCACAGTTTTAACTTTTATTCCTGACATCCTTCTTTGGTCAGCCATGGAGAACATTGAGCTTTCTACCTAAGTGCGCATGTGAGATATGAAATAATTAGGTTACAATAGCAATTTCCTACTCAAATTGAAAGCTTGCAGAGCAATTGTCAGGAACCAGAACTTGTGCTTTCTCCTAAGCAAGAACACTCTTGCTGACTACTCTTAAAAATGTCTTTTTACTGCCCACTGGATGTCATCATCAGAGCTAGGATGAGCTACTGTGTATGCGTATATGGGGGTGTGGGGGTCATTCTGCTCCTTGGTGGAATAGGGAAAAAGATAATCTTATCTGAAAAGCTCTAAATCTTTTAGCATCTGTAGTCCTATATTTTAAAGATTTAAATAAGTTTTAGGAGTTGGACTTGGGAAAGCAAAAAGTCACTTTGAAATCTAGTAATAAACAATGATGTCCATAAATACTCTGGTCTCTCTAGGTGACCGTTTATGTTCATGGCTAATAGTTTCAGAGTAATGTGGAGAATGCTTCTGATGGGTCAGAGATGACTGTGCCAGGTGTTTGTGTTTGCATGCACACACATGGATGCATTGGCATGCACATCCACACACACACAGACCAGTATGTTGAAATTCACAGATATTAGAGAGAATAGAAATTTAGGGGAGTCTTTCCCTGCTGGATTGTGGTAAAGGGCTTGATGGATGATAAAGGGGGGGCTGAGAGCCTTCTGGAGCTGGCTGAAGAGCCAGAATTCTACATGGACAGTAGAGCTGTCTAGGTTTTAGGGGTATTTGTAAGGAAATTCGCTTCTTTGGCCAGCAGCGTATTTCCTTGGACCACACAACGCTGTGGAAGCACAGTTAATCTTAGAAAATGACTGTGTCCTATAATGGAGGTCCTCCTTGCATGCTGAGTCTCACATATGTCTGTATAGAAGAGATTCTGTCCCTGCTGTGGTTATGTCCTTGAACAAACCCTCTGAATTCCATACCTCTGGGATATGGGCTACTTAGCAGTGGTTCCATGAAGATATAGTATGTTAGCAGCACGTTGGTGCAGTGGTGGATGGAGTACAGGATCTGGAGGTAAGAACACTTGAGTCCAAGTCTTGCCTCAGACACATACTAACCATGTACCTTTGTGTAAGTCAATTAACCTGTCTGCCTCAGTTTCCTCATGTGTAAAATGGAGATAATAATAGCACGAAAGATTTATAAAACCTTAGAAAAATAAATAAATGTTATTATTATTTTATTACCAGAATTGGGGAAGCAGCTATTTCAAATAGCCTCAAGAAAGACATCATCAGATCCTTACCACCCTGAGGCTGACTACAGGAAGCTTATGAAAGCCAAGAGAGACAAGGCATCTGTTTTAGTGTTCCATAAATTGATGCTTAGATTGTGGCTATAGAGCTGAATGTGTTGACATTCAGGAGAGTAGAAGAGGCAGGTGAGCCCTCTTCATGGCTTGGGAATGTGCCCCCAAAGGGTCTGGTTGCCTGTATGGCTTCTTTTATGTGTCTATGTTTATATTTCCATATGTTTCCTGTCTTCTTAGGGAAAGTCTCATTCATTTGGCATTGCTGTAAGCTGCTCTAGGTCTTAAAGGGTCAAGGACACAGCTGGGTGATGATGACTCTAGTGGTATTCTTTGTGATGCTTTTTCTATTTTATTCTTTTGGCCATACATATATCAAGGATCATAGGACCCAGGTAGTTAGTGTCTATGAGTCCCTAAAACACTAAATTGTGTGTGTGTGTGTTTTAAACACAATGACCAACTATTACATTGGAACTAATAAAAAACTATCCATTTGAAAGTTGTTTTAAGTAGCTGTGTTAAGTAAAATCAAATAATTTTCTGAACATTAATGAGGAAACTTGTGTAGGGTTAATGAATCCTGGGCTATCTTAAGAACCAATTTTAAAAAGCAAAAGATTAAAAAACAGTTCAGAGAATCTTTAGTTTTTCAACTACACTCTGCAGGCACATATTCAGGTTATCCAGATAACAGATTTCTCTTTGTTGCTTCATTATTTTTCTTTTTTTAATAATTATCACATGCTAAATGATTTTGGGGATGTAGTTAGGAGGGGCATTAGTATCTTGTTTTATTTGCTATGAGTTTCAGAAGGAGTTAGAAACACGGTAACCTTGGAAGTCTTTCAATTCAAATAAGCTTTATTTCCATTTTTTAAAAGATAGTTTTTAATTGGCCATGGAAATGAAAACGTCTACTCCAAAGTAGAAAAATTAGAAAAACCTTCTGGAAATAATTTAACTTCTTCAATACATTTTGTGACAGTATCAAAATAATTGGGTGAAGACTCTGGGTTCAGGGAAAGAAATTATGAATCTCTTATGTGATTAACACCCCTAATACAGTATCTCTAGACAGAGCACACAACAGTTTTATCATTGCTCTGCCAATAAACTTTCAAGCTACCCTCAGGGGTGAAATTGCCTGGGTAGGGAAAGTAATTTGATCTTGGAGTTGCTTTAATCAATGTGCTTCTGTTAAGCAAATATTTCCAATTTTTCAGCAACATAGCTCACTGCGTAAATTTCTCCATGCTGCCAATACACTGAGTGGGCACCATTAATTTCCATCGATGGAGCTAGAGTGCTATACTTTCTTGGGCTCACTGATGGCTGGTGGGAAGTTGATAGGATTGTATTTGGTGGGAAGTTAATAGGATTGTATTTGATAAATGACATAGGCCAAATGATGACCTGTTGGTAATACAACTTGCACTAACTTGCTTAGTGTGAACAACCAGCCTTGAAGTGCTACCTATTTTGGTTACTCTGAAAAGTTCAACTGCCTGAGATTTGCTGCAGGCCATTTTTATTCTCAAGGGTTAGCAACAAAGAGAGCTTTGAGCCAGGAAATGCATATTAATAAACCAAGCAGACTTTTGCATGCTCCAAGCTGTCCAGAATTGTATTTTTAAACACTGTCACCTCAAGATGAAAAGCAGGGGATAGAAATTGGGTGGCCTGTTAAATCATTTAAGATGAAGGGGAAAGAGTAAAGTGATGGAATTTGTCTTCTATCTTTATCTCTGGGTCATCCCCTATAATATCATCTTTAGTTTTTTGAGGCATAGAAATAACTTTGGAATGTTCTGGGCAAGATGAATATAATTTTAAAAAACCCTATTACCTTCTGTCTTAGAAAACTTTGTATTGATTCCAAGGCAGAAGAGTGGTAAGGACTAGGCAATGGGAATTAAGTGACTTACCCAAGGTCACAGAGCTAGCTAGGAAGTGTCTGAGCATAGATTTGAACCCTGAACCTCCCATCTCTGGATCTCAATCACCGATAATATAGTTTTAAATGGCTTCAATCATTCTTTTAGCCACTAGTCAAGATCAGTCAGTGAAAAAAATCATAAATTCCCTCATTTCCAAATTTATTTTGAAATATTGAAAATAGCAAATATTATTTTGTTATTTTAAGATTTACAAAATTATTTACATACATTATCTTAATTGACCTACATAAGGGCAGAGACTGTCTTTTGCTTATTTTTGTATCCTTAGGACTTAAAACAATCCTTGGGACATAGTAGGTGCTTAATAAATGTTGAATGACTGACTGACTGAGATAAGAAGACAGAATAGTTACTTCTTTATGACAAACAGTCCCTGCCATCAAGGAGCTTATTTTCTTACTAAAATGAGAGAGAATGGTTGCCACAACTAAAATCAGGTTTGTCATTGGTTTGGTGAGTTGAGTTGTAGGACAGTTGGTGAATAGGTACTTTCTAGGAATGGTAGTGTGGATTGAATTGGTGGAAAGTGGAGATGAGAAAATTAGATTTAGCTATCTCCTGCTTATAACAATTAAGATACTTAGTCTGACAAAATCAGGAATGTCTATACCCATACTTAAGGATGAAGTATTCAGGAGTCCAGCCTTTGATAGACATGTGCAGAAAACAGCTAACAGACCCCTGCACTGTCCTAAGTGAAGTTTAAGTTACCATTGGTACAGATGAGATGCAGGAAAGTGATGTACAACTGTCCATATATTTTGCATCACTTCCTCTCTTTCCCTGGAGAGGTAGATCTGGCTGGTCACTTCCTGTGAGCAGACCTGGGCACCAGTTCGATCCTGGAACTCGAACCTGTAGGAGCTCCCTCAAACAGCTTCCTTGAGATGGTCATGTGGTGAGTGATAAGACTGACTCTCTTTTCTCTTGGCTCTCAGGGGAGGCCCCCGTGGCCAAAGCCTTGAACTCCTGCCTGGCTCAACCTTAGCCAGAACAGTTTAAATTAACTCTTTTCCTCTCTCTTTCTCTTTCTTAATTTCTTTCCTCTATATTAATTAAAATCACCATAAATTTCCAGCTGACTTGTGTATTTTATATGGGATTTCCTTGGTGACCAAATTAATTTAGATTTTAAGTCACAACTATAAAATTATCCTTACAGAGGCCAGGTCATACGAATGGTGGTATGGCATGAAGATGGCCAGAGAGCAGCAGCTGCCACATTAGCCAAATTAACCAAAAAGGAGCGCAAGAAGGCAGACTTGCTTGTTATGATGAATGCTCACCAATCAGAACTGGGGCAGGGGTGTTGGGAGATCCCAAGGGAGGCAGAGGCAGGGATACAAGGGAAGGTTGAGAAGATGGTCAGAAAGCATACTGGAATTGAAATGGGAACACTTGCTCATGAATCCCATCTCTTTGGATCTGATTGACTTATGTCAGAATGAGGGGGTTGGACTAGAGGATCTTGAAGTCTAAATCCTCTGACCTTATAAAATGTTTAGGCTTTTATAATGACAGCAGCTCACTCTTATGCAGCACTTTTCTCCAGGGCAACTCGGTGATAGGGTAGATGGGTTTCATTATCATAGTTTTACAGATGAAGAAATTGAATGTCTGAAAAAGGTAAAATAGCTGGTTTACACAGTCACAAGCTCCAAACAAAAGAGGCAGAAGGGAGTCATGAAGAGAGAATTCACCTCCAAGTATTTAGGAAGACATTGCTTTCAAATCTTCTTATGACATATTCGCTCTTACCCAGGGGAAGTCATTTAACTTCTTCTGGACACTAGGTCGGTCATCTACCATCCAAATAGAAATGAGGGCCATTACATATGTCTGTGGTAGCGTATTCAAGAAAATGTGGGATTTAGTTGGAGATTATCTTGTAGGCTACCCTGTTCCTAGAGCTGAGCATTGCCAGAGGACAGGTGCTCATTCTCCAGACTCCCCCTCCCCCCTACAGCCTCAGGCCATTGCCCATATCAAGGTTGTGCTTCCCAACAGTATTTCAACTCTTCTACCAGTCCTTCATGGGTGGCCTAGTGTTCTGTTTCTGGGAGTGTCCCCAGATTATGATCTTGCCTGGATTAAAGACAATTATTACTACTTTGATAGTTTTGTTTTATTCAGGTTGACAAAAACCCCACATTATCATATTCTATATTCTATTCTATTATTTTATTTTGTTAAATATTTCCTAATTCTGTAGAATCTGATTCCTGCAGTAGCCTGCGTGGGCTGCATGTTTGATACCTATGCTCTAGGCAATTTTTTAAAGATGACCAGTTTCAGAGAAAGTTGCCAGGGAAGGGAGAAGTAGGTATCCTTATCTAGAAATTCCTTCTATTAATATAATTGCAGATTTAGTCTCTCTATATAAGCTGAAAGTGTTGGCTCTGATTTTTTTGAATTCATATCACTTTATTTTCTAAAAAGCCTTTCTTGCAATCAAGAAAATATAATAAAAAACCATACAATTTCCTCATCTCTACAGAGGATGTGAGTTGAGGCTGGAGGTTATGAAACACTACAATATATAGTATATGTTGGTGTTCACCTGAATAAGGCACTTCCTTTGTGACCATTTGCCAGAGCATGATGGCAAAAGAATAAATGTCTGCTTCCTCAGTCACTGTTTCTCCTTTGAGGAGCTCTGGGGCCAGTGTGTGTATGTACTGCACCTGTAGTGATGGTGGGAGCTCAGACCCAATGGATTTTCTAACTTTTGAGAATACCTGAAGTTCCTAATTTTGTAGACTTCTTGCTTCCTGATCAAGATGTTGGCTGGCTTGAGGCCAAATGGTTGATGCCTTGAGAGCGGAGGAAAAATGGGCCACTGACCACATTGAAGCAATACTGCTGACATCTTTCCAGATTGAAGGGCTCCTTGCTACTGGGATTTGAACTCAGGTTTTCTGTGATCATAGAATGTAGAGCTGTATCATAGAATGTGAAGGACAGCTAAGTGGCTGACTGATAGAATGCCAGGTCTAAAGCTAGAAGATAAATCTTCATGAATTCAAATCTGT
Source organism: Monodelphis domestica (assembly GCF_027887165.1). Taxonomy (NCBI): domain Eukaryota; kingdom Metazoa; phylum Chordata; class Mammalia; order Didelphimorphia; family Didelphidae; genus Monodelphis; species Monodelphis domestica. The sequence continues at coordinate 134,807,722 of NC_077227.1, forward strand.
ACTATGTGACCCTGGACAAGTCACTTAACCCTGTTTGCCTCAGTTTCCTCATGTGTAAAATGATCTGGAGAAGGAAATAGCAAATAGCAAACCACTCCAGTTTCTCTGCCAAGAAAACCTCAAATGGGATCATGATGAGTTGGAAATGTCTGAAATGACTGAACAACAAATCCTTATATTTAAGTCACTAATTTTTCACTGAAGAACCTAAAACTCAAAAAAATAAACCCAAAGATTGAGTAGTAGAGTTTGGATTCTAGCCTGTGTCTGACTCTTTCCACTGGGCCATACTGCTTCTTCCAATATGACACTTTCCTCTGATTACTCCATTAAAGACTAATCATCATCTTTAGGTTGGCCAGTCACAATGTGGTTATTAAAGTTGGATTATCTGACTTCCATATTTTGTTTAAAAGACCATTTTACTCTCAAATCCCCAGATGAATAGTTTGAGAATAGAGAGTAAAGTGACTTTAGTGTCAGGAAGATAACTCTAACACAGAGTGACAGTATGACTCTGAACAAGTCACTAAACATTCCAATGCTCCAGGGAGCTTACTGAGACCCCAAGTTGCAGAGCAGGTACAGACTTGCCTTAGTAGAGAGTATTTCCTAGCCAGCAGTTTTGTATGCTTATGAAATCCCAGCTCTGGTCCAAATACAAAGTCCCTAGAGAACTCTTAATTGTGTTTGAAATGTGCACTTTTTTTTCACTATCCCTGCCTGTCTCCAGACTTATTACAATTCTTATGTGGAAAAAAAAAGTTCATTTCCCAACATCTGCTCTGAACTCAACAGTCTGGAATGATCAGGTGTGCTGCTCTTGTCCCATGTCACCAGTTTATAAAAATAGTAGTTTGGAAGGAACTTACAGATAGGACACTACTAGGATTTTGGTTGTTACATGCAGCTGCTCTCTTAACGAAATTTTGCCAAGAGTATGCAGGATGTTTTGTTTTGTTTTGCCTTGTCTTGCTTTCTTCTAAATTTCTGTTAGTTTTTATGTCTATGGAAAATCTCTGTCTGGAATGGATCTAATATTTTGGATACTTGTGTGACCAAATATTTTGCCAACTGGGGCCATCACAAATGCCACTGAAGACTTAAAAAACCCCCAATTTATTTCAAATTCTCATTCTGTATCCCATGAAATATAGAGTAAATATTATTTGAAATTTTGGGATAATTTGGTATTTATGTAAACAGGTAAACTTCTGCTTGTTCCACCCTCTATTAATTTGTATAAACCTTTCATAGAGTTGATTAATAGTAGTAGGTCACTTTTAAATAGTATTTTACAGTTTACAAAGGGATTTCGAACATTATTTTATTTGGCCCTGATAGCTTTGTTAGGTGCAAATGTCTACCTCTACGCCATAGCTGCCCAGCACAAACTTTGTGCAAGTCTTAAAAATATTTAACAAAGTAAAAAGAACTCTGAGTTGTGAGCCAGAAAACCATGATCTGTTTTGGATCCGCCATTTTACTTGTGAGGTGGTGTCCTACCAACTTAGTTTCACTGATCCTCAGTTTCCTCATCAAAGGAAAGAATTGGACTAGATGAACTCGAAGGCTCTTTGCAGGTGAACATTTTACTGTTCAAAGAGTTTTCTGCCACAGAGGTGGCTTCATTACTTTCAGTGTAGAAATTGCAGTGCGAGTGTTGCTAAGCAAAAGAAAGCTTGACCTTTCACAAAGAATTGGAATCATAGCTAAACCTAGCCATATTATAACACAAGAACAGAATAATTGAATGATCTCTAATTAGAGGACTCTATTATTTTCCCATGTAGACAGTTTCTACTTGGATGATTATAAGTCAATCAAACCTCAAGCATTTATTTATTTATTAAGCATCTACTATGATACAGGAAAAAACTCATTTGCTAGAAATGAAAAGAAACAAATGAAAATGTTGGGACTTTCATGGAGCTGACATTCTATTGGGAAAGATGACAAATGCATGCATGTGTACATAAAAAAAATACCAGGAAATTTGTGGTAGAAATAGCCCTAGAACCTGGGACCTGGGCAAAGGTTTAATTTGAAAGGAAACAAGGAATCCTTTTTTTTTTTTTAATTCTTACCTTCTGTCTTACAATTGATATTAAGTATTAGCTGCAAGGCAGAAGAATGAAAAGGATTAGGCAATTAGGGTTAAGTGCTTTGCTTAGGGTCACACAGGGAAGTACCCAATTTGAACCCAGGACTTCTTATCTCCATGCCTGGATCTCTATTCATTGAGCCATCTAGTTGCCCTTAAAAATAGGAATTTTAAGAGGCACGGATGAGGAAGGCATGAATTTCGTGCCATTCCAATCCCATGAATAGGCAGTGCAAAATAAAAGATAGGAACGGGGGCAGCTGGGTGGTTCAGTGAATTGAGAGCCAGGCCTAGAGGCAGGGAGGTCCTGGGTTCAAATGTGGACTCAGACACTTCCTAACTGTGTTACCCTGGGCAAGTCACTTAACCCCCATTGACTAGCCCTTACTGCTCTTCTGCCTTGGAACCAATAGACAGTATTGATTCCAAGAGGGAAGGTAAAGGTTTAAAAAATAAATTAAAAAAATAGATAGGAAAGAGTGTCTTGTGTGAAGTACATCAAAAAGATCAAATTGACTCCTCCTCACAGAATATACACTTTTTGAGAGCAAGGACTCTATCATAATTTTGTTTTTAGATTCCAAGCCCCTAGCACAGTGCCAGTAATTAATTAATAAGCAATTAATAAATGCTTGCTGAATGACTGACTGACCTTAGAGTACATAAAGGGGAACAATATTTAATAAAGTTGAGACGCTCAGGTATTGAAATACTTTATCTATCTGGGAGTCATCTACACAGAGGTGGTAATCACATGCAGAAGGTGAATTGACCAGCTGTTTAAATAGAGAGAGAGAGGAAAGAACCTTCCAGGGCAACCAAAGATAGGAAGTTTAATAAGTTTCAACTAAATCTAGTAAAAGAATCCGGGAAAGATGGAACGTGAACCACAATAACAACAAAACAATGTCATGAAAACCAACGGAGACTCTCCAGAAAAAGATGGCCCCAAATGTCAATAAATGAAATATTTAAAGTGGCTAACTTTGCTTTGCTACCTTCCTCTCCTGTTTTGTCACATCTCCTCAGGAAATACAAATTAGGTTTAACAGAAGTCAAAGCAAAATGCAATGAAGTTTAATCTGCTGGGACAAAAATCCCATGATATCCACAATATCCATAATCCACAATTTTGCATGGTTCATGTCATTGTTCTCTTTGTACAAATGAGAAGTTATGCAATTAGATGCCAGTATTTGCTGACATTTCTATTGTTTTGTTAAAGGACCATTTTTGAGTAATATCCTAATATTTATGCTGTATCTGTAAAAGAAAATAGAAGGTTGATCATGCCACCATACTGGTCAGCCTACATCTATTTAATCTGAGAGAATTGAAATTGTGGTGAGAAAAGCGAAATTTGTTTTCTATAGGCATTCAGTAGGCTGGAGTTTATTTTTTTAAAACCCTTATCTTCTGCCTGTATTGGGTCCAAGGCAGAATAGCAGTAAGTGCTAGGCAATGAGGGTCAAGTGACTTGCCCAGGATCACACAGCTGGGAAGTGTCTGAGGCCAGATTTGAACTTAGGACTTTCCATCTCTGAGCTACCCAACTGCCCCATGGAGATGATTAAAATGAAGAGAAGACAGTAGGTGTATTTGAGTGCCTACATGTATGCGTGTGGTCATGGTTTTCTAATATGTGAATGAATCACAAAAAGGATGGCCTTTTCTGGTTTGCTCTGGAGGACAGAATTGAGACCTGTGGGTGGAACTCACAAAGAGGAAGATTTGGGCTCAGTAGAAGGAAGAACTTACCCCAAATTAGAGTTATCTGAAGAGGAACAGGGATTTTTAGTTAGATAGTGAGTTCACTGTCCACGGAAGTGTTCAGGATAATTGAATGAGTAGTTTCTAAGGAAAATGTGGAGAGAATTTCTGAATATACTAAGTTAGACTAGATAGCTTCTAAGATTCCTTGCCATTTCTGTGGCTCTTTAAGTAAAATGAAATCCAAGGGAAAAGGAATATTTTAAAGCAATTTCTCCCTCCTTAAACTATTTTTATTACTCATATTAAGTTGCTCAAATGTATATTTTCCAATAAAGTGTTACTACTTTTCAGTAATTCTTACTAAGCCCAAATCATTAGCAAGTATAATTACTTTACACCATATTCGTGATTGAAAATTACTAAGCACTTTGCAATTATGTGTTAAATTGTAAGCAATGGCCAGTAAAAAGCACACTTTCCTTTAAATTCATTATGCAAAGGGTTAGCAATTTTATTGGGAGAATGAAGCATGTGAGAGCTTATGAATGTAAGAATGTTTGTCTAGTTATACTCCTGCTAGCCCTGCATTTGGTCTTCCAAGAGTGGTAGTTTTTAGAAGGAATAACTATGCTTCATGATGTTAAGTTTAAAAGGTAGAAGGTTTTCCTTTGCTTCCTTTGTGGATTTTTTTGGTTGTTGAGTCATTCAGTTGTGCCCAACTCTTTATGACCCCATTTGGGATATTTTTGGCAAAGATACTGGAGTGGTTTTCCACTTCCTTCTCTAGCTTATTTCACAGATGAGGAAATTGAGGAAAACAGGGTTAAGCGACTTGCCTGGGGTCAAAAAGCTAGTAAGTGTGTGAGGCCACATCTGAACTCCGATCTTCCTGACTCCAGGAATGGCCCTCCATCCACTGGCCCACCTAGTTGCTCCACTGAGGATTTATCATCTATGATTTTATTGAAAAAATGGATTCTTGAGACTTGGAATCAGGAGTTACCAGAGTTTGTTTCCTGGTTCTGACACTTGCTACATGTATAAAAGTAATATGCCATATTTATATAGTACGTTAAGGTTTACAAAGTGGTTTCTTCACCCAAAACAAAACAAATATTATTAGACCTATTTTACAGATGAGCAAACTGAAACAGGAAATGACTTGCCTATAGCTAGTGAATAGTCAGGATGGAAATTCAAGTCTCTGGACTTCAGCATTTTTTTTTTTAATGCTAACATAAGTTTCCTTATCTTTAAAGGCATGACAATAACACATGCCATTTCTATCCCACAGTGGTGGTGTTGGGATCCAGTGAAATCATATAGGGAAAGCACTTTGTAAATTTTAGAAAGTGGAAATGGAATTATTATAGTCATATTGTTCGCATCTTTTTTTGATGGGGTTCAGATGGAGTAGTTCTTGGACCAGTCACCATCCTGCCAGTATTATTTAAATTTCATGTTCTATTAATTTGGGTAGGACAATAAAATAACTGCTTTTTTTTGTAGTTAAAGAAAAACATTACAATGCAAGTTCTATGAGTAGATGCTATGTACTGCATAAAATTTTAATCTCTGTTAGGCCTCTATATTTTGAAATCTCTTTGTTAACATGAAATTTGAAGATTATGAGTATTTGGTATGACCATCAATTAAAAATGTTCTTAAATTTTAATGAATTGGTGTTATGCTATGGATGATTGTGGATAAAAGTATGGTCTGGGAAAATAGTCTAGGGCAGCTTTTTAGTCAAGTTCAAGATATTTTGGGGCATATATTTATAGTATGCTTAATTTTTCAACTGCCATATGATAATAATTATTATTATAAAAATAGGTAGCATTCATATAGTGCTTTACACATGCAAATTACTTTATAAATGTTAGCTTATTTTTTTCTTACAACTTGGGGAGATAGCATCTATTATTATCTATTTTATATTTGAGGGAACTGAGGCAGACAGAGATTAAATGACTTGCTCAAGGCCATTGCTAGGATGGATCTGAGGCCAGATTTGAACTCAAATCTACCTGATTTCAGGTTCAATACTCTTTCCAGTATATCATTTGCTGCCACTATCTCTCTAAGAAAGATGAGATTATAATGGATAATATTAGCTACCAAGTCATTTTTTATATAGTTATTCAGTTGATACTAATTTTTCTCAGTTTATAAATTCACATTGCACTTTCTTCTTAATTTCCTTATAAACTATTATAAGATTAAAAATTAATATCCAATAACTCCAAGTATTATATTGTATAAGATTTATTAATAATCGCATGAAGTAAAGGAACAAAAAAGTAATTATCTAACAAAATAAGACCATGTGCCTGTTTAAAAGAACCTCTTCACCAAAGCCATGTCAAGAAGAGAAGAGAGCGAAAGGCAGAACTTCCCAGAATTTATATCTTGCCTATGCCAGCATGTAATGTGGTGGAGGAGGAGGGAGGGGTGCTGGGAATTGTAGTTTTTAGGGTACAAAATTCTAATTACACACTATAAAATAATAATAATTATTATTATTAGCTATTCTTAATCTTTACTGATGACTACATTCAGGTTCTCTAAGGATGACCCTTCTCTAATTTCTAGTAGCAATAACCTGGAACTGAATTGTCATCACAAATCTCCCAGTTTCTATGAAGAATTCTATGACTCAAACATTTGATTGATGTTTTTTGTTGTTGTTCAGTTGATATGTTGCTGGCTAATTTCATATGGATTCCACTCATGTCACACCATATCACTCATGGATGGCCTTTTGATTTCATACTTGTACTTTTTAATTTAATTTAATTTAATTTTATTTTAAAGGTTTCCTTCATCTAAGGACGTCACTTTTGTTTACTCTTGACAAATCAAATGGCATTTATATATCATCAAAGTCTAATAAGCGAAATTATGCCTGAACATTCTAAAAATTATTTCTTTAGGTTTTTGGCCTGTTTGTTGGATGCTCTAATAATTCTCTAATAATTTATCAATTCTTTCCTTATTTTAGCAGGGAAAATCAGTCTTTCTATAACTGTCTTGGGGTGATAAGAACTATGTTTCATTGATATTGACTAGATTTTTGTAGAGGTACTCTCCAAATCTTTGATTATTCGTTTTATAATTCGACTTATTTGCATTAGGACTTATACTGTGTAGGTGTTGATTTAATGTTTTAATGCTTTTTTACGTATGTTCTTCTTACTGAACTTTGAGTTCAGACTGTTCATAAGTCTCATAGCCTACTTATCTATATATTTAAATTCAGTATCATTTTTCTGGAGAAGATCAAGGTATTTAGAGGTACCATTCTGTTCCATTGGTTCTTTATAACCTTCAGATTCAAGATTGATGCTTTACTCTTTCTCCCTGACATATTTTTTTAAAGAATTTAAGCTTGGATCCAAATGGCATTTTGATATATTATTGCAAAAGAGTCTACGTGATGAAGTAGCTATTTGACTCATTTTCTGTTGGAGCCACATAGCTTGAAGTTGTTCATATACTTCAAGGATTAATTTAACTCCTTTAATTTGTAATCTATCCTTCTACTGAGAAGAGATGAGAGTATGATAATGATTTTAAAGCTAAGCAGAACCATAATGGGTTTAAACTGACTTCTTGAAAAACACATCTTGGTATATGAATTGTTCTTTATGCTAAAGTATTGGTCGAGTGATTTAAATAGAGAATAATTTTCCACAGAGGCTTCAAATCCTCTAGTGTTTTTACTATACTTTGGTCCAATGTGTACATGAGTGAATAAACACATATACAGTGTATGTATTATTTGATTGATGTGTATATTTGGCTAAGCCATGAATACAGTACTGAGTAAAAGGTTTGCAATAATCCACAAAGTCAATACATATATTTCTGGACTTTGTGAGAGCTTGTTCCATAATAACCAAATTGATAATAAATTGCTCTTTACTCTTGACTCCTTTGGCACACTTTTTTTTTTTGCTTCTTAGGCAATATGTGTTCTTATAAATGCTTACAGTTAATTTTCATGGTAGTATAGTATATATGTGAGGAGGTATTATAACAACAACCTTTTAAAATCCAAGCCATCATTCATGTAATGATGGGGGTGTAGATATCAGGAAGCAATGGGCAATGACAAAGTAAGGGAATGCTAGTCTTGGTAATAAATAGTATAGACTTTTTTTTTTTTTGCCCAGAGAAGGTTACAGTAGTTGTGAAGACCTTCCAGAAGCTATGAAACATTAATCAACAATTATTGTCCCTATGAATTTAGGAAATAGAAACTGGAAAGTGCCAAAACCATTTGGCTCAAATTCTTAACAATATTAACAAATTCTTAACAACCTTACCAGTTCTCTCTGATGTGTTACTGATCCAACTTTTATTAATAGAAATAATCATATATCTATTAGCAAATAACAGAAACACCAATGATACTTCTAAATTGAGATGAATTATTATGGTTACATACTTTATACCCTATTTGTACCATGAAAATTATCTGTAAGCATGCCATACTTATCTCAAAAATTACTAGGAAATACTCCATATTTCCCTATGTTTATTCTTTGAAAGTTTGAAAGAAATCTGTGAAACCATCTGGACTATTTTTTAGGGTAATTCTTAATGAAATTATATTTATTAATGCAAGATTGCTCTATTTATGTTATTTATTTCCTGTCATATAGTCTGGAAATTTATACTTTAATAGATAATTGTCTATTTATTTAAAGGTCTTTGATATCTTTAAATGTATCTCTATATTATGTTTTCTAATAAATAAAAACATTTCTTTGGTGTTTTGATGTCCTTTTCATTTGTAATTTTGCTAATTTGCATTTTCTCATGATTTAACATTAAATTTAAAATGTTTGATGTATTATTAACCTTGTTTCTTTCCTAGTGTCTCTTGTTTCCTTTTCTTATTAATGTAGGCACATATTGATATATATAATTTCATCCTGAAATTATCTTTGACTTCTTCCTTTAAATGACATCATCATTGCCATTTAAATACCCTGTCATATTTCTGATTTCTTCATTAAATCAAATATAACTTAATTATTTTCAGTTCTTGAATAGTTTTGTAACTTTTGTCTCAGGTTATTGCTTTTTATGTCTAAGTTTCTTTCATTATAGTTGAAAAAATATAGTATATGTATTTTTGACCTTTTTGAATTTATGTAGAGATTTTCTATGATGACATAAATTCTATTTTTGAATACATTTCAAATATACATGAGAATAATTTGTATCTCTTACTTCTCCCATCTACTTATCTTCATATATGTACTAATTACAGCTTAAGTATTAGCTCTAACCTTGATATATTGTCAGATTTGTATTTATTTTTCATCTACTGAAAGTGGAATGCATAGGTAATCTAGTAATATCATTTTGTAAAATTCTCTCATTGTATCACTATATCTCTTTTATAAACTATTGAATTATCTGGTTTCATGTATATTGAGGATTATTATATGTCATTAATTATTCTTTTTTCCTTTATAAAACATCCTCATGTTTCTCTTTCATTTTTTTTCTAATTTGATTTTCATTTTATCAGATACGATTATTACAACTCTTAAAAAAATTTTAAACTTGTAATTGTATGTTACAGTATGGTGTATTGAATAGGATACTTCCTCGGCACCAGAGAGCCCTTTGTTCATATTTTCTGTTTCACACATACTGGCTCTATGATCCCTAGTAAATTATTTAACCTCTCAGTGATCTAGGTTTCTCTGTGGAACTGTAAGTTTCTAAGAAAATGCTAACTTACAGTGTTAGAGGAAGTTTTCTCATCTGAGAGGTCCTTCCTTATACTAATCCAAATCTTAAGTCCAGCTCCCTTTCTTCCACTTTAAAACAACTTCTGTATTTTAAATCACCCACACACATACTTCATATATATAGATATACATATATTTTGTTAAGAGATGTTTTTATACAAGTCACATATTAAGAAGTTTTGTTTCTTATTCTGTAACATTTTTCTTTGAATAGAGTTCCAACTATTATTTATTCTCATAAGTACTGTTTACTGTTTTGTCAGCTAGTATTTCTTTCTTCCTCTGATCATTCCTTTATTTGTGGATTTTCAGAACTTGTTTTTCTTTGAAAGTCAGTTCTAAATTTCCAATATATGGTCATGTTATTAGGGAATGCAGTTTTGGGGAAAAAGCAATGATATTGACAACCATCTGTGAGATAGGAGTAGGAGAAAGGAAGGTCATTATATCAGAGGAGAGAAAGGGGAGAATTTTCCAGAGGATGGAGATGGGGTTGGCAAGACAAGAAAAGTTTATCTATGACTGAGATGAGAGTTGGACTCAACAAGACAACAGGGAATCTGGATAATGTTCTTCCCCTAGCTATAGCCTGATTGTGAAGGATAGAGACTGAGGAATGAAAGTCTCTGGTATCCTTGGTTAATTTGGGGTAAGGCAGGTTAGAAAATTCATCATGCTTTGATCAGCACAGGGAAGATGAAGGTAGAGATTGCCCCTTCCTCTGCCCAGGTCTGGATTCTCTGGTCATTCCTAGAGCATTCCTGGGGCATTCTTGGGGCTTGGTGGCCCTGATTGGTGGGAGGATAGGTGAGATGACCTGGTGGAAAAAAAAAGGTCCTCAATACCTCTTATCTCCTACCCCAAACTTTTAGGGAAATATAGGGGATAGATGAAAGTGAAGAGGAAAGACACATAGCAACTCTAGCTCAGCACTGGTTTCTGGTCTCTAGGATTATAACAATGAAGCACCTGATAGATGCAACAGTTATCCTTGTAGTCTCTCCAAGGTAGTTCTATGGACTTTACTTTTTTTTCACTTCTACTCTTGGCTCTTTGCTCAGTATTCTGGGTAGGATGAGTGGAGGTTTGAGTGGCTTTTCTTCATCAGTGAAGGGGGAGCTGGCTTTCTTGTTATTCTGCTATCTTTATTGGAAATTCTTTCCAATCACTTTATAATCATGAATTCTTTCATACAGTTTCAGAAATAACAAAATATGTGATTCTTCCCCTAAAAATTCCCCCCACCCCAAAGATTAAGGGTCATACTGTGAACGAGTAGAAGAATTATGAATAGTTGGCCTCATAGACCTGACTTTCAGTCAATGCAGTGACTTCTCAGCACACTTAACTGATGGTTGGAATGCTTTTTCTTCATAATTTGAACTGAAAACCTTAAATAGGACTTACACTTTTAAAAGTGAGCCAAGAAAATGTCTGCACCCATATAAATACCCTTTCTGTCCCTCCCCACCCCTAGGCTCAACTTTCACTTTTCAATTCTTTCACACTTACTAATAATCTTGGGAGAAGCAGCTTTTTCAGTCAGAAATTTTTCCTTTTGAGATGTTCTTGGGACATTCTGAATCATAGGATCTCAGTATTTGGGACTGGAAGGGATCTTAGAAAGCATTTAATCCAACATCTTCATTTAATGCCTGAAGAAACGGAGGCCTTGAGGGGTTAAGTGATGTCAAGGGTCACATAGGTAATAAATCAGAGGGTTGGAATTTAGACTGAAGTCTTGACTCCAAATCTAGGCCACTTTCCACCATGAATCCGTTATCTATGCATTTGGTAGTTAAGATCTTGTATGTGACTCATTTTTCTATTGTTTTTTTTTTCATCTATAACTTAAGGGATCATGCTAAGGCATATAAAAATTCTGGCATTTTATATTTTTAAAGATAATTTAATTTCTAATCATGGTAACAATCCATATTTAGCAAAGACTACTCACAGGTATATGTACAAACACATTCACACATACACACACTTATACACACTAGTAAGGGCATAATGCCCAGATTTGTTATTATTTTAGGTATGGTGAATTTAATTACACAAAAATATACAGAATCTACTGCCCATGCCTTCCACATACATGGGAAGAAAATAGAGAAATACATATACTATCTTAGAGACCCAATTGTGTCACAATTTTGTTCATAGTTAATGGTATTATCCAATCATAAAAGCTTGAACCCAAAGGGTAACTGGATAGTCAAATATGACATCACTTTAGGAAGCTTCAAATAGGCTTAGTCTCTGATGATAAAAATAAGTGGCAGTGGAAAATAGTTTGTATCTTCTCTTCTCTGACCAAATGCTCGACAGGTTGTGTATGTGTGTGTGTGTGTGTGTGTGTGTGTGTGCATGTACGTGCCTATTTCTTTAAACTTTGCCAGGTTGATGTTGGCATCTAATGACTTGAGAAAATTTAGCCTGATTCCACGGACCATCCTGAAATCAGTATCACTTCAGAACAGATTCTGTCAAAGTAGACCTTTGTGGCATTCTGAAAGAGTTAAGAAAATTTCTAAAAGAATCTAATGGACTCTTGGGGAATATGTGCATGGGGAGAATTTGACTTTGCACTGGATATTGAAATACTAAAAAATAACATGGCTTACAGTAATTAGTGACCTGACATGCACTCTGTGTTTTGAATAACTTAAAGAATTTCCCCTCTATTATTCTGCCAAATAACTTAGTGTCTGCTGCCTTTCATGGTATGAATTTAAATTTGAAGAAATCACAGCAAAGTGTTAATAGGACAGTTGCATGTTCATGAAAGCTGCATCATAAAAAAGAGACTGTAGTTGGTGTTATAGACCTCATGTACTCAGTTTTGAAGAATATTATTTGAAGAAATTTGTTGTCATTTAGAGAACAATCTGTGATCTATTTATGTTGAACAAAAATTAGATTCTTAGTATCAGACCTTGGTGCCCAAGGGAATGAAAAATGGAATATATTTCTCTTTCTTCTACTGAGTACTCTTCTAGTGGCTTACTGTGTGACCCCTAGGCTCTTAAAGGCTGTGCCAACAGAATACAAACTTTGGCAGGTCCTACCAAGTTGGAAACAATTCAGGTATGGATCCAGTAACAGTCTGGAAATGGCTTCTGTCCAAGGACAAACTTAGTTAAATTTGGGGAGACTCATTACCAGATTGGCTTCAAAATGATACTGTTTTTGGCTGTTGCATTTCTTGAAGACCTGCTATTAAGGTATAAGCATTTTCTCATATGCATTGGTGAGGAGAAGGCCCATATGGATGAAATCAAGATTCTGGAAATATTAAAATATTTCCACACTGGCAAAGTGTATTTTAGGCAAAATAGGCAAAGAACTGCATTCAAGTACAGTCACTTAAAAGTAACTAAAATTACTATTTAATTAAAAAAATAAAGATAAATTTAATCTCTACTGTTACTTTTAGTACCAGAGAATGTGTAGGTCTAGAAGGGCAAGCAAATAGTATTTCATATGTAACATACATTGACACAGTCCTGCCTTTACAATCCACTCATAAACCATGGGATGTTCTTTGGGAGTAACCAGCAAAGGGTCCTGAGTTTCTAAATCATATCAATACATTGGATCCTTTTCTATCACAAATGATTTTCCTCAGCAAAAACCTCTAGGAAAATGCTCTGGAAAGGACTGGGGAAAACTGAAACTACATTTTGGGCCTGTCTTGTGTTTTTATGATGGGGTCTAAACATGAAGCATGAAACTAGAAAAAAGTGCATGCTGCATTGTTCCACCTGGTTTTTCTCTCACCTCTGGTTTCTCATTATTCTGCTCTTGACTGTTACTCTTCTCATCTGTCCCACCATACTTTCTTTGTCTTCTTTTCTGGTTCTTCATCCATACTCATTATGAGTGTCCCTCTGTAGCAGGCCTTTATAGCTTCTATCATTGGCTAATAACATTTATCAGATTATCTTCCATCTACTCTTTATAGATTTCATATGTATCTAATTACTTATATGTTGTCTCCTCCATTAGGATGTAGACTTTTTAAGTCAGAAATTATTTGCCTTTCTTTATATTCCAAGCAAAATAGCAAGAGCTTAATAAATGTTTGTTGACTGACTGGGTTAATTGATATTAACTTGCTATGATTATTTCCAATATTCAATTAAAGATTATTTAATTATGTCTTTGTAAGAACTGTAAAAGAAACATACCAGAGAGGGAAGGAAGTAGAATCTCTCTTTGTGGAGGCTACAAGATATGATGTGATTGGATTCCATCGACCTATACTATAGCTAGACATCAGCATCACTCATGAAAGAACAGAACTAAGCTAAGGACCAGTGAAGGGCATCTAGTTGGCACAGTGGATAAAGCCTGGGACCTGGAATCAGGAGTTCAAATGTAGACTCAGACATGTACTAGCTGTGTGACCCTGGGCAAGTCACTTAACCCTGTTTGCCTCTGTTTCTCATCTGTAAAGTGAGCTGGAAGAAGACATGGCAAATCACTCCAGTATTTCTGCCAAGAAAATCATAAACAGGGTCATGAAAAGTTGGACATGACTGAAATGACTAAACAGCAGCAGCAACAACAACAACAAAGGAGCCAGTGAATTGGAGACCAAACTCTCTATTGCCAGACAATGTAAATGACAAATGGTGCTGAGCATTTGAATGATTATATGATATACACACTTTCATCCTGATGGACTGATGAATAGTACCAACCACTGATCACACCACCATCATCTCCTTCACTCCCTCCCATTTATACATAACGCCATGGGAATATTAGAGGTGAAAATCTCATTTGATTTAGTCAGAAGATTTAATCCAACATCTATCTAGTCCTCTGACTCCTCTTATGTTCGGGCTTTTATACTTGGGGCAAGAAGTTCAGTGACTTAAAGCAAATCAGTACATTTGAAAAACCATTCGTGGTAATTCTCCATTTATTACAATGGAAAAACATTGGATTATTTAATGCTAGATAGCTTATGGATTTGCTATTGTGATCTCTAAGAATATGAATAACTAACAATAATTCACAATCCTTTCATGAATATAGAACAAGTTCTGTTATTTCACTTTTACAGATGTGGGTTATGCAACTTGCTCATGTTCAAAAAGCTAGTAACTGCTATTGCCAAAACTTGCACCAGTCCCTTTTGATTTTAATTCCATGTTCTTTCTACTTTATTCAGATTTTTAAAATAAGAAAGTAACCTACAGAGGACTATTCAGAACCTCCATTCAAAGGAAGGAACTCAGGCCAGCTACCTCTTTATTTCTCATCATGCTGTACTCTGTATTTCTCTGTCATGCCCATCATGCAAGATACCTTTTCCCTCTCCTCTTCCGTTTTCAGCTCCTTTTTATGTGTTGTCTTCCCCATAGAATGTAAACTCCTTGAGGACAGGAAATGTATTTTTTGTTTGTATTTGTATTTCCATCCTTTAGCCCAATGTTGATAAATCAAACTCTATGATTGATTATATATGTTGCTGCCAATGGCGGAGAAGCTCTATACAGTCAGTTGAAACAAGACATGGAGTTGTCTGTGGTTCAGATAATATGCTTCTTATTGTGAAATTCATGTTTAAATGGGAAAAATAGGGGGAACCATCTAACTGTATAGCTATAAACTAAATAACATTCTTATGACTTTAAGTGGAGGTGATAAAGAGAATTAATGAATTAGATGTGGTAAACAGTGTCTGAAGAACAATGGACAGAGGTTTGCAATATTTTATAGGAGGCAGCAACAACAAAAAAACATTGAAAAGAAAAAGAAGAGCAAGAAAGCCATATGGCTATTTGATAAGGTTTTACAAATAGTTGGGGAAAGAAGGAGAGTGAAAGAGAAAGCTATACTCAATCAAATGCAAAATTCCAGAGAATAACAGGGAGAAATAAAGTTTTTAAAAATGAGAAATGCAAATAAAGAGAAGAAAATAACAGAATGGGAACGATAGACCTCTTCAAGAAAATTGGAGACAACAAAGGAAGGTTTCATGCAAAAATGGGCCGGCTAAAAAAGATAAAAATGATATGGACTTAGCAGAAGTAGAAGAGATTAAGAAGAGATGGTAAGAATACAAACAAGAACTATTCAGGAAAGATCTTAACATTACCAATAACTGTGATACTAATACAGAGCCAATTTTCCTGGAGAATGAAGTCCTATGGGCCTTCAGAAACATTGCTAACAATGGAGGTAACAGAATTCCAGCTGAGCTATTTAAAATCCCAGAAGGTGATGCTGTTAAAGTACTGTACTCAATATGCAAGGAAATTTGAAAAACCCCAAAGTGGTCACTGGATTGAAAAAGATCAGTTCAATGTTCCAATTGTATAGAAGGGCAATGCCAAGGAATGTTCAAATTACTGGATGGTTGTATTCATTTCACATGCCAGCAAAGCTATGCCAAAGACTATCCAAGCTAGGCTTCAATCATAAGTGATTAGAGAATTACCAGAAAAGCAGGCTGTTTCTAAAAGACAGAGGAACTAGAGACCAAATTGCCAACATTTACTGGATTATGGAGAAAGCAAGTGAATTTTAGAGAAAAAAATCTTCTGCTTCATTATCTACACTAAAGCTATTGACTGTGTGGATCACAACAAAATGTGGTAAGTCCTCAAAGAAGTGGGAATAACAAGTCATCTCATTTGTCTCCCTCCTAAGGAACATTTATGAGGGTAAAGAATCAACAGTGAGAACAAAATGTGGAACCATTGATTAAAGATTGGAAGAAGACTGCAAGTTTTGGGGTGAGTTCATCCCATTCCCATTCACAGTTATGGTTAGTAGTAGTAGTAGTAGTAGTAGTAGTAGTAGTAGTAGTAGTAGTAGTAGTAGTCTCTCAGTAACCGAGAAAGATGATTGTCTTTGTGCGTTTTCATCAATGGTGTACCCTCATGTGACTTTGAAGTCCAAAATAGATGAGTGTGAACGAAGACACTTGTGCATGAAAGAGATTTAAGTGGAAAAGTCGATGCACAGACAGTCCCACTCTCTTGGCATTGGAAGCCTGGGTCCATTGGCATGAAAGGTCGTTACACCTGGAGACTTCCTCAACTGCATTGGATGGCCGTGTTGTCCTTTGTGCTCCAACACGCCCTAAGTACTCCACAATGCTTTGCTGCGTTGCCATCTCACCCATTGAACCTTCTTGTTGGTTTCTTCCGCCTGTTCCACCGAAGCAGTCTTCACATGCTGGGTGAGCAAAGCCTTAGTTCACCAGGGGTCGACAACAACCCAATGGCTACCCTCACAAGGTTTAGCCAGCCTGTCGAAGCCGTTGCCCGGGGTGTGGCCGCTGCCGCATGCTAGCAGCTACTGGGAGCCACAAGTGAGAGCTGGGTGTCAGGTGGGGGTCAGAGGCTGGAGAGCTGCCCTAGGAGGGCACGACAAGCCCTCTATACCAAAGATATTACTCCTCCCTGAGCACCCCATACACCCCTCAGTATTCCCCTCCATCTTATTTTCCCCTTTTGATCCTGCTCTTGTTCCTTTTATTTTTTTGCTCGTCACCAGTGTTTTTCTTTTTATCACCCCTGTCCACTTTCCCCTCCCTCCTATTACCAACCCACTTCCCTTGTCTTATTCCCTTCCTACTTCTCTATTGGATAAGATAGGATTCTATACCCCAATGAGAATGGTTGTTATTCCTTTTTTGAACCAGTTATAATGAGAGCAAAGTTTAAGTCTTGCCCATCACCACTCTCATTCTTCCCTCCTCTGTAATAGTTTGTCATATCTTTTTATGTTAGATAATTTACCCCATTCTCTCTCCCTTTCCTTTTCTGTCAGTGCAATCCTCTTTTTTACCCCTTGATTTTTTCCCCATCATATCATCCTAATCAGCATACTTCCCCACTCTTTGGCCAAGTATATTCCTTCTAACTGTTCTACTAATGAGAATTTTAAAGAATTACAATTATCTTCTTTCCATGTAGGAATACATAGTTTGACCTTATTGAACCCCTTAAATTTTTTTCTTATCTTTTTAGGCTTCTCTTGGGTCTTGTGCTTAGACTCCAGATTTTCTGTGTAGGTCTTGTCTTTTTCTCAGGAATGCTTCTAGATCTTCTATTTTATTGAAAGACAATTTCCTCCCTGGAAGAATATAATCAGTTTTTCTGGATAGTTGAATCTGGGTTACAAACCTAGATCTTTTTCTCTCTGGAATATGATATTCCATGCCTTCTGATTCTTTAATGTTGGAGCTGCTAGGTCCTATGTAATTCTGATTGTAGCTCCATGGTATTTGAATTGTTTCCTTCTGACTACTTATAGTATTTTCCCTTTGGCTTTGGGGGCTCTTGAATTTAACTTTTATATTCCTGGAAGCTGTCATTTGAGGCTTTATTTCTGGAGGTGATCCGTGGATTCTTTCTATTTCTATTTCATTCTATTGTTTAAGAATATCTGAGCACTTTTCTTTGATAATTTCTTGTTTTATGATGTTCAGACTTAAATTTTTTTTTCTTATCATGGTTTTCAGGTAGTCCAATAATTCTTAAATTGTCTCTCCTTAATCTATTTTCCAGGTCAGTTGTTTTTTCAATGAGACATTTCACATTTTGTGTTATTTTTATTCTTTTGATTTTGTTTTATTGTTTCTTGATATCTCATTAAGCCATTAGCTTCTAGTTGACCAATTCTAATTTTTAAGGAATGATTTCCTTCAGTCAGCTTTTGAACATCCTTTTGTCAACACATTTCTTCTTTCATTGATTTTATTTTTCTTCTTCATTTTCCTCTATTTCTCTGAATTGATTTTTGAAATCCTTTTTGACCTCTTCCAGAATCTGAGTCCAATTCATATTTTTCTTTTTGACTTTGTGTGTTTGTTTTACTATCACTGTCCCTTTCCATGTCTGTGCCTTGCTCTTTGTCTCCACAAAAATTCTCTATAGTAATGTGGTTGGTTTTTTATGTTTGCTCATCTTTCCAGATTTTATAAAGGTAGGCTTTTTATTTGGGAGGTTAGAGTACCCTCTGAAACTTTACTCCTTCCTTGATGCTACTTTAGCTATATTTCTGGGTTTCTGCCAGTTTCAAGATGGTATGATGATAACCTGTGGGCTGGGAACTCTGAGAGCCACCTCTCACTGCTGGTTCAATTACATCCTCCTGATAGCTCAAATTCTAGCCCCAACCTGTGGTCTAACCTTTTGGTCTCACTCTGGGCTTGATCAGGTCAGGCAAATAGTACAGAGCAGATTGCCCTACCATGGGACTTCTCTTTTAGCTTTGGAAAGGTTTAGCCAATCTCTCTTAAGTTAGCACCCTAGAGACTGCCCTTGTCAGGGATGAGGGGGGGTTACCAAACTCAGGGTCTACTGACTGCCCCAAACTGAGATCTATGTCCTCACCCAAGCCTGGGCTGGGACTTCTGGCCTTTCTCTGGGTCCATACAGATTAG
Organism: Monodelphis domestica; assembly: GCF_027887165.1. Lineage (NCBI taxonomy): Eukaryota > Metazoa > Chordata > Mammalia > Didelphimorphia > Didelphidae > Monodelphis > Monodelphis domestica. Next base: position 134,826,731 of record NC_077227.1, read on the forward strand.
GCTATGCATCATAGACTGCCTTGGGCTGGAATTCCAGACCTCACTCTAGGTTTGCTTGGAACTTTAAAGGGTGTGCATAGGACCACTATTGACCCAGGCATGATCTCAGGGTCTAGATTCTAGCTTGGGTCAGAATCTGGCACATTAGATGTGGGGTCTGGGGAGGTTGTTGTTGGCTTGCTCCATACTCCTTGCTGTAGTTTCCTGCTGATTGTGCTCCTCTCCTACCCAAGTGCCCCAGATGTTCTCATCTTCAAAGTTGCTTCACTCTGTCCCCTTGCTGGTTCTGTATTCATTTTGTGGCATTATTTTAAGACTGGTTGTAGAGGATTATCATCGTGGTTTCAAGCTTCCTTGTTTCTACTCCAAAATCTTGGCTCTAGAACCTGGTCCCATTACTTTCTAGCAAAAAGATGGAGAAGGAATGGAAGCAGTGTCAGATTTTACATTCTTGGGCTCAAAGATCATTAGATCATTGCAGACAGCAACAGCAGACCTGAAATTAAAAGACATTTGCTCCTTGGAAGGAAAGTCATGGAAAATCTGGACAGCATACTAAAAAGCAGAGACATCACCTTGCCAACAAAGGTCTGTATAATCAAACCTATGTTTTTTCCATTAGCAATGTGTGTTTGTAAGAGTTAGACCATAAAGAAAAACTAATGGCCACAGAATGGTCACTTCTGAATTGTGGTGCTGGAGAAAACTTTTGAGAGTCCTTTGAAGAGTAAGGAGATAAAATCAATTAATACTTAAATAAATTAATTCAGACTCCTCATTGGGAGGCCAAATACTGAAGCTGAAGCTGAAATACTTTGAATTTATAGGTCTCATTGGAAAAGATCCTAATGATGTAAAAGATTTAAGGAAAAAGGAGAAAGATACAACAGACCTTGAGATGAACAAATAGAGTCATAAAAACAATGAATATGAACTTGCACAGCCTTTGAGAGATAGATAGAAGGGCCTCCTGATATGCTATGGTCCATATGATTGAAAAGAGTCGGACATGACTAAATGAATAATCAACAGTAACAAAAAGACTAAGATTTAGTAGACTTAGACACTTACTTTCCCCTTAAAAGTAAATTAAATGGCTGATGTTACACAATGAAAGTGCTCATCAGCTACCTCCTGGATTTTTGTGTGATTGTGATTACTTTATTTGTTCTCATAGGGTAGGCTAGGAATGGTAGTAAAACAACAGAAACTGGACCTTGGGACTGGATGACAAGTAAACTGAGTCGCTAAAGATTATTTTGTTTTTTGTAAAACATTAAAATTATTTGCTGAGGCATCATATTTAATCATGTGCAGTTATTGTATCAACTAAATTATAAGTTTATATTATTGTTAGAAATTTTAATCTCTAGTCTGAATCATTAAGCATTAAAATATTAAAATAATACATACAACATCATAACAAAATTTAAATTTTAACTGTTCAAGTTCTGTTGAATTTAGTCTTTCTGTAGGCCAGATACTATTACATAAAATCATCAGTATCTATGGGTGCCATTGAGGAAGTTGAGTGACCATCTTCTCTAAAAGGCTCTGTTCAGTGAATACAACATAATATTCTCTATATTCTTTTCTCCTTCTGTCACATCCCACAGCTAAGAGGTAGAGAATTGGGAAAGCAGAGTTTTAACATGGCACAGATGGTAAACTTAACAAATTTGTTAATCAAATTAGATGTTTGGTTTCTTTTTTCCCACTGAGGAATCCTAATAACTTTGGGATCTTAAAATAAATCTATTTTAACTGTCTTTTTATTGATCATCTGGGCCCTTTTGGTGTTATTCACCAGGCAGGGGGCATAGTTCCTAATCCAGTCTGTGTTCGTGTCCCTGAGCACATATATAAAGAACAGAAACAGGCTTTGGTGGGCTTGGTTTTTAGAACAGAAAGAGATTGAATTGGAATGGGAGGAGACTAGAGTTTCTGTAGATAATAAAAATAAATTAAAAAGTACAATAACATTTTAAACTAGTAACCAGAATAAATATATAAATAAAATAACCAGCTAAATGACCAAATGCTAGTTCACTCACTTTTCTTTGGAAGAAAAATTTAAGGAGGGAGCTATTGCCATAATAGTTTCAAATATACTTTCAAATACGGGGCTCTGATTAGGAAAAGCAGCCTCCTTGAATTTCATAGCTGTTGTGGCTTATAGCTGGAGATTATCATTGATTCTTTTTCAAACCTCCCTTATATGATCAATCAGCAATATGGTTAAGTGCATGGAAAGACCAAGCTCTTTGTTGCCAAGGTTCCCTAAGAAAGATGTGTTCCTCACTCCAGGGCATTTTAAATGCTACGTTAAAAGTCACTGCACATGAGAGGGAAAGAAGTTCCATTTTAGGCAGAAGTACTGGGAGCTAGAAGTGTTTGGTCCTCTATTTGACTTTTATAGGCTTGTATGTTCTGAAAAAGTCACTGCACATTAAAAAAAAAGTGTGCCTACAGTGTCAGAAGTAAGATGACTACGGATATTTGGCAACTGAAATGATCCACATAGAGATTTATATTAAATGCCTGGAGATAAGAAATGGAATACTGGGTTGGAGGAATAGCAAGGAGGTCAATATCACTGGATTGCTGGGTATGTAGAATGGAAATAGTAAGGTGGGGTGGGGTGGAATAGGGGAATAAGAAGCCTGGGAAGATTAAATAGGTCTAGGTGATCAAAGTCCTCCCTAAAATGCAAATCTCAGAACTGAGTACCATGTTCTACAAAATACTCTTAAAGAGAAAAGTGAAACATGAGAAAGAATATGTTTCATGGTTTTTCCCCTTTTTTTCATTATAAATTCCTTCATGATTCCTTATGAACAGGGACTATTACAGCTAGATCTACATCTGTGTATAGATGTATACATATATCTATATATCTCTAGCATTTAGCTTTGTACTTTGTGCCTATTAGGTGACTAATAAATGTATGTTGAATCTTTGAATGAAAATGGAGGTAATGGATAAACCACATCAAAATTTCCAAATTAATGCTTGTTTGCAATGACGGTATGAATAAGAATAAATCCTTGATTTTTTTCATATGTTTATTTTTCATAATAAATAATATAATATTTATTTTGATATATATGAATATATGAATATATGATATTCATATAATATATGAAATATAATAATAAATAATATTATATTTCAGGATATAACTATTGTTATTAGCTCATATTTATTTATTTTCTTTCTTTTTAAAAAATATTTGCCTTCTGTCTTGCTATCAGTTCCAAGGCAGAAGAGTGGTAAAGGTTGGCAACTGGGGTTCAGTGACTTGCCCAAAGTCACATGGTTAGAAAGTGTCAAAGGCTAGATCTGAAGCCAGGACCTCCTATCTCTGGGCCTGACTCTACCCACTGAGCTGCTCCATATTTATGTATTTTCAAAGGAATGGAAGTGGACTTTTAGTTTCCTTGGTATAAGGAATTCCCATATAAGGGAACACCCTCTGCCAGTGCAGTTTTGCCATTTCTCTGCAACATAAGAATATTCTAGAGATATCAAACACATGATCTACTTAGTGTAATAGAAGCAGATTAAAATGAAACTGGAAAACATTTAATAAAGTCAAGCCTATAAAAGGACAATAAAATACAATGTTAAAATGTGGTTTTCTGAGTCAATATATAGCTCAAAGGGATCCTTTATGTACAGTTCACATCCTTATGTACTGCTCTATTTGAGTTGGACACCACTGACCTACATCATTGAGAGGATAAGACATTTTCTCAAGGCCACACAAATAACTTGTGGCCAAAGTTGAAGACTAGAATATAGGTCCAAAGAGAGCTTGTAAGAGAGAGAGATTAAAAAATAAGGATGCAATGGAGAATGGGAAAGGGACAAGGAAGAGATTTACTCTCACTGAGATATAAGAAAGAATTAGGTCTAACAAAGGACCTGCTAAGTGGCTTCACTTTTTTATTCCTACAGACACGTCATTTTTAATGGAGACTTGGTGCAATAATATACTCTCCACCTTCTAGTGATAATGGAACAAAATGATCTGTGATCATCCAAAAGATTGCATTTGTTGAGAACTTATAATTTACCCAGTCCCCTTTGCTTAACAGTATGGCCTTGTAGAGTTGGAAGCTAGAAATGTGTGATTAACTAAATTTGGGACTATTTAAGAATATGGTTATAAAGTCTTCCTATATTTCTGTCTTTCTGGGTCCAGACTCAGGCAAGAGTGTGGGGGCAGAGGCAACTGGCCATTTGGACCTCATCTACTCTCTTTCAATGCCTTTCCTTATCCTTTAATGATCTTAGGCTCCTCTGTATTCTCTGCTTCTAAGAGGAAAGTGATAAACTACTTTATACTAAAGTGTTAAGAGATTGATAAAAAGCTAAATACATAGGTTAAGCCAGGGGCATTTGCATTTTGAAAGTGCCTCAGAAGGGAATACTTTATACAAAGAATTATCTCTTTAATGCTGAAATATCAGGCATTGGGATAGGGGAGATATTTTTAGGTTGGGGGCTTTTCAGATGCCTTGCAGATCTTACTCTGTAGATAACAATCATGATGTGAGTCTGGTCCTGATCATTTTAAAATTTATTAGGGATGAAAAAATGGTGGGAAACCTCTCCAGCCACTTTCCTTTTCCAACTCCACCCCAACCCATGATTACTTCATGTTACTTTATGTAGGCATTGCATTCCTTTTTTTTAATCTACATGTTGCAGTTATTATCTTTGAGTAGAATATAAACTCCATGAGGGCAGAGGCTATTTAATTTGTCTTTGTGTTCCCAGAGCCTAGAGTATATTGCATATGGAGGTCTTCAAAATACTTGAAATAAATAAACAGAATGATACTGAAAATCCTGGATGAGCCAGTGAATTCTCATGAATTTTTTCTTCAGTTTAGAAACATGCATCCCAAGGAGATGTGGCTGTGTAAAACAAGGACATTTCTAACTAAATTACAATTAAATGAATTAAATCCAAAAGGCTCTTGGCCAAACAAATATTGTACTGTCTGATTAAACTGAAAATAATGGCAAATGACTCTTTTCTCATTTTTATTTAGAAAACATAGCCTCGAAACTGGCTTGTAAATTGTGCAAAATTATGATGAAGCCAGGAAACTGTTGGTTATTTGCTGAGAAAGTGGACATGGCAACAAGCCATATTTATATCAAACAAGATCCATTTTATGTACTCTATTTGCTTATCACAAACCTCCTGGTGCTATCTTAATTGCCATATTCCCCATTTTTTTTTTCCTGACTAGGGAACCTGATTTAATTCATTTTTTCCTCCTTATGTGATTATAGTAGTTTTTTTCCTAATCTAAACTCATCTTCATTCAACTGGCGCTTCAAAAGTGGTTTGTATTCCCTGAAAGCTGCTGCCTTCATTGGTATCTATAGCACACAGGATACATTCTTAATGTTCGCAACATCTAAAAGAGAAGGGAAGGAGACTGGGTAACTTCTGGCTTCGCAGTCCCCTGACATTTCATCTCTGATATGCCAGGGGTTAAGGTGCTTTCATGAAATGTTATAACCAATGGACAAGCATTGCTGACTGTCTTTGCTAAGGAGGAAACCTGAGATGAGCATCCTCCTCCCACTTCCCCAGGGCACACAAGGGGTTAACTGAGATACCTGTCACACTGGGAACCAAGGCTTTTCTAATTAAGGGAGCTGGTTTGTATTAGCAGGTGCTGCTGGCTGTGTTGCAGATTTGTGACTGTTTAGGACTTTGGAGCTGGGCAGAGGGAGCCTTGATGGCCAGCACAGGGAAACTCAATCACAGTGCTGGAGGAAAAAGCAGGCTTTTAGTCAAGTGCCAGTCAACAGGGCAAGCTGATACCATCACCCGCAGCAAGAGTCTAATTACATTTCACTGCCTCGGCAGCCTTTGAACCCTTAATGAGAAGCCAGCAAGGAAAGGGAGAAGGAGGTGAAGGAGAATCCTGGAAAGAGAAAAGGAAAGGGGGAGATATCAAAGGAGGGAGGGAGTTAGGTGAGGCCAGAGCCTTGGGGAAGGGAGAAAAAGGTAGATTAAAGCTCTAGGACTGTAAGGAAAGGCTGGCCTCACAGAAAAGCAGTAAGCAAGCGATGGTTTTATCTGAAACTAACTCTTCCCCCTTTTTTTAATCTAAAGAGGGAAGACTCAATGCTATTTCTTAAGGAAAACTGGTAGTGACTGAGCATGGGTAAACTCATTAAAATTTGATTTTTTCAAGGAGCATGGCAGTTTTTGTGCCACCCACCACTCCTAACCACTGCCATTTGACTAATTCAAGTTTTCTCTGGGTAGAAAGGAAATTGGCCAGATCTTAAAGACATTGGACTGTGGGTGAGTCATTTGGATCCAAACACTGCCTCTGGTCCTAGTAGAGGAGAGTTACCTTGGTCTAAATGCTGCTACGCCTTTTGGCATCTCAGTTTGGTGTAGCTGACTTGGAGCCAATGCTGAGGTTATGTGTGACTGGTGAGCTCAGTTGGTTAGAACACAGAACTAATGAGGCCAAGCAAGGTCAAGGGTTTGACCCATGTTTAAACCATTTAGTTTTACTGTTTCATGGTTTCAGACTATATTCCTAATCTTTTAGTGTTGGAAGTGTTTGAACCATTGGTTGTAAGAAGAACTTATCCAAAGCATGGAAGCATGACTGTACATTCATTATAACTACTGTTAAAATGATGTAAACTAACATAAGTCAGTAGGGTTGCCCTTATACATTAATGACAGTGTGTCTTTTTCATGTATTTAATTGAGATGATGAAGGGATCTTTTTATGGCTTCTAATTTTTTAAAAAATTAAACTTAAAATCAAAGTCTGTTCATCTACTTTTCAGCATTCTGATTTTAGAGCTCCTATCTGTTGCCACTCGACATTAATTTATGGTTAGATTTTATTAATTACGGACCAGAGAAGTTGTCAGTGAATTTAACTTGAATGACAATCAACCCCTGGGAAACAGCCTCTATCTCCTCCAGTTACTGAAATAATTATCCCCTCCTATTGGTCTTATAAATGGACTACAATGAAGAAGATTAAGGCTTAATTACCAGCCAATTCTTCAGATCTCTTCTATTCTTTTGGAAGTAGCTTAGATGTTTTAGAAAACCTCCTAGTAGCTCTGTGATACTAAGTTTTGGATAATCTGAGTTAAAAAATAATGTAGTTCAGTTGAACATCAGGTTGTGGTTATACCCCCAGGGTCCAACTATAGGGCAGATGTTTTCTAAACTTTTCTCAAATGTTCTGGATGACTTTAATCCAATGATACTTGAACTGAGTTACATTTCTCTTCCAGATTCCTGTCTTTCTTTTCATTTACCAGATCATTTATTTTTAAACTTCCTATTTTAACATGGTCAGAAATTCCACCTCAAGTTGCTGCACATGGAGCATCCCAGGATAAAAATCTCCAAGTAGTGCTTGGGGATTTATCCACATGGCTCTCTTTATGGCAGCCATTCTAATCGTGCAACCAAATCCTATGCAGACCCCCTTGGAAATTTATCCTCTCAGTGCAAGCCAGGCAAGTGTGCCAGATTCAGGGAATCTGCTCAGTTTCTGACATTTTCAAAACATTTTGTAGAGTTTAGAAGATGATTTCTCTTAAACCTTCCATTGCGCTCTCTCTCTCTCTCTCTCTCTCTCTCTCTCTCTCTGTCTCTGTCTCTGTCTCTGTCTCTCTCTGTCTCTGTCTCTGTCTCTCTCTGTCTCTCTGTCTCTGTCTCTCTGTCTCTGTCTCTGTCTCTCTCTGTCTCTGTCTCTGTCTCTCTCTGTCTCTCTGTCTCTGTCTCTCTGTCTCTCTCTCTGTCTCTCTCTCTCTCTCTCTCTCTCTCTCTCTCTCTCTCTCTCTCTCCCCCCAATCTCTGTCTCTGTCTCTCTCTGTCTTTCTCTCTCTCTCTCCTATTACCTTCACCACAACACATAGCAATAATCCTTTCATCTTCTAGAAGGGGACTGGACTTCCCCCAAAGTCTGTTGACCCTGACCTTTGGTAACCATTCCACCAATGGAGTCCATGATGTATCAATGTATTACTTCCTCCCTAGATGTCTAAATAGATTGCCCTAGGAATCCTCAGGGTCAGTCACAGAGAGAGACATACAATAAACAGCCAAACTACTCCAATGAGAGAAAACCTGGTGTGTGTGTGTGTGTGTGTGTGTGTGTGTGTGTGTGTGGGCACTCAGCTGCCAAAAGAGTACCTATTATCTAGACTAAGTTGATTTTAGCAGGAAAGCTAATTGCCCACACACCCTCTGCTCCAAGTCATCTTCCCTTTTCTTCCTTGGTCTGCAGAATTCTTTGTTAGCATTTTCTATAATGCTACCTTCTTATAATTCTACCTTCTTAGAATGATTCCCCTTCTTTGAATTGCAGTGTATAAATGGTTAAGGACATTTGGCTTTGCTGTCCTCCCTGTTCCCTGTAGATTACATTGGAAGAATTGAATGAAATTGATAGAGCTAACATTACAGCGCACAAACCCCCTGAAGAAAGAGTAGATGGGCGGATAGAGAGAATGACCCCGGAGAAAACAGCTGTCAAGGGCAGCGATTGGTTTATCTTTCATGGAAAGAGAGACGTAATGAATTCTAAATTAAGAAGAACTAGAGGCAAGGCAGTTTATCAGTTGAGCAAGGCTGCCGCAGCACAAACAAGCACTTTAGATGTATCGACTGCCGTCTAGCTTACCATGGACGCATTGCCCCAGTGTGAGGTACCATTGGGCAATTCATCAAGTCCCATAATATTTTTGGAAAGGTGTTCGTAGGCCTCTCAATTGAAATTCCACTTAAAGCGCCCCAGAGTGTACAGTAAATGGGTCTTTGACACAGTGCCAGCTCTGTCTGCCTGTCTGATGGTGGGCTGCACACAGGTGGTGATACCTTGCCTGCAGATTGATTTCATTTCATATCCCTTTCCTCTAGAGGCTGATACAAACCTGTTCTGTCTCCTTCCACTCACCATTCTCCTCCTTTCCATTCTGTGCATGCTTAATTCTCTCTGAGACCTAGCATCAACTTAGCAGGGCTTTTTAAGGCATTGAACAAATGCCTCCAAAATCTATTCACATGGTGAATGTATTTATTATCCTTCAAAACTTTTTTCTTCCAGGTCAAGGCATCCTTAATATGTAGCAGTAAATAATGCAGAGTAGGATAAGCTACCATGCTGATGGGGGACTTTTTTTCCCCTATGGAACATCTATCAGCTCTAAACAGAAATCCATTTACACAGGTATACCTCATTGTTTTCATCCTTCTGTTTGACTTTTAAAGGCATCTGTTAGGGCAGAGAGCTTCCTGACTTAACAATTCATCGGCTCATTACAGATCTTTTTACTTCTAGATCAAGTTTAGAGCAGGCAGGTAACAATTGTAGCTTTTTCACTAGGTGACAACTTTTGGGGAGTCCCAATCATCTTCATTTAATTCTTAGTGAAAGTGTTTGCCTCAAGAAAAGCAGGGGCAAAAATAGTAGGAAAAGTGTTATAGAAGAAAGTGCTCTGAATTTGAAAGTCAAGACCTGAGTGACCTTGTTAAAATCACTTCACTTTTCTGATCCTCAATAGCTTCACTTTTATAATAAAAGATTCAATTTCAAGTATCTCTAAGGTCTCTTTCCTGCTCTAAATTCTACATTTCAAAGCCCCATAATGAGAGTGACCAAAACTAAAATTTATATAGTGCCTTCAGATTTATGATAATTTACTTGCATTATCTTTTTAACTGAATGAGTGTAATATTTATTGGGAAAGTAAATAGGGAATTGGAAAACAGGGGATAAAGGGAGGTTTGTATGGGGTATGGAGTAGTTGAGGGGAGAGAGGGTATATTGCTTGGTGAGACAAGGGAGAGAGATGCCCCCTGCTGAGAGGAAGCAGCAGGGGTCCGACAAGGACTCTTTGTCCTGGAATGACTGAACTGAAGTTCAGCTCCCTCTATGACCAGAAAAGATAGTCCATGTATCTGACTGCAAATTCAAATAACATAAAGTTTAATAACTAGTTGGGATTGGAGTTTTTTCTCAGCTTCAGACCTGGGGCCAGGCCCCAGAGGCTGGCGGAGAGTTTCTTCTACTCTCGTTGTTCTAATTCAGAATCTTAGCAGTACACAGAAAGCAACAAGGTCTGACCTTCAGAGATAAATGGGCCTGAATCTTCGGGCTGAACCAAGAAGAGCATGCCACTCCAGACAGGCTGAACAAGCTTCTCTCTCCTCCAACACCAGGCAGCAAATCCCACCCGGCAGGAAGGAAGTGCTAGTCACAAGACCCAACTGCCACTCCCAATTGGCCCCTTCTCCCACAAACTGTCAGTCTTGTTTCCATTCCACATGAGTCAAGTCATGCAATTATTTTCTCCCCTTCTAAGGGGAACAAACATCATCTTTTAAGGATGATGAAACTAAGACTCAGAAGCAATGAGATTCAGTGGATGTTATATTAGACTGCCACTGACATTTATTATCTGTGTGATCATAGGCAAGTTGTTTAACTTCTCTTAACCTCAGTTTCCTCATCTGTAAAGACAGGAGGTTGGACTCAATGAATTCTAAGGTTCCTTTCAGCTGTGAATCTATGAAGTCATGAACCTCTGAACTTGATCAAGGTCTCAAAATCAGCAAGTATCAGAGCTTTGCTGCAAGCCAAGGTTATGGGATTCCAAGTAGAAATTTCCTTCCACTGCATCATTTACTCTCTCTGGGTCATAGTTGTTCATGGGTAATATATGGAGGTTGAACTTGAAGAGTTCTATGATTCTGAATTTGTTAAGTGACATTAAATAATTTCAAAGGTTCCCTGGGCAAGTCATGTGTGATCTGTTTCCAAGAGACACCTCTTTGCTTCAACAACAGGTACTATGATTGTTGTTACTACTGAGTTGTTTCATATGTGTCTCACTCTTTGTGACCCCATTTGGGGTTTTCTAGGCAAAGAGTGGTTTGCTATTTCCCTCTCCAGTCAAATTTACAGATGAGAAAACTGAGGCAAACAGTGGCATTCTAGTGTTTGAGGTTAGATTTAAACTCAGGAATTAATCTTCTTGATTTGATGCCATTCTATCCACTGTGCCATCTAGATACTTGAGGAATTATAATTAGGAAGAAGAAAAGAAAGGAAACGAGTTTTGATGCTGTTACCAGTGTGTTGTTTACAGTTCTAAATTTTGGCTTAGTAGACTAAGTAGGACACAAGTGAAATAGTCAACTGTGGGTTTAAATCCCAGGACTGATCATGGTTTCTGGTTGGATAATAAGCTTTCCTATTCTTTGGTTTCATTCTCAGTAGGTCTGAAATCAGAGGATTAGAGAGATGAGGGTATAGAGGTCACTGGCAGGTATGAGAGATTTACAGGTGTAGACAAAGGTAGAGGGATGGAGTTGGTATCAGAGAGAGAAAAAAAGATGTTGGGCTCTTTCTGCCTGTAATAACCTAGACAACTTCAGTTAGTGGGCAAACAATTCTGATCTTAATGGTGAGGAGAGTATATGCCTCAGTGATTTAAAATCTCCTCACGGCTGAGCTCTGGAAATGGGAGGAACAACTGTGACCTCCCACCCAGGGTCACTGAGATGAATAAAATGACTTTAAAGGGGTTGTAAATCATTTCCTTTTTTTAAAGTCCAACAGTTCAGCTTCATTCCTCTGCCCGTGTTTACCTCATTTTTGTGTAAAATGTACTTTTGTCCACTTGGCTCTCTGTGCCTCTATCTAAATTTGTACTGAAGCCCAAACATTGGGCAATGAGTGACATTGCTGACAGACTAATCACTTCCTGGAAGGTTAGAAAAGAGCTCAGCTGTCAGGGCAGAGGGCTCTCCATCACTCTGAGAGACGACTTCCCCAGCAGCAGATAATGACACAGGTTACTGCTATCTAGCCAACACAGGGTTTCTACTCCTTAACCAATCAGCACCACTTTTCAAGTGGGCTTCAATGTCAACTCAAGTCCAAGTAACATTTTTTTTTGAAGGGGGTAGTGCTGAGGTACTGCAGTGATCCCAGAAACTAGGATAGGGGAGATGATGGTAGTGATGTTTAGTCTTTCCCCCCCTTTTTTCAATGGGAAAAGGTACCTCCTATATATTTGACAAAAGACAATTTATTGATTATGTTGTCTAGTCATTTCTTTTTTATCTCTCTTCAATTAATAACAAATGTTTTCCTTAAAAACTATATACCGGACACATATTCTAGGTGACAGCTGGGGCTATGACTCCAGAATTTTTGCTGACAATAGAATTATTATTAATTCAACATAATACAAAACATACATGAACAAGCCGACTGAAATGAGCTTGTTATCTATGTTTTGCTAATACTTTGCTTTCCTAAGGTTGAAGTTGCTTTGGACATTATTACCTTTGGAGTGGAAATGGTCTGACCTTATTGGCATTCAGATGAAACATCAATGGGTGTTGCTATGTATAGTTATAGGAAGACTGGCTATCAGCATCCTGGGAATGCTATAGCTGCTTATTTTTTGTAGCTACTTACATGCTTGAGAATCCCACGTTAGCTAAAGGATATGCTCTTACTTAGGCAGATTTAATACTCCATAGAGATTAAGGAGTGGAAAAAAAATGAAGAGGGGGCAGCAGAGGAAATTCATTCAAAAAGTTGTTCAATGAAGGATAACAACAGGGATGTGGCAGAAATTAGGGAGTGGGAGAAACCTTTCATTCATTCAATTGACATGAAGAAGCAATGTGGTACAGTGGAAAATAATACTGTATTTTCAATTAGAGAATCTGTTCTGGAATCCTAACTTTACTACTTAAAACTATATGTTTGTGTGACCTTGGACAAGTAAATTCACTCCTTTCTACTCATACTAAGGAGAAAATTCTAAGAAATCTACCTAGGAGAGGAGAGGGTTTGAGTTTATCCTCTTATGAAACTTTGGATATCAAATGCCATCAGGCCATAGAAGCATAAAATTTCTCATTCTAAAATCAGCTATAAAGTATTGGACAATGAGTAAGGGGCAAAGGTGGACAATGGAGAAGGGGCAAAGGGAAAACAGATGGGTAAACAAGTGAGAATCTTTTTTTTTTGTCCCAACTAATTTCCTAGCACATCTAAAATGGTGAGTCACAGTGATGACAACTTTATATTCTCTGTTTAAACCGCACTTTCTGTCTTAGTAATAACTCTAAGACAAAAGGGCAAGGGCTAGCAACTGAGCTAAGTGACTTGCATAAGATCACATAGCTAGAAAGTGTCTGAGGTTAGAATTGAACCCAGATCCTCCCCACTACAGGCCTGGTGCTTTATCCACTGATATTGACAGAGGGTGAATTTTCTCCTTCAATATCTAATTGTAGCTTTATAACTCAGACTACCAGGCAACATGATGTATTATGAAGACCATTGTTTTTAATATTAATTAGATACTCTGAACTTGGACTTCATCTCTGCTACTTAATTTCTGAATGACTTTCTGTAAGTCATATAATCTTTCTGAGACTCTATTTTCTCTTTTGTGGATCTAAAGATGACCACAAAATTACCCTTCAGCTAGGAATCCTCAGCTCTTTCCCCTACCAGCAAGTATCAAGTATAAAACATAATGGGTACATATCACCAAGACAAAAAAGACCTTTTCTCAAGATCTTTGGCTTTTGTAGGACCAGATAACCTGCCCTTTTTTTATCCTCAATTTTCTTATCTTTCTTACCCCATTCTTTCCAAATACCTTTTTGTGGTTTGTGATCAATGATTGTAAAGTTGAAGTCAACTAGTTAGAATTTGTTCTGTCATGAGGAAAATAATCCTTTTTGATTTTGGTGAGTAGTTTTCCTTTATTGTTTCTTTTGAAACACTATACTACAATGGTTAAGTATTGCTAAGAGATAATACTTTTTAGTCAGTCAGTCTGTAAATATCCATTTATTAAGTTCTTACCATATGCCACCATTCCTACTATGTGCCAGGCACTGAGAATACAAAGAAAGGCAAAAGGCAGACCCTGCTCTCAAGGAGCTTATATTCTAATGGGAGAGACAGTGTGCAAATAAACATGTATAAATAAGCGAAATACAGGAAAAACAGGAGATATTGGACAAGGGAAGGTACTAGAATTAAGGAGGGGGTAATTAATCCTATTAGATCATTAGCAACTCTGGAGAGAGCAATTTTGATTTAATAATGAAATTGAGGGTTATCATGAGCTTAGAAAGTTAAGAAGAGTGAAACAAAAGGGAGTAGAGATACAAAAACCTACTGTAGGCAGGGTTATCAAGTAGTTTAGCCACAAAGGGGAGGAGATTTGAGCCTTACTAACCCAGAGTCAGCTTCTTGGAATATTTTCTCTTAGTGAGTTATTCTATGGGACTGGGCTTCAGTCCCAGGTCTCTGAAAACTTGTACTCATTCAATATCCCTGAGCACTAGACCCCAATCCAAGGTCCAAGCCTCCTGAAGTTTCCTGGTCCCTTGCTATGACTGCAACCCTAAGTGAAAGGACGAATCACCTGAATTCTATTTACCCTCGTCATTGCCTTCATTTCAGGCCTTTCCCTCCATTTTCTTCCCTTTATACTTCCTGTTTCTATATCCCCCAACTCCAAGTTATATTTTCTATGGTTTACTAAGAAGGGAAAACATATGTACTGATCCTGAAATAAGAAAACAGGATAAGGTAATTATGAATGTGCCAAAAGAATTTTAATGTAGTAGGACAAGGTGACTGGTATTCCAGTTTTCAAAGCCATTCTCTACTAACATTTCTCTGGGCCTACTTCATCCATCTTGATTTTCCTCTTTGTTATACTCTGTGTCTGTTCCCTTTCTGGACCTGGAAGGATTTTCCCTTTAGAAAAACCTGAATTTGAAATTTTCCCTTTAAAGTTTTTGGAGCCAAGTTTATTGGTTTGTTTCTCTAAGGGAAGCTCCATTCAAAACTGAATCTTCATAGTCTAGTGTGTTTTGGGGACTTATTGAAAAGGCAGCTAGGAGGCACAGTTGGTAGGAGCACTGGGCTTGGAGTCAGGAAGAAGAGTTAAAATTGTGCCTCAGGCACTTGCTAGTGGTGATGTGTGGGTAAATTGCTTAATGTATTTCAGCCTCAGTTTCCTCCTATCCTCCTAAAATGGGGACAGGTTTAGCACCTACCTTATCATGTTGGGAAGATCAAATCAAATGAGATACCATATGGAAACAACTTTGTGAACTTTTAAGTGTTGTATATTGCTAGCTATTAGCTAGTGTACAAAATCCCTTAATTAACTAGACATATATACCTATACCTCCATCCATACCTTGCAAAGGGAATACAAACAGGCACATAAAAATAGTGGCCTCAGAATAATTGAACACAGAGGTCACCTGTGGAGTTCACCAAACACCTCCATTCTTTGCACAGCACAGGAGCCTTTTCAGCTCTGAGGTGCTAACAGATAAGGAGAGTTTTCTTTTAATGCATATTTGGCAGCTCAGATTGGCTCTCCAGTAGCATGAGTCCTGGGAGCCAGTGTGGCCAGGATTTGTGTACCACTCTGTTTCTTGGCCAACAACTCAGCACAAAGCTCAAACTGGCACCATGCAAATACTTTATCAGGACAGTAACTTGTCCTTGATCAGACCTTGCCAGTAGCATAGAGGCCTAATGCCTGGCACTTTCTTGTTTAGGTTCTGAGGAAGGATTATGAGGTAACTATATAGTAATTTTTATTCTGTTTGTCCTGATATAAGATCCCTGTAGGTCATATGATCAAATTTATTGGGAACAGAGCAAATGACTTATTTCCATAATGGATCAAACTCTTTCAATAAGTATTCAATGAACAGTAATTAGTAATGGTATCTTCATACCAGCTGGACACCAAATAAAGACTCTACTAAAATCTTCTTTATTTCTTTTGTCCATCTTTTGTTCTTTTGTTTGCTATAATCTTTTAATGGGAAATAAATATTTATCAATTCCTCTATATATTCATCTATCGATCCATCTATCATATAGCCATGTATAGTCTGCATTTATATATATATTTTTATTTTTCCTTTACTAGAAGATGAGTGTCAAGCAGAATGCACAATTGACTTTCGTTGGTCAAGGCATCAAGTGAACCCTCTGGGCAAATATAGCTGGTAAAAGAGAAGGATGGAAAGACAAAAATTTACTTAGTAGTATTGGATCTCATTTTCACTCATGTGATATCTACCACAGTTGAAAAATAGTAAGGTAATAGAGTTAGAGGCCATCTGGAGGAAAAAGGAACATAATAATATTCCTAGGTGAAAGAAGCATGAGTTGATTTCTTGGAGATGAGTGGTTCCATTTCTTACTAAGGCTTACACACTTTGGTCATTTTTATGTCTTTAATTAAAGATGAAAAGGCTCTTTGCCCTAGAAAATTAATTAGAACAAATGCTTTGCCATTAATACCTGCCAAGTTTGGAAAGAAACAATTCACCCTGTGATTAAAGCCAAACAGATTCTCAAGAATAATTAGCCCACAGTGGCTTGTAAGGCTGAAGAAAGCCCTATTTATCAGTGGCAGTATTAATGCAATTACTTCTGCACCACAGACTCGTGGGCTGATAAATCACACTCTCTGCCTTTGGAAATGCTATGAATTCTGAATCACACTCCTCCAGGCTCAGAGAAGAAAATTTGATTGGAACAAAAGGAAAGCATGATAGTTTAGGGTTAAATTGAAAAACAAGGCTATTAAGCCAAATGTAGAGGAATGGTTCTTTTGTGTCCATTCCTTCATTTTCCTAGAGTACAAATGACTTCGATTATAACTCCAAAAGAAAACAATTGAAATCTTTTCCCTGGAAATGGATGTAAAAGAATGATTCATGCCAATGCCAAACACTGATCATGTGATTTATTTGATTTTGTCATTATGTAGATCTCCCTTGTTGTTCTGGTTTAGTCCTGCCCAACTTTTGTTGACCCCATGGATTATGGGATCTCTAGCTATCCATTGGATTTTCTTGGCAAGGATAATGGAGTGGTTTGCCATTTCCTTCTTGAGTGGATCCAGTGGATCTCTATGTCAGGCAATCAGAGGTTAAATGATTTGCCTGAGGTTAGAAAGCTAGGAAGTATATAAGGCTGGATTTAAACATAGGTCTTTCTGACAATAAGCTTGGGTATTCCATTTACTAAGCCACCTAGCTGCCTCCTAGTGTGAGAGATGTTTCTTACTCACTACTATTTCCAAGCAGAATATAGAATTTCAGTCTTGGAAAGGAAGTCAATAGCCATCCATTCAAATATTTTTGGAAAAAAAAGAATCTTTTCAATATATTGGATGATCATGTAGTCTTTTTTAAAGTATGAGGTTGAAACCACTCCCATCCCATTTTAGCTCTGATAACTCCACTAGGTAAGAATACATATCTTTGAGTCAAAAGACCTTATTTATCTTTGAAAGTCATTTGATGAAGCAAAATGACACTATATAGGCGGTTTATTGCCTTTGGCAGGGAGATTTCCTTGTGCCTTTTGGGTTCTGTATAATGAGTCAGCTAGAACAAGGAAGAATTTTGGAAATCAGAATCTATGCCTTTCTCTTGAGGAGAAAGATAGAACTGACATGTCACAGAGAAAGGAGATGTCATGAAGGGTTATTGCCTCTAAATGCATCTCAGAGCAGAAGATGTAGGGTAGAGAATTTCCCAAGAAAAGATAAGCTCATTATTTATCTATTCCTTCTGGTATCTACTTAACCACAGATATAATACTGTAAGTGTTCCATTACCTAAACATTTCTAGTAAATGGAATTTTACCTCAAGTACAAAAAGGCCAGGTGTGTTAACTAGAGATTACCAGGTATGTTAACTAGAGATAGGTATAAATTGTTCAGTTTTGCAGAGACCCTCAAACTTTGCCTAAATGTTAGGAATTTTCCTGACTCAGGTGATTATGGCTGAACTCAAAGATGTTTTTCTAAAATAAATTTCCTAAAGCCGAAGTTGCCTTCATGGACCGCAGAGGCCATTTATATTAGCCCCTAAACATAAAATGAGCTAATTAGCACAGTGCCTTGCACGTAGTATGTACTTAATAAGTGTTTATTGATTGATTGATTATTATAACAGAATGTTACTACTTAAATAAAGACCTTACATGAAGGGGAATTCAGCATTTCCTGAGTAGCACATTTCAGTTTTGGATAGCTTCAGTTGTTAGGGAGTTTTTTCTCACATTGAGCCTAAATTTCATGCTTTGCAACTCCCACCAATTACTCCTACATTTGGGGGAATTCATTGAGACTGTAAAGAACAAGTTTAATTCATTTTGAAGTTGACAAAAATTTTTTTTAAAGGCGACATGAAATCCTTGAAGACAGATACCATGTCTTCCCACTCCCCTAATTTTTCTGTTCTCTGGAGAAGGCTTAGTTCTTTCAACCAGTTCTCACTTAGCACAAATTTGAGGACCTTAAACATTTTGTTTGCCTTCCAATGTATCAAGGTCCTCCCTAAAATATGGTGCACAGAATTGGATTTCTGATATGGATGGACCACGACAGAGTGTGGTAAGACCTTCCTGTTCTTAGATGCCATGTGGCAATAATGACATCCCATTCCCCGTCTGTTTTTGTTATTTTTACTGGATTATGATTACTTGGGAACATATTAGGTGCACTGGTTAGAATATTAACACATCTAGGCTAATTATGTTATTCTTATACATCAGATATGGTACTAATGAAGCCAAAATCATTAGCCGAATTTCCATATTGCCCAAATGATGGTATTCATAGATATATTTAGGACTAAAAAAGCCTGGGAATTAGCTTTCCTGTATTATTCCTAGAAAGCAACTGTTTCATTGTGAAAATAAATATGACTCTTCTATGTGCCTCAAGAAAGAAAATCAAACTCAAAAAAATCATTAATAATAAAATGGTATACTGCTCTTTTTTTTTTATGGAAGATTTAATTTCAGTCCATTGGGAACATTTTTGAAGATTAGTTAGTGTTGCCTGAAGAGACAGATTGTGGTCTACTAAAATATTTTTTTTTCTGAGTCTGAGGTAATGATATCAGAGTATCTAACTCATCTAACTCATAAAAAATGTAATCTTTCTGCTATTGTGTCCTAAACCTTTTATTTAAACACAAATCCTTGCAAATAACTGTATGTGAAGCAATATGGAATGACAATAGCTTATGTTTGTATAGTGCCTTGGAACCATAGAGTCAGATGATCTGGGTTCCACTCCTGCCTCTATTATGTGACCTTAGACAAAAAATCTTTTAGGCTACTTGAGAATCAGCTTCCCCAGTCTTAAAGGGATGCATTAGATGGATGTAGCCTCTTCCTGCATGACACAGTGTTTTGTTTTGAGGGAAAAGGACTTCTAAAACTTTAAAGTGCTTTATACATGTGAATTGTTAATATTAAACATTATTCTCTCAGCATGAAGAATGTACAAAGTATGGTCTGACGAGTGGAGTCTCAGTGAAATCTTAATGGGAATTTATAGCCACTCACTCCAAAACAGTTATGAACTAGTTACTACTAGGCTGAAGTGTCGATTTATGCCTCATAGCTAAAATGTGCTTTTAATAATATTCTTCTTTTCGAGAGAAAACTTGGATAACTTCTCTCTTAGGCTAATGAATCCAGTGCTTGTTGGTGTCAATAGGCAAAAATTGTGGGGGAAAGAGACCATTTTGCACACAAGCAGAATGGAATGTCAGATTGCGACCCAGTGCCTCTTGGGCATAATACACTTCCTCATGTAAGCAAGAGTACATCAATTTTCTCTCCAGGAGGTCAGTGGTGGGAGGTGTAGGGTTACGAACCAGTCAGATTCCAAGAGACATTTGAAATGTAATTGCCCTGCTGGTTTTGTTTAGCTACAAGGTTAGTCTTAGACATAGCCTCTGATGGGAAAATAATAGTAGGCATAGTCTTGGTTTGACCCATGAAGAAAAAGTTGAACTTTGTTAAGGCTAGTGGGAAGAGGGGAGGGATGGTCAGTTATGACTGCTGTTACTTCCTGCTGCATTTGGCCAGGAGGGTCAACTGAATGGGACAAGGATGCTTGGGTCACTCCATTTTCCTGAATCCCAAGCCATCAATCAAAGCTGAGCATCAAAACTTCAACCATGCCAATGACTCTCCCAGTGTCACTTGGGGGCGGGGGTCTCACCTCTGGACCATGAAAAGACTGGCTGCTTATTTGTATTCAGTGGTTTGAATTGAGCCAGTGGCAAAACAGCACTGCTGACTCTGCAGTGGTAAATACTTCCAAAAAGGAGGAATGCCAATAAAGCCTGCAGCTATGGATATTTGAGTAATGTATGCAGAACTGCAGAGACCACTTCAGACTGCCTCTGGACATCCACACATATCATGTGGAATGGCTGGGAATTGCCATCCCCTAATTCTCTTCCTAAACAGGTTGAAATGTGCTGCCAGTTATGGATAAATCAAAAAATCTCTTGCTCCCCCAAATTGAGCTTTCCCCTGAGCATGAACCCCACAGGAAAGACTTGGAAAAAACACAAATAAACAAACCAAACAAAAACCTCATCCCTTTTCCCCAAAGGCTGTAAAATAATGACTTTTTTTTTCAAATACTAGACTCTTCCTTTCATAATAGAGAAATCTTTCCCTTGTCAAATTTGAAGTTAAAATTCTCCACATTCAAACATTGTTAAAGTGAGGGCACAAAATCACTTTTTGCTGCCTATCTGAACTGATTTCTAACTTTTCATTGTTTCCATTAGATTGGCATTTATGTGTGTGTGTATTGCACCAGATATGAACAACTTCAGTGTCTGAAAAAGCTTCCATATTTAATTCATTTTAACTATTTATTGAATGTTTGTTATCTGTAAAACACTGTACTAGGTGTTGAAAAAAAATGAAAATGAGTACTTGGCCTTAAGCAACTTATATTCTAATGGGAGGATGCAAAACTTTTTTGTTATCACTATGATTATTATTATGATTATTTATTTTTACAATTGTTAGACTGGATTTTTCTATCTCATTCAAGATGAAAGAATAGAAGCTTCTCAGAAACCTGATTCCTTTCTAATAAGCTTGAGAGTTTTGTCTTGCCCTATTTCTGACTTTAGCTTGTTCAAGCCTCCTTAGGCAACCTTGTGCCCCACTGCCATCTTTATGATAGTAATGCCAAACTTAGTTGAACCCTGCTCAGCATAACCTTCTGCAATTAAAGTCTTGAACTCAAGAGATTGGCCAGCCTTAGGCTTCTAATAGCAGTCATTATAATGGATATGTCTGCAGATGCCTCAGTTTAACAGATAAATAAATACAATATAATTTAAGGAAGCAGATACTAACAACTAAGATCAAGGAAAGACTTTTCATAAAATATGGACCTTTACAAATTTTTTATTTATTTGATTAATTAAGAAAAAAGTTTCCATGGTTATGTGATTCATGTTCTTTCCCTCCCCTTCTCTCATCCCCGTCCCATAGCCAACACTCAATTCCACTGGGTTTTACATGTCATTGATCAAGACCTATTTCCATATTATTGATATTTGCACTAGGGTGATTGTTTAGATTCTACATCCCCAGTCATATCCCCATCTACCCATATGACTAAGCTGTTGTTTTTCTTCTGTGTTTCTACTCCCACAGTTCTTTCTCTGGATGTGGATAGCATTCTTTCTCATAAATCCCTCATAATTGCCCTGGGTCATTGCATTGCTACTAGTAGAGAAGTCCAATTACATTCTATTGTACCACAGTGTATCAGTCTCTGTGTAGAGTGTTTTCCTGGTTCTGCTCCTTTTGCTCTGCATCAATTCCTGAAGGTCATTCCAGATCCCATGGAATTCCTCCACTTTATTATTCCTTTGAGCACAATAGTATTCCATCACCAACATATACCACAATTTGTTCAGCCATTCCCCAATTGAAGGGCATCCCCTCATTTTCCAATTTTTGCCATCACAAAGAGCGCAGCTATGAATATTCTTGTACATGTCTTTTCCCTTATTATCTTTTTGGGGTACAAACCCAGCAGTGCTATGGCTGGGTCAAAAGGCAGACAGTCTTTTAGTGCCCTTTGGGCATAGTTCAATATGGCCATCCAGAACAGTTGGATCAATTCGCAACTCCACCAGCAATGCATTAATGTCCCTATTTTGCCACACCCCCTCCTAGAATGTGGGACTTTTGATGAATCTCAAAAAAAGTTAGAAATTGAACGAGGTGGCATTTAGGTGGTAGTTTATTATAGGCATGGAGGAAAACCTGTGCAAAAACAAGAGAGAGAATTTGGGGAATAGCATGTTTAGGCTAGTCTGACTAAGACATAGTGTGCTTAAAGAGGAGTAATGTGAAAAAAGCTGAAAAAAGGAAGCTGGAGCCAGACTCTGAAAGATTTTATGTGCAAAACCTGAGGAATTTGTATATTATCCTAGAGGAGATAGGGAGACATAAAAGCTTGGTGAGCAAAGCAAAGGAGTGCCATAGGTACTACCTGTGCTTTAAAAGGAAGATGATTTTAGCAGTTATGTTTGGGTCATCAGATCATTTGGGCCAAACACAGATGGATTTGAGAGGGAAGAAACTGGAAGCAGAGAGATCATTTAAGAGGCAATTGTAGTATAGCCAAAAGGCAATATGGACTTGGGTAATGACTATGGGAAAAGAGAGAGAGAGGGGATGAATATGAGTGATGCAATTGGTAGCACTTAGCAACTAATTGTAAATGTGAAGTGAGGAGGTATTTGGGAAAGAGAGTAGAAAATGAGTTTAATGTAGTGAAGCTGGATGACTTTGAGGATGGTGATCCTTTAACAAAAATAAGGATATATATTTGGTGAAAGGATAGATGTTTGTTTTGTTTCCATTTTTTTTTTGAGGAGGCAGAATGGGAAGGGAAGATGATGAGTTCCATATAATTTAAAAATATTCAAGAAGATTTTCTTCTCAGTCCTAGAGGGGCTGTGATCCTCATGGATGGGAACCATGACTGCCATCCTGAAAGCATACATTCTTGAAATTTTGCCATCTTGTACAAAGGCATACTGGATTGTATACACAGGTGCTGCACTTGGGATCAAGAAGACTGTGGTTTGAGAGGACTCTGCAACCATAAAACACTATATAAATGTTGGAGCTCTTATCAGCAAGCAGGGTAATTCCTCCTTGTATACTATATAATTTCCACATTTCCAGCATTGACATAAGGGAAGGACTTTTGAGAAATATTTGGCAGTTTGTGATCTTAACAGAGTATATTTCTAAAGGGATCAGCATTTCTATTTACACACATTAGAGCTCAGGTCAGTTGGTGTGTTCCTCAACTCATTTGCTTCTCAATAGGATCTTAGGGTGCATAGCCAAGAGTCCAGTAAGCCAGAATCAGTATCCAAGAATGACAGAAGTATAGCCAATATAACATATGTTCTCTGGGGCTTGTGGGTTAGTTTACTGACTGCTCTCAGCCTCAAGACTCTTCCTGTTTTGTCATGAAGTCCGTGCTTGTGTCCCCACTGAGCTGTCTATTGCATTTGCCTATGAGTCTCTTTCTCTTCTTCCTTTCCTAACGTTCATTGACTTTGAGTTCCAGTATACTAGAACTGGAAGAAATTTTAGCAATTAGCTAGTTAAACTCCTCCATTTTATTAAAGAAGAGAACTACTGCCAAGAGATGCTAATTGACTTTTCTGCACTAATTAATTTATTGTTATCTTGTTATTGTAATTTTTACAATTGTTGTTAGGCTGGGTTTTTCCATTTCACTCAAGCTGGAAGAGTAGGGGCTTTTCACAGACCTGGTTCCATTCTAATTAGCATGGGAGCCTTGTCCTTTCCTATTTCTGACATCAGCTCATTCATACCTTTTAGGCAATCTGTACCTAAAACCAATTAGAGTAGTAGTGGGTTTGGCAGTGTGATATTGGTCTGAAACTTACTACTATATAAATTATGGGCCTCAGTTTCTTTACCTGTAAAATGAAAAGTTTGGATCAAATGAGCTCTGAAGTTTTGGTACTAAATCTTTGACACCCTAAAATCTATGTATATTTTAAAAGCATTAGGGCCACCATTAAAGGAACTGACAGAGTCTAATTGCAGGTGGAAGGACATCATTCTTCACTTTATGTCCTCCATGTGTTTTTCTCTAGTGTAAGCCATAGCTAGATTCTTTCACAACATGATGAACATGGAAATATGTGTTATATGATAACACATGTACAACCTACATCATATTATTTGCTATCTTGGTGGAGTGGAGAGGTGTGATGGAGGGAGAGAACATGGATCACAAAAGTCAGAAAATGATTATTAAAAATTGTATCAACATATAATCTAGAAAAAATTATTTAAAAAAGATAGGTAGCATTCCTCTCCACCAAAGAAGTATTGGGGCAGCTAGATGGCACAGTAGATAGGATAATCTAGAAAAAAATTATTTAAAAAAGATAGGTAGCATTCCTCTCCACCAAAGAAGTACTAGGGCAGCTAGATGGCACAGTAGATAGAACACCAGGCCTGAATTTTGGAGGGCCTGAGTTTAAATTTGGCTTTAGACATGTTCTAACTGTGTGACCTTGGAAAAGTCACTTAACTCTGTTTACCTAGCCCTTGCTGCTTTCCTATGTTAAGGTTAATTACTAGTAGAGAAAGTAAGGGCTTAAAAAATAAAAGCATCCCTTCTCTTGCCCTTTGTGAATATAACTAGAAATTAAAAGCCAAAGACCACTGGATAATGGAGACAAGACACTATCATCCATGCAGTCTGAGTAGTTAATTATGAACAAATCAGGATTATTTGGATTTCTTCGTTGTTCTTTATTATCATTTTTTGAGACATCAATCATTAAGCATTTATTAAGTGATTACTATGTGGCAAGAATCATGCTAAGCCCTGGTGTTGTGAAGATAAAATTGAAATCATCACTATCTTCAAGGCACAAATATTCTAATGGGGAAAACTCCACACACATCTATAGAACATAAGCCAAATGAATATATGGTAGTTTCCAGATATAGATTCCTAACAGTTAAGGAGATGAGAGAAAGCTTCATGTAAAAAAATGATGCATAAATTGAGTATCGAAGGGGATTACTTATTGTAGGAGGCAGAGGGAATATAGAAACATGTTCCAGCTAGGGGGAAAAGCAGTGGCTACAGGAGATAGTGCTACACGTGAAGAACACTGAGGTCAGAATAGCTGGCGTGTAGTGTATGTGTAGGGGAGTTATGCAGAAGAATTCAGAAATAGGATGATGTTAGATTGTGAAAGGCTTTAAATGCCAAATAGTTTATAATTGACTTTTGTGGCAATAAGGAACCAATGGAGTTTAAATGAGTAAGAAAAATCATTTTGGCTTTTGTAAAGTTGGAGGAGAGGGAAGTTTAAGGTTGAGTGACCCAATAGGAGGTTTTTTTTTTTTTTTTGGCAGCAATTCATGTGAGAGGTAAAGAGCGCCTGATCAGGATGTGTCTGTGAGTATGGAGAGAAGGGAACACAGGATCGAGATGCTGCAGATATAGAAATGATAAGGATTTCAACTGATTAGATACAGACAGTGTGAATAAAGTACTGAAGATGACACTAAGGTTGTGAACCAGATGGTGGAAAGGATGGTAGTGTCCTCTACCATAACAGGGAAGTTTGGAAGAGGGGTAGGTTTATAGGGAGAAAAATATAGACATATGATAATTGAATCTATGCTCCTCCCATCACTTTTTTAAAGATACATGTATACAAAGATACATTATAAAGATACATAAAGAAAGATACATAAAGACATTCAAGTAGATTTACTCCATCTCCACCTATTTGCATTTTCTGAGTTCCCTGGTATTCCCTGACTCATTGTCCATTTGTTTTTAATATGGTCAACATTAAGGAAAACCATGGAAAAAGAGAGTTTGTGAAGCTCATGTCTGGACTCTCAGGGAAATGCATCCAGCTGGTAATACAACAGACTTTGCCAGAAAAGCTTTAGTTTTCCATGTCCAAAGCCAAATCATCATAGTTGCAATTACTCAGGTAATTTAGTCAGCATCATGTTCACACTAGTATGCTTGACACCAATTCAGGCTCAGTCTTCTAAATCTTTTTTTTTTAATAATATTTTATTTGATCATTTCCAAGCATTATTCATTAAAGACAAAGATCATTTCCGATGCGTGATTCCACTGGGTGTCACATGTGTTCTTGATTCGAATCCATTTCTATGTTGTCAATATTTGCATTAGAGTTTCCTTTAGAGTCTCTCCTCTGTCATGTCCCCTCAGCCGCTGTAGTCAGGCAGTTGCTTTTCCTCGGTGTTTCCACTCCCATAGTTTATCCTTTGCTTATGCATAGTGTTTTTTCTCCTAGATCCCTGCAGATTGTTCCGGGCCATTACATTCGATTATACCACAGTGTATTAGTCTCTGTATACAATGTTCTCCTGGTTCTGCACCTTTTGCTCTGCATCACTTCCTGGAGGTCGTTCTAGTTCCCATGGAATTCCTCCACTTTATTATTCCTTTGAGCACAATAGTATTCCATCACCAACATATACCACAATTTGTTCAGTCATTCCCCAATTGAAGGGCATCCCCTCATTTTTCAATTTTTTTGCCACCACAAAGAGTGCAGCTATGAATATTCTTGTATAAGTCTTTTCCCTTATTATCTCTTTGGGGTACAAACCCAGCAGTGCTATGGCTGGATCAAAGGGCAGAAAGCCTTTTAGCATCCTTTGGGCATAGTTCCAAATTGTCCTCCAGAATGGTTGGATCAATTCACAACTCCACCAGCAATGAATTAATGTCCCTACTTTTCCACATCCCCTCCAGCATTCATTACTTTCCTTTGCTATCATGCTAGCCAGTCTGCTTGGTGTGAGGTGATACCTCAGAGTTGTTTTGATTTGCATCTCTCTGATTATAAGAGATTTAGAACACTTCTTCATGTGCTTATTAATAGTTTCTTGATTTCTTTATCTGAGAACTGCCTATCCATGTCCCTTGCCCATTTATCAATTGGAGAATGGCTTGATTTTTTGTACAATTGATTTAGCTCTTTATAAATTTGAGTAATTAAACCTTTGTCAGAGGTTTCTATGAAGATTTTTTCCCAATTTGTTGTTTCCCTTCTGATTTTAGTTACATTGGTTTTGTTTGTACAAAAGCTTTTTAATTTGATGTAGTCAAAATTATTTATTTTACATTTTGTGATTTTTTCTATGTCTTGCTTGGTTATATAGCCTTTCCCCTCCCAAAGGTCTGACATGTATACTATTCTGTGTTTACCCAATTTACTTATGGTTTCCTTCTTTATGTTTAAGTCGTTCACCCATTTTGAATTTATCTTGGTGTAGGGTGTGAGGTGTTGATCTATTCCTAATCTCTTCCATACTATCTTCCAATTTTCCCAGCAGTTCTTATCGAATAGTGGATTTTTGTCCCAAAAGCTGGGATCTTTGGGTTTATCATATACTGTCTTGCTGAGGTCGCTTTCCCCCAGTTTAGTCCACTGATCTTCCTTTCTGTTTCTTAGCCAGTACCAAATTGTTTTGATGACTGCTGCTTTGTAATATAATTTAAGGTCTGGGACTGGAAGGCCCCCATCATATGTGTTTTTTTTTCATTATTTCCCTGGATATCCTTGATCTTTTGTTCTTCCAAATGAACTTTTGTTATTTTTTTTTCTAAATCAGTAAAGAAATATTTTGGGAGTTCAATGGGTATGGCACTAAATAGATAAATAAGTTTGGGTAGGATGGTCATTTTTATTATATTGGCTCATCCTATCCATGAGCAGTTAATGTTTTTCCAATTGTTCAAGTCTAGTTTTAGTTGTGTGCAGAGTGTTTTGTAGTTGTGTTCATATAGTTCCTGTGTTTGTCTCAGGAGATAGATTCCTAGGTATTTTATTTTGTCTAAGGTGATTTTGAATGGGATTTCTCTTTCTAGTTTTTGCTGCTGAGCTGTGTTGGAGATATATAGAAAAGCGATGACTTATGTGGGTTTATTTTGTATCCTGCAACTTTGCTAAAGTTGTTGATTATTTCAATTAGCTTTTTGGTTGAATCTCTAGGATTCTTTAAGTAGACCATCATGTCATCTGCAAAGAGTGATAACTTGGTCTCCTCCTTGCCTGTTTTGATGCCTTCAATTTCTTTTTCTTCTCTAATTGCTACTGCTAGTGTTTCTAGTATAATGTCAAATAGTAGAGGTGATAATGGGCATCCTTGTTTCACTCCTGATCTTATTGGGAATGCATCTAGTTTATCCCCATTGCAGATGATGTTAGCTGATGGTTTTAGATATATACTGTTTATTATTTTTAGGAATGACCCTTCTATTCCTATGCTTTCTAGTGTTTTTAATAGGAATGGGTGTTGTATTTTATCAAAGGCTTTTTCTGCATCTATTAAGATAATCATGTGATTCTTGTTGGTTTGTTTGTTGATGTGGTCAATTATGTGGATGGTTTTCCTAATATTGAACCAGCCCTGCATCCCTGGTATAAATCCTACTTGATCATGGTGGATGACACTTCTGATCACTTGCTGGAGTCTTTTTGCGAGTATCCTATTTAAGATTTTTGCATCTATATTCATTAGGGAGATTGGTCTATAGTTTTCTTTCTCTGTTTTTGACCTGCCTGATTTTGGAATCAGTACCATGTTTGTGTCAGAGAAGGAGTTTGGTAGAACTCCCTCTTTGCTTATTATGTCAAATAGTTTGTATAGTATTGGGATTAACTGTTCTCTGAATGTTTGATAGAATTCACTGGTGAATCCATCAGGCCCTGGGGATTTTTTCTTAGGAAGTTCTTTGATGGCTTGTTGGATTTCATTTTCTGATATGGGATTATTTAAGAATTCTATTTCCTCTTCTGTTAGTCTAGGCAGTTTGTATTTTTGTATATATTCATCCATATCTCCTAAATTGGTGTATTTATTGCCATATAATTGGGCAAAGTAATTTCTAATGATTGCCTTAATTTCATCTTCATCGGCGGTGCTGTCCCCCTTTTCATCTTTAATGCTGTTAATTTGCTTTTCTTCCTTCCTTTTTTAATTAGATTGATCAGTACTTTATCTATTTTGTTTGTTTTTTCAAAGTACCAGCTTCATGTTCCATGCCTTACGATCATTCAGAGTAGAACTTGCAAGGTCTTTTATAACCCTGATTGGCATTCCTTTATATCTAAATTGTCTTTTTCTGGCTTCCTGTAGGATTTTTTCTTTTGTTTGATAGCTTTGGAATTTGGCAATTACATTCCTGGGAGTTGTCTTTTGGGGGTTTAGTGTAGAAGGTGTTCTGTGAGCTCTGTCAGTGGCTGTATTGCCCCCTTGTTCTAGAATCTCTGGGCAATTTTCTTTGATTATATCTTGTATTACGATGTTGAGTTTGCTATTTATTTCTGGCTTTTCTGGAAGTCCAATTATTCTTAAATTATCTCTTCTCCCTCTATTTTCTAAATCTGTCATTTTGTCAGTGAGATATTTTATGTTCTCTTCTAATTTCTTGGTCTTTTGGCTTTACTATATTAGTTCTTGCTTTAAAGCCTGGTTTTCCTTTTCACTTTGGTCAAACTGGTTTTGTAGATGTGTAAATTTCTTTTGCATTAGTTCCCACTTTTCCTCCCAGAAGGCTTCCATCTTTTTGGTCATTTCAGATTCAAATTCTTCATGGGTTTGTGGAGAGTTTCCATTTCCTTTGGAAGGTTTCGGAGCATTTGCTTGTGTTTCCTCTTCTATCTCCTCTGTGTTTTGTATTTTTGCTCCATAAAATGTGTCCAAAGTCGCCCCCTTCTTCTTGTTTTTTTTTGAATTTTGGGACTTTTGTGCTTCTGTGGAGTTTGCTATCTCTATCTGAGTGGGGGGATTGTCCGTTCTATGCAGTTGTTGTTCTGTGTTACCGGGAAGCCAGGAGTTGCTGGTGTGTCCCTGTTACTGCCCTCCTCTCCTTGGCACCCTCCTGATGCTTCTCCATTGCCTTACTTCCACACTCTAAGCCTAGCTTGGCCCTTGTTCCTGTGCCTTAGCCGGCCAGCGCCTGCATCCTGTGGGGGGAGGGGCCTCGGCTTCCGGGAGCTCTGAGGGCTCCTGATGAGATTAGCTTTCCCTGGGTTGAATTTAGTATGCCTTGAGGCAGGGACTTTTTTTCGTGAGACTCCAATGGAAGGTTCCAGTCAGGGGGTTACAAGCTCCCCCCTCTCTCTCTGTTTCCCTGCTGTCTGGGTGCCCCC
Source organism: Monodelphis domestica (assembly GCF_027887165.1). Lineage (NCBI taxonomy): Eukaryota > Metazoa > Chordata > Mammalia > Didelphimorphia > Didelphidae > Monodelphis > Monodelphis domestica. The sequence goes on from NC_077227.1 coordinate 134,856,909, forward strand.
TCGACTGGGTCAGGTTGTTTTCAGGATGTGGCCTTCAGAATAGCCGGCTCCCGAGGCCCTTTTGCCAGTCCTGAGGGTTGCTGTTGTTTCAGAAGACCCTGCTCTCTGAGGGGGAGGGGCCGCGGCTTCCCAGAGCTCCGAGGGCTCCTCCCAGGGGGTTACGTGTTCCCCCGTCCCTCTCTTTTTCCCTGCTGTCTGGGTGCCCCCTCCACTGGGTTAGGTTGTTTTCAGGAAGTGGCCTTCAGAATAGCAGGCCGTGGGGCTCTGAGGTTGCCTCTGCTGCCTCGGACTCGGACTCGGCGCTCTGGGTTGGGGGGGATGGGTCCTAGGACCTTCCTTCTGCCTACCACTTAGGTCCGAGTGGTCTCGGGTTCTGGCTTTTGCGGGGGGCCATACCTTTTGATCCAGGTCCAGGAGGAGGACTCCTGGGGTTTATGCTGTTGATCGTTTTGAATTTCGGTGTCTTAGGAGCATTCGGTTTGAGATCGGTAAGGAAGGGTTTCAGGAGATCTGAATTTTAGCTTTCTCTAAGCCGCCATCTTGACCCCTTCTAAATCTTTGATCTGATTCTGTTAGATGATTTCAGACTCCATCTTGATTTAGGCTGGTAAGCCTGACTTTAAGTCCACCTCTTGTTGGACCAAAAGAGAAAGAATCAGGAGAGCTGAGGTCATTTTCCTGCCAAGTTCAGTATAAAGAGGCTAAGAAGGAGTTTAGGGTCAGGGGGAGCAGCTGAACTCTGCCACCATTACACACCATCAGATAGCCAGATCGACTAAGAATTTACCCATCCTGCACTGTAGAGAAAGTCCAACCTTAGTTTTTTGAATGTAGAAAATCACAGATTTATAGGATTTAGAATTGGAAAGGACCTTTGAGATCATATAATCCGATTTCCTCATTTTTAAAGGTGAAGATAATGAAATTTTAGTGACCTCAGAGTTGCAAGCTAATAAGGAGGAGCTTCCATTGTGGTCCTCAGACTTTAAATCCAGGGTTTTTTCCAACATACCATGATGCCTCTTCTATTTACAGAAAATCTATGGAAGAGTCTGGCTATAGATTGTTTTAAAAAAATGAATAGTGTTAATTTCCTTGGATAAGATAATCTGATTTCTCATAAGATATGACATGGCATCTCTAGAGAGACCCTGGGAGTCAAGAGCCTCTCACACAATAGTTTTGTCCTGAGTCATATGAATGACTAAGTTTCTAATCCGATAGACCCCCTAACCTATCCTGCAGATTTTGAGAATAAACCTGGTCTCGAGGGTTTGTTGAACTCAATTTATGTGTTCTCCCTATCTTGCTGTATCTGTCATAGGAGTGTATTATTTTCCATAGTTGACTAGAATATAACTGTTGTAAAGGCATTTTTGAGAGTTTATAATGGGGCACTGAACTGCCATTTTCCTGGCTTGAAGATGGGGAAGAAAGAATTGGAAGCTAGCTAATTGCATTTTAGAGTTTAATAGCCATAGAGTTATGGATATACCATGGCATTCAGACCCATGGCTGAAACACAAACTACTCCTTTTTCAACTTAATGAACTGCATGCAAATGGAGTTCTCAGATAAGGAACAAGAAAAGACTGAACACTTTAATTATCTCTAAACATAAATCAGTTGAGGAGGAAGGAATGAGGACTGTAGAGAAATGACTAGAAAATCATCTAAAGCCCTAGTCTGAATAGTCTCCTGAATCAATACACTGACATTTCCAGTCTCTCTAGGCCAAGCATAGAGTAGAGCCCCTGTCAAAGGTGAACTTCCTTAAGAAAGGGACGAGTCATGAATATCAATGATGATGTTTCTGTTGTGAATCCTCCCAGAGAGTGAGGAAGACAGAAACTAGGGGAAGATTGGAAGGAATAAACAGAAGATGTTTCTTTGGAATATTTCATGTGGAAAACCTATTTTCCCTATATCGAAAACCATAATTTAGATTTTTGGTCTTTCAGATCCAAGGAAATGAATTTCTGTGTTCATGTCTCCTTCCTCCCCCTTCAATCCTGTTATCCAGCTTTAGCAAAGAACCAGCTTTTCGTAATTTACAGAAATATGTACACTTTCAGGCAAAACCAAATGGAGTAATGAAGAGCCAGGCAGATATTTGTAAGACTTGTTTAAGTCCCAGGGGAACAGCAACTGAATATGTAAAAACTTATGCCCTCCAGGGCTTGAAAGAGACAATTCTTCCTAATAGTACAGCCTGTTTCACTTGAGCATGCCTTCTCATTTACACAGGACTTTGGACATGGATTCTTCTTATCCATCAACAGCACTGTCACCTTTGAGGAACTGAAAACAGTTACACATATTGATATTTCATAGGCAGTGGCTGCCTTGGATTTTCATCACTACATCACTACATCATTGATCTCTCCTGCTATTCTTTCTCATTTTTTCTTCCCTCTTCTCTCTTGACTTATCAACCATCAGTTCCCCTTCAAGTCTTCCATATGCTTTTGCCACTATTGCAATAAAAAATAAAAGCTTCTAGTTGTGCACAGCCTGTCATATATGGGGTATTCCAGGAGGATTAGCACCTTTGGTGTGAGGGCTTGCTGAGCCCTTTTCCCAAATGCTATCCTCTAATTCAGAACAGCAACTTGGCTACAATTTATAGATTTGAGAGGGTTTTCTGGGACATAGAGAGGCTAAATGATTTGCCATTGACATAGACAAAGGCAATGCTTGAACCAGATCTTTTTACTCTAAGACTGGTCCCCTCTCTCTCATCCCAGGTGGCCCATATGGCTTAGGAGATATGGAAATGACTGTTCACTGGTGTGGAAGTCATAGCAAAAGATAGCCAAATAGTAAGGACAAAATAAAGGTAAAAAAATCTTCATCACTTCTCATTGACATCTTTCCTTGGAAATACATTATTGGAAAACTGATTGGCTTGGAACTCATGAGCTCAAATGATCATCAGCCTCAGCTTTCCTGTTAGAGAAGATTATGGATACCTCTATGCCCAGTCTGAAGACTTGCTTTTTTTATTTTCCTTGCTTTCTAACATTTTTATTTCATTACCTTTTAAGACATCTTTCTATTTCCTAATGCTTCTCCTTGAGAAGTAAAGTCCTGTAGTTGGGAAAGGTCCACTTACTTAAGTGGACCAGCACAGCCAAGGTTTATGATCAGATTAACGAAAGCTATCTTCTCCATTGATCTTGGCATTGTTCCCCAGATGTCCAGTCCTAAATAGATAGACTAGATGGCTCTTAAGGAGTTATGCTCTTCCAAGGCCAGACTGTGTTCAGTTCAGTGAGAGTGCATTTGATCTAGATTCACGATTGAACATGAGAAGTACGATTGAGATCTGACCTGATCATCTCATGATATACTGGTAGAATTGTGGCCAGGTGAGCCTCAGAGGATGTTCCTTCTGGCCAACTGGGAAGAAATTTAGAATAAACAGTGTAGGCTCTGATTCTTAGAGTTCTTGAATATTAAAAACAAATTTCCAAGTCTCCTTATCCTAGCCACCCCCATTTATTTAATAAGAAAAGAGTTTAGTTCAGCATCTGGTTTGCTGTGAGGTTCTTACTTCTTACTCAATTTTCCAGCTGGGTTGACATATTAAGACACAGGGAGGTTCAACTGACTTGCCTAAGGCCACACAGTGAGAAAGAAGTTCAGCCAGAACATAAAATCCAAAGTTGAAAACAAAGTTAAAATTATTTTATTGCAAATTTGCTAGGACATCTGCAGCTGTTACACATGGAATGCTAATCATATTAACTATTTAATTACAAGATGATACAAGATTACACAAAGTAGATATACATATGGTATGATTCCCCCAGTAAATATTCATTGATTGATCTTACTGTTGTGTAGTAATGTCCCATCTTCATCAAATATGCTTATCATTATACTCATCTTTGTGTGTGCATGTATGTGTGTGCATATATATATATATATATATATATTTGTAAACTGGTTACTTTTGTAATTCCTTGTGTTTTATTTTATGCATTTATAATATTATTCCAAGAAAAGTTAGTAGTCTTTAACAGACTGCTAAAAAGGTTTCTGACCCTTAAAAAAAAAGTTATGTCTTTGCCCTAGATCAGTCTCCAGAAGAGGTGAAAGGTAAGGCATAAGAAGGGAAAGAAAAAATAGGATAAAGGAATCATTCCAAGCAGGATGCCTCCACTCTCAATTTGGCAAATAAAGCTCCTGAAAAGAAAAACCTGAGTGCTATTTCCCTTTTAAAAAAACATTGCCTAAAATACCATGTCGTTCTTCCTAGGTTTGTTTCTGTGTTAGTCATCTACAAGAAGGGTAAAATTCTGTATATGGCTTTAATTAGGCCAAATTGATCTATTTCACTCTTTATTCTAAAATATCTCAAATGAACACCAATAATGTAGTGCCAGTGTCCTGTGGCTTAGGAGCAGTGTGGCAATAGGCAATTAAGGTCCATAGAGTAGTCATTTACTGCTAAGAAGCCACAAACCAGCATACCAGAGCACTGAAAAAGAAAAGAACTTGAAAAGGAAAAAGAAACCAGTTATCTAGAGTGAGAATGGGGAGAACGGGGAGAGAAAAGCCAGTGATGATTTACCATATGACAGGAAGGGCAGTTATTTTGGAATTTATTATTTTTGCTGATTATTTGTGATATATGGGAATTGTAATATATGGGAAAACAGAAAAACCTCTGCCTACTATCCATTCCCAAAGCTACAACCCTGGTTCAGAAACTTATAACCTCTTGCTTGGATTATTACAATAATACCCCAACTGGTCACCTTGCTTTAAGTCTTTCCTTATTCCAATCCATCCTTCACTCAGCTACAAAAATGATTTTTCTTTTCTTTTTTCATTTAATACTCAATTTTTATTTTCATCTCCAAATTCATATTGTACACAATACATATTAAGTCATGCAAAACATATTTCTACATTAGCCATGTTGTGAAAAAAAGGAGCAAATAAAATAAAGAAATAGAAAACAATGCTTCAATCTGCATGCTGATTTTATCAGTTTTTATCTGGAGGTGAATACCATGTTTTTATCATGAATCCTTTGAGATTGTCATGGATCATTTACTTGATTTGAGTAGCTAAAGCTTTAAAAAATTTTAAGCCTTACTTTTCTGGTTTAGTAATAACTCTAAGACAGAAGACCAAGCAGGGGCTAGGCAAATGGGGTTAAGTGACTTCCCCAGGGTCCCACAGTTAGTGTTTGAGACCACAGTGTAGCTTAGTCTTTCACAGTTGATCATTGTTACAATGTTGTCATTACTGTGTACATTGTTCTGGTTCTGGTTGCTTCACTTTGAATAAGTTCATATAAATCTTTTCAGATTTTCCTGAAACCATACTCTACATCATCACATCTTAAAGCATAATAGTTTTCTATCACAATCATATGCCATAACTTGTTCAGTCCTTCTTCAGTTGATGAGCATCCCTTCAGTTTCCAATTCTTTGCCACCACAAAAAAAGAGCTGCTATAAATATTTTTGTGCATATAGATCCCTTTCTTTTTTCCTTTGATTTCTATTGCTAATACTCAGTCTAATACCTGGTACTATTGCTGGGTCAAAGTGTATGGACAGTTTTATTCCTGATTGTTCATAGCTCTACCAACAGTGTATTAGTGTATCTATTTTTCCCATAGAGCCTCCAGCATTTGTCAGAAAATTATTTTTCTAAAGTGCAGGTCTCTCCATGTCACCTCTATTCCCCCCAATTCTCTGCCTTCATAGTGAACTCTAGTGCCTCCTTAATACATCCAAGATCAAATATAAGTTCATCTATTCAGTATTCACTATTACTTGGACTCTTCATGCCTTTTCAGTCTTCTTAAACTTAATTTCCTTCCATATACTCTATGATCTAGCTACATTGAACTGTTTGCAGTTGCTCAAACATTGTATTTCATCTTTTTTGCCTTGATTATCCTCATGCCAGGTATGTTTTGCTGTTCCCCTCCACTTTTTTATTTCCTTGGAGTTTTTCAAGACAGCTCAAATTCTACCTTTTGCAAGAAGCCTTTTCTGTTTCTCCCAAGTGGTAATGCCTTTCTTTTTCAGACCCCATCCTCTACTTTTTATATTTCATATATATTCTTAGTTGTTTCTACATTGTCTCTCTCTTTAATATGTGAACTCTTTGATGACAGGGGCTGTTTTTACTTTTATTCATATTTCTAGCCCTTAGCATAATGCTTAGGCACAGAAAATACTTACTATGCTTGTTGACTGTCTACCTATAGAGCATGAGTTCCATTGAAATACATTTTCAAAGCCTTTGTACCAGATTCAGCCCTGGAGTTTATAGCTATCTTCCTGTTGGTTCTTAGTTTTTCTTCATGGGTTTGGTTGGTTTTCTTTGCAATAACAATTTCCCTACCAATGACTGTCATCTATAGTATGAGATTGCCCATTTGTGAGTCCCTGATTCTTTTTTTTTTCAGTGAAACAGGGGAATTAAGGGGAAGGTATTGAACTTGGAATTTTATTATGAGTTCAGCAAAAAGTATTTCTTCATTCTTTCATCCCTAAACTATATACACACACTTTTTTTTATTTTTTATTTTTTTTTTAAACCCTTACCTTCCGTCTTGGAGTCAATACTGTGTATTGGCTCCAAGGCAGAAGAGTGGTAAGGGCTAGGCAATGGGGGTCAAGTGACTTGCCCAGGGTCACACAGCTAGGAAGTGGCTGAGGCCAGATTTGAACCTAGGACCTCCCGTCTCTAGGGCTGACTCTTAATCCACTGAGCTACCCAGCTGCCCCCTTATACACACACTTTTAATTAAAATATTAGTACAAATGGACAAGTTGGCTCCAGAATTAAACAGGAGAAGAGAAGACTGGATTGCCTTTAAGAAATTGCAGAGATCGTTAATAGCCCCAAACATCTTTTTAAAATCAGAATTATTCTAGTATTGATATATGGCTATGAGAATTGGAACACAAAGTCTCTGAAGATTTGAAAATTAATATACTCAAAGGTTAATGGAGACCAATGTCAGTGTGAGCAGGCTGTATCATGAAGAAATGCAAAAAAGAAAATAATATCACCAGAAAAATATATGCTAGAGGGGCAGTTGGTAGCTCAGTGGATTGAGAGTCAGGACCAGAGACCCGAGATCCTAGGTTCAAATATGTCCTCAGACACTTCCCGGCTGTGTGACCCTGGGCAAGTCACTTGACCCTCATTGGCTAGCCCTTACCACTCTTCTGCCTTGGAGCCAATACACAATATTGACTCAAAGATGGAAGGTAAGGGTTTAAAAAATATATATGCTAGAAAGAGAAGATGGGCTAGTTATATGGTAAGGGTGAAGAATGACAAGTAGATAGCTCATGTGTTCCACTGTTACCATGACAATATGAGGAAAAATTGAGGAAAGTCTCCATCATTTTGGATTTCTCTTCCTCCTCCCATACCCCCAGGAAAAAGTTATGGGAGGACATGGGAAAGAGCCTCATAAAGTGGGCTATATGATCTTCATTGCTCAAACTTTCATATTAATGAGATCATAGACCCATTGACATTTTCTTTTATTACTCTTATCTTCCATCTAGAATCAATACTGTATATTAGTTCTAAGGCAGGAGAGTGGTAAGGGCTAGACAATGGGGGTTAAGTGACTTGCCAAAGGTTCCACAGCTAGGAAGAGTCTGAGGCCAAATTTGAAACCAGGACCTCACACCTCTAGACTTGACTCTCAATCTACTGAGCCACCTAGCTTGAAACCAGGACCTCACACCTCTAGGCTTGACTCTCAATCTACTGAGCCACCTAGCTGCCCCTCCATTGACATTTTCTAAGCTAATCATATTGTTGTTCAATTGTTTCAGTCATGTCTGATTTTTTGTGTGACTCCATTTGGAGGTTTCTTGGCAACAAAGACATCGGAGTGTATGCTATTTCCTTCTTCAGCTCATTTGACAGATGAGATTATATTTATAATTTTTGAGCTATTCTTTCCACAGTACCATACAAATGGTACATATAAATCCAAAATATTAAATAAATTTCTAGTTTGAACTTTTATATTTACCTCTGAACATTTTGTCAAATCTTCCTCCTTCCTTCCTTGCTGCCTCTGAATTTCAGCTTATTCAATCAGATTATTGTTAGTTGATGGTGGACTTCATTGAAGATTTTTTTTAATTTTTAAAGATATATGTTTATTTCATTAAACAATTACTAATGACATTAAAATGCCTTAATATTCATTTAAAAATTAGTTGCAAATTTTCTGCCTTTCTTCTTTTCTTCCCCATCCCTTGAGAAAGTAAGCAATATGATATTGATTACACATGTGAAGTCATGCAAAACATATTTCTATATTTACTATGATGGAGAGGAAAATACATAAAATACAAGGAAAATAAGGAAAGTTTTTAAAAAATATGTTTCAATCTATACTCAGTTCATCTGGAGGTGGATGGCATTTTTTTTTGTCATGGATCCTTTGGAATTATTTGATCATTTTCTTGATCAAAATAGCTAAGTTGCTCATAGCTGATAATCTTTATAATAATGCTATTACTGTGTACCATGTTCTCATGGTTCTGCTCACTCTTGATTCTTATACCACTGTATCAAGAAGAAATGGAATTACCTAAGTTAGAAGATAAGATTTCCATTTAAAGGACCAGCACCAGTGCAATTGTTATCCATTGAGACTCTGGAGATTGTCTGAGTCTAGAACCAAGACTACATATATATATATATATAATATAGAAACAAAAGGAGCTTAATATTATGTAGTTTTCTCCTTATTTTATAGATTAGGAAAGTGAAGTCTACAGAGAAGCAACATGAAGTGGTAAAAAAGAGTTCTGGATTTGGAGCTGGAGGACAGGGACCCAATCTAGATTCTGCTGCTGTCTAACCACAACATGATTTTGGGCAATTCTCCCTTCTCTGACCATTTGTTTCCTTTTCTGGATATAAGAGGCCTCTTCAGGGGACTTCTGTACTTTGACAGTGTTTCAGAGTCCCCAAAGTCCTGCTCATTGGGAGAGTTTCAAGATTATACTTCCAAAAATATCCTCAATTTCCTGCCCCAGAATATCGTGTGAAGGCTTGGCAAACCTTAAATTTGAAACGAAAAGGTTTCAGAAAGTCTTGGGGATCAGAGCTTGCAAAACATGAGGGAATTTTTCTCATATAACTAGCATGAAGATAATGAATCCTGCCCCAACCTACCAGAAAGTAGGTTCTTTGAGGATTTGTTTTTGTCTTCTTTTGTGTTCCCAGTGTTTAGCACAGTGCCTGGCACATAGGATTGCTTTTGTATTTATTTGTGCTCTCCATGTTAGGCACAGTGCCTGATACATATCAGGCACTTGAGACATGTTTGTTAGCTGACTGACTGATTGACATCTTAAGAAGAGGCATTTAGAATCTTAATCTTAAATCTTTTTTCGGCTGGTTGAATCGAGAGGCAACACTCTTGGGATGCTCTGTGATTTCAATGTTCTCATGCCAAGGAGGAAACAATAATAAGTACTCTGGCAATCCCTAGTTCTTATGATGACATTCTAGCATGAATATTCTTAGCTGGTCATGCCAAGCTGAGAGACTCAGCAACCCAATACTGCTCCTGTGGACACTCATCTAACATGCTGCCATGAATGACTTGGGGTATGCTGCTCTTAGTGTATAGTGGATGCAATAAAATTGGCCCAGAATGGCTCAATAGGAGAGCTGAGATCAGCCTTCTACAGAGGTCTAGTACTTTATGATGATAACATGGAGAAAAATGTGATAAAGGTGCACAATTCCTTATTATTTATTTTGAATTAATTAAATATTTTTTGCTTTACTATGGCATCATATTTTTTTTTCTGGCTTAATTTGCAGAGTTTAAGTAGAAATGGGGGTTTATGGGCTGAGGATTAAAATCCCCGATTACCCTTTGAGAACTCATAAGAGGCCACATTAGAGCATCCTAAACCAGATTAACCTCCAACATTCCTTCGAACTCTAGACTTTGAGTTATTTGCCCATAGTCAAACAGGTCGATAATAAGTAACAGAACTGGGCTTTGAACCCAGGACTTCAGACTCTAATGCCAGCACTGATTTTATTGCATTATGTGACCTCCTTTCTGAGCTGAAGATCCTGCTCTCATTTTGTGGTCATGATCACCACCTCTAGAACGCTCCTGGCCATCTTGCTTTTCCTTTTTAACACTCTGAGCAACTGTGATCCACTTCCCTATCAGTGTGGGTGTTTAAAATGGCTGGCTGGCTTTGGGGGTGTCTCTAATACTCGTAAACCCTTCCAGAGACTCCGAAGTGAAAAGCCCAGAAAAAAAAAAAAGCCCAGAGGAATAAATAATATCCTAACTGTAATCAGAAATCCTTTACCCATCCCAGCCCACACTCACTATCCCTAAGCCTGGCCTCTTTCCAGGATCCTGCTTGAAACTTGTAAGAAACTCTTCGGAGAGAGGGGAGCAGAGAAAAGTCCCAGAGGTGTGACCTGGCTCAGGAGAGCCCATCCTGGGGTGGGGAATGTGCCAAAACCAACAAGCAGCGTTATCGCATCAGGCTTTCTTGGCGTAGAGAAGTTCTTTTCAACCTAAAAACATATTTTCATGTGGATAATGGACAAATAGTTACAAGGCAAACACGTGGCATGTTTGCAGGTGCTGTGTTCCATTGTGTTCGCCAACCAGATGTTCTGCTCTGGGACTTGGTTCTTGGCCCTCTGGCTGCCCTGAACTGAACCCAAATGTTAACTTTTTTTTTTTCAAATGCAATAAAGCAGTTCTCTGTTGTGAGATTTCCTAACATGAGCTGTATATTTCACTTGCAAGCTATTCATCTATTTGTGTCTTTTTTTCCTTCTGAATTAGGCCGGGCACCAGTCAAAATAAACATGTAAATCTTGACCTTTAAAATGTAAGTACTGTAGCAGGGCTATAAAAGTCAGGACATGGAACTTCTGCAGCAGGACACAGGCTTATGTACACACACACACATTCACAAAGGGCCCAAGGTAGGTTTTGTGTCCAGGGTACACGCTTCAAGTCCATGGGGTCCAGGCCAATGTGAAGAATGCCAACAGGGTTTCCGCCATTCCTGTTCAAGAAATTCAACGTGCTACGGACGCTTCGGAATATTTGCACAACGTGTTCCCTCCTGTTTGGGCCAACGTCTCATATAGCTCTCAGTGTGTCAGATTAGAGAGCTGTTACTGGAATGGTTGACAAATTGAAGGAGAGCTTTGTACACATCCCCTTCCGATCCTCCTAGCAAGTCTTTGCATTTTGTTATGTATAGAATAAATCAATTCTATTTAACCACCACCGATTAAGCACCTACTGTGTACTAGGTTCTATTGTACGAACTTTGGGTAATAAAGTCATAAAACAATAATATCTGCTCTCAAGGTATTTATCTATATTCTAGTGTGGTGGGAGGAAAGTAGGGGAGAAATACATCCATCCATACGTACAAAGTATTGATCCATTGTCCTTATTTCTATTTCAATTATATAGTTTCACAGCTTTGTCCCCTCCCTACCCACTCATGCAATTAGCTGACAAAACTTAATATGCATATATGTTTTCTCATTTTCCCTCACACAGTCACTACCCTAATTTAGTCCTTTATAACTTTTCGTTATTGCCCCTTAACTGACCTCTCTGCTTTCATTTTTTCCCTTTTCCAATCCGTACTTGATCAGACACCAAATGGATATTCCTGGAGCACAAGCCCAACCATTCTTAACAAGTTCTAATGGTTCCCTCTGGACAGGTTGTTTGGGTCAGGGGTTCCATATTTATATCTCTATCCATCTTCCATGGAGTGTTTTTATGTTCAGAATTAAAGAGGGGAGTAATGCATGTGTTTCTAAATTCTCTATCTCTTCCTGTGTTTTCAGGAGATTGCCCGTCCTTTTAAAGTTATTAAACTATTTGGATATGGAATGTGTCTAACTGCAGAGAGCAGCAATTTTTCATTCAAGACATAATGGGTAATTACATACAGTAGTTGAATGTGGACATCAACAAAGAGTGACTCAAATAATGGACTCAGTCATATGCTCATGATTTTTTTCAATATAAATGCATTTGTTTTCTTTCCCAATTACAGTTTTAATGAAAAGATTCAAAGGTTATTCCAGACTGACAGAAGAGATGGTAACTCTCCAATTGCTTCTGCCACGTGGAGAAAGCTTTGCCTCCCTCTCTGTCTTTATATATTCATAGACACAAAAAGGTTATTTGAAATTCGTTGGAATTTTTATCAGTGTGAGTCCTAGAAGTACAATTTGTTCTATCCTGAAGATGTTACAAAATGCTTAAGAGACATTGTTGCCAGGTAGTTTATCAATAAGGTTTGGGCTTTAATGATAACTTTATAGGTATGTTTTTTAAAAAAAATGTTCCAGACCAATGATTTCACTGATACAGGGAATTCCCAGTAGAGAAGCGCAATCTCTCGAGACAGACCGACTAATCCTCTGTAATTTATAATTTAGTCTTAGTTACTGATAGGTTAACTGTCTTGCAAATAGCTACACAGCTAGCCGATGTCAGTGGGACTTGAACCCAAGTCTTCTAGGCTTCTAGGTCAGTCCTATCTTCACCATCCCGTGCTAACTTTCCTAGGAAAGCAGAGCACACCAGACATTTCCAGTCCCACTCTAGCTTTAGACCAAATAGGAAGGATCACAGAGTTCGAATTTATAACAAGATACGCTATAACATGCAGTGTAGAATAAATTTCAGTTCCTCTTGTGGACTTTGGATAAATTACCTGTACTTTCTGTGCCTATAGACTCATTTGTAATGTAAAATTGACCTGTGCATGAAATGAAAAATAAATGGGAGTAGACTGGCTGGCATAGTTAGAAAAAAGAAGAAATGTTCTAGGTTCTCAGCAGCCTCAGTCCTATTAGGTAAGCTAATAATGTCTTAGGGATGCTTTAAGGTCTTACAAAGTCATGGAATGACTTTTACCCCCACTCTTTCATCTCGCCTCTTGAACCTTGGTTTCTATTCCTCTCCTTCAAATGCTAAAATAGCGACATCTGTCTATTCAGTAGTACTCAAGATGCCGTGAAGAAGAGATATCAGAGTTTTTGAGCTTCTTGAAATATGGTGCTATTTAAATTCCTAGTGATTATTTTTAAACCTGCCCTTCCTTCCTCGGTTTCTAACATCCTATGTGATTGAAAATAGATAGCATTTTAAACACCTGCATTGCTTTTCTTTCCATCATTTATTGGGCTCTTTTGCTTTCTGCAGTTCACTCTAGTTAGACAAAGAAACCTCAAGGTCACTTGCAATTCCAGGAAATTTTACTTACTGCTTTACCTTTTCTGCCCTCGTGGCTTATGTATAAATTAAAAATGACAACAAAAGCAACACAAAAAATTAAAACACTCCCTCCTCCAAACCCCACACCATATTTTATTGAAAACATGCTATACTTTTTGGCAGAAGAAATTTTCGTATATGAGCTTCTTATAATCTTTTATCTCCAAAGTATACAGGCCTAAACCTTGATCCTGTTCTATTTAATCATAGAAAGAACATCCCTACCAATGAGTGCCAAATCAATGCAAATATGACAAGACCTTTGGGCCAGAGAGCTTGCTCCTCCATATGTGTAAGATCAAGAGGCATTTTTGAAACATCAACCCAATTGTAAAAAAAAAAAAGTTTCCCCTTGTACTTTATTGTAACCATTTTTGTTCTGAAAAAGGTGCAGACCTAAGGGAGAGAGTACACGTAGAAAGAAGCCCAAGTGGGTATTTTTGGTCAGATTTTCTTTGTGGCTACTTAGACTGCCTTCATTTTTTCCCTCCCTTTTCACTCCTTCATACCCTCCAATCTCTCAGTCATAGAGCTCTGTATACTCTTGTTAAATGATGAAAATGTTCACTGCCCCGCCCCCCAATTGATTGGTCTCTCAAAGTGAGGAAACAAGCCTCAGAGGGCCCCATTTTCCTTTTAAAGGGACTGTTCTTGAAGCTATTGGTGCAAAATCCTATGTGAAAGATAGCCCTGAGTGTTTGACATGCTAGAGAAGCACAAGCTTTTAATTTTACTCTGTAACAGTGTCTGGAATCAATACTACATAGTGCAGAACAATACAAAGGCACTTAGGAGTCTGTGTGTGACCTGGAGTCCTGCTCCTTATGCATAAGTTGTCAGACTGCATTTATATCTTGAGAGAAGCATGGGCAGAATCCAAACAGGATGGTATTAGACAAGTCAGATTATTCTTTCCATTGTGTACCCCATTTTTACTTTTTGTAGGTACCAGGATAGTAGTGGAAGGGAAAGGCAATTTTAAATTTTGAATCATTATAGATTCCAGTCTCTGATCTACAAATAAAAGTTGAAGGTTGAAGGGTCTGGGGAAAAAAAGCCAAAATTTTTGATTCTGATTCCAAATGGTTTGATTGGGAGGTGTTTCCAGAAATAAAATCTATAAAGATGATTAGTTTTTCTACTAAAATTGATGAAAATGATATAATTCTTGATTGATTACAAATGCTGACCAACATGAGATTTGGTGACATCAGCTTTGATATCAGTGATATCAAAATGAGTTTCTACTGTTTTAATATTTTAAAACATTTTTTTTCAATTGGTAGGCAAAGGGAACTTCCATTTGAGGAAATGAGCATTTCAGGTCAATATCTTCCCTGCCATTTAGAGACCTAGACAGTTGCTTAGAACACTGAGAGGCTATTTGATTTGTTCATGGTCTCATAAATAATTTGTATCAAAAATGTGATTTGAACCTAATTCTTCTTGTTTCAAGACCAGCTGTCCTTCCACTATGCCATGATGTACTCAAGTAAGTTGAATTTATTAAGCTTGAAAGGACAGGTAAAAAAAGGTAGAAGATGTAACAATTTTGTATATTAATAATATAGCTGCAATTTGCATGGGATGAATGGGATGTGGCTTTAGGTTGTCAACATGGGTTGGGTGGAGCAACAATTCCTGTGTCTTAACATACAAACTAAAGAAAAATACAATAGCTCCATGATTGCCACCTGCAAGGTCATTTAACTATGGTATCTTTCTCCTAGAGCCTGTCCTTCCCTCCTAAGTTGCACATCTTTTGGTGTGATTACCCTCACTGACTAACCCCCAACAATACGGTTGCCATTGTATGCTGCACACCCTCCCCAAATTAATTTGCCCTAGGTGCAGTTATGACTAGTTATGGCTCTGATTAAGAAGATCTCTTCACTTGAGGAAATCCAGAAACCAGAGGGAGGAAATATGGTGAAGAACATTTGGGTGAGGATCAAACAGGCAGAATCAGAAATGATATTGTCATCATATTTTGCTATGGAACACCTGGACAGAAAAAGGAAATAGATGAGGAATTTGGGAAACAGATCACAAACCTGGCACAGAGGTGTGATACAGTGGTGACAAGGGACTTCAATTATCTGTACATCTGCTAGAACTTTCTATGCCAAAAGCAAGGCAGCTAATGATTTCTTGACTTGCCTTAATGACAGTTTCATCCTGAAAAAGATGGAAGAACTAGCAGAGGAAATTCTATTCTGAATTTGATTCTTACCAAAAAAGGAAGAGATGGCTGTTAGGGTAGAAACAATGGGATTCTTGGGGAGTAGTGTCTGTTTCATCTTAGAATTCATGATCCAGTAGAAAAGAAAAGCCAGGCATATTCTGACATGCTCTGAAGTTTTTGAGAAAACAGATTTTAAAGGGGTCAGAGAAACAGATGGAAAATGGGGTGGAGGAGGGTAAAATTCTACAGAGTAATCCAAATGAGGAGGGATCAGAAATTCTTAAAAATGAAATTCTGAAGACAAAGTAAATTATTTTGATAAAGAAGAAAATGGGGCGTTATCTAACTGACTTTTTTAAAAGGCATGTACAAATGATTACAAAGACAAGTGATGTAGTATGAATATGAAGGAAAATCGAGTAATAGATAAGTAAGGAGATTGAAAGGGAACACTAACTGCTCTTGATGGATTCTAGTTACCAGGCACAGAAGAACTCTCCAGTTTGGAGAGGAAAGAAGAGAAAGAGGCAAAAAGAAATAGAAAGAGAAGCACACAGGCAGTTTGACAAAAAGAAAGAAAGAGCCAGAGTTAAAGGTGGTACCAAAGCAATTCATCAATGTATTCAATCAAAGAAGCTAATGACTTTCAGGTTTTTCTCCAGTGTTCCAAATAACCAGTTTGATTTTTTTGTTTTGTTGCTTTTCAATCATTCGTGCTGGTGTTCTATAATCACAGACAAAACTAGACTTATTTTTAAAATCTCCTTTTGTTCACCTGAGCAAACATGAAGGCAGAAAAAAGAAAAAAACTGAAGTAGAGACATTAGTAGAAAAACAGGGCTATTTCTAAACTCAGTAGTTAATTCTAGGCATAGAGCAAAAGGCTATGAAAGAAACTGCTCTGTGACAGGAAATGGAGTTTCTAGAAAATCAAACTTTTCTATCGATCTCTAGGATGGTGGTTGACCTGTTTTTCTTCCTGTTGTTCAATTTCCTAAGGTCTTTTGGCTTACATGGGTTTTTTTTTAATATGGAAAATTTAAATGTTCAAAAGCTTAGTTGTACTTTCTCTCAAGTGTAGCCATTCATCAAATAAATTAAAAGACAAAATTAAAACATGTTTTGGAAAAGTGAACCGTTAATATAAAGAATAATCAGTCAAAATTCATTAATACAAATGAAAAGGATTATGAGGATCTTTTACTTCTAGGTCAGTGATTCAAAATTGACTTTGATCCATCGTAATGAAAATGTATTACTACTTGATAGAAATGGTGATTTGAGGGACTAGCAAACACAGTCTTGGTCCAGTTCCCATTAAATACGTGTTCTCATTATAAAATATGCCCTTTTCACAGGTTCTATGTGAGCCCCCACAGAAACCAATTCAACCAAGGAGTCAGTGGACCATCATCTATGAGCATTAAGGAAGTCACAAGGAGCAAGGAAAAACTCATTGTCCAGGCATTAGTAAAGAACTTCACAATGTCAATCCTCTCATTGACCATTTCCTGAGGCCATTCTGGGACAATAAAATACTTGGACCCAAAACTGAAGAGCCATGGTTTGCAATAAATATCAACATTTTTAGGATCATTTTTACTAATTTCTATATATAAGGGACATGCAATATTCAACTGTATTGCATTTTATATAATGTGTCCCCCTGAAAATTTGGATATCCATTAAAAAATAGAGTGACCACACATTTCTATTTTTTCATTGTTATTCAAGATGTTTACAAATCTAAGCATAACAAGCATTTCCACATATAAAGAATCATGTTTTAAATACACTATGGGACCTCCCTATATCCAGAGTGAATCCTTTTGAAAAATGAATAAATGGGTCCAAATTATGAGTCATAAATAGAATAGGCAGAGGCTCTCCAAAGCCAGAATTAAAACAATGCAAGGAAGACTTTACCCAAGGATGCTGAGATTCATAACAAACAGCTCTTGTAGTCCACCAGCAAGAAAGAAAAAACAGTTTAGCTTAGTTTCAGCTCATCATTTTCAATCTCCTTACTTATCTATTACTCGATTTTCCTTCATAGTCATACTACATCACTTGTCTTTGTAATCATTTGTACATGCCTTTTTAAAAAGTCAGTTAGATAACACCCCATTTTCTTCTTTATCAAAACGACAGTCATAAAAATATTTCATATTTGTTATTTGGACATTGGCAATTCTTGCAAATTGTCATTTTAGTTGCACCCTGTCATAGTAATTAGTTCACTTTAAGTCAAGGGCAATATAATGGCCTCTTGGGTTCATTTGCTTCCCTCTGACACTTTAGAGCATTTACATTAAATGAAAAGTTTAGAAATGCCATCATGATTCTGAACATTTAAAGAGAGATTTCTTTTCAAATTTTTTTTTCTTCCTGTTTCTGTGACTCTCTTCATTCCCTCTTTTTGTCTCTCTTTTTGTCTTTTTTTGTAGAGCCTAGTTTAAGCTACATACCCTGGATTAGGTAGGCCTTGCCACATAGCATTTACTTGGGGCAGAATAACATAAGTTTAGGCCCCCAAAACTAGATATTAAAGCAAATGAGATGATCAAACTGAGGAAAACTCTGAATACTGAGCAGTGATATCTTAGCTTAAGAGGAGCTCAGGGTATAAATCCAAGAGAAGGATAGCAATCTTGCAAAAAATCCAGTGAAAATCTTGGAGAAAAAAATGTTCTCAATACAAAGACTGTAGAGTTACATGGAAGAAATGAAAAAAGAAATACATGAAAAAACTAGTGCCAAAGGAATGAATGGCAAGGAAAATTGATACCATAGAACAAATTGTGAAAACAGTTACCTGAGAAAAATGAATGCTCTAAAAATTATAATAGGACAGACAAAAACAATGATACAAGACAAGAAAGTTTTAAAAAAGGAAGTTTAAAAAAGTTAAAAAAGAAAGTTTTAAAAAGGAAGAAAATAAATATAATACCAAAAATAATTGACCTTGAAAACAGGCCAAAAAATAATCTAACAATTATTGGACTATCCAAAAACTATGACAAAAAGCCTTGTAGCCTTGTTTAAAATAATTATAAAGAAAATTGTCCAGAACTCTAAGAACCAGAGGGCAAATTGAAAACAAGAAAGATTCTCCTTTACACCTGAAAAGAAACTACCAAGTGAAAACTATTGGGAAAAGTCACAAAGAATATTCTAAGTTCCTGGGTCAAAGATATAACGCTACAAATACTCAAAAAGGAGTTTAAGTTCCAATGAGCAACAATAAAGATCACAGAAGATTTAGTAGCTACTGGAATATGATATTTGAAAAGCCACATGACAAAGACTCACCACCCAAGATATCCTAAATGGTGAAACTATGTATAATTCTACAGGGGGAATAAAACTTTAATAGAATAGAGAATTTCTAAGCATTCTTGATGAAAAGGTCAGGAGAGAACAAATATTTAAAGTGGAAACATAGGCACCAAGAGAAATAAAAAAAAAAAGGTACACATATTTGTTTAATTGATTGAGAATATATGGGAATGAATTATGCACATGTTAATAGGAAAATAAAAAAGCAATATCTTATTGGAACCCTAATTTTTTCAGAGTCATAGAGAAAGTTAAACACGACAGAAAGTTAATGGTTTTGTTCTGTTTTAATGGTATTAGTGGAAAAATAAAAATGGTGGAGGCATGGGATCTCTGCTGTGAAGAAAAGAAAAACAGAAATCACTTTTATATGATACAGGTATACAAGATAAAGAGTATGTGCATATATGTGTCTATTTCTTATCTCTCTTTCTCTTTTTCTCTCCCCTCTCTCTCCCTCTGTCTATCTGCCTGTCTGTCTCTCTCTCTCTCTCTCTCTCTCTGTCTTTCTCTCTCTCTCTCCATCTTTCTAATCCTCACTCATGAAAAAGGAGGTGGGGGGAATAGTATCCTATATGTACCTCAGTTTCATCTGAACCTGAAAAAGCAAACTGAATAGAAAAATAGCACTCTCTAAACACACACACACACACACAGATTATAGTTTAGAAATACATTAAACTAAAACAAAATGTAGAGGAGGGAAAGGGAGGGATTGAGAAGGATCTATGAGTAAGGGAAGATTAGGTAAAGGCATAGTCACAAGTAAAATAAGATCAGATGTTGATGGGGGATTACAAGGATAAGAAAGAGCAAAAACCTGTTATCAAGCTGGAATAGGAGGAGAGAAGAGCTGCAACATAGAGGAGACAGACTTTTATTTATAAGAATACAATTATCAGGGAAACTCATTGTTTCCCACCTTATTATTTGAAGTGATTAGGATGGGAACAAAGAAGAAAACATTACAAGAAGATAGGATAGAGGCTGTGACCTCTGTGCTACGAATTATTTCTTTGCTCTTGTTATCCCAACTCCTTCCTCTTGGAATCTCTTCTCAGTTCTCAATTCCCTTTTTCTTTTAGACAAACTTATCAAGGTATGACCAACTTCCTCATCCAATTAGAATAGACTTCCTGTCACATTAAACTGATTCAAGGCTTTCTTCACACAACTGAGATGTTTTTGGCATTGTGACAATTACTTTAAATAAGGTGTGGTGATTTGATTGATTTAATCATTGACTGTCCTTTGGAGTAGGGGGAGAACTTTCTTTTATGTTTTGCTTTTTTAAAAAAAGAAGCAATGACCCTAATTTCAATATTGTGTCATCAATACAGAGAAGAAAGACCTAGCATTTCTATGAATCTTTCTAATTTTTTACCTGAGACTTTAAAGTTAGGTTGTTTTACTATTGTGTGGGCTGTTGTTTCATTCATTCTGTTTTTTTTTTCCATAAATGGAATACGGGGGGTAACGACATCCAGCCATAAATCTGTGGAGGGATTTCACTTCTAGGATTATGTGAGATCTCATGCATACGAAAGGTGAGAGAATCATATTCTTTGCTCTTTTTCAAAAAATCATTTGTAGGGATTTTAGGGAGTTATTCTTGTTTCTCTCTGGATACATACATACATAAATAAATAGGAAGCTGGATTAAATGACATACATTTCCTTTTTTGGATGATGATTGGTAATGATTATGGTCTTTTTTTTTTTTTAATTTCCTATATTCTAGTCCCGATGAAGTGAATGTGATGTTGAATTTCTTTAGGTCTTCCCCACTGCATTTTTCTGTTTCTAAAACCTAATGTGATGATCAATGTCTCAGAGTCTTTCTAGCTGTCACTTATTGACTTTCTTTCAGTTTGTGGTATCAAAACTCCTGTCCCTGGGTGATGCCAGCAGAACTGATAGTGAGGGGGAAAAAAAGTCAGATAACTATCTCCCACCTCTTTTAAAAGCACCTTTAATTAGATTGCATGATGGAGAAAAAAAACATCTTATAAACTCTCCTTAACACAAGGCTAGGGAAGGAGAGAGAGAGAGAGAGAAAGAGGGAGAGAGAGAAAAAGAAAAAGAGAGAGAGAATAATGGTAAGAAAATGGGTAGGATTTTGAGAGAAGATTATTTATTTGTGTGACAGATGGATTCTTCCATATGCCATTTTGAAAAATGATTGTCTCATTCCAAAGACCAGGAGCTCTCCATTAACCAGTGATTTGCTCTGGGGTTTTCTCAGGGTATATGTGACTGATCAGTATTCTATATAGAGAAGTGAAGAGAATATGAATGCCAGTGTACATTAGATCAGATTTTCATCTGCTTCCTCAAGTATTCCCCAATTTTTCCTCAATAAAACTCCCAGAAAGGTCTAAAAGAGTTTTGAGTACAGAAAAAAGTAACAATCAATGGTTCTAATCATAATGATTAAGGCAAAAACCTATAACTTTAAATAAATTCAACTACCAGAATTATAATTTAGCAAAATTCTAAAAAATTCTATCCTTTAGAAGATTCAAATATATTCTGGTCCATCTTTTTGTTACCATAGATGCAAAAATTAAAAAATGGCATATCAAGTAGGCATACACATGAACCTTGATTTGGGCTTTGTCTTTTATAGGCATCAGACTCATAAGAAATGCCAAGGAGGATTGATTTCCCAATAAAACTTCATTTCTGAGATCTTCAAGAAATATTTTCAGATTAATATATCCTGCTTGGCCCTGTCCTTATTCAACAGGGGCAAAGGCTTTATTGTACATTGTGGAAGGGGTTGAATTTGAGATTTAAATGGTAATAGCAACAATAACAATACCAACATTTTACATATATATGTGTACACACACACACACACACACACACATATTGCTTTCAGGCTTGTGAAGCACTTTTTTCTTTAGATAGTCATTCAATCACAAACATTTGTTAAGCTCTTGCTATAGGCCAAACATTATACCAAGCACCTGGGATATAAAGAAAAGGAAAAAAAAATTATCTCCCCACACCCAAACAAAAAAGAAACAGTGCCTGATCTCAAGGACCTCATAGTTTAACAGAAGAGACAATATGTACATGACTATGTATAAACAAGATTATGTGCTGGGAGTAAATTGAAGATGAAAGTTATTAGCTAATGTTCTATAATAGGAGATTGTAAAAGGTTTATTGTGCAAAGTGGGATTTTAACTTTGACTTGAAGGAAGGCATAGAAGCCTGGAGACCAAGATGAGGAAGGAGAGCATTCTAGTGATGAAGAAAATACCCAGTGGTTCCAGTGAAAATACCCAGGGTTGGTCAATGAAGCATATGTACAAAGAACAATGATGAACCTAGGGTCATTGGATTGAAGAATGTGAGTGTGTGAGGGAGGAGAAACCAATAAGAAGACTGGAAATGTTGGAGGGAGTAGGTTATGAAGAGTTTAAAATGCTTTAAATTTTTCATTTGATCCAAGAGGTGATAGGGACCTTCTGTAGTTTATGAAATAGAAGATAAAGTATATAAGGAAGTAAGGTTAGTTGGAGTATACATTTTACTGTAAGTAGGATAAGAAATTTAGTAGATTAATTTGATCTTGATGATTAGATTAATAATGTTCAACTTGTAAGTTGGTACCTGAAGTTCCTTTAATTGGCTGTTGTCCAAGATTACCTGGAATACATGGTTGATAATTGGACACCAAAATATTGTCCCCGCAATTTCCCCCTTATTGTTACAAATAATTTAATGTAGCATATCAGATAGGAAACATGTAATTATGAAATTGAAAGTAGTTATATGTCATTTGAGAAGTTTTCCATGTTTTAACTTATTGTTAACATTCACTGGCATTTGGATTAATATTTGGACATTAGCATGTTTTGAAAATGTATTATATCTATTTCTATATCTATCTCTATGCAGACACAAATCACATTTTAGAAGTGTTTTTTTCTTTGTAAGAGAAAACAAAGTTAAACCTGAACCTAAGATATTTTATATACTCATTTAATAATAAACACCTTATTCAATATATTTGGACTGTTTCTTAAGGGACTAAAAAATGGGAAAGAGAAAGAAGGTCATGTTCTATTAAGTTATAAATGACCAACTGTAAATGCAAAAACTGTAAGGATAATTTTTAGTGTTTTGACTTAAAATCTAAAATAAGTGGTATCCATGGGTAATTCCCAAATATGAAAATGCCAAAGTCAGCTGGGATTTATGGAGATTTTAATTAATAAAGAAAGAAGGAATTAAGGGAAGGGGAGAGAGAGAGAGAGAGAGAGAGAGAGAGAGAGAGAGAGAGAGAGCATTAATTTAAACTGCTCTGGCTCAGGCTGAGCCAAGCAGTAGAAAAAGGCCTAGGCCAAAATGGCCTAGACCTGAGCCGAAGGGACAGCGAGGCAGTCTTTATCACTCACCACAACACTGTCTCCAAGCTGGGTTCTTCCATTCTGAACTGAAATTACTCTCCAAACTGAATTCAAAATTGTCCCTGAACTATTCCTTCACCTCCTTTTTAAAGAGATTTTTCTCTTATCTTACCTCCACTAAATTTTCACATCTACCAATCACAGTAGATGCTTTTTTCCAGGACTGTCCATTCTTAGTATTCACCTTCTTTGGTTTTCACCTTCTCTGGTTAGATTAAATCTTCTGAGTACTTCTCACCTCTTTGTTAAGCTTGCCTTTTGTAAGTTATTTGGCCTTTTTAGGTACTAATTTAACCTTTACAGGTACTTAACCCCTTTTTGTATTAGATCTAAAAATAGACCTAGCTTAAGGTTTTAACTTTAATATGAGTTGGGGACTTTCATTGTTCAATCAGGAATTTACAACTTTATCTTCACCTAAGGCACTGTCTGAGTAGGGTGGAGTAATTTCCAAGTTCATACAACTCAACTTTTATGTCTTCCTGAGATAGATAAATACACTATTTTCATTCTTGCCTTTTCCTCCATTTTTTAAAAACAAGGTATATTCAAAATGAAAGAAGTCAGCATATTAAAGTAAATATAATTTAAATAAAGTCTCTGTTGAAAGGTATTATAAAACACATTGCTTTTATCTTTTCTGAAGACATAAAAATTTGTTTTTTCCACCTTCTTTGTTATAGAACTTACTAAATTTCTCTCAAAGCAGTCCTATTTTTCTTAAGGTTATTACCCTATAATTTCTTATCCATAAAAACAATGAATGAACCTTTCATTCTTGCCTTTTCACTCACTATTTCTTTCTAGGATACATATCTGATTATGGTGCTAATTTTTTGCATTAATTGATAATTCAATCCAATGACTCAACACTTGACCTTCTACCACTTTTCTTTAAATGATTTGTGACAACTATTAGGTAGGAGGGATTAAAAAGGAACAGAAACTAATCAAATATCAATTATTGTCCTGTTCTCTTTAAAAGAGGTTTTATGTCAGATATTGAATATTATTTGAATAATAACTATGTGAGAGCAACATTTCCAGTCAATTCTTGTATACAAGTTCAGACTTTCCTATACTAAAATAATTTTTTTTTCCAGAGGAACAATGGACAGCAGAGCTGGTTCCATTTTGTTTTTGTACATAACAAGCTAAAGTTTGATAATGAGACTTGTTAGTATTTCCAATAGCCGGGGTAGTGACAGTAGACAAATGTATTTTTTTGTGAAGATTTTACTGATTCAAACTGAATGGGAAAGAAGACCTTCCTGATTTGTATTGAAAAACGGAGCTATCATTTTATGAAGAGTGAATCAAACTTTCTTTGTCTATCAATCAGCAGTTTTTAAATTAATCAATCAAAAACTTAAGCACCCCTACTTAACACTGAGAGTTCATAAGTCACTTGATAAAGTGGGTGATAACTCCAGAGGCCACTGACCACCCCCTGGGCAGTACCAGGTAAATTGAAAGGCTGCAATTGGTTCCTGTAAGTGGAGGAAGGGAAAGGAAGTGACATAGAAAAATAACTATAAAAAGTCCTGAACTTCCTGTCCAGGGGACATTTGGCTTAAATCTTTGGCGTGAACCTTCGGCTTGGACCTTCATCTTGGATCTTGGTCTTGGACCTTCTCCTTTGGATTTTGGTTTTGGAAGACTTCACCTTTGGACTTTGCCTTGTGACTTCTCTTTTTGGATTTCTCCCTGCATCCTGCATTGGGTAAGTAGAGGGCCTTCCTTTCCTGGCTTCGGGAGAGATTGGTTCCAGAGAGGCCTTCCTTTTCTGTAGGAGACCACATTGGTGGAACCCTTGCTAAAGACACTACTTGGTCCTCTGGCTGAAGATTATTCAGCCCTGCCAGGGTTGAACCCCACACTGGAGCAGTATTTAGGGTGATAGGCTAGATAATTCCCTACCTTCTTCTTACATTTCCCCACTTTCACTCATTCCACTTCTTTGTAAATAAAGCTACTAAAAGTCATTTTGACTTAAGTTAAAATATCTTTAAATCAGCGACCACAATATTATTATAGAATTCTCATATTAGCATAAACCTTGAATTTTAAATTCTTACAATTTTCAAATACAAACAGTAATTTACTGCCAGCAAAGAATCACATTAAATAGAGGTTCTATGGGTCCTGCTTTAATGAATACCAAAGATTCATTTGCATCTAATGTCATCCTTTTGCATATAAAATAATTAATATGATTCAATCTTAAGATAAAAAGGTTAGAGTATCCTAGACCTATCAATCTTCCAAACATTTAATATTATAATTCTTCATATACTATATTTTCTAGCCAAATTGGTAAAGTGATTCCCTAAACTTGTGATTTTACTTTCCACTTCCATGCTTTTGTTCAGGCTGTATCCCAAAGTTAAAATGTTTTTCTTTATTATGTTGACATTTTAAAATCCATAACTCCCTTCAAGGCTTAGCTTAGGTACCACTTCTGATATAGAACCTTTC
This sequence comes from Monodelphis domestica, assembly GCF_027887165.1. NCBI lineage: Eukaryota > Metazoa > Chordata > Mammalia > Didelphimorphia > Didelphidae > Monodelphis > Monodelphis domestica. The sequence continues at coordinate 134,882,656 of NC_077227.1, forward strand.
CATATGCCACCATCCATTATCACTTTTCCCCAGGTTGAATCACCTCATATTTGCTTATCTGTGTACATTTTGTTTCTCATTCACCCACTCCAACCTTTCAGCTTCTTGAGGATAGGGAATATTTTGTTTTTTCTTTCTGTCATTCATATTGCCAAACTTCCAACTTTCTCTCAGGGGCCTCACTGCTTTCTCCATTACCAACATTTGTTACCTCAGCATTATGAAGAAAGCCAACCATGATACTTTCCTTTTTATCATTGCCCAAATGCAATTAATTACCTAGTCTTTTTATATTAAATTCCATATTATATTATAACAACCATTCCCTTTTCTCCACCCACATTAATATAACCCTTGTTTACTTCTCAGACATTTCTAGCTTGGATATATTTTATATTTTTCTAACTAATTTTCTGATTTCCAGTCTTTTCCCTCTCCAAACCATCCTCCTCCCTGATGCCAAAATCATCTTCTCAATTCACTTGTGATCAAGTCACCACTCTGTCAAAAGAAATGTATAGTGATTCCCTTTTCTCTGTAGGACAAAATATAATCTTATCATTTTGTCATTTAAAATCTACATTGTGACTCCATTTTATCTTTTCAGACATATTTTCACACCACTCCCCTTAACCTCCTTTATACACTCAGTTCCAGGTAAACTGTATTACCAAGTATTCCTTGAACTTAATATGCCATTTCCTGCCTCAGTATATTCACATTCCACATGCTGGGAATTCACTCTTTCCTTACTTTTTCACCTTTCAGAATCCTTATATTTCTTTAAGATCACATTCACAGTGAATCTTACCCAGATTGATCCCTTCTCCCTTTGTTTGTGGTCTCTCCTTCAAATTATCTTGTATTATACTAATTTGTATTTGGACTTATAGCTTTCTTAGAATATAACTTTCTTGAAGGCAGGTACTCTTGATTTTTATGTTTATATTTCTAGAGCCAAGCATAGTACCTGGAATACAAAAGTGACTTGATAGTTATTAAGTTGATTTACATCACAGTGAGTTGTAGAAGTGAAGGAAACCCTGTGGAGGTGATAAGAATTACCTCATACTTTGAAAGAAGGTTTGGATAGGGAATGGAACAGAGGCTAGGAATGTATCATGCATGGCAACAACTTGAGCAAACTTTTAGAGGTGAAAAAAGGATTGCATTATGAAAAACAATTCAATTGTCTGATATTAGAATTCATCATTTGTGTGACCTTAAATGTCATCTATTGCAAGCTTTTCATGTTTATAGGTAGAGAAACCAAGTTCTTTAGTAGTGAAGTGGCTTGTTCATAGTAGTGGTTGATTAGTGATAGACTAATATCTATATCTCTCAGATGAAGAAATTAAAATTAATTTTAATCATATGAAAAATGCTCCAAATCATTATTAATTAAAGCAATGCAAAATAAAATAGCTCTAATGTATCATCTCACACCCATTAGACTACCTAATATGACTAAAAAGGAAAATGATAAATTGCTGCAGGTGTCCAGCCTCCCACAGGGGATGGGGTCTTGGAGATAGGATGGTGTTGGCAGAATGATGAATGGGATATAGCTTTTGTATTCAACAGGCAGCATAGGTTTCACAGGATAAACTATTTCACCTTGGCTGAGGCTTGGATTTATTTTATACCCTCATGGAAACATATCTACTTGGCACACAGTTTCATTTTCAATATACATATTTCCATAGTTCCTAGCAACAGACACAAAGCCTAAAGAGATAGTCAACAAAAACACGGTTGCCAAGTGCAGGGTCAGAGGGTAGGATCAACATGATGGAGTTTTAGATTGGGGAATTTTGGGCACAGATTTGCCAGAAGTTTTATGCCTAGAAAAGAGGTTCTGATCTAAGTGGGTACATAAGAATTCTTAGGTTTAACTTTGTAAGTGGGATCTCCTGGTGATACTCTGGGGGGACAGAGTAGGACATCTGTATTAACCCTGCAAGCATGCTGCTCTCATTTATTTTTCCTGGTGCTAAATAAGAATAATAATCATAACAATTCCAATAATAAGGGGATGTTAATAAGGAAAGTCACTCAGGGCGACTGAATGGGTATCTCATCTTTCCTGGGGGTTGCATTGCAGTCCCCAGTTTCCAAGTGTGACCATGTCAAACAGCGTGGTCTTTGATGGCTCCCTAAATGTTGGAGGGGATGTAGAAAAAATTTGACTCTAATACATTGTTGGTAGAGCTGTGAACTGATCCAACCATTCTGGAGAGCAATTTGGAAATATGACCAAAGGGATGTAGAACTATGTATACAATAGTACCACTTTGATTCAATAATACCACTATTAAGTGTGTTTCTCAAAAACATCAAAAAAGGGAAAGGACCTATTTATACAAAAAATATTTATAGCAGTTCTTTTTGTGGTGGCAAAGAACTGAAAACTGAAGGGATGTTCAATCAAATGGGTAATTAACTGAACAAGTTGTGATATATAATTGTAATGGAATACAATTGTGTAATAAGAAATGACAAAGACCCGACACCAAGATAAATTCAAAATGGGTAAATGATTTAAATATAAAGAGGAAAATTATAATTACGTGTATATAGAATAGTATACCTGGTAGATCTATGGGATAGGAAAGAATTTAAAACCAAGCAAGAGACAGAGAGAACATTACCAGATTTAAAATTAATAATTTCAATTATATTAAATTTAAAAGGTATTGTACAAACAAAACCAAAGCAATTAAAATTATAAGGGAAACAACAAATTAGGGGAAAAAAACTTTATAACAAAATTCTCTGATAACTAAGTCAAATATACAAGAAATCACACCATTCCCCAATTGACAAATGGCCAAAGGATATGAATAGTTTTCAGATGAAGAAATCAAAAGTATCAATCATCACATGAAAAAGTGTTCTAAATTCCTCATGATTAGGGAAATACAAATCAAAACAACTCTGAGGTACCACCTCACACCTAGGAGATTGGTCAATACTGTTGAAAAGGATAATAATAAATGTTGGAGAGGATGTGGCAAAATTGGGACACTAATACATTGCTGTTGTGAATTGATCCAACCATTCTGGAAGGCAATTTGTAATTATGCCCAAAGAGCTTTCAAAGAACACATATCCTTTAGTCCAGCCATACCACTACTAGATTTGTATTCTAAAGTGATAAAAATAAAAATGGGCTGTAGAAAAATATTCATAGTCATACTCTCTGTGGTGGCAAAAAATTGGAAAATGAGGGGGTGTCCCTCAACTGGGGAATGGCTGAATAAATTGTGGTATATGATTGTGAATGAATACTATTTTGCTGTAAGGAATAATGAACTGGAGGATTTCTATTAGAACTGAAAGACCTCCATGAACTGATGTGAAGTGAAATGAGTAGAACCGGGCAAACATTGTACACAGAAAGTGAAACATTGTGGAAAGATCAAATGCAATTGACTTTACTACTAATAGCATACATTAATTATATTTATTATTTTATATTTATATATACAATAATTAAAAATAGATACAGGACCATCCTGAGGGACTTAAGAGAAAGAATTCTATCCACATTGAGGGAAAGAACTGTGAGAGTAGAAACACAGATGAAAAGTATGATTTATCACTTATTTATATGGGTATATGATTTGGGTTTTTGATTTTAAAAGATTATTACAAAAATGAATAATATGGAAATAGGTATCAAATAATTACACATATATAACCCAGTGCAATTACTTGGTAGCTCTGGGAGAGAGAAGAGATCCAATATGAATCATGTAACCATGGGAAATATTTAAAAATTAAAAAATTGAAAAAAAGGAATGACAAAATGATTACTAAAAAACCTGCAAAGACTTATGAGAAGTGATAGAGAGTGATGTTAGTAGAACCAGGACAACCTCGTTCATAGCAACATCAATAAAGTTCAATGATCAACTGTGTATGTCTTAACTGTCATCAACCATGAAAAGATTCAGGACAGCTTCAAGGAATTCATGATGAAAAAGTCTATTCACCTCCATAGAATGAACTGACAGAGACTAAAAGCATAGAAGCATAACATTCTTCATTTGTGGCATGAATTTTTCTTAAGTGTATGTAATATATCTTCTTTCACATTATTACAAACTTGGAAATATGTATTGAATTATAATAAATGTACATCCTATAGCATATTGCCTGCAGTCTCGGGGAGATTGGAAGTATAGTGAGGAAGGAGAAAACATGGATCACAAAATATCAGAAAACAATTATTTAAAACTGTATTGAGGTGGATGGAGCCAAGATGGTGGAACAGAGGCAAAGAAAGCTCAATCATTCCTGAGAATTCTTTCTTATTTACTTTTTGTGGAATTTATCTAGTTCTGAAAGAGGAAAGTTAAGGCCCCCCATTAGTATAGTTTTACTGTCTAATTCATCCTGTATTTCATTTAATTTCTCCTTTAAAATGTTGTAGGCCATACCATTAGTGTATTTATACATGTTTAGTATTGATATTACTTCATTATGTATGGTACCTTTTATCAAGCTGTAAGCTCCTTCTTTGTCCCTTTTAATTTGATCTTGTTTTGTTTTAGCTTTGTCTAATATGATTGTTTCCCCTGCTATTTTTACTGCAGCTGAAGCACAACAAATTCTACTTGAGCTCCTAACCTTTACTTTATGTGTGTGTTCTTGCTTCAAATCAGTCTCTTATAAACAAAAATTATAGGATTCTGTTTTTAATTTACTCTGCTATCTGCTTCCATTTTATATGAGTTTAACCCATTCACATTCACAATACCTGCCTGATCTATGGATAAAGGAAACATTGATGATCAAACAAAAGATAGAGAATATTATGATTTATTAAGGGAATAATTTGTTTATATTACACTAAAAAACTGTATAAACAAAACCAATGTAACCAAGGTTATAAGGAAAACAACCAACTGGGAAAAAACTTCAACACATTTCTCCAATAAAGACCTCATTTCTCAAATATATAGTAAACTGAATCAAATTTATAAAATACAAGTCATTCCCCAGTTGATAAAAGGTTGGTGATACAAACAGTTTTCAGATAAAGAAATCAAAGCTATAAATTAATGAAAAAATGTTCTAAATCACTCAATTAAAGAAATGAAAATTAAATTAAAACAGTTCAGAGGTACCACGTCAAACTAGCCTATATGACAGTAAAGGAGAATGATGGAAATGCTGAAGGGGATATGGCAAATTAGGGTACTAATGCATTGCTGGTGGAATTGCAAACTGATCTAACCATTCTGGAAGACGATCTGGAACTATGCCTAAACAACTATAAAACTGTGATCTAGTGATATTACTACTAGATCTGTATCCAAAAGAGATGAAAAAAAAAGGTAAAATGATCTATTTGCATAAACATATTAATAGTAGGTCCTTTTGTGATGGCAAAACATTGAAAATTGAATGAATGTCCATCAATTGGGGAATGGCTGAACAAATTGTCGTAGCATATTATTAAGCAATGAGAAATGATGAATAGGATGATTTAAGAAAAAAAGTTGAAAGACCTACATGAATTGATGCAAAGTGCAGTAAGCAGAACCAAGAGAACATTGTACATAGTAGCACTAATATTGTTTGGTGACAGCTATTTTTAGCAATATAATGTTCTAGGAGAATTCTGAAGGATTTCCATGTTCAGAAAATCTGAATATAGATCAAAGCATACTATTTTTCACTCTATTTTATTTGTATATTAATTTCTGGCTTTTGGATTTATGAGTATTTTTTCACAACAGTGACTAATATGGAAATATATTTGCATGATCATACAAATATATATATATGATACATATATATATACATATATATATATATATATATATAACCCAAATTAAATTATTTACCATCTCTGGGAAGAGGAAGAGAATGGAGGAAGGGAGACAATTTGGATTTCATAATTTTTTAAAATGTGTTGAAAATTGTTATTATATGTAAAGGGAAAATAAAATACTAAATAAATAAAATTTTATTGCCATGTAATCTGGAAAAAATTAAATTTTAAATCCATATCTCCATATTCACAATTTAGTACACTTTCCCTGAATCACAAAAGTCCATACTGAAGAGAGATGGGAAGGCAAAAAGGGAAATTAAAAGGGAATAAAATATGAATATTGAAATTGCATACCAGAATAGTTTGAAATTTGATCTGATGTGAACTGAAAGGTGTTACAGGTTCTTAAGCAGGGAGTGATATTATTAAATTAATGTTTTCAATCAAGCAACAGATATTTAAATAATTGCTACTTACATCTATGTGTCCATTGGCAAGTTTTTTTTTTTAATTTTCTTTGGTTCTGGATGCTTTATATATTAAAATGAGATTAAACAAGAAAACTTCCTAATTATTCCTTGTCTGTAGTAAGGCTCTTCATTGCCTTAATTCAAATGTTTCTCAATGGTCATTGAACTTTTTCATCACATAAGGATAACCTTGGTTAAGTTCTGAAAGATTTGTTGCCAGATGGTTGGTGATTAGTTGATTTTTTTTTTCAGTTATTGCATCTTATGAAGACTTTTTTTCACCACAGCATGGAAAGGTTGTGACACACATAAAGGGAGGAAGTACCTTTATTTGTGAAATCTTGAAGTATTGTTAAGTATGACTAAGAAGCTCTTAGTTTTTGCCCCTCATTAGTTTTTCATAAATTGGGTTAGTAGAAAAATGTTATAATTTTATTTCTTATTCAGATAAGGGAAAAATTACAAGATAGTTAATATCCTGAGTTCAGAAAAATCACTCCTATTGGTTAGCTTCTTGACCCAAAAATTATCACAGGCCCTGATTTGACTCCTATTCAACAATATAGGACCTTTATGTAAAATCTATATAAATAAGAAGCATCTTTGGAATGGCCTAGTTGGGATGTTTCTACATTTCTTATTTTGTTCCTACTTTTCAGGGAGGGGAGATTTGGCCAGTAAACACCCAGAAAAATGAGTAGGTGATGTTGTCAGTTATTGCAATAAATCACAGCAGAGGTTAAGGTTGCAATCTATAATACAGTAAAACTTTTTTTTTTTCACGATTAGGAAGACTTTATTAAGTACTGTTTCAGAGTTTTAGTCTTTGCTATGGGGTTAAAAAATACTCCACTCCTACCCCCATTCTCCCAGATTTGGCTTCTTGAAAGTATTAGGCAAGTGTGCCTCTCCTTTGGGAATCTTGTCAGGGAAGTTGGAATTGGGATCTGTTGGGGCACAAGAGGAGCAAGGATTTCTTCCTCTCCCTTCTATACTTTAAAACAGGGCAGCACTAGGATCCTTAAATGGCTTTAGAAATTCTTAAAATTAAGATAATTAAAGCCATTGATGCCTCTCCTTCTCTTCCCCTCCTCTCCTTACTCTCTACAAATGGATTTAATGTTCTCTTATCCATTAGAAAAGTCAAATTTGCTCAGGTCAGGGAATAGAAATAGTTTATATGATCAATGTCATTATTCCATTATCTTTGAAAAACTGAAAATAATGTTTTCAAAATTTTTTTGGCTTCATCATCTTAGGTATTACAAATGTTTCATCATGACCCATGATGAAGAGGGTAAGCAAGTAAATGGCCTGGATTAAATAAATGGAAACTCAATCCATGGAATATCATGGATTGTCCTCTCCATCTCTCATGGACCTTTAATCTTTCCCTCTGTTCTGGCTGCTTTCCACCTTCCTGTAAACAAATTGAAGTCTCCCCAATCCTAGAGGGTATTCACTTGACTTAGCTAATTTAGCTTCAATTCTATCTTTCACTTCTCATTTACTGCCAAACTTCTGAAAAAAAGATTATTTATTTCTGACCCCTATTGCTTTATCAATTACTTTGTCAACTCCTTGAAACCTGACTTCTACTCTTATTGCTTCCTTAGAGGATACTAATAAACTTGGATTGCCTAATCTGATGTCCCTTTTTCTCTAAGTGCTCACCCCTTTGACCACTTGGTAGCATTTGACACTATTGATCTTTTATATATACTCTCTCCTCCTTTGGCTCAGTTATTTCTTCTAGTCAGATAATTTCTCTGTTTCCTAAATTGGACTCTCATGTATCTGTTGCCCTGTTAGCATGGATATTTTCCAGGTTTTCCCCTTAAGCCATCTTCTGTGTCTGAGCTCTTGTAAAACTCTTCTTAGATCCCATTTGCTCTGTAAAGATGACCTTCAAATATCTTTCCTGAACTCCCATTACACATCATCTATTTGCTGCATCATGTCCTGGAAATCCCTCAGGACCTTCAAATGCAACATATTCAAAATGGAACCTATTACCTTCTACCCAGGTCTGTCTCTCTTCCAAACTTCCTTCTTTCCCTTGAGGATACCACAAGGTTCCCATTCTCCAAAATTTATCATGTTGGTATTACTATATATATATATACTTTACTCTTTTCTCTCCCTTGTCACCCACATATAATCAGTTGCCAAATTTAATCAGATTAAAAAAACAAATATCTCTCATATCTGTTTTATTCTGCCCATACAACATTAGGTGACCATCAGGCTCTAATTACCTCTTCCTGGACAACTATGAGCTTCCTGATGAGTCTTTTTTTTTTAATTTGGAAAATTTTATTTAATTAATTAGAATATTTTCCCATGGTTATAAGATTCATGGTCTTTCCCTGCCCTCCCCCCAAACCCCTCCTGTAACTGACACACAATTCCCCTGGGTTTTACATGTGCCATTGATCAAGACCTATTTACATATTATTGATATTCACACTAGGGTGATCATTTAGAGTCTATATCCCCAATCATCTCCCCATCGATTCATGTTTCTATTCCCACAGTTCTTCTGAATGTGGATAGTGTTCTTTCTCATTAGTCTCTCAGAATTGTCCTGGATCATTGCATTGCTGCTAGTAGAGAAGTCCATTACATTCGATTGTACCACAGTGTATCAATCTCTGTGTATAGTGTTCCTGATGAATCTTTCTGCTTCCACTATCTCCCCTTTCCAATCTCTCTCTCTTACTACACACTCCCATACTCAAAAATTTTTGATGGTTCCACATTGCATATAATGTGGAACCCAAATTCATTAGCCTGGCATGCAAGGCCTTTCACAATATGTATCCAACTTATTCCTCTAGGCTAATTTCATATTACTCTCCTTTTTAGACAAAATGGACGATTGTTTGCTCCCTGCATTAGATTCCTATATATCTATATCAGTTTATACAATCTGTGCTCTGTGCTTATAACAATGCATTTCCAACACAGAATCCTTGTCTTTATATTTAAGACTCAGTTAAGGATATTTCCTCCAAGAAGCCCCATCTTACTTACCTTTTGTCCTTTATTTCATGACCTGTTGTTTAACCCATCCCCGCTAGAATATAAACCCCTTCAGGATTGGGTCTATTTAATTTTATCTTTGTATCTCTGGTTCTAATCCATTGTATTACCCATAGAAGGTACTTAAATATTTGTGAAGTTGAACTTGAGAGAAAACCATACTTTCCTGATTCTCATACTATCTTTTAACACCGATTTTACTGCCTTCCTTTTCTTTGTCTTCCTGGTTGCTCCCAAGGTTTAGATTTTTTTGATCCTCTCTCTCTCTCTCTCTCTCTCTCTCTCTCTCTCTCTCTCTCTCTCTCTCTCTCTCTCTCTCTCTCTCTCTCCTCTCCCTTGTCATTCTCCTTTATTTTCATAGCTTTGTTGATCATATCTATATAGATAGATCCCAAATATCTTCTTCAGTTTTTAATGATCACATCTAAACAGATAACTTCTAGGTATTTCTAGCTATACTCTTTCTTCTAAATCCTAGATGTGCTTCTTTAATTTCCTTGAAGATATTATTACTTATGACCTTCAAATGCAATATTTCCAAAGCCATATTGACTGTTTTTCTCCCCAGTCCTGCTTTTTCTTCTAATTTCATTATTTTTCTCAGTGGCATAGTGCCACCAAATGTTCCACATTCAAAATCCTGGTACCATTTTCAATACTGCTCTCTCCTTTACCTCTGATATTTAATTACTTCCTAAGCTCTGATAATCCTACTTTTGTGATATCTCACATGTCCTTCCCATCAGTTTTGTCCTCAATGTAATTATTATAGTATAAGCTCTTATTTGTTGGTGAACTAGCCAGTGAAGGGAAAGTTCTGAGAGTATGTGCCAGGGGTTTTGCCTGCTGATAACCCATGTAGTGACTTAAGGGCTATTTTTCCTGAAAATTTATAAAAATATACCATGGACCATTAGCCACTGTCACTAATTTTTCTTTCCTTTTTTATTCCTTTTCAATCTTAGTCTCCCAACTCATCATATCATTACCAGGCAAAAAAGACAGATTCCTCTCATAAGAAAGTTGGAAGAATGAACAGTTTCACTTTTTCTTTTTTTTTAAAGTATATATTGGACAACTAAAAAATTATTCTTCCCAACCTCTCCAACATGTCCATTTTCATACCCTAAATCATGGGTCCAGACATGAGTTAAAAGGGCTTCGTTGACTAGTTTCAAAAGACAATTTTGAAAGTTTCAATTTTAGGAGTCATTAAATTCAGTTTTAATCTAGTTTTTCACAAGATTCCCTCAAAATGTCTAGTTTTAAACTTTGTTATTTAAGGAATAAAGTTAGAAAATAGCATGGATTTTTGAATGGCTGGTATTTTTCACTTAATTTTGGAAAGATTTTGACATGAGTTCTTGGAAAATTTGTGATGTCCTAAGATAATGTAATGTATCCTGTGGCATAATGTGACATAATGAAAATAACACTGCGCTCAGAGACATGAAGCTCAGTGCCCAGCCAAATGATTAAATTAGCTTAAGAAAACTGTATTAAATTAACTGTATTATTTAAAAAAAAACTCTTGACCTCAGTTTCCCTATCTGTGGAATTAGAGAATGGATGAGATAATTTCTTACATTTTTCCCCAGTTGCATTATTCCATAGTTATTTGATTCTCTGTCTGACAAGGTAATGTATTTTAGCAAACTTTTAACTGGATATATTCCCATCTTCTGCCTTGATTTCCCATTGGAACAAGATTAGATTGCTTTTTCCAGATTTTCTGTGGAGACCGGTGATACAGACAGACATTGCCTCAGTGAAAATATTTGGCTCTCTTTAAGTTCTGCTTTGTCATCCTTGGCACATTGATAGTTTTATGTAACATATGTGCTGTCTTTTTTTATACCAAAATAGATCATGTGTTGTGTCATGGGAGAAAATACTACTGAGTCCCTGAGCCTTATCTCACCATCAACCTGTAACAAACTCCCAGGATCCTGTATTCCATACTCTGTTCAGAGCTCTTCCTCTCATGATTCGACCTCTTGGAAGTGCGATAAAGAAGCGTGAGCTTTTTGCTTCTTGGTCCTTGGAAAGTTGCCTGATCCTAGAGGTCCCAATCAGAGAGATTTTGTGATTCATCTTTCTAGCTTCTCATCTCCACAAGAAAAAAACTACATTGCTCTGGATTGTAGTTCCATTTGTTAATGCCTATTGCCTGCCAAAGTACCCATTTCATGAAAAGGAGAAAGAAAAAAAAAGATGGTCAGAATATTTTATTAATTTATGTATGTGGAATGAATGAGGAATTAATGTGAAGGGCCCAATAATAATGAGCTGATGACCGAGAGGTGATGGCCCAAAGGCAAGTCTTCGCAACAAGCAACTTAATTATATGTATAAAAAAATTGGAGTCTGAGAGCATTATATTACTAAATCAATCAACCCAGCCTTGCAGGCTCATTAAAACTAGTAATGTTCAAGTGAAAAGGTCAGTTTATTAAAAATAGATCAGCATTTTCCAGTTAAAGCGTGTACCACTTACTGGTGCAATGGAGAATTCAGACCTGGTGAATCATTTATTCCCTAACTGTAAAGCTATGATATTAATACACTATTCATACTACAAAAAGTACATATACACAATACTATCTCTCTTTACTTTCTGCACTTCCCTTTATCAGCTGTAAAGTCCAAACTATATTACTTATGTTTTAGGCAAGTATATCCAACCCTACGGTGTTATTTTCACCAAGGTATCTCTATAATCTCATTTCAGTCCTTCCTTTCTGTATTGATTGTCTGTGTGGCCTGTCAGAAGAGAGCAAACATTTCCAGAGGCAAATTGGTCCTGCTGTTTGAATGGTTTGAAATTGAAACGTCCTCAAAACAGAAAATTTTAGGCCAATAATAGTTAACAGAAAGTCATTCTCAAAAGCAAAGATTGGAAGAAAGAGCCATAAATGAAAGATATTTTATGAATAGGAGTAATACCATTTCAACAAATTCTTTTAAAGCACCTTCTATATGCAAAGCATTGAGTTAGATGCTGGTGATAAACAGGAAAATAATCTGTGTCCTTAAGGAATTTACTAAGGAATTGAAAGACTTGTACTGAGGTCATTCAAAAGAAACTCACTTATTATAATTTAGGGCACACTGAGTAAAAGGCTTTATTTGATCTCTAGTTAGAAGGCAAGGAGAAATTTGGAGAGCTATATATCATATACCAAAGACCTACATGAAATTATGAAGAACAAAATGGACAGAACCAAGGGAACATGATATACAGCAAAAGAAATTGTTTGAGGAATGATGATAGAAAGAACTGATAAATAGAAATGAGATATAGAATTATTTATAAATTTTTTTCTCAAATGATGCTTTCTCTATTAGGGGAAGGGAGGGAGGAAGGGATTTAACTGGATATTTTAATGTAAAAAAAATAAAAACATTTAAATTAAAAAAAAACCTGAATACAAAAAACTCAAAGCCATGCTGATTTCAGAGTCCTCTATTGGCCCAAGGGTAGGGTTGGATACATACAGACAGTTTTAGAGAGCTGGCTCTGATACCAGCTGTGGATTCCTTATACCTCTCAGTGACTGATTGATAGCTTAGTGACTCTAAATCATTTAAAAATGATTCAAGTTTAAGAAAGTGGAGAGAATCATGACTAGCATGCTTGTGCTAGTTTTGGTTTGTGCCAAGACAATTGTTCATATTTTTACTCATCTAATTGACATATTTTTTTTAACATCCCATTTGCCAAATCTATAAATATACTGGGTCAGTGGATAGAGTGCTAGGCTTGAAATCAGAAAGATTAATTTTTCTGCACTTAAATCTGGCCTCAGACACTTACTAGCTGTGTGACCCTGGGCAAGTCACTTAACTCTGTTTACCTCAGTTTCCTCTCTGCAAAATGAGCTAGAGAAGGACATGAAAAACCAGTCTAGAATCTTTTCCAAGAAAATCTCAATTAGGGCCATGAAGAATTGGAGATGACTGAAGCAAATGAACAATGTAAATATGTGCCTAAGTAAGTGTATATAACATCTTTAATAAAAAAAAAAAAGATGAATTACTTAACCAATATCATAGAACTAGTGAAGAGCAGAACTGGAACTTTTCTGATGCTGAATGCAATCCTTTCCCCCACAATAACTCATCACTAATGTCTATATTACAACTTAATTTGCATTAATGTTATTTTTCAAAATGCTCTCTATTTTATTTGATGCACAATTATGTTTGATTCTACAAGAATCCTATAACATAGGAGGGAAGAGCAGTGATATTTTCATTCTGCAGATGAAAAAATAGATTCAGATTGGATGGGTGACTTGTCTAAGGCCACGTGGTGAATAAGCTGGCACTGGAACCCTCCTCTTCTAAGTCACATTTCATTGTGCTTTCCATAGTACTTCTGTTTCTCATGAAAATCTTATTCATTAGGATCATCCATTCAGAGTTGGAAGTGACTTAGAGGTCATCTGCTCCAACCTCCATGCTTTCTAGATGAGGACAAGGAATCTAAGTGCCTTGCTTAGTTATTCAGATGAGAGCCCAGATTTGAATTAGCTCCTTAATACCCAATCTAGTAGTTTCCACTTTCAGAGGGTGCTGCTATATTCTCTAAGGCCACCTAGCTTTGTACTTTTCTTTATTCTGATTCTTTTGAGAGTCTGCATGAAAATCACCATTCTTTTTTTTTTTTAACCTTTCTAGTAGCCTATAGGAAGATATTAAATTATTTAACATGATTGGGATTGTCCAGTAGCCACAAACAGTCTCTGCTTTCAGGAAACTGTAATCTTTCATTTGGTTCTTTGCCTTATTTAATGGAAAAAAGCAAATAAATCATTGTCATTATCACCATTACCATCATTATTATGCAGCAATCAATCAACATGAATTTATTAAGTGCTTAATGTGCCAGTTACGGTACTAAACAGTGGGGATATAGATATAAAAACCACACAGACCTTTACCTTGAGGAGTTTACATTCTAGTGGGAGGAATTTCATGAACATTTATGAATATGTAGAGAATACATATAAAATGAGAAAATAAAAAAATTACAGGGTGATACTATCAGCTGATAGGCTCAGGAAAGGCTTCATGTAGGAGGTGGCTCTTACCCAAACCTTAAAAGAAATGAGGGATTCCAAGAGGTAACAGTGAGAAGAAAGTGTATCCCAAGCATGGGAGATAGCCAATGGCAAGGCAAGGCAAGGATATAGCAGATAGAAAGTCACATGTGTAGAATGATAGTCATGGTGGCATTTCTGGACCATAGAGTAAATGGAGTAGAATAATATATAAGAAGATGAAAGGAAGGCTAGATCTAGTTTGTGAAAAGATTTGGGAGGGATGGTATCTTTGCCAAGAAAGTCCCAAATGGGGTCACAGTCAAGTATGACTGAAATGATTGAACAATAACAGCAACAACATCACCATACACATTTGTATGTATTTAAGAAAATGGATAAATGAATCCTAAGAGTAATTTTCTTCTGCTTCAAATTTATTTTATATACAATATACATAAATATGATTTAAGAAAATAGATAATTTCAAGAACATATGCAAAAATACATATAAATACACACATATTTATATATAAATATCTTTTTATGAATATATCTGTACATGTAAAATATATATATATATTTGAAGCAGAAAAAAATATTCTTAGGATTTACTTATTCATTTTCTTAAAATTGTGCATTGTGTAAAATTTGGTGTTTTGAATGAATGAATTGTATAATGTGGGCCCATCTGGGAAAATAATACAAAAGGATTTAGTCATTGAAGTACTAAAAGGACCTCACAATAAAGAAAATTGATGGTCTACAGGTTCTTATTGATAGTGCTATGGCAAGGTCCCAATGCATATTTCAACCAAATAATTGTTATTTTATGGCCAAGGCTGCAGGTTGTATCCAAATTCTTGATTTAATAGGAACTTAGGTGAATCAAGAATAATGGCACACTGAAAGTCCAGACAGGAATCTGTAGTATGCTTGTGATTTCATTGCAATAGGTCATACTCAGATGAATAAGTTCTCTGTTTACCAGTGAAGTTTGATACTTTCTTTGCAATTTATAATCTTAAATAGTTACCATCATTCCCCATTAGGCTGCATTTTGGAAACCTCTTTATCCTGTAAACTAAAACCAGCCCTGGGATTCACACATAGGAAGTGTCCTCCACACCTATGGCTTTTCTCTCTGATTGAATGGATTCCACTTATACCATTATTTAAAAAGGTCATCCAGTATCAAAATTCTTCCTTCTCAAAGATTATAGGAAGGAATGGAAGGAGGGAGAGAATTTGTAAATGAAAATAAAAATAATAAAATCAGTAGCACCCAAGCTAGCTATGTCTTCATTTTTCTCTAGGCTGAATTTCTGAGTTTTCTTTACCATGCTTCCATGATGGGGTACCTTCATCTCTCCTCATTCCTTTTAGCTTTGTTTTATGCTGTTTTCCCCCATCAGAATGTAAGCTCTTTGAGGACAAGATTGGTCTTTCTGCTTTTATGTGTATTACTAGAATTGTGTATGGCACATAGTGATTAAAAAATAAAATCCTTACCTTCTGTCTTAGAATCAATACTATGGATTGGTTCCAAGGAAGAAGAGGGATAAAGGTGAGGCAATGTGGGCTGAGTGATTTACCCATGGTCACATAGCTAGGAAGTTTCTGAGGTCGTATTTGAATCCAGAACCTCCCATTTCTAGGTCTGGTTCTCTATCTGCCTCCTTGAACTTTCTTCTTAAGATCTAGTTAATACTAGTTTCTTAAGACATCTATACTTTCATGTTGCCAGAGAAAGCTTGAAGTATTTGTCAGTATATTTTCTCTTTAGGACATCTATACTCCAAGCCTACAACTATAGGGTAAATAGCTTTTTCTGATGTTATTGCTGTTTCCTCATTATGTTATTTCCCTGTTCCTATCCAATTAGAGTCATGGCTTATGGACATTTTATTTTTGGCATGATCATTATGAGACCACTGCTTTTAAAGACACAAAAGAGGGGCAGCTAGATGACTCAGTAGATAGAGAGCCAGACTAAGAGATGAGAGATCCTAGGTTCAAATATGGCTTCAAATACTTCCTATCTGTATGACCCTGGGCAAGTCATAGAACTCCAATTGCTCAGCCTTTACTACTCTTCTACTTCAGTATTGACTCTAAGATAGAAGGTAAGGATTAAAAAATAAAAGGGACTTAAAAGACTTCAAGGATCACCTGACCCATTCATCATATCCATTGTGGTACAATGGATACAATGCTGGATTTGCAGTTAGAAAGACCAGAATTCAAATTCTTCTTGAGACAATTGTTAGGTCTGTTACCTTGGCCAAATAATTTAATTCTTTTCCTTTCCAGATTTCTCTATTGTAAAATGGAATGATAATAGTGCTTCATTCACAGAGTTCTTATGGGGATCAAATGAAATAAAATACCTCAAGACCTTTGTATATTTTGAAATGCTCTATTTAAGAGAGTTTATATCTTATTATACCCAATGCAAGAATATAATTTTGGATTAGCTTCAGCACACCATTTAAAATTATACTTCAAAACAAAAAATAAATCATGGCTTTGCTTTGTAAAATATTGATGCCTTTTAAACATTTCCCTTATTTCCTGATACATTATTCACTTTTCTTTCACCCAGTATGGTTTTTCTTATTTGAAAATATAAGAATTCATAGGATTCTCTTTTTCTCCTTAAAAGCCACTCTAACATTAAAAAAAAAACAACAAACAAGCAACACCTTGGCAGTATAATTTGAGAGATCTTTATCTTGCTGTCAACTGCCAGGTTCCAAAATGTTCACAGGTGATAATGATACCTGACATATGTAAGTAGAAATTATGTTATCAATTAACTTTGCCTTCCTTTTAAGTGGCCCATTAGGAAGAGAAGATGAGCTGGATGAGGAAACACACATGAAGGACCGAACCTGGAGACAAAGAGAGGAGATCTTCAAGTGCATTTCCTCAGTGATTCATAACCACAGGCAATCTACGAGAAGCAAATTCTGAAAAGCGTGGCATGGAGAGAGAGATTTGTTTTTAAGCTGGGCACACTGCATGGCATTTGGAAGGTTTCCCTGGAATAAAAGTTGCTTTTGAAAGGCACTAAAAATCAAAGGCACAGAACAGTTTTCTCCCAGAAGAAAAAAACCTCTAATGAGCAGTTGAGTGAATGTTTACAGTTGTGAGACACTGTAACCCTATAATCTTCCTCCTGAGGACCACACTGCCACATTCTTCTTCTAAGCAGAAGCTGTGGGCCAATTAACACTGTTGGCTGGCTCCTCCTTGTTGGGGGTGACTTGATGCCAACTTTCATACGAAAGAAAGGGTTTCCCTTTCTGGCACAGGTTCCCTGCAATTATGGAATCATATCATTCGTCTGTGGAAGATAGGATCCCCAAGGGATCTCACAGAAGGAGCTTGTAGGACTGTTATTCTACGCCCCCTTGGCAATATTTTCTACAGGCAAGTTGTGTTTTCAGAAGCTATTTCTAAGAGTATCATCATGGGGCTTCCCACTTTTCAAATGCTCTGTTTTGTCTCCTCTATTGCCAAAGTTTGAAAGCTCATCTATGCCTGTAATGATTGTTATTGTTTTTGTTGTTGTTTAGTTGTTTTCGGTTATGTCCGACTATTTGTGACCTCATTTGGGATTTTCTTGGCAAAGATACTCTAGTGGTTTGCTGTTTCCTTCTTCAGCTCATTTTTGAGATGAGGCAATTGAGGTAAACAGGGTTAAGTGACTAGCACAGGGTCACAATAGCTAATAAGTGACTGAGGCCAAATTTGAAGCCATGAAGGTGCTTTACAGTGTATCTACTGCTGCCTCTAGCTGCCTTTTGTGATAATTAGCTACTTCTAATCTGATAGTGACTTTTAGAGCATTTATTCATTTGGTATAAGGGAATATCTAAAGTTGGAAGGGACTTCAGTGGCTATCCTGACCAAATCTTTCATTTTTCAGATGAGGGAATTGAAAACCAGGAAAACTAAGTGAATTACCCAAGGTATTATGCATCCAAGATGGATTTTGACCCGAAATCCTCTGAATCTGCGGTGAGTGTGCTTTTCTCATTGACTGTTCCAGTCTGTATTTTCCCTAACATTGGGTCTTTCCCCAAAGGGAACTAGTCGGCGAGTTTCTTCATACTGGTGGTATTGAAGCAGAATTCAAGCAGGGTGTGTGTTGTTCCATAGTCTTATTTTTACTGTCAAACTTAACTTAGCTACACAGCTCCATATTGGTCTTTCCCCTCTTTTACTACTCAAAACAATAATTTAAGTACATTGAAAGCTGGTTTTTAATATACATTTATTTATTCAGTTACACTAGAAGTTGAGTTTTTGACAAAACTGTCTTCTGACATTTTAGGATTTTGATTTTCTCCCTCCCTCCTTCTCTTCTCTTTCTTCCCCAAGGCATCAAATGGTCTGATATAGGTTATACCAGTGCTTTCATGCAATACAGATTTCCATATTGCTCATGTTGTGACAGAAGACATATATCACACATACAATAAAAAACTTATGAAGGAAAAGGAAGTGGAAGATGCTATTTTTTGATCCACAACCAGACTCCAATAGTTTCTTCTTTGGCTGCAGATAACATTTCTCATCATGGGTCCCTTGTGGATGTTTTGGGACCTTGCTTTGCTGTTACTAGTTTAGTCCTTCATAGTTGATCATCATATAAAATTTCTGTTACTATATATGTTGTTCTTCAGGTTCTTCTTACTTCATTTTGCATTAGTTCATATGTCTTTCTGAATGTGTCTTGTTCATTATTTCTCATGACACAACAGTATTCTATTATAACCATACACAAAAACTTGTTCATCCATTTCTTGAGTGATTGACAAATCTTCAGTTTCCAATTCTTCGCTGCTACAAAAAGAGTTGCTAAAAAATAGAGGTGGAGCCTTTCAACTTATCTCTGATCTCTTTGGGATACAGACCCAGGAGTGGCATTACTGGGTCAAAGTGTATGCAGAGTTTTATGGACTTTTAAGTGTAGTTCCATATTGCCCTCTAGAATGGCCAGGGAAGTCTGAAATCCCTCAATTTGATAAAGCATCATATTTTCCCCCTGGAGAATTATGCTCAGTTTTTCTGGGTATATAAATCATGGTTGTAGTACTAGATCCTTTGCCTTTCAGAATATCATATTCCATGCTTTCTAGTCCTTGAATATATTAGCTTTTTGGTTTTGTGTAATTCTGACTGTGGCTCAAGGATGTTTGAATTATTTTTTTCTGGATGCTTGTAGCACTTTTCCTCTTGGCCTGGGAGTTCTAGAATTTGGCTTATAACAATCCTAAGCAGGGGTTCTTTTGGGGTCTGATATCCTTTTACACATTCCTTTGGGGCTTGACATGTTTCCTTTTTGTCATTATTGTCTTCTTCTGAGTTCATGTTTTGATTGTTTCTGTCACTAAAGTAACTTTCTAAGGTAGGCAATTTCTTTATTTTTTATTTTTATTTTTATTTATTTTTTAAAGTGACCATCCCCCTGGCCCCCATCACTTTATCTATTGAGGTTCTCCTCTGCTCCTGAGGTAGAGAGAGCACTGCTCCATGCTTGTAGAACATTCTTCTCTGTTACTTGGGGTATACCTGGATATTTTTGTTTCCCTTAGTGTGTTTCTTGAGGAAGTGATCCTGCTGGCTTTCTGTGGGGAGGACTGAGCTGTTTTGTCCACTTACATTCAGGTTCCCTGTATTACCAGTTCCCTTGTTGTTTCACAGGCTGGGCTGTCCCGACTTTGCTGCTTCTCTGGCCTTGTCAAGTGGCTTGAGCTGGGAGGTTCATTGCTCTGCTGTCTCAGACACTCTGCCACTTCACTGCCTCAGGCCACCTGGAAGGCCATTAGTCTCTCGTCTGTTCTGCCTTCACTACTTGTGCTGAGTGGCTTAGGTTAGGCCAGTACCTGACCCTGTCCTTTCTCTTTTCTATACCTATCAGGTAGCTCTAACTGGGCTCATTCCCATTCTGTAGCTTTTTTACTTCTGGCAGAGAGGCAGCATGCTGGGCTGGTCTGAGTTCTGCCAGTTCCCCCAGATGCTGTGTGACCAGAGCTATTCTCTCTTCCTATCCCAGTTTGCCATGTTCCTCCTGTTTTTCTTTTCTTTTCTGTTTTTCTTTTCCTTTTTTCTTCCTTCCATCTTTCTTTCTTCCTTCCATCTTTCTTTTTTCCTTCCATCTTTCTTTCCTTCTTCCTTCCATCTTTCTTTCCTTCTTCCTTCCATCTTTCTTCCTTCCATCTTTCTCTTTCTTTCTTTCTTTCTTTCTTTCTTTCTTTCTTTCTTTCTTTCTTTCTTTCTTTCTTTCTTTCTTTCTTTCTTTCTTTCTTTCTTTCTTTCTTTCTTTCTTTCTTTCTTTCTTTCTTTCTTTCTTTCTTTCTTTCTTTCTTTCTTTCTTTCTTTCTTTCTTTCTTTCTTTCTTTCTTTCTTTCTTTCTTTCTTCTGAGGAATAGAGCTTCCTTTACCATCTTAGCTCCCAGAATGCAACCTGTTAAATGCTGTTGACTTGAATTGTTTGGCAGTTGTCTTTACATAAGTGTTTAAGACATTTCACTTAACAATTTATTGAATACCTTCTAGATAGTTAGCACTGTAGAATATACAAAAGACACTTACCACAAATTTCCTACTCAATGTAGTCTTGCTGAAAAGACAGTACTTATCCAAAGCAAAGAATCTGAAAACAATGGAATATACTAAATATACACTTAAATGTTACTTAAATTGTAATAATGGGTGTAAACATCTGCTACAAAAGAGACTTATGGGAGGATCAGGAAGGTGTGAGAACAGTGTTGATTGACATATTCAGACTGTTAAGAAAGTAGAATTGGACCTTAAAAGATCTGATAGGATTTTTGTAATGGGGGAGGAGAGGAGAGATGTTTTTAATTGTATACTAGTATTTACTGGTCCCTCATTCCTGATTTTTTAGTTGTATCCAAGAAAGTTTTCCTA
This sequence comes from Monodelphis domestica, assembly GCF_027887165.1. Taxonomy (NCBI): domain Eukaryota; kingdom Metazoa; phylum Chordata; class Mammalia; order Didelphimorphia; family Didelphidae; genus Monodelphis; species Monodelphis domestica. Next base: position 134,903,952 of record NC_077227.1, read on the forward strand.
TTATCTTTTTCCTAGAATGGAGAGACTGAGTGTTATAATAGATAGAGACTTAGTCTTAAAGCCAAGAAGATCTGAGTTCAATTTCCAACTTTGAATCATACTGATTTACCTTCGGTAAGCCACTTAATGTTAGATAGGTCAGTATTATTTCCTATGTAACATGTCTGCTTCACCAAGCAATGCTTTACTAGTAAACTCTCACTTAGTCCTGGGGGTTGTAAAATTGATGTCTATACTATTCTGCTGGTTGTTGGGGTTTTTTCCAATTCACTTTAATGGCATTTCTCCAGCGTTCTAGCTGTTTGGGAGGCTAGGTGGCATAATGGATAGTGCCAGGCTTGTAGTCAGGAAGATTGATCTTCCTTAGTTCAGATCTGGTCTCAGACACTTATTAGCTATGGTACCCTTGAACAAGTCACTTAATCCTGCTTTCCTCATTTTCCTCTTCTGTAAATTGAGCTGGAGAACCAAATGGCAAACCACTCTCATATCTTTGCCAAGAAAATCTCAAATAGGGCGATTAAGAATTAGATACAACTGAACAACAAATACAGTGTTCACTGGGTTTTCAGCATTGCAACAAATGATGCACAGAATACAGAAAATGGAGAGTAGCTTAAAGCTGCACTAATACTTTTGGAACACTCTGTATTAACACTTGCATCCTAACCATAAGGATTTTACCAAGCAGTTGGAGAGATAAGACATATTCCTTTCTAGAATATATACTCCTTAAGGGCAGAGACCCAGGCATATTTACTTTTGTATCTCTTCCATCCTAGAAGGGTACATTGCACATATTGCACGTTTGTAGAATGAATGAACAAATGAATACATTCTAAGTAGGTTGATCATAACCTAGCCATATCCTATACACCCCAATTTATTTCTCATTATACTTCCTCTATCAAAATTCACTTTCTATTATTCAGGCTATATTTTCCATCACTTCCTGCATATAATATATTCATTCCGACCTTTACATCTTTGCACTTATAATTCTTTCTACCTTCATTTCTTTTCTTACTTTGAACCAAGAAATGTATAATTTATCTCTTTTGTTATTAGATTTTCTTTTTTTTAACTCTTTTTTCCCATCTTAGATTCAATACTGTTTATCAGTTCCAAGGTAGAAGAGTGGTAGGTGCTAGGCAAGGCGGGGTTAAGTGAATTGCCTGGGGTCACACAAGTTGGAAGTTGTTAAGGCCAAATTTGAACCAAGGACCTCCTGTCTGGGCCTGGCTCTCAATCCACTGAGCCACTTAGCTGCTCCCATTACTAGATTTTCTTAACAGAGAGTAAAGATTATCTCCAAATGTGTTTTATTGACATTTTAGATGAAGGATTAAGGACTGATCTTGTGCTTTTCATTGGTTTAGGGAAGTGAATAAGGAAACTTCCTCAGTTAATTCATTTTGGCACCTTCTCAGCAACTTATAGCTCTAGAGAACAGCCTAGAGCTGTAGCTCTTAAAGGGTGATCCAGGGACCAATGGGGTCTGAGAGATCAAAACTATTTTCATAATGATACTAGGAGGATGATGACAATAATAATTATAGCATACATTTGTATAGTACCTCCTATGCTCCAGGAACTCTGCTAAGTACTGTTATTATTTCATATTTTTATATAGATATATTTATATATATTTTACAATTAAGGAAACTGAGGCAAGTGGAGAATAAATGACTTGCTCAGGATTACATAGCTAAGAAGTGTCTGAGCCTGGATTTGAACTCAGGAAGTTGAATCTTCATGAATCCACACTTGATAATCTATCCACTGTGTCATCTCACCTCCCAAAAAGCTAGAACATCAGATAAATGCCACTAAATTCAATAGGAAAATAAAACAAAACAACCAGCATTAGAGTATAGACCTTCTCTATGTAACAACCTCATGGGGATGGGTAAGGGTATTCTGGTAGGGCATTTCTTGGTCAAGCAGACATAATATTGAGGAAAGAATACTGGAAATGGTCAAAAGACCTGCATTCAAATCTTACCCCTGACCCAGGTGAGAGTCACCTAGGTAATAAGAATCAGAAGTGGGATTTGAAACCAGGTCCTCTGTTTCTAGATATAGGACATTTTCTCCTGTATCTTGCTGCCTCCTGATCAATCTTCATTTCTTTCTCTGAACCTCAGTTTCCTCCTCTGTAAATGATCAGGTTGGGCTGGATGGAATTTCACATACCCTCCAAATCCAAATTTATAATTCTACAAGCCAGAAATGTTACCCCTGCTCCCCACTGCTATTGTACCCTGCATCTCTCTCACTGTCTGTCTTCTCTCCACTGGTAATGGAGACATGGATGGGTCTCCAGTTTATAGACTGCAAGGTGATCGAAAGCCAGATATAGTCATTTTCCTGAACCTTGCTCAAATTGTTGCATGGAAAGAAAGCATTTTTGCTGTGGGTTACTAAGATAGGAAGGGAGAGGAATCCTTCCTTTGCAGGGGAGTCCAGTGACTTAATGTTCACAAAGCCCCTTTCAATCCTCAGATGAAAGGTTGATGAGACAATCAGAGTGCAGCGTGTTGTAATTATAAATGAGCTGAGAGATGCGACAGGCATGCAGCGCAGTGTGTATCAGAGGCAACTTTAAACTGAGGGTCCATTATCATCAGGGAAGTGGGCCACGGCTCCGTGCTGTCTGTAGGATCAGGTAATAAAATGGCCTTGGTTTATTTATACTGTACACCACTTCCTCATCCCAGATTGCTTCAGGTGTATCCAAGAGATTTACCCGTGATTTCATCTGGAATGCCAATAAAGCACATAGAAAATAACTGTACATCTTTTCTCCCTGAGAACAAAAAACCAGACAAGTAATAAAAATGATATATTGCAGGCTTCCTGGTTAAAAAATGAGTGCAAAGAGAGGGTGTTTCAAAATCAGATGCGAATGCACTTTCTGGGGGACAAAGTGGGATTTGAAAGCTTTGTGCATTCAATGCTTGCCAGGAAGAGCGACTAACATTAAAGAGACCAGCTGTCTTGGATCATTTCTAGTTGGGGATCATCAGTGTTTAGAAATATTATAGGAGGAGACAAAAGGTGACATGAGTTTGAAAGTGTTAAATTCATCCCCTGCAGTATCTGTTTTCAGCTGAAAAATCAGCAGCAAGTAGATCGGTGGATTGGACTTGGATCTGGGGAGACCTTACTGTGGGACCTTGACCAAAGGACTTTCCCTCTCAGGGTCAATTTCTTCCTGTGTAAAATGGGTATAATGATATCATTGACACATAAAGTTGTTTTGAGGATTAAATGAAATAACACATGCAAACACCTTTGTAAGACTCAAGTTATATAAAATGATATCAATATTATTATTAGTAGTATAATATAGCAATAGAACATAGAACCTGACCCTCAGGATTTCATTAAAAGTTAATTTCAACATTTAATTTCAAGTTGCTTTTTTCACTTTCTCCCACATGTAGACTTCTTGCACCTCCAATATCCCAGGGTTCTAGGGATTTGAGGACAGGGTAAAATGTCTTTCTAGCTTCTGTTGATGAAATAATAATCATATGTAGGCAACAGATGAACATTTGCTCTTCAGAGTTCTACTGAGTAAAATATTTGTATATTGATAGAACATGCAAAGAGAGTGCCAATTATTTATATTCGTAAGATGGTTATAGTTTACATATATGTATATATATAACAAATATATGAATATTAACATTCAATAATTTCAAGCTGCCCTAAAAGCTTTGGGACACTATATATATAAATATATATCATATTGATCTGTGTAAATTAATTAGCAAAATTAGATACTGAGAAGATTTATAGGTCATCTGGTCTCTGGAATTTAGAATCATCATTGGTCTTAGCTGCTGGGGACTCCAAACCTCCAGACTCCAGAAGTACTTGTAGTTCATGGTCCTTTTATAGGGTATTTTCAGTCAGGTCCTTAAGGTCCCACTCAAGGGTATGGAGCTGGAAGATATCTCAGAGGAGAGCTAATCGAACTCATTTTACAGATGAGAAACAGATTCATGGAAGTTAAATAACTTTCTAAGGTTACATACATAGTGAAAATCAGAGGCAGGATTTGAACCAAACTCTTCTGATTTTGGTGCTGCCTCCTTATTTTTTTATTTATATACACAGGGTCCCAAACCATCTTCTTTCTTCTCTAATGTTTGAGAGATTATTTTAATTTAGTTTTTTTTTTCACTCATGAGTGAGTGTTCATCACCTTTTTTGGGGATTTCTTGGCAAAGATACTAAAGTGGCATGTTATTTACTTCTCCAACTCATTTTACAGATGAGGAAACTAAGGCAGAAAGGTGAGGTGACTTCCCCAGGATCACATAGTAAGTGTCCAAGGCCATATTGACACTCAAAAAGATGAGTTTTTCAGAATCCAGGCTTGGCACTCTATCTACTGTGCCACCAACTGCCCCATTTGAGAGATAGATAGATAGGTGGATAAATAAATGGATAGGTGGGTAAACAAAATAGACTTTAACAATTTACTATATATCATGCATTATATTACCTTCTTTTTATTTTTCTTCTAGTTTATTTATTTATTTTTACATGTCAATACCATTTTTAATATTCACTTTCTGACATTTTGCAATCCATTATTTCTCTTCCTCTACTTGTTATACCCCCCACCCCAAGAAAGCAGGTAATATACATATATTTTACAATGCATATTTTCAGGTTCATCATGTGAAAGAAGATACACATTACCTAAACTAGAGAAAAGTTTGTGGAGGAAATAAAGAATGGTATATTCCATTTGCATTTGGATTCTGTTCCTTCTATGGCATTGTGCTATCTTCTTTCAAAACAGTTCCCTTGAGAGAGGAAGCTCTAGTGATTATATCCCCATCCCATGGATAACAAATTTCCACTTCTTATTTTGAGCCTTCTGATCAAGAGAACTCAGCTGTTTAAGAGAAAGCCCCATTTATTTTTTGCTACCAATGCCTTTTCTTTCAGTCCTAATCATCTCATCTCTTTGCCTCCCTCATCCCCATTCCACTCTAATCCAATTTCCTAATTTTATCTTTGGAAACCTGAACACCAATCCCATTATATTATAAATGAACCTCCTTTGGTCCTGGATCTTGGCTTCACATATTTCTTTAGAATTCTTATGTTCATCAAAATCCATTTTCCCCCAGAAGACTCTGCATACCTCTCTAGAACCTGGTGCTCTTTATCTACTATCCTTTATACATCTTTTCAGGATGAAAGGATTAGGTATTCCCCTTTCTCCCCTCTGTCACTTTTAGATCTTTGTTCTTCCATTATTACTGAGAAGCCATTCCTCTTTTGAGTTTTCCTCCATTTATCCATACCACCATATCAAGATCCTCATTGATTATACACCAAGTCATTGTTCTTCCTTTTGAAAGAGTTAAGGCCCTGGCTTAGGCTTCTTTTCTATTCCTATTTTGGAACTTCAATATACATGCTAATGTCCCTTAAAATACTTTGGCCTCCCAGTTCTACAACCATCTTAAATACCATGATCCATACCCTCCTGCTACCTCAGTCCTACATGAGGATGGTAATATTCTTGATTCTACCATTGCCTATCAGTTCTAATTCTATTTTTATCCTGCATATAACTGCCAATTGTTCATCTAATCATATTGCTCTTTATAAACAAATCTTCAATGACTCCCTAGTTATTCTAAGTTCTATGCCTGACATTTAAAACACAATTCCTCCTACCTGCTTTACCAGACTCATTTCACATTATTTTCCTTCAGAAACTCTGGGCTACAATACACTCACTTCATAATCCTTAATTTCCTTCAAAGAACAATTTCAGTGGCACCTCTTAAATGAAGCTAATCCCCAAGTCTTGAAATTAATGTATATTTCTTTGAATTGATTTTTATGTTCAATTTGCATGAACCTAGTAGAATATATGATCCATGATGCTAGATTGTATTATTTTCGGTTTTGTATTTCATTACACAAAATAGATTTCCAAAAAGTGCTGAATTGAATTGAATAATTGTATTTGAAGTACTCAACAAAATGCTAAATTCATTCAGTGGTTCACTCTTTAATCCTGCTATGACCTTTACCAGATCAACAGTAACTCCAAGGTTGCAGGAGTTCCAACACAGAAGGGTCTCTATCTCCAGGCTCTAGCTATGGCCATTTAGAATTTAACCTTAATCCTGGTCCACTAGTCTTACAGATTTGCACATTTTTTCTTTAGGAAGTCAGGAACAAGAATAGCTGAAAAAAAAAACCCAACACCAATACAAGCTTGGTATATACATGGGAGGATTGGAAATGTTTGGGTAGAACCAACTGTGACTGTTTTAAAGATGGGCATGGAGAGGTGTATATGGTGTTTTATTCTTCCATGTTATTTTTTAAAGAAGCACAAACAAAATCTATTTATGTAGAAAGAGAAAAGAACATTATTTTTTTATTATCTTCCTGCCCCCATTCAGAAAATTATTAGTATTTATCTATGACTAAAGAAAACCTATCTAATCATATCCATGAACAATCAAAATGTTCATGAATTTTGCTTGACTGATTTCTTTGTGATAGACTCAGTAAAATAAATTAATCATGAAAATCTCACAAGAATTCTGTGAACCCAATTTTATGAACTCTATGTTCTAGAATTTAGCATAAATATCTGAACTCTTGAGTTTTTATCTAAAGTCCATTGATCTGATTGTGGTTTCCAGGGTTATCTGTGGTCAGAAAGTATGATGCACAGGTTACTTGCTTTTCTAATTTCTACTCTAAGACTTGGTGGGTTCTAGGAGGGGATCTGCTCTCAAACCACTGTCTTTGTATGTAGAGAGAAAACCTGCCCTGATATTGAGGTCCCAAGGAAGATCCTCAATTATTCCATCCTTGTTAAAACTGTGCTTTTTAGAGAAGGAGGCAGGGAAGAAATTAGTTTGGGAGTATCCTGAACTCTTGTGACTAGACAAGAGGATAGAAAACTGAAGATTCCTTAAGTTAGACATCTGAGTTGTGTATGGATGAACTGCATATTGACATTGTGCCTATAATTGCTGACCTCTATATCTTTTGTACTCAGATCAATTATCACAGCTATAGTAAAGCTTTTGGGCTTTCAAAAGAAATTACCCACAAATGTATTGCTCTTGATGCTTTAGGGAGAAGAAATGCCAGAAGAAGAAAGAAAAATGGCTGTATGCTCTAGAAAAGAATCCTTAAGAAGGCATCCCCCAACCCCTTGAGTGATGGTAAATTTTCCTTTACAATTTCCCTTTCTATTGTTTTCCTTTGTTCCTCCTTATATCCCCAAGTCTCCATTCTTTAAACCTTATCTGGACCCTGCCACCTCTTTCAACTATCATTATCCCTTTCCTTTTTTATCAATCACCAGACTTTTCAAAAGAGTAGGTTATACTTATAGCCTCCACTTCTTTAACATATTCATTCATTAACCTCATGAAATCTACCAACCATATATCTTTATTACATTAATGAGATTGGTCTGTTAAAAATTATCACTGGACTCCTGAGTTAGTAGCAATGACTTTTACTCATTTCTCATTCTCCTCAACTTATCCATTGCATTTAGTATCTTTGACCCTTCCCTCTCCATAGGTGAAATTCTTCTCCCTTTGCTTCCGTGTCACTGAATTCTCCTGATTCTTTTGTTTCCTTCTGGTGAAGTTTTCAGTGGCTCCTTCCTTTGCTTTTCCATTAAATGTTGATATTCCTCAAGATTTTGTGTTTGGCTCTTTTGTTTTCTTTCTGCATAGTGTTGGTGATCTCATCAACTCTTATGGCTTTAATTTCGATCTCTCTGTGGACGATGTCCAAATTTATATGTGTAGATTCAGCCTCTCCTATGAACTCTAGACTCTGTTTTCTAACTGTCTGCTGGACATCTCCACTTCAGAATTTCTGGTTCCTAAAACATGCCCAAAATTAAATTCACTATCTCCTTCCAATCCCCCAGTCTTCTCCCTTTCTCCAACTTCTTTCTATTTGTTAATGATAGTACATCATTCTTATAATCTAAGCTTTAACCCAAAGCACCATCTTTGACTCTTCCCTTTCCCTTTGCTCCCTGATCTAATATATTGATTGGTTTTATTGATTGTGTATATGCATTTTCCTCTTCTCCATTCCCATTGTCATCATGTTGGTTCAGAATACACATTTCTTCTCTTTCAAACCCTTGTTAGATTAGTTTTTTTTTTTTTAAGCATGGCTCTGATCATAACACTCTCCTTTCCTTTCTTACTTCCATTTCTTCCCAATTCAAATACCTGAAATTACAATTCATTTTCTACAAAACAAAAAAAACAACAACTTGTAAACTCTTGTAACCTCCTGCAGTTACATATTAATATTTTCATGGGTGGACATCAGAGAAGAAGATTGGAAACTGAGGGAAAATGGATAGAGGGGAGAGAGAGAGAGAGAGAGAGAGAGAGAGAGAGAGAGAGAGAGAGAGAGAGAGAGAGAGAGAGAGAGAGAGAGAGAGAAAAGAATAAAGACCCAGAGACAAGGAGTTAAAAAATATAGGCTACATCGTGCATGCCCCTCTGATGGAACTGAGAGAGAGCTCTGCAAGTGCCCTCAGACTTTTATTGGAGAATTTAGGAAGGTGGAGTGGGAGGTAGCTAATGAACATGTGATATGGCATAGGTTTTAACATTGGCTCAATTGACAATCATGTAATCAAAGAGGAGGAGGTTAATCAAACATGTGACTTAGTAAGGAATGTGGTCTTAACAAAGTGGGAGCTAGGACCCTGTGGCAAATATTGTCCTGCTCAGGAATTCTTTTGTCCTTTGGACTGAAGATTTGGAAATATAATAATCAATAAGTAACATGTCCATGAGTCTGGTATATGAACACATAAGGTATAATATCAATACACCAATAATACTTTCAAGATGCTAAATACCTGGTATGCTACAGTTCTTTACCCTAGTATTAGTGTGCAGATTAGTTTGGTTCTTTCTTCATATCCAAGTATTCATCTTTAATGAATTCGCTGACTCTGTGTCTTTATTTTCTTCCAACTTGTGTTTTCTTCTTTCCCATTCCCACTTACTTTCTACCTTTAAGTATCCAATATAAAATTTCATCTCATTTATGTAGTCTTTCTTATTCTTTCCTTTGTACTTTGTAAATGGGTGATGAAATTGAAAAGGATCTTAGAAGTTATCTAAGATTTCCAGCTCAAATAGGAACTTCTAATTGCCCTTCCATATACTTTGAATTATGGTTTTCTTAAATCCTTAATTAAGACAGCATACTGTATTAAACGAGGAACCATATCTTATTTAACATTACACTCTTCAAAATAACTAGAATAGGCATTCAAAAAATGTGTTGGATAAGTGAACTATCTAATCTTTGTCCATTCATTCCTTCTCCTCAAGTTACTCCTATTCTCTTTTCCTTTTACTCCTATACTGCTTCCTATCTTCCATGTACAATATATCATTATTATTTAATTTTTGGAGCCCTTGTCTTTCCTATTGCAATGGAAAATTCAGAAGACATTTATTTATAAAGAATACATTTAGGGTGATAGCTTTTGCTTGCAACTGGAATAGTTATGCAGATGGGAATTTAACATCACAAGCTATCACTAACTCTAGAGATTTTGAGGCTAAATATCCCCTTATTAAAAACTAGATGTAGTTTCTTTCATTAGACATTCCATCTCCCAATTCTGAGCATTTTTACTTGCTGTGTCTCATGCCTAGAATTCTTTCTCTTTTATTTTTTGCCTCCTGATTTTTCCTGGCATTTTTCAAGTCTCAGCTAAAATCTTACCTTTTGCATGAAGGCTTTTCTAATTCTCTTTAATTCTAGGAATGTCTTTGTTCTATTGATTGTCTCCAATTCATCCTGTATGTAGCTTGATTCTACATAGTTTGAATGTTGTCTCTCTTATTAGACTGTGTGTTCTTTACAAACAAGAACCATTTTTTGCTTTTCTTTGCAACCCTAGGATGTAGCATAGTGTTTGGCATATAGTGGGTACTTAATAACTGCTTATTGACTGACACCAGTTAGGCTTGTCAGGGATAATAAAAATCAAGGAATTTACTAGCAAGTTACAGGTAGTCCTGACATGGGCACTTTACCCCCAGAAACCCTGGCTCCCTTGCATCCTCTGGACTGAACTTAGAAACACCCAATGACCCCCCCCTAGGGTCCTGAGATGTTTATTGTCTTTAATAGTTCTCTAGATTTAAGATAGATAAAGAGATGAATCTTTATGCCTCCAGGCAGACCCTAGTCAGATGACCACCCCACCCCACCAAATGCCCGAGGGCTTACCACTCTAGAGTCAAGTCCACACCATGACACAGCATCTGTTGTAAAGAGTATAAAATCCCCAGAACTGATGTTGTCCGGGGGACAGCTTTCCCATCCATGCTGTCCTCATGGGCAACAGCCTTTCCATTCGTGCTGTCGTCCCAGGAACTGCTCCCCATCTTGCTATTCCACCTTGGTATCCTCCTGGCCACTCTCAACATTACTTTCTAAATTAATAAATTTCTTTTTGTTTTTAAGATAAGGTTTGGAGTCTTGCATTCTTGCAAAAGGTATTCTTCCTGAACCCCAGGGGTAAACATCTGAACCCCATAACTGTCCTGCCATATTAGTATCTATGGGTTCAACTGGATGTTCATGGGACAACTTCCAGATACTAAACCACCATATGGAGCCACTCTAAGCATCTAGACTACAGCTACATACCCAAATGCTAACAAAAATTCACATTTTTGGCCATGGTCATTAATTGAATCTTGATGGTAGTTAGGGTAGCTTAAATTGAAATATTCAAGAGGCACTGGCTTAGCCTGAGAAAATATACATTTTCCCTAATCCTTATGGTGTGTGGGAAACCAAGTTGCCTGCATTTAAAAATCTGTCCCTCAGTGATGGTGCATATTAATTGCTCCTTCTCTTTCACTTCCTCCAGGGTAGTGTTGACCTCTCGATCCTTCTTAATTTATTGGAGAGGGGAAAAAGGGTATCATCATTTTTTTAAGGTCATAAATTCTTTCATGGTTATAGACCCACCTCCTTGCTGAGATTGTATGTCTGGCCATGTGCCAGCAGCTCAATACTGCTTGCTATGCTTAACAGCTGGCAATATTTTACTAGGAGTCTGTGATGCAAGGCCATGCTTGGCCTGTCCAGTGCTTTCTGTTTGCTCATCACTGAAGAGAATGATTTATACTTTGTGAGACTCTTGGGTGAAGGAAGATAAAATTCTTGCCTTTTCCATCTGCTTTCTTTTTCCTTTTGCCCAATGGCTAGTTAGAGTATCAGTATATATGTGAATGATATACTTTGCCAACCAGATTCTCCCACATTTTCAGTCACCTTATGTCTTTACATATCTCAGAAAACTGAAACAGTGGAGGCTGACGGCAACAACTTGGTCAGCCTGGGGGACAACCCAAAGAAGGGTGGTTTCTTTGGGATGAAGATTGTAGGCTGACTTCAAATCCAGTTGGTGGAGTTAGAATTTATGACCATCTCAAAAAACCATTAAAATGGCAAGGTCTATTGATATGTATTTACAGAGATGACTGCTAACTATATATATACATGGCTTTTTATCTCTAAATAACAACAAAACCTGTTCTTATAGTTGCGAAGTAGGTTAGGTTTGGCTTTTATACACTCTGTTTACCTCCCCTTCCTTCTTTGTAGCTTTTTTCTATTCTATCCCAGTAAAATTAAATTACAAAAATATATTAATAATTTGCAGAAAATTGCAGAAAAATTGAAATAAAGTAGGTGCCAATTTATCATATTGTTGAATGTAATGAAATATTATTGTACTGTAAGAAATAAGCAATTTCGAGAAACAGTCAAGCTGACATGGATTAAGGAAAATAGAATTGGAATAATGACATAGACAGTCTCTATAATAATATAAATGAAAACCGCCTTAAAAGGCAGTTGAATTCAGATTAAATTAAAAAAAAAAACCCTTACCTTCCATCTTAGAATCAATACTGTATATTGGTTCTAAGGCAGAAGAGTGGTAAGGGCTAGGCAATGGGGGTCAAGTGACTTGCCCAGGGTCACACAACTAGGAAGTGTCTGAGTCAATGTTTGAACCCAGGACCTCCCATCTCTGGATCTAGCTCTCATTCTACTGAGCCACCCAGCTACCCCCACAGATTAAATGTAATAACAATAATAGCTCATAATAATAATAGCATTTATATAGTGCTTGGAAGACTGCAAAATTCTTTACAAGTATCTCATTTTATCTTTATAACAAACCTGGCAGGTAGGTGCTATTATTATTTCCATTTTATAGATGAAGAAGAGGAGGCAGACAGAGACTTGTCTGAGATTATGCTATTAATTAATTTCTTAGACAGATTCAAACTCAGGTCTTCCTGCCTCCATGCTCAGCACTCTACTGTGCTAGCTAACTGCCATCATGATCCTGGACAACAAGTGATGAAACACTCTTCCTTTCATTAGAGAGGGGGAGGGCTATGCCTTGCTAGATCATTAAAAAAATAACCTTAATGTTCTGTCTTGGTTCTAAAACAGAAGATGGGAAAGGGCTAGGGAATGGGGATTAAGTGACCTTGCTCAGGATCACACAGTCAGGAAGTATCTGAGGTCATATTTGAACACAGATCATCCCCTCTCTAGACCTGGTTCTCAATCCATTGATCCACCTAGCTTCTCCCTTTCTGGATCATTTTGACTTAACTATTTTTCTTTGTGACAAAGGAGGGCTTGATAAGGATTATTTTGGAATGTGATTGTGATTTAAAATAACAAAAATTAAAATAAAAAAACCCACTGAGGATAGTTTTCAGTTAAGTGTAAGGAAGTATAATGAGGAACCATTATGATGATTCTAAATAATTACTAATGGTAGGGAGGATATTTTTCTTATTTTAAAATCAAAACAATTTCAAATTATATGCTGATAAAATGTTTTAATAATCAATTTACCCTGACATATCACTAACAGCATTTTTTTTACTAGGAATGGGGACTTGTACCATTGATATAGGTTTTTGAAGGGAGAATGACTCAAATCATATTTATTTAAGTATTCCATACATAGAAAGAACTCCACACATCTCTCCTGATGAGAAAAATTATTGAATTTTCTTGTATATAGATAGTTCCTGAGCGCCACACTGATATCTTAAAAATTTTAAATGAAACTCCATAACATTAGGTGTCTCTTTTATGAAGCATTATGTTTCTTTTATGAGTGAGAAAAGCAAAGTATGAGTGGAAAGGCATAGAGGAGTTATGACTTGCACTAATGCCTACCTTTAACCTAATTTCTGACTTTTTGTATATGTGACTTAGACCTCTTCTTTTTTAAAATTTGATTTCTGATTCACTCCATTTCAATCCAACAAATGTTTAAGTGAATAATCTGCTAGATATTGAGAGAAAGGAAAAAGAATAAAATATTCCCTGACTTAGATAGTTCATATTCTATAACAAGATGATTATATTAGAGAAGCTGTGGTAGAGAGAACAGTTCAAAAAGTTAATAAAAGTAAACATAACAAATTGAGGAAGGAAAAGGTCCTTATCCCTGGGGTAAGTAGAATTAGGAAGAATATTTAAGAGAGAGAAGGTGGCAGTTGAAACGATCCTTTAAGAAGAGCTGGAATTTAAGAATACCTGGAGGGGTTGGAATTTAAGAATGTTTGGAAGTAACAAGCTGTAGCAATGGGTGCTAAATGGGAATTTTCCCCCAATAGCAAAGAAAAAAATATATATAGTAAAATGAATTTTTTAAATTTTAAAGTAAAATCATAATATCGGCTTGTAAATGATTTGTGTTTAAAGTGCATCTGCATGGAGAAGAAAAGAAAATATTATCAAATATATTTTCTTATCAATGGATATTCCTGATCCTTCTAGTGTTAAGGAAAAATGGAAGAATATTGAGAAATAGAAAAGAGGTGGTAGGGGATTTGTTCATGGGGAAAGCTCGTGCAAAGGATTGGCAATGGACGATAGAAGGTTAAGTTTGAGAAATAGCTAGCTGGCCAGTTTGGTTGGAAAAAAGAATGTGTAAAGGGGGAGTAACACAAATAGCTTCAGCTCAGGGATCTTGACTGACCTCACATCAGGGTCTGGCAATGTGTTCACCTCCTGCTGTGGATTTCTCTATAGCAGTAAGGACATAATCCATCAACAAGGCCCTGCTTACTGCCCCCTGCTTCTCCCACCTGGGCCCTTTTACCAATTTTCACTGTGAAAGGAACAGCAGTCTCAATTAACCCCTCGAATTCTGAGCTCCTTTGGGATGCAACAAGGACTTCTCTGAACATACAAATTGGAACTTACCTCCAATTCTGGGGTTCTTGCCACTGGACTGCATTATAAATAAGACTATACTATTCTCCCATTACTAGTAACTAAATCCCCTTGGACAGTGTCCCCAAAGCACCCACATTATAACGAATATCATTCTGTAGCAAGTACAGCTTACACATAAAGGCTCCAGTGTGCTGACTTGACACCATTGGGGCCAGGCTTGCTCCTTGGCTTGGGGAGTGAGCTCCTATTTAATAACATGGTATCAGAGGCAGAAAGTTCCATTTTTTCCTTGGAGGAAAAAGAGCTTTGATCCTATGAATAATTGTAGTAGGAAAATAATGATGCACTTTTATATAGTACTTTAAGGTTTGGAAAGGGTTTTCCTCAGAAAAATCCTGTCAGGTAGGCAGTTTAAGTGCATTATCCTATTACAGGTGAGTAAATTATGATAGAGAAAGGCTCAGTAACTTGCCTTAATTTACAAATATCAAGAAATAAGTATCTGATTTGGGATTTGAATCCGAGGTTCTCTACATGCCTGGCGTTCTTTCTGTGATGCTCTATTGTTTGTCTTGCCAGTTAAATCATCAGCCTATTGTGGACAGGGAATTTAATGTTCTTAATGTTTTAATATTCTTAGCTTCTATATGTATGTAAGTGTTTGTTGATGGTAATAACAAAATGCTAACCACTAGTCTCAGCACTCTGGGGGCAAGCCATGATACCTTGTCATAAGGAGCTTGCAACTACTGTTCCATAGAGACTTATAGGGAAAAAAGTAGAGGAAAAAGTCTAAAAACAAAACCTACCCAGAAGAAACTGTTTTGAAAAAATAATTATCATAAGCATTATATGAATATTATCATCTTTTTCATTTAAAAGCATTTGCTAACATTTGAACATTCTTCAAAGACTGATTAAAAGATGACTATTGGTGATGTAAAAACTATACATTCAGACCTTCTATTTTAGTCTGGGTGACAAGAATTGTACAAGACGAATGTAGCATGAATTTTGACTATGCCAAGTACACAGTTTTGATAAAGGAGAGATTGCCCCTGGCACCTGAGTCTGAGGAATGCTTCATGAAAGAGATAGGGCTTCAACACACCAAGATTAGGGTGGATGATGGAGGGAATTCACACTGATTTTTTAAAAAAAATCTTTACCTTCTGTCTTAGAATCAATATTAGATATTAGTTTCAAGGCAGAAGAGAGATAAGGGCTAGGTAAACTGGGATTAAGTGACTTGCCCAGGGTCACATAGCTAGGAAGTGTCTTAGACCAGATTTGAACCCATCTCTAGATGTGGTTATATCCAATGAGCCACCAAGCTGCCCTCACATTCATCTTTCATAATCCATGATAAAGGACTACCCTCTAAGCCATCTAAATTTTGACTCTTACTTATTCATTTTATCCCATTTTCTTCTTCTTTTTTTTAGGAATCTAATCCTAGGGAGTGACTCTCTCTTTTGACTTATTACCCTTGCCTAGCATTTACCCTCAGAAAATATCTAAATACAGTTTAGGCACAGTTTATGTCTTGGTTTCCCCAAATATAATTAACAAATTATCAAGTCCCTATACAAGAACTTAGAGTAGTAAATATATTAAATGAAAGAGGAAAAGGTCCTTTATGTACAAAAAGTTTCATAGCATTTCTTTTTCTGGAGTCAGAAAGGTTGGAAATTATGAGAATGTCTAATAATTGAGGAATGACTGAATAAATTGTGGTATATGAATGTAATGGAGAACTATTGAGCTATAAGAAAGGAGGAAATAGATGATTTCAAAAAGGCTTGTAAAGAATTACTTGAACTCATGCAAGTGAAATAAATGAGTTTAACAGAAAAACAATTTATTTTATAATATCAATGTTATTTTTTAAATGAACAACTTTGAGGACTGTTAAAAACTAATGAAGATTGAAATGAGCAGAACCAGGAAAATAATGTCTATAATAGCAACACTGTAAAGATCCACAACTTGGAGTTGTAAGAACTCTGATCAATACACTGACCATCCCTGATTTCAGAGGGATGGATGATTGAAATGTGCTATACAAAGAGGTGATGGATTATAGGATACAGAACAAGATAGATGCACATATATACAGATATATATCCCTCCTCTGGAATTCTAACCACAGACTCTTTGGCAGCCTACGTAGACTTTAAGCTAAAAAATCCTTGGTCTAAGTACTTCTCATTTTGGTGAATACAGATTTATCAAAGGTCACTTTTAATCAGTCACATCACTGTACCAAAACCAAACAAGTATATGGCTCAAGTTTGCTTAGTATATTGAAAAATTCTATGTTAGTTCAAAGGGAAATCACCTTGATTAGTTGAAAACCCTCCTCCACAGGTGTAAAGCAGATAAAATAGAATAATTTATTATTTTGTTTCTGAATAATCTACTTGGCAAACCATTTGCAAAATCACTAAAATGTGAAATTAGGAAAGATAAATGAATAGCAGGCAGAGAAATATTGATAAACTGAGAAATGATCTCAGCTACCAGGAAGACAAGTCACCTTGAAGTATTTGCTAGCTTAAGATGTGTATTTTTAAGAAAGTTTTCAGGGGTAAAAGGTAGATAGCAAACAGTACCATTTAAAAAATTGACCTTAGATTAGATAAATACTTTTTTGTTACCAGAAAGTGTAGATTTTTGCTTTCTTTCTTATTTTTGCTTCCACTGTAATGAAGGTGACTTTGATAGGACTATGAAATTGAAGGGAGAAGGAGAAACTGCACTATGTGGCAAATTTCTATACATGGCTAGATTCTTCTCACTTTTTTCTTTTCCTATTTATGGGTTAAGTTTTTCTCAGTCTATTTGTATGTAGTGAAATATTTTATACGGGAACTGTGACCTGAGAGATTCTGACAATCATATAAAAAAATACCCTGAAGATTTTAATGCATCCCTATAGAGTATGGCATATGACTATGTACATTCCTGATAAGCCATAGAGAAACTTCAATTTCCAGAATTTGTTTTCTGTGGCAACAAGGCCATTGATTTTAGTCATTTCTCCATCTTCACCTTCTCTGCTATTATAAATATAGGTCTGTGTAATTTCATTGGGGAATCACAGAAATTTTTCTTGTAGTGGAACAATTAAATGGCCCTTCTGTGCTCTCATTTTTTCTAATCTTGTTTATTGCCCATACCACAGTTGCTTTTACTACTGTAACTTATCTTAATGAAGTGATAAGAAAGGAGGGATTGGACAAAGGGAAACTATATCAGATTTAGTGTTAAGTCAGATAATTAGATATATGACATACTTTAGAAGGATGATTTTATAGATTCTTAGGGAAGGAGATCCAACTTTTCTATTTTTGCCTCTTAAAATGTTTTATGGCTATCTTTTGTTTTTATATTACATTAATTTCTTAATATATATCCCTATTCTCTACTCATCAAGCCATCTCATATAATAAGGAATATAAAAGAGTAAAGGTGAAAAACAATTTGGTAAAATTAGCCAGATCTGACAGTATATGTATCTTAATATCCTGCATTGTCAGCAAAGACAGAATGGGAGGAGGGACATCTTCTTAGTTTCCTTTTAGGGACAAGGTTGGTCATAATTCCTTTGGATGTTCTTATGGTCTTAGAGAAATTCTAAAATGTTGTTCTAATAAGATTGTGAAACCTGGATTTGCAACGTTTATGATTCAGATTTTAGTTAATGTTTTAAACTAGATTCTAAATCTGCCAACTCTAAGTACAGTCTATATATGTAGAAATCTGTAATGCCACGGTGTCCTTGTTGATACCTAATCACAAAAAAAGTTCAGATAAATGTGACAACAATAGGGAAGGACTTCAAATTCATTTCAGATGAGTATTAGTTGAAACAACCGAGGATGTTTAGCTTAGACAAAATATTTGTAGGGAATGATATCTATCCTCAAATATTTGAAGGTTTTTGAACTGGATTCCATTTATTCTGCTTCATTCCAGAGGGAAGAACTGAGAGCAATAAGTGGAAACTGCATAGACGTCAATTCATGCTTGATGCAAGGACATATTTCCTAGTGACCACTTGGTTGGTATAGTCTGAAAGATTTTCTTTTCCAGGTGTGGGTAGGAATAGATGACTTCTAAGTTCCCTTCCCACTGTGAGATTCTGTGTGCCTTTGAATTAGAGCTAATCATAAATAGACTGGGTTGCCTCAGGAAGCAGTAAGTTCTCCTGTATTGGAGGCATTCAGACCAAACCAAGTGCATATCCTCTTGTAAGGTATGATATAGAGGGAATTCTCAAGTAAATTTAGTTTGGCAAAAGGAATGGCACTAATGAAGGTACAGAGGTAGGAATAAGCAAAGAGTGTTTGGGGTTCAAACAGTGTAGTTTGCCTGGATTCTGGGTTATATGTAAGGGTATAGTTTGAGGTCAATTTATTATAGACTTTGGATTTACATTTGATTTCATCCAATTGTTAATGAGGGATAGTCATGATTTTTTGAACAAATAGATTCTTTAGGAAGATTAATGTAGTAATAATATATGATAAAATGGATAGGGAAGATTATGAGTGAATGAATTAAATATTAAGCATTATTAGGTTCCAGGTATTGTATTAATCTTTGAGAAAACAAATACAAAAATATGAGACAATCTAAACCTATATTCCAAAAAAGGAAGCCTATACATTTAGGGGAATAACAGACAGGGAATGCAATTTTCGTCCAGGGTATGACAGAGATCCTAATTGTTGTGTAAGTTCTTGACAAATTCTTTTCTAGGGGAATAGCAGTATTGATTTGATTATTGTGTCTAGAGCAAGAGGTATACCATGGTAGATATTGCCAAAGAGTTATAAAGGATCATGGCAGTAAATAAAAAGTCATTTATGAAAAATCACAGTCTTCTAGCTCTCATTAAAACTTTTTTGATGCTCCACTCTCAGATTTCTTTGGAAGATTGTGATAAAACATAATTATGATAGATATGGATATGAATGATTTCACTAATTGTGTGGCCTCTTTATAAGTGATTTGCAGATGTTCAATTATTTAAATCAAATGACTTCTTGGATTTTTATTGATTCTCATGTTCAACATTTTATTGGATATTCTCCTAATCCATCCACTCTACAGTGTGGAAAAGGAGGCAGTCAGAATGTGTGAGTTTATTTTATGTGGTGAGCACATAATCTACAGATGGAGAATGACATGCCATATGTATGAACTCTGTCCCACTGTGCTCTTGCCTACATGCATGAATGAACTGATTTTTTAATGCCAATCAATTCAGTCTAAAAATCGGTTCCCAATTTAAACTCATTCTGTCAAAAACATTTGTTGAAATTTTGACTGAAATATCTATTTTTCTTTGGCTGATTTATATTGTGGCTCAAGTTGGGTATAGATACAACTATTAGGAACACTGCAACTGTGTTTTCCTGGGACATGGCCAGAGAGTTGCAGGGTTGGATGTCCACCTAAAAGTCCTACTACCAAGTAACTATGTAATTTGGTGAACTTACAGAAAAAATGAGCATATAACTATTACGCATATAGCATATTGCACTATTGAGCACATAACTCAATAGTGGGTTTATTTGTGTCAACTTCCTAGATATTACACAGCTTAGGCAATGGACCCTGTAGGCTGCATGTTTGTTTTCCCTCCACCCAGTTATAAAACTTTCTGAAGTGAAGGGGTGAGGGAGAAGAATATTAGAGGAGGACTCCAGGGAGATATGTTTTCCTTTCACAGTCAGGCTGACACAAGACTATTGGACACCAAAGATGTGATGGTTTGAGTTTTAAAATAAAAAACAACAACAACAACTTCTTGGAACTTCAGACAAAACTCCATTTATTGACACGGATCATCAACTCTTCTGTACCTGGGAATACTGTGACATTAGTTGACTTATCCACTGTCACTTAGCTGGCATGTGTCAGAGGCAGGAACTGAACCTCTCTCTTAACCGTCTGTGATGTCAACTTTTCATTAACCACCCCATGAGAAACCAACTCTGAACCTAGCTTAAAGTTTAATAGTTCCTTTAAATTGATAAACAACTTTCATGCATTATCTCACTTGAATGTCACAACAACCTGTGAAGTGGGTACTGCAAGTAGTTGTCACCATTTTTAAAATTGGATCTGTGGTTTAATGGAATGAGGAAACTTCCTGAGCCAATAAAGATGCATTCTATCTTGTGACATTGCCCCAAGAGCAGTGGTGTTTTAAGTGTGGTCTGGGGACACTTAGGGATCTGTGAGGCCATTTCATGGTGTCCTTGAGATCAAAACCACTTTTCTTATAGTGATGTGATATTTTAATTTTGAACATGGTAAATATCAATAGATATAGCTCAAATAAACAAAAGCTTTTAGTGGTTCTCAGTAATTTCTAAGACTATAAAGGGGTCCCGAGGCTAAAAAATTGGAGTGCCACCAGCCCAGAGAGTTGCCTGGAGGCCCTAAGAGGTTAAGTGGTTTGCTTAGGGTCACATTCAATATGTGCCAGAGGCAGTACTTGAAAGACTGTCTCTGAGACCAGTTTTCTCTAATATTCCATGCTTTCTCTCTTGGGTCATTTTATAACTATGAAAAGTGGTGGCCTGTGGGGTTAAGTCACTTATTTATGGTTAAACATCTATTTTCAGAGCCAAGATTAGGTCCCCAGTTTTCTTAACTCTAGGTCTAGCAAACTAACCACCACACAGCATTGCTTCTTACACGTAGCTGCAAAGCAGATCCTCTATTGACATTTTTTCTTCTTCCCATGGTGAAATGGCTAACATAATATTGTTATTGGTTTGTCTGTTCTCTCTTTCTTTCCATGGTGAGAATTCTAACATAATTTTGTTAGATTTTATTAGTTTCTGTGTTCTCAGTGGGTTTGCATTTTAGTTCTATATCACACATTAGCAGTCTTTATCAGCATCATTGTGCCCAAATTACCCAAGTTACAAATGCTTTTTCACTTATCAATTTTTCCTTTTGTTTTCTTGGAATTGGAGGTTGGTGAGATGGAAATGTGAATTGTGTGAAAATGTTTTCAGCCTCCCTGGGATGAATGAGAATATAAATTGCTCTGAAGTGCTCTGTGGGGGTCTATCCAGGAAAATATGATGTGCAGTATTATTATTAATATTGCTGGCACTGTAGCATCTACTTTGCATCCTCAAAGGACAAGAATGAGAAATTTATCCATGCTGAGTCTAGAAACTATTTTATAGGCAATCCATTTTCTTTGAGAAGTAACAACACATTAAAGGTGTGTTAAATGAACTATTTTGAATAGAACAAAACAAAATCTCTGAGTCTGTCTATTATCAAGGGAGGAAAAGAGAGAAATACAATGTTCCTTCCCCCCTCGCCCAGGGCTCAGGCTAGAATTTTCTTCCTGCAGGTGCGTGACCTTCAACAGTAAGAATCCATGTGCTAATACAAATGTATATCAAGAATCAAAATGACGTCTTTCACATAGGAGATACTGCTGTTACTATCTTTATTATGTAACGGCTTGAGTACCATCTGTAACAAGAGATATGCTTAAGGGATGCCCCCTCCCCCTGCCTCCATCCTTCAGGAGAATGAGGATCTGTAGTCCTATAAATTATACCAGAATCGGTCTCTGAGTGCCAGCACAAGGACTCCAGGTGTAGAATTTCAAATGCAGTTCAAAAGCGATTTCTGGGGATTAAATACCCATAGGAGGAGGGGGGAAAGGGGAGGTGTTTCAGCCTCTCCTGTAACACTATACTCCTGCTGGACTGCACAAGTGTCCAATACAGAGCTGCTTATGTCTGATGAAAGGCTTGTTTGCTTCCCAGAGCATTTTATTTCATTTTAGACACACATATTGCTTAGTGGAAGGGGATGGGTGGGGGGAGTTAATGTGTATACATTTGTTGCTCTTAGCCTAGATTAATATGTCTTTCCCTCTTTCTTCTTCTTCTTGTTCTTCTTCTTCTTGTTCTTCTTGTTCTTGTTCTTGTTCTTGTTCTTCTTCTTGTTCTTCTTGTTCTTCTTGTTCTTGTTCTTCTTCTTCTTCTCTCACCAACTCTCTCTGTCTCTGTCTCTCTGTCTGTCTGTCTGTCTGTCTGTCTGTCTGTCTGTCTCTCTCTCTCTCTCTCTCTCTCACACACACACACACACACATCTCAGTCATCTTTAAAACAGAATTAACCTTACTGAAGACTTCCTGAGAAGAGCTCCTTCTCTGTTCTTTTTCATATGTGTAGTCCAGATGTTATCATTTAAGAGTTTGGCTGATTGCTGTGGTATTCTTCATTGACTCTGAATTCATTAGGATAAGAATACTTTTTTCACTATCTTGCCTCCAACTTGACATGCTGATATGCAAACATCCAAGGAAGCTGCTGCCATCAGCAGCATATTTCATGCTCTCCAGTGACACATCTGCCTTTCACTGGGCATGTTTCTTGCACTAGTGAGGATGCCAATGAAAAATCCACTGGATCCAGTATACTTTCCAAATTAATCTTGCATAGACAGGCAGGAAATACAGTTGAGGAAATGGATTATGCATTATTTTTCTGGAGAAATCTGATTCAAGTACAAGAACTATTAAGTAGAATTTTATTTCATAGTTTTTCAATTAATAAAAAATTCTGAATTCTTGTGACATCACTTCTTTTGTCATCTTGAACTATTTCAACATTTGATTTGTTTTGGTTTCATGAGGAAAAGTAGATGAAATCTTGACAAATTGTGGTAAATATAATCTGACCTATTTAAACACACTTGCCACTGAAATAGAAAATGAATAAAAGAACAGATATCAACACACACTGTTCGCATTGCCTATAGTTTTAACTAATGTAAATGAATTGTCACACTAATGAGACTAAAAAAGACTAGAAAATTCTTCAGTTAAAATTTGATTTATTTATCTGACAAAGAAATGTTGTAACTACTAATAACATCCTGTATAATTTAAAACAGTTTTATTTAACATATGGAGTGGGATGATAGAATATTATGAACAATGTAGTTCTACAAGCAATGGAGAGAAATGTCTATAAAAAGATGGTGAGTTCAAATAAGTGAAATCATCCTAAATTCATTTATGGATGTGAAGGAGAACACGGATAGAGATTAGGAATATAAGAAACCTGTAAAGATTTCTATAATAAACTATCAAGGAGAGAGGAGACACTAAGTTTGAATCCTTACATAATGGTCTCTGAAGAATTTAAGCTAATATAGGAAAAACAAATGAACAATACCAGATGTCCATTGTGGTGACATAATTCTGAGGATATTAAATGATTGATTCTTAAGATATTTGGAAGTAGGAAGGATTCTAAAGTATTGAAAAAAATTCTTGGGCTTTAATGTTATTTTAATGTTTAATGTTAATGTCAAGAAAGTGAGGGGGAAAATGTTACTACAGACTCACATGCTTACTTTCTCACTTCTACAAATTTTTATGACATATTTAAAAAAACCCAAGAAGGGTGACTTTAATTGAATTATTAGAAGGGAATAAGTTCACTTTTACAAATTATGTATTATAGTGGATTATATCTTTACAGTTGTATACAACAAAAATGTAGAGAAAACAGACCCCGTTATGACTGTTCATAGATTACAGTACAAAAAAATCATCTGGCAGAGTAACAACAAGGTATCATCTATGCATATGTCAAAATCTAAAAGAGTTCCCTGAAATATGGAAAATATGGATTTTAATTTAAAGATCTTTTGATTAGTAATATCAGTCAAGGAATACAAGAGAGACCCAAGCTTTTTAAAGGTTCCTGCCATACTCATAGATGATATATATGGCATATCTTCCTTGATAAAGGCTGTCACTGACCCGAAAAGGAGGCATCTGGTCATCTCCCTCTCACTGTATGAATCTTGTAGAATACATTAAGCTCATTCTAGTAATAAAGAATGATCTTTGAAGGCAAAAACTATTTCATTTTTTCATTTGTCTTGACAGCACCTAGCATAGTGCTTGGAACACTGTAAATATTTTGTAAGATTTTGTTGAATTAAATTCATTTGAATTAAATATTACAAGAAAATTGATGATATACAGGAAGGATACATGTATATACATTTGTGGACCCTGCCCCACTTCACTCTTCTACCCAAGGATTTATATGGATGAGTTATAAAAGATTAGAAGATGTAGATATATTGTAGCAAATATCAACATATTCTGTGTTGAAAAAAATCCATTTTAGTGATACATTTTATATTATCTAGATTTCCTAGGTTGACTGTTTATACAGGTAAGTAAGGCAGTCTTTATTTAAAATGTCAAGATAAAATGTTCTCTTCCCTAGAAACTCATTGACTGTCTACCTTATATGTCTATAATACTTCCCTTCATCATCTCTGACTCTTAGTTTATACCTCATCTCTTTTCAGACTCAGCTAAAGTCTTATTTGCTTTACGAAGCTTTTCCCAGTCCTCATTAATCTTGTTAGCATCCCTCTGGGAGTAACCCCGATTTATTCTGTACATATCTTCTTTGTATATAGTTGTTATTTATTTTTTTACCTGTGGTCTACCTTATCAAATGCTTGCTCCTTGAGAGCAAGGACTTTTGGTATTTTTTTTTCCATTTCAACAGTGCTTGGCAGAGTGATTGGCACATTGTTGGTGCTTAATAAATGCTGATTCTCCTCCTCCCCATATATCCAGTCATTTGCTAAATTTTGCTTTTTCTACCTCTGTACTCTGTCAAAAGAAACTTGATTTCCTTTTCTCTGCTCACACAACCATCACCTTAGTTCAGCCTTCGTTTCGTAGACTATTGTTTCCTTTATCCCAACTTTATCCTCTGCATAGTTGTCAAATTCATTCTCCATAAGCAGAAATTTGACCATATTCCTCTCCTACTCTGATACCTACACTAGCTTCCTGTTGTCTGAAGACTGAATATAAATACCTCTGTTAGGCTTCTAAAGTCCTTCACAACTTAGTCCCAGGCAATTATTGCAGTCTGATCTTAGATTATCCTTTTGTCACCATCTCTGATTTGGTCAAATTGGCCTTTCTTTTCCCTATCTCAATTCCTTTTTACACGTTGAACTCAAAGAGCTTAGATAGAAATAAATATAAGTATATGTACACACACACACATATAATGATTCTATATAAAGGCATATATCTTATATATACATATTTCTCCATATGTGTATAAATACATATATACACATGTATGTACACATACATATGCATATGTTTATATATGTGTATATATATTGATATCTATATACTCAATAGTATGTGAGGTCCTTGAGAGCAGGGATAATTTTGTATTTTTGTCTTTGTATCTCTAGTGAATAACTTGGTGACTGGCATATAGTAGGCATTTCATAAATGTTTATTGATTTGATGTTCATACCTTTGGAAATTAGACAAATTGGAAAATGTCATTTGGTATAAATGATACCTATTTTTCTTTTTTTCATGGAGTAATTTTTTGGTAAGTTCCTCTAAATTAAATTGGTTGCCAGGATGGTAGTGGGAATCTATTCTTTGGAACTCTTTAGAGGTGTTAAAGAAATAATTCTTTTTCTTTCATTATGAATTTGGTTAGATAGCTGTTGAGATCTCTTTCAATTTAAAATTCTGTGATTCTCTGAGTGGAAAATACAATTGCTTTTGAGAGAAAGCAATGATTCAGTTAGAACAGAAAGAGACTTGTTGCTTACAATTAATGGCTATTCTTTATAACTAATTATTGAGTTAATGGTTGTCCCCACCTGCTGACTGGACAGTGTTTGCCCTGCATGTCATCAGCAAAGACATCTGAATTTAGAGCAAGAGACTTTATAATGTTCAGCCAAAATTTACAAACTACACTAAAAGAATGGCATCATATTTGGTGTCAAGAGAAACATTATTACCTGCATTCACAGTCATTAAAATCTAGAAGACAAGATGACATGAAAATAGTAGCTGGTGTTTATAGAGCACTTTAAGGTTAGCTGGAACTTGTATGTTTTAGCTCATTTTCTACTTATCACAACTCTCTGAAAAATACAATAAGCATTATTGTCCCTATTATACAGATGAGGACACTGAAGCATACAGAAATTCAGTGACTTGCTGATGGCCAGACAATTACTTATTGTACAATGTGGGATTCAAACCCAGGTCTTCTGATGCCAAGTTCAATTCTTTTCCCATTAAACTAACCATGGTATCCCTGAAATAAGTACTGCTTCCCCAACACTAGAATAAATTAGAATGTGATGAGTGCTAAGAGAGCCAGAAGAGATTGTCTCTTGGCTGGCTGATTTAGGAAGAAATACTGTGAAAAAGCATAGTGAGAAAGGTCAAAATTTTATTCTTGACTTTGCTTCTTTCTAGTTATGAAATGGAATATCAGTTAACTACTCTGAGTCTTTCTTATATGTAGGATAGAAATATTAATATAGGATATCTCAAAAGTTTCTGTGTAATTTTAAGCTTTTAAAGCACTTAAATAACTAACACTTCCAAAGTGCTTACTATGTGCCAGTGTGCCAAGTAAGCACTTGACAAAAAAAATCTCATTCAAACCTTAAGACAACCATGGAAGCTAGGTATATTATTATCCCCATTTTACAAATGAGGAAACTGAGACAAACTGAGGTTAAGCATCTTGCCTTAGAGTCTGAGAAGGGATTTGAACTCAGGTTTTCTTGACTCCAGGTCCGGTTCTCTATCCTCTGTTTCACTTAGCTTAAATACCTTAAAACTGCACTAAGATTTTTGGTGCATTCTCTTTTTGTGCTTTCTATTTCACAGGGTGGTTGTGGGAATTGAATAAGGTAGCAAAAGCGCATGATTTATAAATTAGGAAGCAATAGATAAGTGATTATTATGGGGCAGTGCTATTTTATGCATATCCTGCTTTTTTCAGATGAGTTGCAGGCACCAGTAGTTGCGTGCTTAGTAAGAGAAATTATTATGGCAAATTTTAAAGAGAAACAGCTATGCTTACCAACAGCAATCTGCTGACATTGCTTATTATTTCCTCCTCCTTCCTGGTGGTAGGATGCTGATAAGTAAAGGTCAATGACCCTCAGGGGAGAACTTTGAAGGCAGCCTCACGTGTAGAATCTTAATATCCTCACGACATTCATGGTTGAGCATTCTCAAAAGGGAAAACTCATTTCAGTAACGAAATGTTAAGAAAGATAGCAGAGAAGTAGGCTTTGCAAGGAGCACATTTGAAACCAGAACCCAAGAAAGGAAAAAATGGAGGTCGGAAAAGCCAATAGTTCTCATTTAAAAGAAAGACCTTTGCCATAAAGAGGGAAAAGTCAGAAGGAAGTACTTGGTGTTAAAGCTTAAAGTTAAAGCTTAAGAACTGATTCATAATTTTCTTGCCTGTTTTATTAATATATTCCACAGAGTCATTGTGGAATCAAATCCAAATCTTTTAATTTAGGAACACATATTAAACTCAGGTGCTGGGCATATAAAGATTAAGAAAGAGTTCCTTGATCTAAAAAAAGCTTGCATTCCTTGGGAGAAGCAAGAGGTCAATATATGAGTTGATACAAAGAAGTAAATAAATGGCATTTTCAGGAAGGAGGAGAGGCATTTACCATGGAGGACATCAGGAAAAACCTCATGCAGGAGATAGATGGATGTAATAATCCAAGTAAGTCACGATGGGGGTCTAAAATAGGATACATGAGTTTCTTAGATATAACTCTTCTCTCCACTCTGATTATAATTATTATTTTCAAATTTTACTGTTCCTTCAGCTTATTGATTCTATATAAATTGCTAAAAGGTAAGAGGAAGGTCTATGTTTTAGTTTTGTCTTTGCAAACTCAATGCCTGAAA
Source organism: Monodelphis domestica (assembly GCF_027887165.1). Taxonomy (NCBI): domain Eukaryota; kingdom Metazoa; phylum Chordata; class Mammalia; order Didelphimorphia; family Didelphidae; genus Monodelphis; species Monodelphis domestica. The sequence continues at coordinate 134,932,072 of NC_077227.1, forward strand.
CAGTGCTTGGCATGTACTATGAACTGAATGAATGAAGTGTAATTCTTTTTGTCAGCTCCAAAGAATACAGGAATGTTAAAACAAAAAAGATCCTTAGTGATATTATAATCAAACCTCTTCAATTTATGAATGAGAAAATAGATCTGGAGAGGGGGAGGTACTTTTAGAAGGTCTTGTAAGATGAGAGAAAGGGGGGAATCATAGTTCAGGTTTCTTGACATAATTCCATGTTCTTTACAAGAGGATCATGCACAAATAGACAATTAATATGTTTTTAATAACTGTTTTCTAGTGATTAATCATATATTTATTGAACACTACTTTGTGGAAAGCATTATTGGGAAATACAGTCTTCAAAGAATTAAAAAGAATGTAAAATGCCTTTTATAGAAGTTTATTATTATAATTGCCTTCTCCTCACCATCATCATTCTCTATATTTGACAATATATTTAGTATATATATATTTTTAACTATCAATTTACTCTCTAATAAATGACTTATAATTTTGATGTCAGTCAGATGAATTAGACTTCTAAATAACTCCTCTGTCCCTCTTTCTTTCATTTCCTTCTTCCTTCCTTTCTTCTTCCCTTCTTTCCATCCTTTTCTTCTTCCTCTCTCTTTGGCCTAATTTTCCTCACCTATTAAATAAGGAAGTGGGGTTCTTTGTCTTTGTAAGGGGGAAAAGAGGTTACATTTTTAAAAGGTTACATTTTAAACTTATAATTTATAAGTGTGGTCACAAGGAATATAATTAATTCCAGAGATTTTATTTACAATTTATTTACAAAATGTAGAAGGAGTGAAGCAAGAAATCAGAGAGGATAAAGTAAAATATCTAGCCTAAACACTAAGTGATTTGTCTCCAGCCCCCTCAGGCAGGGAGAGTTCGTTTCAGCTGGCCTCATCAAAGCTGAGGACTCGAGGAAGCCTCTCTCAAGAGTAGGTCTTTTTCCTGAGGCCAGTCTCTTCAGAGAAAAACTAGCAGTTAAGAGTCAGCCTTTCACTCACCACATGTCAGTCCAGTCAGCAGACTCTTCTGCCCCATTTCACCAGCCTCAACTCGAAAGCATGAAGAATTGAATTCTCATATGAAGTAACAACTCCTTTTAAAGACAATTTCTCTTGCATCACTTCCTGCGTTTCCCCCTTATTCTATGTCTAACAATCACAATTGAAGTCCTGTTCCAGGATTTCCCAGAAGGCAGTGGATTCTGATTCATTACCCACTGTTGCACACATGGGTCATAGACCTCCCACTTCATGATTAAGTGGGATATTTGCACTTTTGGTGATTAGACCTAAATGGGCAGATCTTCATACTTAACTTTTAAGTAGGGTGCTTTCGCTTATGGGGATTCAAATCTAAAAATAGACATGAGTTACAATTTAAACCTTCACAATCAGGGAAGATCTAAGTACCTTCATTGTTACAATCAGGGGAGAGCCAAATCCACTCTTCACAACTTATAAGGTGCTTTCCAGTTCTTTACATCTGTCTTATTTTCTTAATTTGGGTGTTTCAGATTTTTATATGTAATCACTCATTTCTTTAAATGATCAGCTTTGCTACTATGTGACTGTATACGGTAGTTAATTTTTTTCTTTATCATTTCTGTTAAAAATAAATTCACATTTATATTTTATTTTATTGGATTTTTCCATATTAGCTAAAAGTTTTAATACTTAAAAAATGTTTAATTTTATTATTGTTAGTGTCCATTTTCATTTTTATACTTCTACTTTTGAAGACTTTATCTGCCCTTGTTTGGGATCTCATTTTTAAATAAAACATGTGGATACTAAGTTTATTTATGTTCTTTGTTTATATTTTATTAGTGCATATTTTCAGAGATATGACTTTCAAAGATTGCTTTAGATGAATACTCAAGATGTTTGTGTGCTGTCTCATTGATGTTATTAAAAGCATCTGAGATTTATTCTTGGACCCATTCATCATTCAGGATTACAATATTTAGTTGCCATTTAGATTAGTATTTTTTGTTTGTATTCCCTATATTATTATTTAAGAAACCTTTCCCTTCACTATTTTTATTACTTTGTGATTTGTAAAGGATGCCTATTTAATTTTTCAGTCTTTTTTATATTTATTTGTACTTTCTCTTTCACTTAATGAAAAATATATTTTCAAAAGGTATATTTTTATTTTCTAAAGGCACATATGTTCATTTTTTAAAAATTGGGTCAATTTCAAACATTATTCCTTGGTTACAAAAATCATGTTTTACCCCTCTCTCCCCCGTCCCCACCTTTCCCATAGCCAACATGCAATTCCACTGGGTATTACATGTGACCTTGATAAGAACCTATTTCCATGTTGTTGATGTTTGCACTAGGGTGTTCATTTAGAGTCTACAACCACAGCTATATCCCCTCGACCCATGTAATCAAGCAGTTGTTTTTCTTCGGTGTTTCTACTCCCACAGTTTTTTCTTCCGAATGTGAATAGTGTTCTTTCTTGTAGATCCCTCCAGGTTGTTCATGATTACTGCATTGATACTAATGGAGAAGTCCATTACATTCGATTGTACCACATTGTCTCTGTGTACAATGTTCTCCTGGTTCTGCTCTTCTGATTCTACATCAATTCCTGGAGGTCGTTCTAGTTCCCATGGAATTCCTTCAGTTTATTATTACTTTGAGCACAATAGTATTCCATCACCAACATATATCACAATTTGTTCAGTCATTCCCCAATTGAAGGGCATCCCCTCATTTTCCAATTTTTTGCCACCACAAAGAGTGCAGCTATGAATATTCTTGTACAAGTCTTTTTCTTTATTATCTCTTTGGGGTACAAACCCAGCAGTGCTATGGCTGGATAAAAAGGCAGATGGTCTTTTCGCACCCTTTGGGCATAGTTCCAAATTACCCCCCAGAATGGTTGGATCAATTCACAACTTCACCAGCAATGCATTAATGTCCTGACTTTGCCACCTCCCCTCCAGCATTCATTACTTTCCATTGCTATCATGTTAGCCAATCTGCTAGATGTGAGGTGGTACCTCAGAGTTGTTTTGATTTGCATCTCTCTGATTGTAAGAGATTTAGAACACTTTTCCATGTGCTTATTAATGGTTTTGATTTTTTTGACCAAAAATTGCCTATTCACATCCCTTACCCATTTATCAATTGGATAATGGCTTGATTTTTTGTACAATTTATTTACCTCTTAGTAAATTTGAGTAATTAGACTTTTGTCAGAGGTTTTTGTTATGAGGGTTGTTTCTCAATTTGTTACTTCCCTTCTAATTTTGGTTACATTGGTTTTGTTTGTACAAAAACTTTAATTTTGTGTAATCAAAATTATTTATTTTACATTTTGTGATTTTTTTCTAACTCTTCCATGGTTTTAAAATCTTTCCTTTCCCACAGGTCTGACATATATCCTATTCTGTGTTCACCTAATTTACTTATAGTTTCCTTCTTAATGTTCAAGTCATTTATCCATTCTGAATTTATCTTGGGGTAGGATGTGAGATGTTGATCCAAACCTAATCTCTCCCAAACTGACTTCCAATTTTCCCAGCAGTTTTTATCAAATAGTGGGCTTTGGTCCCAAAAGCTGGGATCTTTGGGCTTATCATAGACTGTCTTGCTGAGGTCACTTACCCCAAGTCTATTCCACTGATCCTCCTTTCTGTCTCTTGGCCATTACCATATTGTTTTGATGACCACTGCTTTATAGTATACTTTGAGATCTGGTACTGCAAGACCACCTTCCTTCACATTTTTCCCCCTGTGATTTCCCTGGGTATCCTTGACCGTTTGTTCTTTCAAATGAACTTTGTTATAATTTTTTCTAATTCAGTGAAAAAGTTTTTTGGTAGTTTGATGGGTATGGTACTAAAAAAGTAAATAAGTTTGGGTAGGATGGTCATTTTTTCATGTTAGCTCATCCTACCCATGAGCAGTTAACATTTTTCCAATTGTTTAGATCTACTTTTAATTGTGTGGAAAGTGTTTTGTAGTTGTGTTCATATAGTTCCTGTGTTTGTCTTGTCAGATAGATTCCCAAGTATTTTATATTGTCTAGGGTGATTTTAAATGGAATTTCTCTTTTTAATTCTTGCTGCTGAGCTGTGTTGGAGATATATAGAAATGCTGTTGACTTAATGTGGGTTTATTTTGTATCCTGCAACTTTGCTAAAGTTGTTGATTATTTCCACTAGCTTTTTAGTTGATTCTCTAGGATTCTTTAAGTTGACCATCATATCATACACAAAGAATGATAACTTGGTCTCCTCATTGCAGATTATAATACCTTCAATTTCTTTTTCTTCTCTAATTGCTACTGCTAGTGTTTCTAGTACAATGTTAAATAATAGTGGTAATAATGGGCACCCTTGTTTCACTCCTGATCTTATTTGGAATGCATCTAGTTTATCCCCATTGTAGATGATGTTTACTGATGGTTTTAGTTAAACACTGTTTATTATTTTTAGGAAAAACCCCTCTATTCCTATACTTTCTAGTGTTTTCAATAGGAATGAGTGTTGTATTTTGTCAAAGGCTTTTTCTGTGTCTATTGAGATAATCATGTGTTGGTTTGTTTATTGATATGGTCAATTATATGGAAGTTTTTCCCAATATTGAACCATCCTTGCATTCTTGGTATAAATCCCACCTGATCATAGTGAATAACCCTCATGATGTCTTGCTGGAATCTTTTTGCTAGTATCCTATTTAAGATTTTTGCATCTATATTCATTAAGGAGATTGATCTATAGTTTTCTTTTTCCGTTTTTGACCTGCCTGGCTTTGGAATCAGTACCATATTTGTGTCATAAAAGGAATTTGATAGAACTCCCTTTTTGCCTATTATGTCAAATAGTTTGTATAATATTGAGATTAGTTGTTCTTTGAATGTTTGATAGAATTTACTTGTGAATTCATCAGACCCTGGAGATTTTTTCTTAGGGAGTTCTTGGTTATTTAAGAATTCTGTTTCTTATTCTGTTAATGTAGGCAATTTATATTTTTGTAAATATTTTTCCATATCACCTACATTGCCATATTTATTGCCATATAATTAGGCAAAATAGTTTTTAATGATTGCCTTAATTTCCTCTCCATTGGTGGTGAGGTCTCCCTTTTCATCTATAATACTGTTAATTTGGTTTTCTTCTTTCCTTTTATTTATTAGATTGACCAGTATTTTGTCTATTTTGTTTATTTTTTCAAAATACCAGCTTCTAGTCTTATTTATTAGTTCAATATTTCTTTCACTTTCAATTTTATTAATTCTTCCCTTAATTTTTAGGATCTTTAATTTTGTTTTCTTTTCTGGAGATTTTAAATTTGTGGCTTGCATGTTTCTTGATTTGCATGTCCAATTCATTGACCTCTGTCCTCCCTAATTTTTTAATATATGAACTCAAGGATATAAATTTTCTCCTGAGTACTGCTTTGACTACATCACACCATCACATAGATTTTGAAAGAATGTCTCATCATTGTCATTTTCTTCAATGAAATTATTAATTGTTTCTATGATTTGTTCTCTAACTGATTTTGGAGAATCATGTTATTCAATTTCCAATTAATTCTTGATTTGGCTTTCCATGTACCCTTACTGATTATCATTTTTATTGTGTTATGATCTGAAAAGGTTGCAGTACTTATTTCTGCTTTTCTGCATTTGTTTGCCATGTTTTTATGACCTAGTACATGGTCAATCTTTCTGAATGTACCATGTACTGCTGAAAAGAAGGCGTATTCCTTTTTGTCCCTATTTATTTTTATCCATATATCTATTAACTCTAATTGTTCTAAGATTTCATTCACATCTCTTACCTCTTTGTTGTTTATTTTTTGATTTGATTTATCTAAATTTGATAGTGGTAGGCTCAGGTCTCCCACTAGTATAGTTTCACTCTATATTTCCCCTTTCAATTCTACTAGTTTCTCCTTTAGAAATCTGGATGCTATACCATTTTGGTCCATACATGTTGATTAGTGATATTTCCTCATTGTCTATACTGCCTTTTATCAGGATGTTGTTACCTTCCCTTTTAATCAGATCTATTTTTATTTTGGCATTGTGAGATATCATGATTTCAACTCCTGCCTTTTTTCTATCAGTTGAGGCCCAATAGGTTTTGCTCCAACCTTTAATTCTAACCTTGTCGGTGTCTACCTTCCTTAGGTGTGTTTCTTGTAGACAACATATTGTAGGATTTTGGATTCTAATCCACTCTCCAATTTGTTTTTGTTTTATGGGTGAGTTCATCGCATTCACGTTCAAAGCTGTCATCGTCACTTGTGTATTCCACAGCATTTTGATATCCTCTCCTAGTTCTGTTCTTTCTTCTTTTGCTATATCCTTTTAAACAAGTGGTTTGCTTTTAATCAATCCCCTTAATCCACACCCTTAATATGCTTCCCTTTCTGGCCCCTCCTTTTTTGTTTCCTTCTTATTTTTTTAGGTTTTCTTAAGTTTCCTCCCCCCTCTCTTTTTCTCCCTTTTTTTTAATCCCTCCCCCCCCACCCCTTAGTTTTCTCTTATCACTTTCCCTGTAGGATGAGATAGAATTCAAGATCCCAATGGATATAGATGTTCTTCCCTCTCAGAACTGTGTAATCCTGATTGGTGTGCCTTGGAATCTGAATTGTCTCTTTTTGGCTTCTTGTAAAAATTTCTCCTTAGCTTGAAAGCTCTTGAATTCGGCAATTACATTCCTGGAAGTTGTCTTTTCAGGATTTTGTGTAGAGGGTGTTGTATAAACTCTTTCAATGTCTATTTTGCCCCCTTGTTCAAGAACATTAGGGTAGTTTTCATGGATAATTTCTTGTGGTATGATGTCAAAATTTCTGCTTCTTTCTGGCTTTTCAGGTAGACCAATGGTCCTCAAATTGTCTCACCTTACTCTGTTTTCCTGGTCTGTAGTTGTCTCAGTGAGATATTTTTTGTTTTCTTCTATTTTGTCAGTCTTTTGACTTTGCTTTATTAATTCTTGTTGTTTTGCAAGGTCATTGTCTTCCAATTGCCTAATTCTGGGTTTTAAAGACTGGTTTTCCTTTTTGGTTTGGTCTATCCTGCTTTTTGTAGCTTCCAGCTGTTTCTCCAATTGGGAATTCTTGTCCTTAAAACTGTTATTTTCTCTTTGAATTATTTCCCACTTTTCTTGCCAGAAGGCTTCCATCTTTTTGATAAGCTCCAATTTAAATTCTTAAAGAGCTTGTGGACAATATTCATTTTTTTGGAAGGTTTTGGTGCATTTGTTTGAATTTCCTCTTCTATTTCCTCTGTAGCTTGGGTTTTTCCTCCATAAAAATTTTCCAGGGTCAACCCCTTCTTCTTGTATTTCTTGGTGGTGGTAAGTTGTTGTTCCTGGGCACTATTTGCCATCACTGTGGAGGTTTTTCCTTCCCTTTTTAGTCAGAAAACTGAGTGAGATTGGCAGACTCTCTGTGAGAGGAGTTAAGGAGCATGGATTTTGCCTGAGGCCAGCTCTCAAATCACCATGGCTTTTGCTGTTTGTTGCCCTTCTTTGTGCTATCTTCCCCTGAGTGCCCACAGTCTGTGTTCTTCAGCCTGCTGGGATTTCAGGTCTAGCTGCTCTCAGGGGTAGGTCCTCGTTGGTCTTAGTCAGCTGCCAAAGACTCAGAAGTTCCCCTTGTTCGCTCCAGAGGCGTTCCTCACTCACTCAATGATTCTAGGGTGCGCTGCCTCTGGCTCCATATTTGGGGTGGGGGATGGTAGATCAGTTCACATTTGGGTGGGAGCTTTTTTACCCCCTTATAGTGTGGAAATGCCCAAATCCCACATACCTTCAATGCTGTGCCCTACTATAGAGTCCCTTTGTTCATATGAATTTGTTTTTTTTTTTTTAGACTTTTGATGTAGTCCATATCAGTAGGTTCTGAGGAGAGGATGAGTCCTGTATCTAGATTGTTGCCCTGTTTACCCAGAAGTCCACATGTATGCTTCTTCTTTCAAAATTCCTAATATATATGCACATATTCTGTATTATGTCCTTTTGAATTTTATTTTTCTTTTAAATTCATCTCTTTACTATTATTGTGTTGTTGTTAATGCTTTTAAAAAAATTTAGTTACTCTTTTCCTTTATAAATTTAGCTGCCATACCACTGGAATATCTAAGTTTAATAATATTTTAAAATTTACTATGATGCTTTTAAACATATTAGAAATTTCCTGTTTAATTCTTTACATTGTAAATATTTCATTTTGCGTTGCCTGATAGTATCATTATAATTCCTGCTTTTGGGGGATTTTTTTTTTTTGGTATAGGAAATTGTATTACAGTTTCTGTTTTCATGTAGTTTTATTTGTTGAATGTGTATTTTATAGGTAGAAAATTATTAGCTTGTTATTTTCTTATAAATTCTTACCTTCCCTTTCTTTTTATAGGAATTTTTGAGCCATTGCATTTAAAGTTATAAATTTTAAGTTTGTATTTTTCTTTATTTCTTTTGTATTGACTTTGACTTTTTCCTCCTTCCTTTTTAAGGTGAGAGCTATGACTCTATGATTAATTTTGTTTGTATTAGCTTGGTTCTAATCCATTCCCACCAATTTTTCTCCTGACTTTAAATTTGCTTTAATTTTCCTCATAATTATTTATGTATCTTGATTCATTTTGGCCCTTCCCTCTCCTTGATTATAGTTTGGATCAAAATCTTTCCTTCTTATTTATCATTTTTTGTCTAATCTCTTATCTTGATTAGCATTCATTTATGGTAGCACTTTGCAATAAACATTTATTTACTTTGTCACTTTTCTTCATTTCTTTCCCCCCTATTTAGACCTTTCTCAGCTTTATTAATTAATGAATTTCCCATCCAATGGACTATGCATATATGTATATATATATATGGGTGTGTGTGTGTGTGTGTGTGTGTGTATATGTATGTATATTTTTTTCTTCCCATGTCCCTTGTGCAAGGTCCGATTAGGGTTTTTTTTTTTTTAAGCACTTGCCTTCTATCTTTGAATAAATACTGTGTATTGGTCCTAAAGAAGAAGAGTGGTAAGGGCTAGGCAACGAAGGGTTAAATGACTTGCTCAAAGTTCTACAGCTAGGAAGTATCAGAGGTTAAATTTGAATCCAGGTCTCTAGGCCTGTCTTTCTATCCACTGAGCCATCCCCTAGCACCATAGATTCAAAGTTAGCAGCAACCTTTGAATTTGTATAGTTTAGTTCCCTCATTTCTCATAATTGGGAAAAATGAGACTCGGAGGGAAATGATTTCTTCAAGATTAGCAGAGTTAGAATTTGAACCTAAGCCCCTTTCCTCTCTATTCCATTTTCTTGATTTTATTTTGAGTCAATTGGGTTTTTTTTAAAAGGTAAATGTAGCACTTCACTTTTATCCTTTACATGATATATCATTAAAATCTAATAAATTCATTCAATTTAATATATTTTTCATATTTAAACTATTGGAATTAATTGGTTGTTTGAATTCATTGGCTCATTAATTCAGTGAGAAAAATAAAACTAACAACTAAGTTGATACAACCTTATTTATATGTGTATAGAAATGTATGACAATATTCCTGAATTGCTCCAGAGACTAAATCACTATTATCTCTCCAGCAGAGCATAACTATCTTACATGATATACATTCCTTGTCATTTTTATTACTGTTTCCTTGCTTCAGGGCCTAATTTCATCTTGTTGCGAATGCAGTTACCATTTACATGCCTGATTAGTGCTGGGATGGTGAAGAAAATTGGGCAGTTACCTCTGGAGACTTACTATCTCATAAGCTTGGCTACACCTACTTGCATAGATCACAGAATCCTAGAATTTAATACATCACCCAGGGAGTACTCTCTTGTCTTTAAAACAAAACTGTAATTACTCATTGTAAAAACATAGGGTATTATTCTAAGAATTTCCAGAAATAATATTTCATTACCAACTTTGATCTAAAAGAAAATAAATGATTCATAAAAAAGAAAAAAAACAATCAATACTATTTGGTAATAAAGTAAACTATGTATTCCTTTCTCTCCGCTTATACTATCTCTGCCCTAAATCAGATTTCTTCTTTATACTTAGAGATCATTATAAAATTTAGCCAACTTTTATGGAGTATTTTCTCTGTGCAAGGCAAGGTGACACGAGGATCAGCAAGGACCCTACTCTCAAGGTGTTTAAAGTTGTAGGTCATAGTTTTAGAGCAAGTCAGGATCACAGAATTCATCTACCAAAACGTCTTCATTTCACAGATGAAGAGCCCAAGAACCAGAGGAGAAAGTGACAAAGGTTGTGAGTGACTGATCTGAATCAGAATCCTCTGAATATAAATACTACATATTTTTTACTGAAACTTACTATTTTTCTGATTCCACAATTTTAATGCTACATACATCACTTTGTGTGCTGATCATTTTTGCTCAGCCATATCTAATTATGGCATATCCCTTTTGAGAGTGCAGAGATGTAAACACAAATTAATAAGAAGAATTTGCCTAGAAGAATAGAATGTCATATGCTGAGCATCCTATATTTGTTGCAGATTTAAGGGAAGAAATAAATGGTAGAAGGAAAATAGGGTACAGTGAAGACAAATAACCCTTCATTGGTTAGTGGGCTGGACTTATTAACTTCAGGTCCATTCTAACTCCAAAATTCCTGCAAAATATTTTTTTTGGGAAAAAAGAAAGTATTCCTTCCTTGGGGTGAAGTGTATTCTTCTTCAAAGAAAATCAAGAAATGGGTATCTTACCACATTTGCTGAATTCCATTAATATTCTAGAAAACACATTTGTGTGCTTTATTTCTCATATTTTCCCACTTATGTAATGTTATCTCTGCTCAATCCCTTAAATTCCAAAGAAACATGTTTTAGTATCACTGACATATCAACATTTCCATGACCATAGCAATTTCTTTTAAGGGTCAATTAGTTCAAACTGTGAGGAGAAAAGGGAAAACAGTTTATAAAATGAGAGAACTGTAGCTAGAAGTCATAATACTTATGCCCCACTTGAAAATACTTCATTTACATATGTGAAAGGTTCTTTTTCTTCCCACAGTCCCAATATGTAGTTCTCCTTCCTTTTCCTGTGTAGTAAGTCGTACATTAGTTTTTTCAGCTGGAAAAAGTTTGTTTGGCCAGTGCACTGGGAATGAGAATCATTGTGTTGACATGGTATTTAAAGGATTCCTAGTCATATTTGTTCCAATTATTTTCAGGTCAGTGTCTAGGTTTTATTGGGGTAGGAAGAGAAGATAGGGCATTTTCATTGAAATGGAAAAACTAGAGATGGTAAGAAAGCCATGGTGATGAATGATAAATACAGAGCAGCCAAGGCCAGGATAAGCCAGATAACGGATGTCCAATTTTACAGGGTGTACCACTTTAATAGTTCCATTTCTAATGAGTTAAAGACCAGTCTTGTGAAAAATGACTTCCCATTTCCAACCTATAATGAAAATAAAATCGTGCCAAGACATGAGATAGTGCCTTGAGTAATCCATTATGAATCCGGCTGAGAAATAAACTCATTTGTTTCTCCCACTCAACTGACTCTTCTTACATAAAATAACTGTGTAATCATCTTAAAGCCTGAATGGACTAGAGAGAATGGTGGAATGGAGATTTCTGATTCTTATATTTCCATCTGTCTACAGCTGCTCATCAATAAAAAAAAAGAGAGGAAGTTGGCCAACATCCACTTTCTCAAGGCTACACTAGTCATATAGGTGTAATTAAAAAAAATCCATGTTTTCATGAGCTATCTGGTTTACAAATGTACTTAGCAAGCTAGATGAGTTAATACAAGGCATGAGGCAACTGAGGGCCAAATATTTTGTGAATTTGAATAATTTAAGGCCAGAAAATTCAGTTCTCCATAGTAATTTGGGATATGACTTGGGATACTTTTTTCCAGTCAAATCTTTTTGATTTTTAATAAAAATTCAAAATATAGTAAAATAAAAATGTGTTCAAAGAAAGAAAAAAAACAATTAAAAATAAAAGTAAAACAACCTTCAAGTTTAAAAAATTTTTTTTCTTCTTTCTCTTCATTGAAGCAGATCTATTATGGTTTTGTGGATGGTCTCAGAAAACTGTCATAGTCAGTCAATAAAATTTATTAAGCACCCACTGTGTTCTGGGAGTTGTGTGAAGCTCTGGGGATACAAATACAAAAAGAAAGACTGTTCTTGCCACTGAGAAGTTTACAATAGAATGTAGGAAAATCCAAGATAAAAGGAAGCTGAAAGGTAGAACGAATGATGGTGGAATCCAGTCTGAAAATTATAACTGGTGAGAAATGTAAAGTTGGCTGATTTGTGATCTTTAAAAGGAAGTTTTAAGAGAATTTCTTTGCTTTGCCCTCCAGTACTCCAAAGAGAGAGGCATATTGAGGATATACTAATGAGAAATCTGTCCTTATAAACGTGGTGATTAGCTAGACTTTGCTTTGGAAAATAGGGATGTTAACTATAGCAAAATATTAATTATGTCCTTATTTGCCTTTATATAGCCCATTCAGTGTGCCATGAAATAGTTCCAACCACATGAATTTTAGTCAGCTCTTATAAAATGACTTGGTATATTGGAAAGAGCATTGGCAGATAGGACAAGATGCCTTTCCCCATTATACCACTGGCAGTAAGTCCTTGGATGTTCTCATGTTCTTATGTTCTTGATTCATTTTCTTTATGTATAAAATATAGCCATTCATACATCAGACAGTGTTATATAATGGAAGGAGCCCTGAAGGTCATGAATTCAAATCTTAGCCCTTCCACTTAATATCTGTGAGGCTTTAGCTATGTCACTAAATGCCTCTGGATCATACTTGGAATGATGGAGTTAGACTAGTTGATCACTAAAGTCCCTCCAAACATTATATTAAAGATGCTATTATCCTTTTCCCATTCTATACCAATTTCACAGAACTGCTAAGATAGAATGTGAACAAGTACTTGCACAACTATAAATTTAGCATTATGCAAACTGTAAGTTTTTATTAAATTGATCTGGTGACTTTTGTCATATATAAGAGCAGACTAACTAAAGGAAATCAGACTTGTTGAGATAGAGTACTGTACTTTTTATCTTTTTATTCCAAAATTTTAAGTAACATTTTAATAATATAACCAACTGTACTTGTTTTGTAACCACAGTACTTACCTTTACTTAATGCAGTGTATGACATATAATTTTTCACTCTCTTGGAATCTTCAAAATTCCTTACCCATATATTTTTATTCATTTTTCTATTATGTAGTTATAGTTAATGTGATTTATTATTCTAATGAATTTTTCTGGCTTTCTATTGTTTCATAAAAGTTTTTTTAGAGTTAATTATATTCTTCGTACTTATTGGTCTAAACTGATTTCTAGTTTCTATTACATGTAATACACATTGATTTATTTACTATTCCCTTTTCTTTTACTATTTAGGCTATTTCCAGCTATAGATTATACTTTGCTATATTTTTCCAGGACAAGGTAGAATAGAGGTCTACCATCCTTGGGGTTGTTCTCTATTGATATGGTATAATAAAAGTTGGCTTGGTGAACTTTGGAAAATACATTCAAATCTTTGCCCAGTCTCATTCTTTACTTTCCTGAAGGCATGTTTTCCAGGTGTGTTTTATAGCATCAGAACAGAGACTTGGTGGATAAGCATTATTTCTCTTATTCATACTTTAATGAATACATCTTAAATTTGCTGATATTTTTAATGTTAGGAACCTATAACAGTAATTATTATTTTTTTTTTTAAATATATTTTATTTGGTCATTTCCAAGCATTATTCGTTAAAGACATAGATCATTTTCTTTTCCTCCCCCCCCCCCCCAACCCCCCATAGCCGACGCGTAAGTCCACTGGGCATTAGATGTTTTCTTGATTTGAACCCATTGCTTTGTTGATAGTATTTGCATTAGAGTGTTCATTTAGAGTCTATCCTCTGTCATGTCCCCTCAATCTTTGTATTCAGGCAGTTGCTTTTTCTCGGTGTTTCCACTCCCACAGTTTATCCCTTGCTTATGAATGGTGTTTTTTTCTCCTGGGTCCCTGCAAGTTGTTCAGGGACATTACACCACCACTAATGGAGAAGTCCATTACGTTCGATGATACCACAGTGTGTTTGTCTCTGTGTACAATGTTCTCCTGGTTCTGCTCCTCTCGCTCTGCATCACTTCCTGGAGGTTGTTCCAGTCTCCATGGAACTTCTCCACTTTATTATTCCTTTTAGCACAATAGTACTCCATCACCAACATATACCACAGTTTGTTCAGCCATTCCCCAATTGATGGGCATCCCCTCATTTTCCAGTTTTGGGCCACCACAAAGAGCGCAGCTATGAATATTTTTGTACAAGTCTTTGTGTCCATTATCTCTTTGGGGTACAGACCCAGCAGTGCTATGGCTGGGTCAAAGGGTAGATATTCTTTTGTCGCCCTTTGGGCATAGTTCCAAATTGCCCTCCAGAATGGTTGGATCAGTTCACAGCTCCACCAGCAATGAATTAATGTCCCTACTTTGCCACATCCCCTCCAGCATTCATTACTTTCCTTTGCTGTTATGTTAGCCAATCTGCTAGGTGTGAGGTGATACCTCAGAGTTGTTTTGATTTGCATCTCTCTGATTATAAGAGATGTAGAACACTTCTTCATGTGCTTGTTAATAGTTTTGATTTCTTTATCTGAGAACTGCCTATCCATTTCCCTTGCCCATTTATCAATTGGAGAATGGCTTGATTTTGTGTACAATTGATTTAGCTCTTTATAAATATGAGTAATTAAACCTTTGTCAGAGGTTTCTATGAAAATTTTTTCCCAATTTGTTGTTTCCCTTCTGATTTTAGTTATATTGGTTTTGTTTGTACAAAAGCTTTTTAGTTTGATGTAGTCAAAATTATTTATTTTACATTTTGTGATTCTTTCTATATCTTGCTTGGTTTTAAAGCCTTTCCCCTCCCAAAGGTCTGACATGTATACTATTCTGTGTTTACCCAATTTACTTATGGTTTCCTTCTTTATGTTTAAGTCACTCACCCATTTTGAATTTATCTTGGTGTAGGGTGTGAGGTGTTGATCTATTCCTAGTCTCTCCCACACTGTCTTCCAATTTTCCCAGCAGTTTTTATGAAATAGTGGATTTTTGTCCCAAAAGCTGGGATCTTTGGGTTTATCATATACTGTCTTGCTGAGGTCGCTTTCCCCCAGTCTATTCCACTGATCTTCCTTTCTATTTCTTAGCCAGTACCAAATTGTTTTGATGACTGCTGCTTTGTAATATAGTTTTAGGTCAGGGACTGCAAGGCCCCCATCATATGTGTTTTTTTTCATTATTTCCCTGGATATCCTTGATCTTTTGTTCTTCCAAATGAACTTTGTTATGGTTTTTTCTAAATCAGTGAAGAAGTATTTTGGTAGTTCAATGGGTATGGCACTAAATAGATAAATAAGTTTGGGTAGGATGGTCATTTTTATTATATTGGCTCGTCCTATCCATGAGCAGTTAATGTTTTTCCATTTGTTCAAGTCTAGTTTTAGTTGTGTGGCGAGTGTTTTGTAGTTGTGTTCATATAGTTCCTGTGTTTGTCTTGGGAGGTAGATTCCTAGGTATTTTATTTTGTCTAAGGTGATTTTGAATGGGATTTCTCTTTCTAGTTCTTGCTGCTGAGCTGTGTTGGAGATATATAGAAAAGCTGATGATTTATGTGGGTTTATTTTGTATCCTGCAACTTTGCTAAAGTTGTTGATTATTTCAATTAGCTTTTTGGTTGAATCTCTAGGATTCTTTAAGTAGACCATCATGTCATCCGCAAAGAGTGATAACTTGGTCTCCTCCTTGCCTATTTTGATGCCTTCAATTCCTTTATCTTCTCTAATTGCTACTGCTAGTGTTTCTAGTACAATGTCAAATAGTAGAGGTGATAATGGGCATCCTTGTTTCACTCCTGATCTTATTGGGAATGCATCTAGTTTATCCCCATTGCAGATGATATTAGCTGTTGGTTTTAGATATATACTGTTTATTATTTTTAGGAATGACCCTTCTATTCCTATGCTTTCTAGTGTTTTTAATAGGAATGGGTGTTGTATTTTATCAAAGGCTTTTTCTGCATCTATTGAAATAATCATGTGATTCTTGCTAGTTTGCTTGTTGATGTGGTCAATTATGTGGATGGTTTTCCTAATGTTGAACCAGCCCTGCATCCCTGGTATGAATCCTACTTGATCATGGTGAATGATCCTTCTGATCACTTGCTGGAGTCTTTTTGCTAGTATCCTATTTAAGATTTTTGCATCTATATTCATTAGGGAGATTGGCCTATAGTTTTCTTTCTCTGTTTTTGACCTGCCTGGTTTTGGAATCAGTACCATGTTTGTGTCGTAAAAGGAGTTTGGTAGAACTCCCTCTTTGCTTATTATGTCAAATAGTTTGTATAGTATTGGGATTAACTGTTCTCTGAATGTTTGATAGAATTCACAGGTGAATCCATCAGGCCCTGGGGACTTTTTCTTAGGAAGTTCTTTGATGGCTTGTTGGATTTCAATTTCTGATATGGGATTATTTAGGAATTCTATTTCCTCTTCTGTTAGTCTAGGCAGTTTGTATTTTTGTATATATTCATCCATTTCTCCTAAATTGGTGTATTTATTGCCATATAATTGGGCAAAGTAATTTCTAATGATTGCCTTAATTTCCTCCTCATTGGAGGTGCTGTCCCCCTTTTCATCTTTAATGCTGTGAATTTGCTTTTCTTCCTTCCTTTTTTTAACTAGATTGACCAGTACCTTGTCTATTTTGTTTGTTTTTTCAAAGTACCAGCTTCTTGTCTCATTTATTAAATCAATAGTTCTATCACTTTCGATTTTATTAATTTCTCCCTTAATTTTTAGGATTTCTAATTTGGTTTTCTGCTGGGGGTTTTTAATTTGATCGCTTTCCAGTTTTTTCATTTGCATTTCCAATTGATTGATCTCTGCTCTCCCTTGTTTGTTAATATAAGCATTCAGGGATATGAATTTACCTCTGATTACCGCTTTGGCTGCATCCCAAAAGGTTTGGAAGGATGTTTCGCCATTGTCATTTTCCTCGATGAAATTATTAATTGTTTCTATGATTTCCTCTTTAACTAAACGGTTTTGGAGTATCATATTGTTTAATTTCCAATTGGTTTTAGATTTGGTTTTCCATGTACCATTACTAATCATTATTTTTATTGCCTTGTGATCTGAGAAGGCTGCATTCATTATTTCTGCTTTTCTGCATTTGTGTGCTATGTTTCTGTGACCTAATGTATGGTCAATTTTTGTGAATGTGCCATGTGGTGCTGAGAAGAAGGTGTATTCCTTTTTATCCCTATTTATTTTTCTCCATATGTCTATTAATTCTAATTTTTCTAAGATTTCATTCACTTCTTTTACCTCTTTCTTATTTATTTTTTGATTTGATTTATCTAAATTTGATAATGGTTGGTTTAAGTCTCCCACTAGTATGGTTTTGTTGTCTATTTCTTCCTTCAATTCTCCTAGTTTCTCCATTAGAAATTTGGGTGCTATATTATTTGGTGCATACATATTGATTAATGATATTTCCTCATTGTCTATAGTCCCTTTTAACAAAATATAATTACCTTCCCTATCCCTTTTGATCAGGTCTATTTTTGCATTGGCTTTATCAGATATCATGATTACCACTCCTGCCTTCTTTCTATCAGTTGAAGCCCAGAAGGTCTTACTCCATCCTTTAATTCTGACCTTGTGGGTGTCAACCCGCCTCATGTGTGTTTCTTGAAGACAACATATGGTAGGGTTTTGGATTCTAATCCATTCTGCTATTCGTCTACGTTTTATGGGTGAGTTCATCCCATTCACGTTCAAAGTTATGATTGTCATTTGTGGACTCCCTGGCATTTTGATTGCCTTCCCTAATTCTAACCTTTTCTTCTTCCTCTCTACCTTTTAGTCCAGTGATTTACTTTGAAACAGTCCCCCTTGTCCCCTCCCTTGATGTTTCCCTTTTTAGTCCCTCCCTTTTTGTTCCCTCCCCCTCCCCCCTCTCTTACCCTCCCTTTTTGTTCTCCCTCTCCCCCTCCCCCCCTTGGTTTTCCCTTCTCCTTACCCTTGTTGGGTAAGATAGAATTCAAGATCCCAATGGATCTGGAGGTTTTTCCCTCTCAGAGCTGATTTCCCTGAGATTGAGGTTTAAGTAACCCCCCCCCCCTCTCTTCCTCTCCTTCTTATAGGAGTTTTCTTCCCCTCCCCTTCCCATGTGAATCTTTGTGTGAGAATGATTATTCTATTTGGTCTTTCTTTACCCCCTATTTATACATTACATTTTCCCCACATGTTAGTATACATAGGTTGATATAAATGTAGTCCTTATAGAAGAGAGTTTGAGTAAAAGAAGAAGATAACATTTTCCCCTTTCCTTAATATTTACCTTTTCAGGTATTCCTTGCTCTTTGATTTTCGGTATCAAACTTTCCACAGAGCTCTGGTCTTTTCTTTGCAAAGAGTTGGAAGTCTTCTATTTTGTTGAATGCCCATACTTTCCCTTGGAAGTATATAGTCAGTTTTGCTGGGTAGCTGATTCTTGGTTGGAGACCCAGCTCTCTTGCCTTTCTGAAGATCATGTTCCATGCCTTACGATCATTCAGAGTAGAACTTGCAAGGTCTTGGGTGACCCTGATTGGCATTCCTTTATATCTAAATTGTCTTTTTCTGGCTTCCTGTAGGATTTTTTCTTTTGTTTGATAGCTTTGGAATTTGGCAATTACATTCCTGGGAGTTGTCTTTTGGGGGTTTAGTGTAGAAGGTGTTCTGTGAGCTCTGTCAGTGGCTGTATTGCCCCCTTGTTCTAGAATCTCTGGGCAATTTTCTTTGATTATATCTTGTATCACCATGTCCAGTTTGGTGTTTATTTCTGGCTTATCTGGGAGTCCAATTATTCTTAAATTATCCCTTCTCCCCCTATTTTCCAGATCTATCACCTTGTCGGTGAGATATTTTATGTTCTCTTCTAATTTCTTGGTATTTTGGCTTTGCTTTATTGATTCTTGCTCTTTTACACGATCGTTGTCTTCCAGCTGCCTGATTCTGGCCTTTAAAGCCTGGTTTTCTTTTACAGTTTGGTCAAACTGGTTTTGTAGATGCGTGAATTTCTTTTGCATTATTTCCAACTTTTCCTCCCAGAAGGCTTCCATCTTTTTGGTCATTTCTGATTCAAATTCTTCATAGGTTTGTGGAGAATTTCCATTTCCTTTGGAAGGTTTTGGAGCATTTTCTTTTATATTATCTTCTGTCTGCTCTGTATTTTGTATTTTGGCTCCATAGAATGTGTCCAAAGTCGCCCCTTTCTTCTTATTTTTCTTGGTATTTTGGGGCTTCTGTGGTTCTGTGGAGTTTGTCATCTCTGAATGTGGAGGATTAGTTTTTCTTGTCTCTTTCTGGTGTTCAGAGGCAGTCCTGGGCAGATAGTTCTATGGGCTTTCCCTGGGTTAAACTGAATATGCCTCACTGGAACTGGAATGGAAGGGTCGGACCACGAGGTCACACTCTCCCCCCGGCTCGATTTCCGGAAGTTGCCTTCAGAATCGCTGGCCGTGAGGCTGTTTCGTCGGCCTGCGGGGGGATGGGCTGCAGCTAACCCAAGCTCTAGGGCAAGGACTTTCACTGAGACTTGGATAGCAGGATCCAGCCCGTGAGGCTGTCTTGCCCGCCCTGAGGGTTGCTGTTGTTTTGACCAGCTCTCTGCAGCGGAGGCCCCAGGCAGTAACTTTCACCCGGACCGACAGGCTCTTTGCAGCGGAGGCCCCAGGCAGTAACTTTCACCCGGACCAACCGGCTCTTTGACCTACCGGCTCTTTGCAGCGGAAGCCCCAGGCAGTAACTTTCACCCGGACTGGGACTTGGGTAGAAGACCCTGAGGGTTGTTGTTCCTCAGACCCTGCTCTCTGAGCCCGGCGCGGCTGCCGCTTCCGGGAGCCTTGGACTCTGCGCTCCTACCCCTGAGGTCCGAGGGATCTCGGGTTCTGGCTTTTAAGGGGAGCCGTACCTTTTGAACCGGGTCCAGGTCCAGGAGGAGGGTTTCCAGGGTCTGTGCTGTTGATCGTTTTGAATTTCGGCGCCTTAGGAGCTTATCGTTTGAGATTGGTCGGGAAGGGTTTTCCGGAGATCTGAGCTTTAGCTTTCTCTAAGCCGCCATCTTAACCGGAAGTCTCCAACAGTAATTATTATTGATAAGTTTTTTCTATTAAACTTGAAATCCAGCTTTCAACTTGTTTTAAAATCTTTAATTAGACAAACATTTATTATTTGTAGAATTTCCTATAGACATTGGCTCTCCTTAGCAATTTTATTCTTGTAGCATCTGTTCTCAGAGGGGATATGAATCAGAGCAAGGCTCTATAAATAAAGGACAGACATAAATGGCACCATCTCAGCCAAATTTCAGGTCAGGCCACAAAAATTCTACTTAAATAATTTCAGTTGTGTTTGGTTTCAATTCTCATTTCCTTTTCTAACCCATAGGAGTAAATTGCCATTTAAAAATTTCCCAGTAGGAGGGACATTTTAGTGGGAGTGAAGTAATTCTTATCTACCCATAGTTCACTGCATCACTTAGGGTTATGAATTCATGTGGATGACTGATGAAAATTTATTTGCCTATAAAAAAGTTTTAGTAGTCCTTCCAAATCTTACTAAGGTCATGGTGATTCTAGATTTGGTAAGAGAGACATTTTAACATTGGGGAAAAATTATCACTGCTAAGATTTGTCCAACCACACTTATACAGATGCATAGAATATAATTTTACAAATATGTGTAAATTATGAGATTTATTATACAAGTGCTTGTATTTTATGTTTATATCCTACGTACAAATGAATTATGTATTTATGCAGACAAATATGTGAATATAATGAATTTAGAATTTCTTTTTCTCTCAATCTGATTTCTCATTTAACTTCTCTGTTCCTCAATTTTTTCATTTGTAAAATGAGAGTTTGGATTAGATGAACTTAGAAATCTCTTGCTAGGTTCCGTAAGACTTGATTAAAGTTTTTTTCCCTAAAACCCTTATCATCAATGCTAAAGTATTGGTTCCAAAGAAGAAGGGTAGTAAGGACTAGGCAATTGGGGTTAAGTGACTTGTTGTTTATGGACACACAGCTAGGCAGTGTCTGAGGCTAGTTTTGAACTCAAAGACTTCTTGTCTCCAGGCATGGTTTTCTATCCAATGAGCCATCTTGCTGCCTCCTGATTTAATGTTAATGTCTGGTCTTGGGTCTATACCACTGCAAAATAAGGTTCTGTGATTTCACTATTTTCCATTATAAAAACTCCTCCCAGTTCAGGTTTGCATAGAATTTATAATTTTTTTGCTAGGGAAATATGAATAACTGACTTATGGTCATGTCATCTGAACCTTAGGATTTGATTCTAAGGCCAAATATACATTCATCTACTGTACAATACTACCTCTTTGGGAATGTATAAATAACAATAGTAGGAGAAAGCTAGTTCATTCAGTAGAAAGATTGCTTGTCCTGGAGTCAGAGAGACCTAAGTTCAAATCTCACCCCAGACACTTCTTAGCTGTTTGACCCTAGACCAGTCACTTAATCTCTGATTGCTTGAGAAAAGATCCCATGGATCCACTGGAGAAGGAAATGGCAGACCACTCCAGAATCTTTACTGAGAAAATGGCATCAATAGCGATGGTTAATGGGGTCCTGAAGAATTGGACATACTTCAACAAGAAGAAGAAGTAATAGTGATGGTGGTGGTGGTGGTAGTAGCAATGGCAATAGTAATAGCAGCAATAGCAGTGGGAGTAGAGTACAAATATAGTATCATGAACAAAGACTGGCACTACTCTCACATGAACAATGAATTGAGTTTTCTACATACCTTAGATGCTAAGTGCTGATTTGGTTTTCTAGTAGGACACTATCACTATGTTACTACCTGAGTGCTTGGTTTCATGTACCTCTTTATTTTTTTTTTTAATATATATATTTTATTTGATCATTTCCAAGCATTATTCGTTAAAGACATAGATCATTTTCTTTTCCTCCCCCCCGCCCCCCATAGCCGACGCGTAAGTCCACTGGGCATTAGATGTTTTCTTGATTTGAACCCATTGCTTTGTTGATAGTATTTGCATTAGAGTGTTCATTTAAAGTCTATCCTCTGTCATGTCCCCTCAACCTCTGTATTCAGGCAGTTGCTTTTTCTCGGTGTTTCCACTCCCATAGTTTATCCTTTGCTTATGAATGGTGTTTTTTTCTCCTGGATCCCTGCAAGTTGTTCAGGGACATTACACCGCCACTAACAGAGAAGTCCATTACGTTCGATTATACCACAGTGTATTAGTCTCTGTGTACAATGTTCTCCTGGTTCTGCTCCTCTCGCTCTGCATCACTTCCTGGAGGTTGTTCCAGTCTCCATGGAACTTCTCCACTTTATTATTCCTTTGAGCACAATAGTATTCCATCACCAACATATACCACAGTTTGTTCAGCCATTCCCCAATTGATGGGCATCCCCTCGTTTTCCAGTTTTGGGCCACCACAAAGAGCGCAGCTATGAATATTTTTGTACAAGTCTTTGTGTCCATTATCTCTTTGGGGTACAGACCCAGCAGTGCTATGGCTGGGTCAAAGGGTAGATATTCTTTTGTCGCCCTTTGGGCATAGTTCCAAATTGCCCTCCAGAATGGTTGGATCAGTTCACAACTCCACCAGCAATGAATTAATATCCCTACTTTGCCACATCCCCTCCAGCATTCATTACTTTCCTTTGCTGTTATGTTAGCCAATCTGCTAGGTGTGAGGTGATACCTCAGAGTTGTTTTGATTTGCATCTCTCTGATTATAAGAGATGTAGAACACTTCTTCATGTGCTTGTTAATAGTTTTGATTTCTTTATCTGAGAACTGCCTATCCATTTCCCTTGCCCATTTATCAATTGGAGAATGGCTTGATTTTTTGTACAATTGATTTAGCTCATTATAAATATGAGTAATTAAACCTTTGTCAGAGGTTTCTATGAAGATTTTTTCCCAATTTGTTGTTTCCCTTCTGATTTTAGTTATATTGGTTTTGTTTGTACAAAAGCTTTTTAGTTTGATGTAGTCAAAATTATTTATTTTACATTTTGTGATTCTTTCTATATCTTGCTTGGTTTTAAAGCCTTTCCCCTCCCAAAGGTCTGACATGTATACTATTCTGTGTTTACCCAATTTACTTATGGTTTCCTTCTTTATGTTTAAGTCACTCACCCATTTTGAATTTATCTTGGTGTAGGGTGTGAGGTGTTGATCTATTCCTAGTCTCTCCCACACTGTCTTCCAATTTTCCCAGCAGTTTTTATCGAATAGTGGATTTTTGTCCCAAAAGCTGGGATCTTTGGGTTTATCGTATACTGTCTTGCTGAGGTCGTTTTCCCCCAGTCTATTCCACTGATCTTCCTTTCTGTTTCTTAGCCAGTACCAAATTGTTTTGATGACTGCTGCTTTGTAATATAGTTTGAGGTCTGGGACTGCAAGGCCCCCATCATATGTGTTTTTTTTCATTATTTCCCTGGATATCCTTGATCTTTTGTTCTTCCAAATGAACTTTGTTATGGTTTTTTCTAAATCAGTGAAGAAGTATTTTGGTAGTTCAATGGGTATGGCACTAAATAGATAAATAAGTTTGGGTAGGATGGTCATTTTTATTATATTGGCTCGTCCTATCCATGAGCAGTTAATGTTTTTCCAATTGTTCAAGTCTAGTTTTAGTTGTGTGGCAAGTGTTTTGTAGTTGTGTTCATATAGTTCCTGTGTTTGTCTTGCGAGATAGATTCCTAGGTATTTTATTTTGTCTAAGGTGATTTTGAATGGGATTTCTCTTTCTAGTTCTTGCTGCTGAGCTGTGTTGGAGATATATAGAAAAGCTGATGATTTATGTGGGTTTATTTTGTATCCTGCAACTTTGCTAAAGTTGTTGATTATTTCAATTAGCTTTTTGGTTGAATCTCTAGGATTCTTTAAGTAGACCATCATGTCATCCGCAAAGAGTGATAACTTGGTCTCCTCCTTGCCTATTCTGATGCCTTCAATTTCTTTATCTTCTCTAATTGCTACTGCTAGTGTTTCTAGTACAATGTCAAATAGTAGAGGTGATAATGGGCATCCTTGTTTCACTCCTGATCTTATTGGGAATGCATCTAGTTTATCCCCATTGCAGATGATATTAGCTGTTGGTTTTAGATATATACTGTTTATTATTTTTAGGAATGACCCTTCTATTCCTATGCTTTCTAGTGTTTTTAATAGGAATGGATGTTGTATTTTATCAAAGGCTTTTTCTGCATCTATTGAGATAATCATGTGGTTCTTGCTAGTTTGCTTGTTGATGTGGTCAATTATGTGGATGGTTTTCCTAATGTTGAACCAGCCCTGCATCCCTGGTATGAATCCTACTTGATCATGGTGAATGATCCTTCTGATCACTTGCTGGAGTCTTTTTGCTAGTATCCTATTTAAAATTTTTGCATCTATATTCATTAGGGAGATTGGTCTATAGTTTTCTTTCTCTGTTTTTGACCTGCCTGGTTTTGGAATCAGTACCATGTTTGTGTCGTAAAAGGAGTTTGGTAGAACTCCCTCTTTGCTTATTATGTCAAATAGTTTGTATAGTATTGGGGTTAACTGTTCTCTGAATGTTTGATAGAATTCACAGGTGAATCCATCAGGCCCTGGGGATTTTTTCTTAGGAAGTTCTTTGATGGCTTGATGGATTTCAATTTCTGATATGGGATTATTTAAGAATTCTATTTCCTCTTCTGTTAGTCTAGGCAGTTTGTATTTTTGTATATATTCATCCATTTCTCCTAAATTGGTGTATTTATTGCCATATAATTGGGCAAAGTAATTTCTAATGATTGCCTTAATTTCCTCCTCATTGGAGGTGCTGTCCCCCTTTTCATCTTTAATGCTGTGAATTTGCTTTTCTTCCTTCCTTTTTTTAATTAGATTGACCAGTACTTTGTCTATTTTGTTTGTTTTTTCAAAGTACCAGCTTCTTGTCTTATTTATTAAATCAATAGTTCTATCACTTTCGATTTTATTAATTTCTCCCTTAATTTTTAGGATTTCAAATTTGGTTTTCTGCTGGGGGTTTTTAATTTGATCGCTTTCGAGTTTTTTCAATTGCATTTCCAATTGATTGATCTCTGCTCTCCCTTGTTTGTTAATATGAGCTTTCAGGGATATGAATTTGCCTCTGATTACCGCTTTGGCTGCATCCCAAAAGGTTTGAAAGGATGTTTCGCCATTGTCATTTTCCTTGATGAAATTATTAATTGTTTCTATGATTTCTTCTTTAGCTAAACGGTTTTGGAGTATCATATTGTTTAATTTCCAATTGGTTTTAGATTTGGTTTTCCATGTACCATTACTAATCATTATTTTTATTGCCTTGTGATCTGAGAAGGCTGCATTCATTATTTCTGCTTTTTTGCATTTGTGTGCTATGTTTCTGTGACCTAATGTATGGTCAATTTTTGTGAATGTGCCATGTGGTGCTGAGAAGAAGGTGTATTCCTTTTTATCCCTATTTATTTTTCTCCATATGTCTATTAATTCTAATTTTTCTAAGATTTCATTCACTTCTTTTACCTCTTTCTTATTTATTTTTTGATTTGATTTATCTAAATTTGATAATGGTTGGTTTAAGTCTCCCACTAGTATGGTTTTATTGTCTATTTCTTCCTTCAATTCTCCTAGTTTCTCCATTAGAAATTTGGGTGCTATATTATTTGGTGCATACATGTTGATTAATGATATTTCCTCATTGTCTAGAGTCCCTTTTAACAAAATATAATTACCTTCCCTATCCCTTTTGATCAGGTCTATTTTTGCATTGGCTTTATCAGATATCATGATTACCACTCCTGCCTTCTTTCTATCAGTTGAGGCCCAGAAGGTCTTACTCCATCCTTTAATTCTGACCTTGTGGGTGTCAACCCGCCTCATGTGTGTTTCTTGAAGACAACATATGGTAGGGTTTTGGATTCTAATCCATTCAGCTATTCGTCTACGTTTTATGGGTGAGTTCATCCCATTCACGTTCAAAGTTATGATTGTCATTTGTGGACTCCCTGGCATTTTGATTGCCTTCCCTAATTCTAACCTTTTCTTCTTCGGCTCTACCTTTTAGTCCAGTGATTTACTTTGAATCAGTCCCCCTTGTCCCCTCCCTTGATGTTTCCCTTTTTAGTCCCTCCCTTTTTGTTCCCTCCCCCTCCCCCGTCTCTTTCCCTCCCTTTTTGTTCTCCCTCTCCCCCTCCCCCCCTTGGTTTTCCCTTCTCCTTACCCTTGTTGGGTAAGATAGAATTCAAGATCCCAATAGATCTGGATGTTTTTCCCTCTCAGAGTTGATTTCCCTGAGGTTGAGGTTTAAGTAAACCCCCCCCCCCTCTCTTCCTCTCCTTCTTATAGGAGTTTTCTTCCCCTCCCCTTCCCCTGTGAATCTTTGTGTGAGAACCATTATTCTATTTGGTCTTTCTTTACCCCCTATTTATACATTACATTTTCCACACATATTAGTATACATAGGTTGATATAAATGTAGTCCTTATAGAAGAGAGTTTGAGTAAAAGAAGATAACATTTTTCCCCTTTCCTTAATATTTACCTTTTCAGGTATTCCTTGCTCTTTGATTTTCGGTATCAAACTTTCCACAGAGCTCTGGTCTTTTCTTTGCAAAAAGTTGGAAGTCTTCTATTTTGTTGAATGCCCATACTTTCCCTTGGAAGTATATAGTCAGTTTTGCTGGGTAGCTGATTCTTGGTTGGAGACCCAGCTCTCTTGCCTTTCTGAAGATCATGTTCCATGCCTTACAATCATTCAGCGTAGAACTTGCAAGGTCTTGTGTGACCCTGATTGGCATTCCTTTATATCTAAATTGTCTTTTTCTGGCTTCCTGTAGGATTTTTTCTTTTGTTTGATAGCTTTGGAATTTGGCAATTACATTCCTGGGAGTTGTCTTTTGGGGGTTTAGTGTAGAAGGTGTTCTGTGAGCTCTGTCAGTGGATGTATTGCCCCCTTGTTCTAGAATCTCTGGGCAATTTTCTTTGATTATATCTTGTATCACCATGTCCAGTTTGGTGTTTATTTCTGGCTTTTCTGGGAGTCCAATTATTCTTAAATTTTCTCTTCTCCCCCTGTTTTCCAGATCTATCACCTTGTCGGTGAGATATTTTATGTTCTCTTCTAATTTCTTGGTGTTTTGGCTTTGCTTTATTAGTTCTTGCTTTAAAGCCTGGTTTTCTTTTACAGTTTGGTCAAACTGGTTTTGTAGATGCGTGAATTTCTTTTGCATCATTTCCCACTTTTCCTCCCATAGGGCTTCCATCTTTTTGGTCCTTTCTGATTCAAATTCTTCATGGGTTTGTGGAGAGTTTCTATTTCCTTTGGAAGATTTTGGAGAATTTTCTTGTATATCTTCTTCTATCTGCTCTGTATTTTGTATTTTGGCTCCATAGAATGTGTCCAGAGTCGCCCCTTTCTTCTTATTTTTCTTGGTATTTTGGGGCTTCTGTGCTTCTGTGGAGTTTGTCATCTCTGAACGTGGAGGATTGGCTTTTCTTGTCTTTGTCTGGTGAGCAGAGGCTTTAGTCCTGGGCAGATGTTGGTTCTATGAGCGTTCCCTGGGTTAAACTGAATATGCCTCACTGGAACTGGAATGGAAGGGTCGGACCACGAGGCCACACTCTCCCCCTGGCTCGATTTCCGGAAGTTGCCTTCAGAATCCCTGGCCGTGAGGCTGTTTCCTCGGCCTGCGGGGGGATGGGCTGCCGCTTCCCCAAGCTCCGAGAGCACAGACTTTCACTGAGACTTGGATAGCAGGATCCAGCCCGTGAGGCTGTCTTGCCCGCCCTGAGGGTTGCTGTTGTTTTGACCAGCTCTCTGCAGCGGAGGCCCCAGGCAGTAACTTTCACCCGGACCGACAGGCTCTTTGCAGCGGAGGCCCCAGGCAGTAACTTTCACCCGGACCAACCGGCTCTTTGACCTACCGGCTCTTTGCAGCGGAAGCCCCAGGCAGTAACTTTCACCCGGACTGGGACTTGGGTAGAAGACCCTGAGGGTTGTTGTTCCTCAGACCCTGCTCTCTGAGCCCGGCGCGGCTGCCGCTTCCGGGAGCCTTGGACTCTGCGCTCCTACCCCTGAGGTCCGAGGGATCTCGGGTTCTGGCTTTTAAGGGGAGCCGTACCTTTTGAACCGGGTCCAGGTCCAGGAGGAGGGTTCCCAGGGTCTGTGCTGTTGATTGTTTTGAATTTCGGCGCCTTAGGAGCTTCTAGTTTGAGATCGGTCGGGAAGGGTTTTCCGGAGATCTGAACTTCAGCTTTCTCTAAGCCGCCATCTTAACCGGAAGTCCTCATGTACCTCTTTAAAATAGATGCAGTAGTTGATCTGAAATGAAAACAAGTTGATTCTCTTCGTTTCTTTCACCGCCAGTTGTCTCCATGCTGTGTTTGGTGCCTGATCTTTGCTTTTACAAAATGGCGACTTCATATTTGTGTGAGCATGCAGGTACCAAGTTTCCTCATGAGGGACGAGTTAGGCTACAACAGTGAACTGAGTTCCCTGGGAAGAGAAGCTTGAAATTTCAGATAATCGACTGCTTTTCTTAATTGTATGAATAGCCAACCCATGAATGTCCTTATTGGTAAGCAAACACTCTATTACCAAGGCAGCTGAGGTGAACTCCCGTGTATGTGAAGGCTTAGGCGACACACATAGAGCTGAAAGATGTGCTCGAGCCCCTTGAACAAATGTGCCTTTTCAGCAAATGTGATGCCAGTTGCCATTCATATACTGCATTAAAAAGGGAAGAAAGGCAACCCAACCTCACTAAACCAACAAAGGTGTTTGAAAAGGTTTCCATTCATTCTCATCATGACCCACAGCTGCCAGTTTAAATAGCTGGTGACTAAAGTAGGCGTTACCCAGGGGAGGCAGGTATTGTATCTGGGAAGCCTACCCTTATTCTTCCTAAGCAATGGCCTGCATGGAATGCTTGAGTCACTAATCCCAAGGAGACAAAAAGAGAGTCCAGGAATTAAAGCTGATTATCATTATTTGGGAAAAAAAAAAGAGGAGAGTGAGGGACAGTCACTGAAAATGAAACAAGGGGAATAAAGGGTAAGGAATTAGTAAAAGATGACTAAACTCCTTGATAAGGTCAATAGTTGTCTCTTTAGGCATGAGGTCAACATTATCCTTCTTAACCCTTGTATTTGTTTTTACTGGGAAGGCTCTCTGTAACTCTTTATAGTGATTCCTTTCTGTATTTCATAAGGCTGCATCTCCAACTTGGAGTTGAATCCCTAAGATGGTGGCAAGCCTTTTTTATTCCATTGGTTTATACTGACTAATACATTGCAACAAGGATTTATTAAATGTCTGCTATGTCCCAGTGACTGTCATGCTGACAGGATACAAAGAAAAAAAAGTGAAAATATTCCCTCGTCCTCAAAAAAGTTTCCTGGAAAAAAAAAAAAAAACTTCATGTATATAGAAAAGTATATAAAAACATACATGAAATAAATATAAAATAATTTAGAGAGAGTGCTAAAAATTGGTTAGCAGGAAATGTAATAATGTAAAAAGTCAAAGTAGCAAAAGCAAGAGTGTATAAGGACCACATCTTATTCATCTTCTTAAAGGTATCTAGAATAGTATCTTAAAAAAAAAAACAAAAAACAACCTCTTTCTTTCTTAGTAACAATTCCAAGGGACAGTTAAATAGGGTGATTTCTTCAGAGTCATTTGGTAGGAAGTGGCTGAGGCCAAATTTGAACCCCTGTTTTCCTGACCCCAGACCTGGCACCTATTCATTATGCTTCCTATCTGCCCCTCTAGAATAGAATCTGGCACGTGATAGGTATTCAATACATATTTATTGAGTTGAATTGAAGGAAGTCTTAAGTCTGAATTTTTTTATGACTTACCACTTTATCATCATACCTCACTGGAACTTCTCTCTCTGCTTTTATAGCTATTATGTATCCACTTTTTCTAAAAATAATTTCTGCAAAACTGCTGTTAGTTTTAGCCATTTTTGGCAAATAATTAGTCCTTCCCCTAATAACAGGGGTCTTTTTTCTATAGTACCGTGTTTGTTTTCTTTTGTAAGCTGTATCCCTAATTGTTCTACAGGTTAACTTCTTTGTGTCTCCTTTTTAAAAGATATTTTTAATGATTAGTATTATAGTTATAATGATTTAGCTTACTGATTAGTTGTAGTAGAGTTTGAGATCTAGTACTAATATAGTACTTCCTTCCCGCTTTATTTTTCATTATTTCCTTGAGAATTTTTTTATCTTTTGTTCATCTATATAAATTATATTGCTTTTCTAGCTTCTCTTTGCCTACAGTTTCCTGGCTATACTTTCAATAGCCAGAAAGGACCTGTTTAGTATAGTAAGGAGAGGGAATGGCATAAATAAAGCATCTATTATGGAAGATGGGAATGGTTTATGGAAAGTAAGGAATATAACATTTAGATTAATCATTAGAAGCAGCAACAGTTCTAATTTAGGGACTGTTCCATTATTACATACTTTAAATTATGGCTGGGTCGTAAAACTTAGAAATGAAAAAATAACTTTTTATTTTATTATCAGCCACAAACAGTGATATTTGCCTTGTGGAGTAGCAGAACAAATGATCTAATTCACAACTGGAGACTATTAAAACAATATTAAAATCCAGCTGACAGTTTCTATTTTCTCTTTGAAATGATTCAGAATATTTAGATTTATTATATATTTTCACCTTTCCAGAATCATAAGCTCATCTTTTAGCTTTAAGATTAGAGCTTTACCTGAGGATATGCCTTCCAGAGATGACCACTGCATAATCATTTTTTTGTGAGTTCATAGTATGCTTCTCTTTGCTTGTTTCTCATACTTATTAATAATGCTTTTTGCCACAGATCTGATCTAAACCAATTTGTACAAGAACGGAAGTGCTGCTATATTTACCCTCTAATATGAATAATTTGAATCCAAGCATGCATGAAGTCTGGTTATGCTTTATTTAAATCTCTGGATGTTGAAAAGTATTTGCCTTAATGTTGCAAAAGGTTCCATCACATGAATTCTCAGACATTTGTTTCACAAGGGAAAAAACTGCCAACAATGAAGACAAAGACCAAAGAATAATATGGTAGATTAGATGTTTCAGGTCAGTTTGCAAGACAGGATACTGCAGGGATCTGGCAGTTTCTGGGATTACATCGTAGGGTAGTAAACAACCTTAAAACGTGACAATTGTAATATTCTTAATTTTTACCAGTTTTCTCCCAATTCTAGAAAAATAAAACAAAATAAGTTTTAATATCATCTCCCCTGAAAAAATTCAACATTATTTAAAATAAACTTTATTTTTAAAAGTATACATTAGTGATGCCAGAACAATAAGTATAAGAAAAATATCTAAATCATATCCCTCCAAATCTCAGGGAAATTTTGAACTTCACAAAGCAGAAAGAACTTTGAACTGGGAAGGATTTTTATTTTGACTTTGTTAGACTTCTGTTTCTTTAAACACACACACACACACACACAGAGCTATTGGGGGCTGTTTGCTAATCCTATATGCCTGTAATTTTTCTTGTTTAGCAATTGTCAGTCTATTTTAGGGGGATATAAGACTTTTAGACTGGTCTTAGGAGGTAATGCTTGTTTAAAAATTGTTTTTTCAGTTAATTTCTCATATTATCTTGCCCATGCATTTGAGAAATCATTAAACGATGAACCGAAGCAATATATTTATTTAAGTTCTTGGAAAATATCAAATGACCCACTAGCATTTGTCAGTTTTATGGTTTTTTAAAGGTAATTGGTGCTTTCAGTTTAGACTTGGTAAAGAATGTCCACAAAATATCTAATTTTCATCTGAAATGTGCATGAATCACCCAGAATTATCTCACTTTCTTAAAAGCAGCATTGTCAATTGCTGAGAGCTCCAATGTGGAAGGTCAGGCTCTGTGGGAAACCATGACTGTGGGGGCCAGGACCTGAACCCAAGGGCTTTGATTAATCAATCAGAGAATGAGAATATGGGATGCATCTCACCTTCCCTGAAATGGGAAATTATGAAATTTATCAGCATTTAAGTACTATTCTGATTTTTCTCAATACTCCCCATTTTGAACTCATTCTCCAATGTTCCAAAATTTGGTCCTTCAGAACTTAATTCACTCCCCTTCCACTCCTTAAGAAATAACCTAACCCTTTTCTAGAAAGACAGCAGCTACTATGTAGGTTTCCATTGGGAGAATCACCTTCTATCCTTATCCTTGTCCTTCAAATCAACTCATGGCTACTGTAGATGCTCCTTGGAGGTTGAGCTCTCAACTCTGGAAAATGGCTGGTGGGTGAGAGATCCTTCTTTGTATCCATTTTTGACACCAAGGAATGATTTACATGGGATGAACAGGTGTGGATGAGTTATGTTCTTCATGAGAGATCTCATTATGTTATCTTTACCCTCAACTTCTGAAAGTCTCTGTTATTCTTAAGGATACATCCTTCCAGTTCATAATTTTAGTATTATCCACAACTCTGCACTCATGCTCATTCCTTGCATGCCATTTGCTAAATCTTGTCTTTTTGGACTCCACCTTTTTCTTATGTTTACTTCTTTGTATAGCCACCATTCAAGTTCCGGTCCTCATTGCTTCTTGCCTAAACTATTGAAAGAGCCTCCCAAATGGTCTCTATGCCTCAAGCCTATCCCTGCATTATTTTATCCTCCACCCAGATGCCAGAGTGATTTTCATAAAATACAGGTCTGATCATGTCCTTTCTGTATTCAGTAAATACTGATTGCTTCCTCTTAACTCTAGAATCAAATATGATTCATATTATCTCATTATTTCTATAGTTTCTATATTTCTGTAATTTTTCATTTATATAATTATTAGTACAGTTAATTTGCTTTTGTACATATGTAATATTTATAAATAATGTACACATGTGAAGGATGAGGTTTTAAATTAGAAATTGACTGAGTGGAGTGAATTTTCAAAAAGGTTTGAAGACCATTGGACTAATGTCAAGTGCATCTAGTTAATTGGAGTAGAATTATGGAATTTCTGAAAACCAGAAAGTTTTGTGGCAAAAATATTATGTTAACATAAAAATATAATTGTTAAGTATATGTCAAAAAGTTTATCTTCATTAAATTCTCATTAAGTGTCAATAAGTTTATATTCATGAAGTACTGGGGAATTAATGGAAAAATTTCTTACAATTACAGATATAGTACTTGTGGAACTTCATAAGGATAGTGAGTTATTAAACAGTTTGTATGAGATAATACATTATTTAAGCGAGAACTTAGTGATCTTGGGGTTAGAAGACCTACATTTGGGTTTTGGCACCATTGTTGAAGAGCTGTATACTTGTTAGAAAGATACTTAAATTTATGGGTTTTAAACAAATATTGGGCCTATATTATAAATGAGGAACAATAATAATAATGGCACTCTACCTGCTTTATACTTTTCATGAGTAAAATGTTTTGCAATTTAACATGAAATATAAATGAAAGCCATTATTATTTCTATTACGAATTATTTTTCTTTTGCTCTTGTCATGGAATGCTGATGTTACTTTAGAGAGGTAATATTAGATCCTTTTGGAATGCTGTGTGAGCCACCGACTCTAATACAATTAGGTAGTAAGAATAACTCAACATTTATAAAGTGATTTAAGGTTTTATGAAAAGCATTCCTCATGGAAAGCCTGTGAGTCTCATAGAACATTTATTATTATAATCCTCATTTTATAGATGAGGAAACTGAGGTACTGAGAAACTATTATATAGCTAATATAACTGAAGTAGGATTCAAACTCACTTCTCTTTAAAATATTTTATTTTTATTGTCCAGATTACATGTAGATAAAATTTAATAATTATTAATTAAATATCTAATAATTATATTTTATTTTATATAAGAATTGTATACACATAATAATTATAAAGATACATTTAATAATAATTTCTGATATTTTGGGATTCATGTGCTTTCCCTCCATCTTCCCTCTCCCCAAGACAGGAAGTAAATATTACATAAGTTATATATATGCTATCATGGAATGCATATTTCCATGTTCATCATTCTATGAAAGAAGTCATACATTGCTTATATAAGAGAAAGGCTCCTGAAAGAAACAAAGTAAAAAATGGTTTGCTTTCATCTTCGATCAGTTCCTTCTAAGATGGTGGACAGTCCTTTTTCCCATTAATCTCTTAGAGTTGTAATAGTTGTCATTCACAGTTAATCATTGTACATTATGGCTGTTACTATGTGCAATGTTCTACTGGTTCTGCTTACTTCACTTTGTATCACTTCATGTATATCTTTCTAGTTTTTTTTACCTCTAATCATCATGTCATTTCTTAGGACACAATAGTATTCTATTACAGCTTGTTTAGCCATTCCCCAATTGATGGACACTCCTCCAGTTTCCAATTCTTTGCCAACATGAAAAGATGCTATTTATATCTTTGTCCAAGTAGGTCCTCTTCCCCCACCTTTGGTGCCTTTGGGGTGTAGACCAGTAGGAGTATTGCTAAGTTAAAGGGTATACACAATTTGATGGCCTTTTAGGCATGCTTCCAAATTGCTCTCCAGAATGGTTCTACCAGATCTCAGCCCCATGAGCAATGTATTAGTCCAAACCAGTTCTCTTGAACCTCCAGTTCCATGCTGATTCCATTACAGTAGGCTTTAAGCATGGATTAAAGGTCATTTCTATGTTTCTTCATCACTTTCCTCTATTTTCCAATATGATTGGGTAAAAATTCAAATCTAGAACATGACTGAATGACAATTGTTTATATGACACTTTACCAGTAATTATAAGATCAGAATGATTTTTTATAAAATGAGCTTGATCCTTGTCACTATATTAATGAAATAAGGTTGTCAGTAACTCTGTGGAGGGAATGACAGTAATGAAATCTATTGTCATGATTTCTGAAAGAGAAACACTTCCCAACACAATGCTTCGAGGATTCTTGTAGTTGATATTCTGTGAATACAAAAATATGTTTTTTACTGTCATAGTGGTTTTTGTAATGAAGCCTGAGAAGCAGCATGGTGTAGTGGGAAAAGAACTTGATTTGTAGTCAGAGGACAGAGATCTTAAGTTCAAATCCTTTTTAGAATTTGATTAGGTCATTCAACTTCCCGGGGCCTCAGTTTACTCACCTAAAAATTATGAGTTTGGGTTAGACATACTCTAAGGACCAACTAACCTAATTAATTCTAATTCATTGATCCTTTAGATGGAGAGACACAGAGGAGACAGAATGAGCTTAGGAAAGTTTTGACAAGTCATTGTAAGCCAAATTTCACCAACTTGTCAGTCATATCAGTCATTATTATAGATAACTGGCCCAATGGTGTGATTTCAAAGGTATAGACAAATTTTCCTATCTAATGAAATCTCTAAGAAATTCTTTCCCACCTAGTCCCCAATGCTGAGTAAGTATGCCTTCAGGAGAAGACAAAACCATTCATTCACAAATTAAGGATCTTGGTTTAAATGAAGTTTCACTTATGTTCTGATTTCCTTAGCAAGGAACCACACAAAGTCTGAGGGTTGAGAAATGCAGTTTCTCCAATAAAAACAGTAATCCCCCAGGTGATAAAAGCAGTCCTGAAGGCTGGTAAAAGCAATCAGAAAGCAAAGTCCTTAGGGTTTCAGGAATTCCTCATCAGAATCTCAAAAGTTGTTTCTATATATTCTTTGCCCAAAGGACCCACAGCTGGGTCCTGAATCAATCCATGGCAGGGGGGAGGGTAACAAACCACACTCATTAAATTCTATAGTATTTGGCTTATGGCAACTTGGCACCACATTTGGTAGTCTGGGTTGATGGGGGTTAACTCTAGTCATCCCAGTTCCACTAGTGTCTTGGCCCAAAGGATTTCGAGAGAAATAACATATTAAATTCTTCATGGTATAAATAACTGGTATGAAATCTTATTTTTTTCTGCAAGCAGATTTTTTTTTAATCAAAGGAAGATATCAGCTAGAGTAAAAGGATTACAAAAAAAGAAAACTCTTAGGGCATTGATCAAAAATTTTTATTTCTTATAATTTTGTCTTTACTTTATCCTTTACTCATTATTTAGAGTACTGTTCTATCATGTTGCTAAAGATGGTAAGAAGAATAGCCTATCTTGAACTTGAACATTGAACCAGGACCCTCTATTGTGCATGACCTAATTGTTGGTCCTCTGGCATAATTAATTTGACACAGAAATACTTCAGTGGAACGCGTGTCATTTTTATAGGGAATAGTGCCAGCAATTAATTAATTTCAAAATACACAGCTTTTGCTTTCAATGTCACGGTTTCCATTTGAGTCAACATGTATTTATGTTTCTGTCTGAGGGAGATAACACATGCAGCTTACAAGGTAAACAAATACAGAAACAACTGAATATTGTTGTTTGCTTGGCTTGACCTCTTCTTTTTGCTTGTGCACTCAGCAAAAAGTAGCAATGTTAACCATCAACTAACAAGAATGTAGTACTGTAGCTTTTTTTATGCCCAATTTATTAGTGCATCTCAGGATCTTTACAGAGCCCGATAGCTAATAGAATGTTCATTCAAAATTTTCTATATTTAGGAATTATTTTAAAACTCTGGTGTCTCTTTGCAAGAAACATAATTTCTTCTCCATTGTTTCTCCCAGGAGTCTCCTAATGTCTCATTTAGCCCAATAAGTTTCTAAATCTGTGTTTTTATTATACTCCGTCGGGCTTCTGTTAGCTTTCATTTAAACCTATGAAATCACCATGGTGAATTATTGCTCCAGAGGGCATAGCAAGGTAACAGGTAGGTAGTTTACATCCGCAGTGACTTCTAGAATTTGAGAACAAGTAGAGATTTGTTGATTGGAAGGAATTAGATCACTTTCAAGAACATCTTTCATGAGAAGTGGGGACACAAGAGGATGATCCGATGTGGTTTTTTCCTAAAAGGCAGCTAAATAGAGCATTGAATAGAGCACTGGATCTGGAGTTTTGAAGATTCAAGATCAAATATGGCCACTAACATTTATTGGCTGTATAACCCTGTACAAGTCACTTAGCTTCTATCTGCCTCAGTTTCCTCATTTATAAAACAGGGATAATAATAACATCTCCCTCTAAGGGTGGTTGTGAGGATCAAATGAAATAATTCTTGTAAAACACTTTGTAAATCTTAAATGTTGCCTGTTATTCTTATCCATATTTCCAACTGCAGCCTGACAATATAACCACTAACTTTTTGCAGGCATATAAAACAGAAAGTATTGTGTTGAGTTCTTGCAAAATGGTGAAGATTAAAATCACTTATTAATGAACTGTGAATTTTACCTGCATGCTCATTTGGGGTCTGCCTCAGTCATTTAGTTTTTTGTTTTTTCTTTCTTAAATTTTATCTGAAGAAAAGTGAATGAAGTATAAGTTAGTTATTTAGCTATGGAAAGAGACTCACTTGTATAAAAGAATATTTTTCCTCAGAGGGAATTTAGTGTTCATAAAATTAATAAGTCCTTGTTATTTATTATTTTTAGCCTATGGAGCTATCACGATAACTATTCTCTTACTCTCTCACTTTAGTCACAGCTCCAATGTCAATCCTCTACCATTTTGTAAAGTCAATGATATCAGATGGAACAGCAGTTCAGATAAATTCCTCTACAGCTTATAGGTCACAACAGCAGGGTGCAATGGAATTCTTGAATTAGAGGAAGGCTTTTAAAGTCACAAACTGAAAATTAGACTTGATCTTTAACAAAGGGGAGAGGTGACAAGACCACTCCCTCCTTCAATAGATGGTGACTTCTCTTTGTGACAAATTGAATGTTCCATCTCCATAGCATGAACCATTCATCTTGTTTGAGAGGGATTGTGGTTTGCTGCTTCAGGCTCCAGGTTAGCCATCTATATTCATTAAGGTTGCCGTAGTATAGAAGAATGAGGGTAAATGATGCTTTCTCATTTCACGAAGATCTAGTATCAGAATCCTAATTTATCCCGAAAACACAGGGTAATGTTCCCAATTCTTCTTGTCTTCCTTAACTACTGTTCAATACAGGTCTGTCTAGCTATGTTACTGAGAAAAGAATCTCTTCAATGTGTCAGTCTAATCTTTTTAGGCTGTTTCAAAGACTAATGCTGATATATGAGACCAAGGGATATATGACACTTTATTTCCAGAGTATCTCCATGAACCAATTATGCAGGAAAAGTTGAGTACCATTTTTTTTCAGAATGATAATATATTGAAATAATTTTCCTTTTTGAATGAGGATTTTCTAGGTTGAAATGAGTTTTCCATTTAATAGTCATTATAATATTTATCTTTAAAATTATATATTGGATAAAAGGCCATTTTGGGAGGGACCTGTGCAAATCCTGTGTCTTACCAATATTGTCTTGTAGAACCAAATTACAACTTCTCATACCTCAAGACAGCTCTCTGAGATTAGAACTTCCATGAACTGCTGATATGCAGTTGTAGAAGAATTTTGTGTGTAACCCCAATGAAATAAAAATAGCATATATTTGTATAGCACTTTGCTATTTAAAGTTACTCTTATGTTACTGACCTGGAATTAGAGACTGAAATCCTAGAGTGATATTTCTGTCTAGCTTTCCATTTAGACCTCCAGCCATAAAACTATTCTTGCTCAATTTCCACACACAATTCATATTCATCATCATAGAAAAAGAATATTTTGTTGCCTATTGGTAGAAAATTATTTTTGTATCCAATAAGTATGTCCAACCTTAGTCCAAGAAGTAACAAGTAGAGGAAATCCCAAGGGAAAAGTACAGTTTTGGAGGTACAGATTCAAACCTTTGTTTCTATTGCTAAGGCTATTAGTGTGTCAAGAACAATTTCAGTGAGAGAACACCTGATGCTGAATTAATTTCCCTTTATATTTTCTTTGACTTGAGTGTTTCATTGTGGAGGAATGAAAGAAGAAATAAAGGTAGAAGATAAGGGACACTCTGAGCTCAATTTTATTGCATTCTTAAATTAATCGATGGCAAATAAATAGGTCTTGGATTGTTTTCTCCATCTGCCACCAGATGCAAATAGTTAATTCCTCAATTTTCGTTTAGTGACTTGGGGACATAGTCTTTAATAGATACCAAAGGGAAGGCTTCACAATTAGATGGGGGGGGGCAGCTTAAAAATCTAGGATTTCTTAATTTCATATTCAAGTACTTTCACAATTAATCTTAATTATTACAAATTATTCCAAAACACCCTTCACAAGTATGTAGTAGCCTCAGTGTTACTTCTTTGGATTCTTTCTCAATTTAAATAAGGAGGAAACTCTGGCAGGCAAATGATGATTTATGGATGGGAACTCTGCTAGACAGCTATAGTGCTCATGTGCAAAGAGAAACACACCTGTTCAGGAATTTTAAAAGTCTAAAACCATTTAACCAGCAATCAAGCAGCAATCAAGATTACCCAGTGGAGCCACTAAAAAGTGCCAGGAGAGGGGTGCATTCTATTTCAGAAGTGTCAGAATGGATAATCAGGTGCAAGAGAAATAAGAAGCGGTTGAATTACATTTAGAACTGACTGCCTGGGTGCACCCATCATCGAATCTAAGATGACTTTTTTTTTTCAGAGCTGGTGATAGGAATGTCATCCCTTCAATGAGCTAAAGAAGATTCCCGTTTTCTCCTACTACCTCTTAAATAGAAGAGTTCAGTTTTTCCAGTGATCTCCTGTATCTGAAATTTAGTATTACAACTAGGGCAGGGGGACAGCTAGGTGGTTCAGTGACTAGAGAGCCATCTCAGAGATTTTTCTTTTGAGCTTTTATTTAATAGCAGTAATAATTCAAAATTATAAACAACCCTTTCCATTGTTAAGCATTAGAGGGCAAGGTTATAAAGACAGCATGATGGGAGAGAGGACAACTGCAGGGGGAGTGGACAGTTTGCAGGTAGGATTCAAATCTGGTCTCAGACACTTCTCAGTTGTGTGACCCTGGCCAAGTCACTTAACCCTCATTGCCTAGCCCTTACCACTCTTCTGCCTTAGAACCAATACACAATATTAATTTTAAGGCAGAAGGTAGGAGTTTTGATAAAAAAAGAAAAAAGAAAAAGAACTAGAGCAGGGCAAGTAGAGCTTTACTGCAAGAATATAAAGTTTATAGGGCACAAACTTTAAGATAATCATTTTGAAAGATTGCATAATTTTAAAGAACATTACATCTCAATTTTGACAACATTCTTAAAATTATTCAATAGGTAGAAAATTAGCAAGAATAATTTATTAAATTAGTAAGCTACCAGAGAGCATGGTTTTTCCATCTTCCTACACTGCATCTACATGCCATGGCAACTCCTTACCAAAAGCCTCATGATGACATGGGATCTCCTTCACATTTGTCATTGCTGCTTGATTCAGGAGCCAATAGTTAGATTCAGGAGCTGATAGTTAAAGCTCTCTATAGTGTTGTGACTCTTCTGTCATATTTCCCCCATTCTTCACAGTTATACCTCACTGTAGTCCAGACAAATACTGACTGGTCCCATTTTTAGTTTCAGAAGCATAATCCAGGATTAAGAGCAAACTATTTTACCTACCTTAATGATAGTTGTCTCATAATTATTCCCCTTCTGGAAGAAGTCTCTTTTATTCAATGATATTAATAATACTAATAGATGACAGTTATATAGTGATTTAAAGTTATCTGCTATGTTTTAGATAGATTTTCTCACTTGATCCTTACAAGCATCCTATGAGGTAGTCATCATTCTCCCTATTTTAAAAATGGGAAAACTGAGAAGGGATAAATTAAATGGTTTGCCCAGCATCACAGAGCTGTAAGCATCAAGAGCAAGATGGAATTCAGGTTTTTCTGACTCTAAATGAAGTTCTGTATTCACTGTACCAACTGTACCAAAATTTGATCACAGGAACAGAAGGCATTCAGGTAGCGATATTATAGTAGTAGAAACAATTTGTTTTAGGAAAACATACTAGAGAATCTCTGTGTGTGTGTGTATGTTTGTGAAAATATGACTTTAATAGGATAAGACAGTTCTTTTCAAAATGTCATCTAAGACCCCTTCAAGGAGATGATTTTTCATGATAATATTTAGATATTTAAATTTGAATATGTAAAATTTGATGATAAAATTGATAGACATAATCCACATAAGCAAAAGATATTTGTGAGATCTTCAACAATTTTTGAGCATAAAAGAATTCTGAGAACAAAAGATTTGAGAACTATTGGTTGAAGGAACTTCTACCAATG
Source organism: Monodelphis domestica (assembly GCF_027887165.1). Taxonomy (NCBI): domain Eukaryota; kingdom Metazoa; phylum Chordata; class Mammalia; order Didelphimorphia; family Didelphidae; genus Monodelphis; species Monodelphis domestica. The sequence continues at coordinate 134,973,421 of NC_077227.1, forward strand.
TACATCAGCAACTGCTCTGAAATATATAGGCTTAAAAGTGTTACTTAGGGCATCAAAAGGTTAAGTAACTTAATTTCCCAGGATCACTCAACCTAGATGTGTCAGAGATGGAATTTGAATCATCTTGCCTCCAAGATCAGCTCTTGTTATAGACAGGCAGCAAGAGGGAGGAAAGTCATCATTGTTAAATTCAAAATATCCCAATAATGAGGGACAACTAGTTAGCTCAGTGGATTGAGAGCTAGAACTAGATACAGGAGGTCCTGGGTTCAAATCTAACCTCAGATACTTCCTAGCTGTCTAACAACCCTCATTGCCTAGCTTTTTCCATTTGTTCCATGCTTTGGAACCAATACAGAGCATTGGTCCCAAAAGGGTCGGAAGGCAAGGGTTTTTTAAAATGTCCTGAGAAACAACTCTGGTAGACTTATGAGATAGAAAGCTATCTACATCTAGAGAAAGAACTATGGGGAGTAGAAATCAAGAAGAAAACACATGATTTATCACTTGTTTATATGGGTATATGATTTGGGGTTTTGATTTTAAAAGATTATTACAAAAATGAATAATATGGAAATAGGATTTGACAGATAATATAATATTCATATTATATTATCAGTGCAATTGCTTGTCAACTCTGGGAGGGGGGAGGGAAAAGAAGAGGGAGATAACAAGAATGATATAACCATGGGGGAAAAATGTAGAAATAAATAAATAATTAAAATGCCCTGAGAACTCAAAGAAGTCTCCTATCATTTTAGGTGTACTTTCTGCCTTGAACTCTTGGAGGACATGGACAAGAGTCACACAGATGAACAGGCAAGGATGGCTTGTTATCCACATCTTTTGGGGGAGGGAGTGAACACAGATTGACTGTTATATGTGAATGTTTCCCTTCCAGAGAGAATGGTTTTCAGACTGGTAAAGCTAGAACAAAAATGAATAATGAAGACTTAATAAATAAGAATGAAGGTAAAATGAATCTGTGATCTCATGGCAGTGGTTATGGGCATAAGTTGTGAAAAGGTAAATTTAAGTTTGATGGAAGCAAGAACTTCTTACTCTTTCAAACCATCTAATGGCTGATTGAGCAGAATTGGGAGGTAATATTCCCCTTCCTGGAGGTCTTTATGCAAAGGCTGGATGATCAATCTCCTGGTATGTTGTTGAAGGGATCCTTTTTCAACTATGGGAGGAACTAGATGGCCTTTAATGTCCTTCAGAATTTGAGGCTGTGATTCTGTGATAGTGACTAGACTCAGCCTATTAACTTTCACCAACATTTATCTCAGAGGGTAATTAGTGTCTTTTGTCCTTATTGTTTTCATTTTGCTGCTCTCTAGTTTCTACAGAGAGAACTCCAGGAGCCAAAGATGACAAAAGAGCTGATCATTATAACCAGTCTTAGAGACTTTAAGCATCCTGTTTTGAATGATTATTATCCACAAAATCAGACTCTCCTTCAGACAAATGTAATTATTAAAGGAGATATGATCATCTGGCAGGCCTAGCATACATCCAGCTATGTCATTAGGATATATCCATGCTTAGGGCTCCTGTGGTCATGAATAAGCATTTCTTATTTCTACTTTTTTTCCTTTTCCTTTATGGTAATTACCCATATAGAATGGAAATGAACAGCGGTATGTTTTGGAAGTGTTTTATTAGGTCTGCCTCCCTTTGGATGTTATCAGGATGAGAGACTGGGAAATGACCAATTCTGGCTTTTATAACACTATCTCCCCACTGTATCAAGATACTTCTGCCTATCAGGTGTCTGGGTGTCATTATTTTCTTTTATATCCTAGGTAGAATATTAAAAATAATTTTAAGTTATTAAAATATTAACATACTTTTAAATTTTATTAATTTTTAATTTTAAAATTATTAGTTTTTTAAAAATTTAAATTAAAAATAAGAAAATATTAAAAATAAAAATGTATGGAAAAAGAGGTTTGAGTCAGATACTATTGGTCTGTGGAATCATTTTACAATACTTTGATAATCAGTGGTACTTCTAGAAGGGTAAAGGAATGAGGCAATATGTCTATGATTGAAAGACAGCCGACTATGATGGGGAGAGTATTCTGTCACATTCTTGGGACTCTGTAGGACTGATAGGGAAAGTCAGATTCAGATGTTGTCCCTTGCATGGGAAGATATTTTCCCCCCAAATCCTTAGCCATTATGAGGGACATTTGGAGGAGAGGAAGAGACTGTTATTTAATCTTATTTGCCTCAGTTTCCTCATCTATAAAGTTAGCTGAAGAAGGAAATGGCAAATCGTTATTAATACTGTTGCCAAGAAAACCCAAAATGGTGGCAAACAACAACAATTCTTTCCTTCCATGAAAATTTTTAATAAACATCCCCCCCAAGATTCTCTTCTATATTTCTTTTTGATTGCCTTTATTTCAGTAATCTGGTATTCATGTTTTCTACTACCTGTACCACTAGATGTTGATTTAATCTTGTAATTAGAAATTATCTTAGGAAGATCTGAGTTCAAATTCATTCTTAGACACTAGTTGTGTGATCTTGGACAAGTCATTTAATCTGCATTTGCCTCAGTTTCCTCGTCTTTAAAATGAGAATAATAATAACACCTGCCACCCAGAGTTGTTATGAGAATCAAATAAGATAATTATAAGATGCTTAATGCAACATCTGTTATAGAGCAAGCATTATATAAATGTTAGGTGTTTTTGTTGTTGTTATTTTTTTCTTTTTATAAACTCTTTATTTGATGTAGTTGTTAATTATTTTAATTACTTTTCAATTGAATTTATAGGGTTTCCTGAGTAAACCATCACTTCATTTCTAAAAACCCATAATTTTCTTTCCTTCTTGTCTGTGTTCATTCTTTATATTCCTTTTCTTTTTTAAAAATATTTTATTTGATCATTTCCAAGCATTATTCATTAGAGACAAAGATCATTTTATTTTCCTCCTCCCCCCTCATAGCCGATGCGTGATTCCACTGGGTATCACATGTGTTCTTGATTCGAACCCATTGCCATGTTGTTAGTATTTGCATTAGAGTGTTCATTTAGAGTCTCTCCTCTGACCTGTCCCCTCAACCACTGTATTCAGGCAGTTGCTTTTCCTCAGTGTTTCCACTCCCTCAGTTTGTCCTCTGCTTATGGATAGTGTTTTTCTCCTAGATCCCTGCAGATTGTTCAGGGACATTACACGGCCACTAATGGAGAAGTCCATTACTGTTGTTGTTATTTTTTAGGAATTAACTCAGGTACAACTGGGTTCAAATACATCCTTAGACATTTTTTGTGACTTTGGGCAAGGCACTTAACCTTTCTGTGCCTCAGCTTTCTTATCAGTGAAATGGGGATGTAATAGGACATATCTCCCAGGTTTGTGAGGATAAAATGAGATATTAGCAAAGTACTTAGCACAGTTCCAGGCACATAGTAGGTATGTATTTGTATAAGTAATATTATTATTATTGACATTCCACAGATCCTGGAAGTCTGTCTCAAGACATCTCTGCCATGATGGTGCCTAATGTCCTCAGGAATATTACTTGACAGATCTATTTTGATAGTTTCTATAGGTTTTGGTCATAGCATTGGCCATTGAATTTTATATTCGAGCTCTGGCAATGTTTTTACATTTTTTTCCAACATTTTAGAAGAATGTGTGACTTCATCATGATTATGTCAGATTCTACCTCTTTGCTCTGTCCTCAGCCCCTGAGGTCTCCCAGGACTAACCATTTGCCCTGTCTTTGCATCTTCCATATTCCTTCCACTATCATCTGACCTACTTATATGACCCAAGAGTGCACCCGGCTCATATTTTTCCTGATGCTACAACCTTTGGGCTTTTCCATTGGTTCTGCGCCTAACTAGAAAGTTTATTTGTTGTCTGTCCCTTTGAGAGTGAGAGCTCCTTTATAACAAGGACTGGATCATTTTTTGTGTTTGTAATTTCAGTGCATAGCACAATGCTTGGCACATAGCAAAGGCTTACAAATGCTTTTTATTCATTCATTCCTGTTCCTTCTTTCGTTTTTGATTTTCTGATTCCTAAAGTGCAGTATGACTTCTGTATTTAACACTACTGCAGATGAATGAATATGAAAGAAAAAAAAACCAAACCTTTTCAGTTGGACTAAATCAAGTAGTTTGTCAAGAAAAAAGACCCCTTTTTTTGGAATATATGAGATATGATTCCTTCTCTAAAATCCTTCTCAATGCTTCATCTTGGAGGAGAGGTAAACTCAAGTTCTAAATACTTTTTTGATAGGATAGAAATTTCCAGAAGTCCTACCAAAGCGGAAAGACCAGATGGTGTACTATAAAGCCATCATAAATGTCATGCTTCCTAATTCTGAGAAACTCTTAAAGATTAATTTTTTCAGCAACAAGAGCCCTTAAGGATCACCTGTGAAACTATAGAAGGATCATGATCTGCATCAATGGATGGAATATAAGTTCTGATTGAATAATGGATTCTAGCTGGGCTTGCTGACACACTATAATAATTCCAGATACTAGGGAGGCTGAAACTTTTGAGCTATGGAGGTCTGGGCTATGCCAGGTTAAGTCAATTGAGTGTCCAAACTAAGTTCAACAAAGTATGGTGAGATTTTAGGAGGAGAGGGGGTTATCAGGCTGGCAAAGGACAGCTAAACCTACCTAGGTCAGAAATGGAATTGGTAAAAGCATCTCTGCCAGTTAGCCTTGGGACGGAGACCATGAGTTGCTGCTATATTTCCAGTTTGACTGAGATAGACTCAATATATAAAGGAAGACAAACAAAAGCAAAAACAAGCCTCCCCCCATCTCCAAACAAGCAAACAAAAAACTTTCCATAGCTCTTCAGATTTCTAAAGTTAAGGCTGATGAAACCAGTCCTGCAGTATTACCTTCTCCATTGTTGCCAAACTGTGAATTGGCCATCGGTATAGCCTTACAAATTCACATAGAAATTTATACTCAAGACCTCCAAGAAATTGGCTGTAAGGCTTAAAAACAAACAAACAAACAAACAAACAAACAAACAAACAAACAAACAAACAAACAAACAAACAAAACTCCTGAAAGCTCTGCTGAATATTATTTGCCTTCTTTGGAGAGAGAACCTGGAAATGCAAATCTGTCTCTTAGTCCTGGAACACACATGCTAAAAGACACAACTTGTTAAATGCAGAAATTGAGGGGCTTTATGGATAGAGTGTGGCATATATTTTTAGAGAAGATGTCAGTTTTGTATAATCAGTTTTCTTTGTTAAAAGGAAGGGCTATATTGGCAAATAAAGGAAATAACTAAAATGTAAAGGATAAAAGGCATTTATATGAGTGGGGAAAAATTGATACTTGAGGTTCAGTTAATTCTAATGTAGTTAGTGGCAGGCAGATACATATATTCTATAGGTTTTAATAATAAATACATATATTATACACATATATGCATATATGTACACATATGAGAGGGAGAGGGGAAAAGAATGGAGAGAGGGAAGAAGGGTCAGAGAGAGGGGTGGGCAGAGAGAGAGAGAGAGAGAGAGACAGAGACAGAGACAGAGACAGAGAGACAGAAAGCACAGAATAGGAAAATACTGGTAAGACAAGGGAGGAGTTGATGGTACTGACAATTGAAAAGGGCAACCAGCTTTGAATGTGCTCATTTTTAACTGGATGGTTGCATTTTGGGATGTGGGACACGTAAAGAATGGGAATGAATCTGTTTGCATGGGTACTTTAATTCATCTTCCTAACCATGAAGAAAAAGGAGTTTTATAATCTATTTTTGAACTTTAAGCTTCATAAAATTTTAGATGATTTTTGTGAAAAGCCTTTAGAAAGCCCATCAAATTGAATAACCTACTATGATGTCATACCCTGTTAGCAAAGCCCAAGAGATGATGGGAAATGTGCCTAAGGAATTGACTGCTATTTTAAAATCTCTAAATCTTCTTTTTATTCCATTTGGTACTAGGGCTAAGTCACCTCAGCCCTTACCCCCTGTGAATTTCAGCAACATTCTGCTCCTTTGTGGGCATCTGCAGTTGTTCAGACTTTGCCCTCATATTTTTATAATGCCACCAGGGTTTTCTATAATCACCTCACAGTGTAGTGCCTGTTTTATTTTATAGTTTAATTTACACATTTTTAAGCTTGGCCCTCCCCAGGCCCTTTCAGCTATCCACACTCAGATTTCTGTAAACAGTGAGAAAAATTCCATTATGCTTATTTCTCAGGGCAGAAGGACAATTCCTGTAGTCTCAAAAGCATGTTCCATAAATTTCCTCAATGGAGATGTTTCTGTTTCCACAGTGTGTCTATTAGTAATTCTGCTTCTGGGAGAAAAGAGTCTCTCCCTCCTCATCAGGTAGATTTAATTTGCATATTTCCATTATTTTCTTATTAACTGGTACTGTTCTGTAACAATGGAATAATATAAAATACAGGCACACAGGCAGTGAGACATCAAGCTCTTGGGGCCACTTCCAGAGATTACATCCCTGTAATGAAGAAGCAAGAGGAAAGGGGGTAACAATAGGGCTTTTTTTTTTTTTAGCAATTCAGGAATGAAATCAGGATTTGATCTGATGCAACATGACTTGCTAGCAGCTCAGATAGAATATCAAATGATCCATATGAAATTCGAGCCTTAGTATAATCCTCCAATTATGTCCATTGTTCTTCCCCAAGCCTGAATGCCATGCATAATAGTATGCAAATTGGGATTTAGTTAACAGGTTTTTTTCTTAGCCTATTCAGTTTAATTATGACCTCCATTTTCTAGTTTAATTTCTGTGCCAGACATTCTGATGCACTTAGAAATATGACAATTATGAAAGAAAAATAAAGGTAAATGGCATCTAGATTATATACACTTTGGATTAGTTGTTTTAACTAGAAAAGGCATTGTCTTAGCTATAGTCATCCCTTCAATACTATGGGGGCTACAAGATCTCTTTCTTTTGAGCAAACTCAATTTCCATTTATTTTAAAAACCAACTTTGAATCCTTCATGCTCTTCTGATATATGCCATAGTTTTAATAAGGGAGATAACTAAGATACTATCCAAGATAAGCAAAAATTATGATAAAACAAAATAAGCTAATCAATAAAAAAGCTTTTTAATTCCAGTGTTGTCTAACCCTTGAGACACTAGTGATGATGATAATGATGATATCATAGTGATGATTATGGTAATGATGATAACCTTCAATTAAAATGTCCCTCAAGATCTGTAGAATACTTTTTATATATTATCTCATTTGATTCTTGCTATACTGTGATGGAAGCATTATTATTTCCCATTCCATTTCAGTCTGATATCTTTGTTCAGAAAAAGAGGAAAAATGACATTTCATCAGTTTTCCTCACTGATCCCCTCTCCTAAGTTGATTATTGCTCCAAGAAATTTCCACTCTGAGGCTAGGTCCTTTGGGATGTTAGTAATCTACTTGAATTTACTCCTCAATGATTAACAAACTCCCACTTGGTCAAAATCTCCCTCTCCCAGTGATAGGGAACTCCTTTATCATCATTCAAACCCTATTCTTCCTCTCCCACTGTCTCACCCCCTATTTCCCATTCATTTAAACACTTTCACCACTCCCATGTTCCATAGTAAAGCTCCTCATTCTTTCTGTTGTGTTTTCTAGGATGCCTTTTTCACAAGTAACAAACCTGCTTACATCTTAAATCTGTCTTTCTCACTCTTTGCCTCTTCTGTTTCTGAAATCTATCTTCCTCCTGGTGACAGTCTTTATGGATTTCCTTTTCTAACATTGGCTGCACTTTCTTTCGTTCATTCTCTTGACTCACTGGTTGTCCTGGGGGAGTTGGAATATTTCTTGTTTTCATGGGCACTTCCAGTCTCTCTACCACCATCATTCAGGAACTCCTCTTTCAAGGTTTGCTCAATTTGCTAATACCCAATGAAAATTATAATTGCTATTTATTGACCTACAGAATACTCCTCATCTTTTTCTAGTGATTTCAGTGTTTGGCTGAGTTCTTCCTCCCCAACTTCTCCTCTCATTGTAGGGGACTTCCAACTTATTAAATGATATTCTCTCAAACACCCCAAGCTTTCAGTTCTCCACTTAACTCATTTCTCATTTCTATTCTTCTCTTAAGACTCAGATACATTTATAGTCATATCCTTGATCTTCAACTATGAATCTGCCACTTCCATGTTCATGAACTTTGATAATTCTTTATCTAATAACAATCTGTTAGTATTCTATATTTCCCTCTTCCTTGCAACCCCTAAACCTGTTCTTTAATCCTCCCATGCCTTCCCCTCCCTCCACCCTCTTAGCTAAGAATCTTTCTCATATTTCACTGAAAAAAATGAGGTCATTTTCAGGGAGTTCCCTCACCTTTCCTCTTGATCTTACATTTCTTAGATGCCTTATTCCACTATCACTTCCTTCAACCTTGCCTTACATGAAGAGATGGGCTTTCTTGCAAAGACAAACTCCTGTACCTATGTGTTTTTTAAAATTTTATTTAATTGATTAATTAAGAACATTTTTCCATGGTTACATGATTCATATTCTTTCCTTCTCCTCCTCCCACTCCCCTCCAGTAGCCAATGTTCAATTCCACTGAGTTTTACATGTATCACTGATCAAGACCTATTTCCATATTATTGATATTTGCACTAGGGTGATCGTTCAGAGTCCAGATCCCCAGTCATATCCCTATTGACCCATGTGATCAAGCAGTTGTTTTTCTTCTGTGTTTCTACTCCCACAGTTCTTTCTTTGGATGTGGTTAGCATCCCTTTTTATAAGTCCCTCAGAATTATCCAGGATCATTGCATTGCTGCTAGTAGAGAAGTCTACTACATTCCATTGTGCCACAGTGTATATCTGTCTCTTTGTATAAGGTTCTCCTGGTTCTGCTCCTTTCATTTTGCCTCAATTCCTGGAGGTCATTTCAGTTCTCATGGAATTTCTCCAGTTCATTATTCCTTTAACATAATAGTATTCTAATTTGTTCAGCCATTCCCAAATCAAAGGGTATCCTCTCATTTTCCAATTTTTTTTTTGCCACCACAAAAAACTCATCTATATTTTCCTGAACCTATGGGTGATCCTTTTCCATCTTCTCTTTTCCAACAGATTGCCTCCTATTGTCTTTACTATTTCACCTAGCTTCAATATCTCCCTATCTGCTGGTTGCCCATTTTTGCTTAGAAACATGCCCATGTCTATTCCATTTTCAAAATATCCTCATTTGATACCCATTATATGTTATCAAGTCTTTCTCTTCCATTTTGTGACTAATCTCCTTGAGAAAGCAATCTATAATTGATGGCTCCACTTAACTTAACTCTCTTTCTATACCCTGGCTTCTAAACTTATTATTCAATCCAAACTCCTCCCTTAACAATGATCAATTGACAAGTCTAATGATCTTTTCTCAATTGTCATCTGTTCTCATGTCTCTTCAGCCTTTGTCATTTTTGATAACCCTCTTTTCCTGGATACTCTCCTCTCTGGATTTTCACAGCATTATTGTCCTTTGGTTCTCCTCCTACCTGTCCTCTCTTTATCACTATCTTCTGTGGAATATTCCTTAAAGCCACTCCTTAATAAAGGTGAATATTCCCCAAGACTCTTTCTTGGTACCTTGCCTCTTTTCCCTCTATTGTATTTTGCTTGGTGATTTCATCAACTCCTAGCTATTATCTCTATAGTGATGATCCTAAATTCTAGACTCACAAATCTAACTGCTTATTAGACAGCTCAAACTGGATGTCCCTGTAAATGTCTTAAATTCAATGTGTCCAAAACTCAATTCATCCTTTCTTCAAAATCCTTCCTCCTTCCAAACTTCCCCATTATACTCAAGGTTACCTCTATCTTCTAAGTCACATAGACTCACAAACTAGGATTGTCCTCCTCAAATCCTCCTCCTATATCTGTTGTCAAGAGTACAAAATTTGTAATCAGAGGACCTGAGTTCATAACTGAGTTTTGCTACGTGTGTGATTACAGTCAGAAAACTAACATTTATTATCTTCCACATTCAGGTCATGGTAGTGATATGAAGTAAGTACTGATAAGTAATGTAATTTTTCTGTTTCTGTTTCCTTACCCATAAAATTGGGGGACTGAAGTAGATTAATTTTTAAATTAGTGTTCTTGCCATTGGAGACTTTATTCATTATTAAGCAATCCCATCTATTGTTAGGCATGGCAATAGTCCAATATCACTTTGCCAGATCCCTCAGTAGAAAAGAGATCTTTTTATAATGAGGTCACTTCCGGCTATAGTGTACTTTGCTAATAAGGATCACTCTAGTGTAGTCTTTCTATTTTCCTTAATTAAAGCATTTTGACCTATTCATTATTCTTATTGGAGTCTTATGAAAGGAAGAAAGATGGAAGCTTTCCTCCTGAGTTAGTGATGGAAGCTAGTTCAGTAAAAAAAATAGTATTAACTCTCACTTTTTTCTCTCTTTGAGTATGGAAAATAATTCTGCTCACTATTCTTAGTGCTTGGTAGGGTAAATACCTCTTACAAGGTGGACTTTAGCTAACATGACATGCTTTCCAAGGAATGAGATTAATGGAACTCTAGTTGAAAAGGTTGGAACACAAGGAGGCACTTAAAAAAAATCTATAAGAAAAACAGCATAATGCTAGATAGAGGATTGGTCTTGAAATCAGAAAGACCTGGAAAATAGAAAGACTTAGAACTAGAAGGAACCTTAGAAGTCAACCCCAAGTTAATGTTGGGTTCAAGTTCTTCATTTGATCCATACTAATTATGTGGTCATGGATAAATTACTTAGCTATTGAGGCAGTGATGAGAAAACATGAGAAAATGTGTTTCTAATATTAATCAATGGAGGAGTTTCCACACTGCAAATGCCAATCTGTTCACAAATCTGATTAAACAATAACAACAACAACAGCAGCACCAGAAGGAGCACCACCACCAACAAATCATTCTAAGTCTTCCAGGTCAATGGGGAATAGTACTAAGTTTTTGACCAGAGAAGGTCCAAATAAAACTTTTCTTTGTAAGTGGTTTCCTTTCAGTCAGCAGCTTCTCTTTTTATCTGGATTTTACTGTACAATAAAGAAGGTGATGGAGGACTCTTTTTCAAGACATTTATATCTGATTCTTGGTCCACTATCTAGAAAGAGGGGTGGTCTTCTTTCCCTTAAAGTATTACCTCTCTCTCTAAAAATCTTTGCTTCGACTCTTTACTGGGTCACTGTTATTGACCCCAAACTCAACAAAGAAGAAAATGCTCCCAGCCTTCCCCTACACAAATACAACTGTAAATAGCATTTTCATTTCCTAAACATAAGGCCATAGATCCAAGCATTTCTCTAACTAGAAATTTGGATAAAAGCTCACTAAGCCCTGCCTCATCCCCCTCAATAGGTCCTTCTGATATTTTATAATAATAGCTTAACTAGACATTGAACAACTATAATATCTCAGGGAAGCCACCCATTGCTAAAATGTGAACTATCAGCATCTTTGCTTAGAATGCTGTGTTCTGCATTATTCTTCCCCACTCCCACCATACTTACCTATTATAATGTGAGCTCCTTCAGAGAAGGGATTGTTTTACTTTTTGGTTTGTATCTCTGGCACACAGTACAGTGATTTGTACATAGCAATTAATAACTGCTTTTTCATTTGTTCATTCCTTATTTATTTACAGAATGAAACACAAAGAAGGGAAGAAAAAAACATTTTTCAGGAGGAAAGCTGGATTATCCACATTATCCTTAGTGTGACTGAATAGCTTAGTTCTAAAATTCAAATGATTAGCTCTCACTAGAGCTTATCCTATAATCCATTCAAAGCCAATGCAAAGGAAATTTTATAAGAAACCTTTTCGATGTCCATTTTTTTCTCAGTCATCAAGACTTTGACCTGAAAGGTTGCATATCGTAGTGATGAGATGTCTCAGAAAAAAGCAGTTTGTGAACCAGCCAAGGTTAAAGGAGAACAGGGTAACAGAACCCTTCAATAGAGGCCTTTAATTATAGGTTTAGAAAAAATACCCTCTAAAGTTTCAGTTTTGCTCTACCTGCCCCCCTAGCAACCTCTCCTTGACTGGAAGGCAGAATTGTTTTACAAACTGGCATTAATTGGCCATTTAGAAAGAGCTTTTTGACCTTAACGCTGGTTAATGGTAGTGTCTAACACATTCACGTAGTTGAACTGATTTTAGAATATCCCTGGACCAGGCAATGGGGAGTTCAAAATCATGTATGTTTCATCCACTGGAGGGGTGACCATGGGCTAGTCATTTAACCCTCCAAAGGTTCAGTTTCATCATGAATAAATGAAGGAATGGGTGAATTAAAAAGATTGGGTTAGGCACTTACCACACACAAAATATTGTGCTGGTGATATAAATAGAAAAGCAAGGCAGCCTCTGAACTCAAGAAATTCACATTCCAACAGGTGGAGATAAGCATATATAAGTGTTCAGCTTCAGGGTAGATGGAAAATTTCAGTGGTCCTTAGGGTGCAGGAGCAAAGTAAATAGTAATGCATTTTCTTTATTGTCATTTCCACTGATAAACTTCATCTACAAGGTGGGGATGAAGCAGCCACCACATATAGTTATGTACACAAATAGTTAGTAGCTACTTTGTAGATTCACTAAGAATAATGGCTTGTAAAGCATCAATGTGAATTATTAATAAAGTTAGACTGGGAAACCATAGAGGATCTCTGAAAGTCACCTTAGAGACCTTTGGGAAATAGGACTATAGCATCATAGATCCAGAGCTAAAAGGGACCTCAGAAGTCATCTTGTCCAACTCTCTCATTTTATATCATTAGGCAGTAGATTTTTGTAAGCTTATGAAAATCATAGACTATTATGGAAGTAGCCTGCTGTGATTTGAGTTAAACTTGATATTGACTATGGTTAGGGCTGCTATTTATGATCCCTCATGCTAAAAAGGTTATAAATTCCAATTAAATCATCTCTCCCTGTGACAAGAGAGTATTTGATTTTTATCTCTAAGAGATAACATAGATTGCACAATGTTGATACTAACTAATAAATTATCCAACAGATAAATTAAGACTCCAGCAAAGGAAAAGTCTTAACAGAAAAGCTCCAAATATATTCTTGCATTTTCTTTAAAGATACTCAATGAGACAGAAATATACCCAGTTATAGTATTACCACATAAGGATAAAAATTGGTAAGAATCAAAAACATTCTTTCTATATAAAAAAGAAACAAACAATCCACACCCACACCAACAACATGGGATTGTAAAATCCCTGCAGTTGTCTTTTTATAGCTAAAAATCACAAAAGTAAAATATTCAGTGTTGAGAAGATCAGTACTTTAAAGCCATTTAAACTCTTTCCTCAAGGGTCTCAGTCTTTTATGAATGCTAAATAAGACCCACTAAGCCCCCTTGAGGTTCTGGAGATACAATTCTCACTTTGTAGAAAAGGAGACCTGCCTCATACCACAAAGAGTTGGTATGCTCCTGATGTAAGAGCCTACCAGGGACTGGCTAGCTTGGGAATAGATCTCATGGGCTTGACTTCCAAGTCTCTCCTCAAGCTATTAGACTCTGCATATAAATTGAGCAGCTGGTAGGATTTATCAGCTTCTGATGAGGATACACTGGTTTTAGAAACAGGTTGTGCCTAGGTAATTTGATACACATCCTCTATAATGTTTAGACTAGGGGTATCTCTAAGCATGGAAACCCTTCAGGCTATAGATTGGCAGTGTGCCAGAAACCTAGAGGCAACAACCAATTTACATATACATTTGCATAATTTGAAGATGAAAAATTAAGGTGCATAACACAACATTTACTGTTCTTGGATCATCCACTAGAGGTGATGAGAAATTACTTTTTGTATTATTTTTTTGTCAAGGATGGAACCCTAAAGTTGATCAACTTTCCTGAGCTCTACTCTATAAGGAATTTTTATGAAATAAAAATAAAAGCAAACTTTTTTGGATTTGGAGTCAAGGGAAGTATGAATGAATACTGGCTAAACTACCTTCTGCTTCTGACTTAGATGAGTCATTTAACCTCTTCTGTGAAGTGAATGAATCTCTTCCAGTTCCAAGTACAGTATGATAACAGAGACCAGCTGTGGTGGTGGAGAGATTATTTGGAGGCATCAAGAAGGCATTCATAAGAATTGAGAAAGTTCATACAAAGGTCAGGGAAATAGACTATGAAAGGAATCAGTAATTAATGGTGAAGCTATAATTTGTCTTAAGCAACTTCTACACACTTTTACTAGTGGGTTTTTTAAAAAATGATATCCAAACATTAGCCTCTTACCTTGTCCCTGACATCTGCCTTCTGCTCTACCATGTTGGGTAGGCATCACACATCATATGTCTACACATACTACCACCACCACCACCACCACTACCCCTTCCTCTCCCTCCTCCTCTTCCTCCTTCTCCTTTTTCTTCTCCTCCTTCTTCTCTTTCTCCTTCTGCTCCTCTTTCTCCTCCTCCTTCTTTTCCCTTTCCCTTCCATATTAGAATCAATACTATGTATTGTTTCTAAGACAGAAGAGCAGTAAGAACTAGCCAATGTGGGTTAAGTGACTTGCCCAGGATCAAACAGTTAGGAAGCATTTGAAAACAAATTTGAACACAGGATCTCCTGTCTCTAGGCTTTGCTTTAAATCTACTGAATCATCTAACTGCCCCCATATTCCTTTCTTTTAAGAACAACATATTGATAACTATAATAATGCATTATTATACCCCAATACTGGTTCTGTAACAATTATATCCTTGCTCCACCTAAACTCCTCTATTTAAAAAAATTACACATTTCCTGATTCATGACTAGGTATGACTTTTTTTGTTAAATGCCATCTTAATTTATTTTGCACATACCAGGAAAATTGTAGCAAGTTAGGTTTTTTAAGGCTCTTTCCCTTTTTGGATGGACTTTTCATTCTCAAATGATTCTACTGTTTTTACTAATACATTCTGTGGAGTAATATAGTTCCCCTAAGCAATCACTTGTTGGTGATTTCCTTTCCTTGTTATTTTATACCCAAATTATTATCATATTGGATCTGGCTAAAAGGAATGCAGTAATAATGTCATGAAATGGCAACCCTAACAAAACACCAAACAAACACTAAAGAGGTAACTAGTTGCTTTGTTTTGATCAGTCAAAGGGAAGAGGTTAGAAAGATTCAGCAAAGTCTGGGATCAATTTCTTGACAATGATAGATGAGGAGTAATGTCTTGAACAGATGGAAAAGGGAATAATTAAAGAAGACTAAGCACCTGATGTCTATTACATACACCTATAGGCGCTGATGGACATTTGGGAACCTTTCATTAGATGTATTCAATATGATCATTCTGGAATAAACTGGAAGGAATACCCAAGGTCTAAGAAGGAGAAAACACGAGTATCAGATTTACAAAGAGAAAAATGAAGAACATGGGACAAGTATTGCTCAGTAAAAGTATCTGGAATAGACCATTTATCTCTTTGACTTTCACATATATATTGCACAGCACCTGGTATCCTGTGAGCTTTAATAAATGTTTCATAATTTGTCAAGAGGCATTTATGGGAAAGGACATATTTGAGATATTTTCCCCATATAATCTATGGTCTACTTCTGTACAGATAGAAAATTCAGAGCCTAGAAAAGACTAGAATTATGATACACAAATGGTGACCCTTTTCAATAGTCGAAGAAATAGCTGGAAAGTAGGTCAGCTTATAGAAAAAAATAACAGTATTAGTTAAAATAAGTGCTTTAAAGGGAGCAGGGAAAGCGTCTGACCTCACTCAGTATGGCTGCTGTATTCTTGCACAAAAAATGTTTCCCAGTGTTGTTTCTGTGGGTCATCTGCTTAGTAGAGCCAATGAGGAGCACTTCCTTCCTCTAGCTGAACTATAAAACCCCCATTAAAAGTTCCTCCAATAGAGAGTTTTAAAATAAACAATAGACTACTAGAATATCTTTAAGACTTTCCATTAATGTTAAAAGCAAAAAGAACTCCAAAATCCTAACACCCAGCTTTAAAAATTTTTTTTAATACAGTCATCTCTGTGAGATTATCTTCCTCAAATTTTCAGCTTTTTGGGGGGAATAGAAATTTTGCTAACATTTAAGAATATTGCTTAAGATTTTATTTATTTATTTTTTAATCTTCCTTTGAAAATTGTGACTTTTCACTGGTATAACTTATATCAAACTATTTACTGCTTTGAAGAAGGCTGAGAATCTGAATTGCAAAATTTCAGAAACAATTCTCCAAAGTTTTTCTAGATAGAATTGAAAATAAATTTTAATGTTAAAAAAGAAAATTGTGACATTTGTTTAATTTTTTTTTCATTCCATTCATATGAGTTGGTTTCTTTGAAACTTTCTCAATGAGCTAAAAAAGATTTTTTTTTTCATGGAGAAAAGGTGTGCAAAATAGATTCCACTGAGAATTATCATGCCAGAGAACAAATGTTGAAGAAATAGTTGATTTTTTTAATAGGCAACAATGTTAGTGCATAGAGATATTGCAGTACATGGAAGATAGTCAGGGGGAGGTTAGTTCTTTAAAAGAAAAATCCTTACCTCCTGTATTTGTATTACTTCTAATAGAAAAGAGGTTGGCAAGGGCTAGGAAATCAGGGTTAAGTGAATTGCTACAGGGTCACAACTAGGAAGTGTCTTGAGACTACACTTGAACCCAGGCCTGACACTCTATCCATTATGATACCAAGCTGCCCCAAGAGGTTAATTTTTTAAAAATAGTGATTTAAGTTAGCCTAAATGACTGCCTTGAAAAGTAAGCAAAGCTTTTTAGCCTTAGGTAAATGATTGTGTTATCCTCTAGAGTAAATGAGAAATTCCCTTGCTTAATTCTTGAAGGGGAATATTACTTTAAAAAAAAAAAGGAATAATAATCCTATAGTTTGGTAAATTGTTGACTTTCCCAGGATTATTAATTTGCATAGTAATAATTTGGTATAGACAGTTTGGAAACCTTCTGGAGAGTATGGATTATGTTCCCTTTCATTGGTAATGCATTTGTGATTGGAGGAATAAGGGACTCCAAGATTGCGTTCACACAGACCAGATCTGGTCTTCTGTGCTTGGGACCAAAGGGTCCTTTTTTCTCTCTTTTGGGCTCATTATATTCCAAGAAAGAATTTATTCTGGGGAAGATAGACCCCTACCCCATTACACTTGATTGGATTTTAGTGATAGTGATAGGTTTAAGATAATCAATATTGTGATTCTGAAGTGATTAGTATAAATTCTATTATACTTTTAATACAATCAGTAGAATTCATGATTTTTATAAGGATTTCTAACTAAAGCATAAAAACTGCTTCTAAGGGGATTTCTAACCCCTCCCTAAGTTTGTACTTCCTTTTATCATTAAGATGCTGAGCATCTGAGTCTCATGTCCAGATATGGCACAAACATCATGCACCCTTCCCTGTTGGAAATAACCATTCTTCCCTTAGATCAGATGAGTCTGAGGTAATGGTCATCACTACCTGCCTAAATAAGAGTATTGCCTTGTCATTTAACCTTTAGACTAATATGGGCTTTCTTAAATGAACCAACCAATCAGCTTTGTATTTGGGTAACTGTTTCTAAATAAGGTCTATATGATGTTATGTTTTGTGAGATGTAATCAACCTTGTATGGAAATACTCATTTTGTTACTCTCCTGGTATATAAACCAGGTTTCTGCTGTGACAAGGAAATCACTTTAAAGGACTGATATATATTAATTTAAGGTCGCCAAGGAATTCAGCTATGTAATTCCTAAATGAAAACTCAAGTCAGCAGTCAACCTTTTATGGAGTTTAATTACAAACAGGAAGAAGAAAGGTATTAGGGAGAGAGAGAGAGAGAGAGAAAGAGAGAGAGAGAGAGAGAGAGAGAGAGAGAGAGAGAGAGAGAGAGAGAGAGAGAGAGAGAGAGAGAGAGAGAGAGAGAGAGAGAGAGAGAGAGAGAGAGAGAGAGAGAGAGAGAGAGAGAGAGAGAGAGAGAGAGAGAGAGAGAGAAAGAGAGAGAAAGGGGAGAGAAGGGAATAGGGCTTAAATGCCCCCTCTGTTTAGGCTGGGCCAAAAGGCCCAAGCCCTTAGATAGCTGAGGCAAAGAAAAGAGATCAGTCCCTATCACTCACGTGAACAAAATGGAGAAACAGTCTCAGGGGCCTCCACCTCTAGTTTCCTTCAGAGCAACCTTCTCAGAGCACAACCTCCAACCCTCAGTCCTCAGACCCCTCTATCTTTAAGGAAACCATCCAAGTTCCCTCCCCTCAGTTCTCACATCTACCAATCACTGTCCATGTCTTCCCTGTGCCAATGGTGGCTCTAGCTTAACCCAGGACCGCCCAGAGGTCTGTGGCTTTGCACATGTCTGTTGAAGGTCATATTCTCAAATAATTAAATCTTGATCTATGCTGCAGCCCTTCCTAAATCCTGTTAGGACTGAGTAGGGTGGAGATTGTATCAATTCTAAAATCAATCATGACTCAAAGAACTTCCTATTCTATGTTTAAGCATAGGTCAAAGCCCTTTCCATTGTTCAGCAAAAGGTTTCTGTCCTAAAGTAATCTTAAGAAGGGAGGAGGAGGAACCTCCCTTGCCAATGGGGTTCACATTCCAAAGGTGAAAATTCCAACATTCACAAGTCTAAGAGATTTTAAGGTTTACACTGCCTCCGGGCATTGTCTCTTGCTGGGATCTAACAATGTAATACATGCACGTGTATACTTTTATTGGAGGAATTGACCCTCTTCCAATAAATTCTAATTTTTTACCTTGACTTAGAGAATTTGACTTTATTTATCTAAATTGTTTATATATATCTAAATTGTTTATATTTAAATATAAATATACATAAACATAAATATAAATATATAAAATAAATATAAATATATATTATCTAAATTGTTTATATATACATAATTGTTATATATTCCACAACAATTCCCAAAACCAAAACTCTAAATATAATTTAGATATACCTTCTGTCTTGGTTTTCCCATATGTGGCTAATAGGGTCTATAGCAGTATTTGAGATAAAAATGCAAAACAGGAATAGCATTTATTTCACCCCACAGAAAACTCATGAGAAATACAGGACTCACAGGAGTATTTAAGCAGATGCAAAACCAAAACGAAAACCTAAACCAATAAAATAGCTCAAAAACTTCACCTAGAAAAATATTTTTTGAGGTTGCTAAACAAATATTCCTTTTAATGAATCCTGCATTGTTTAAGTCACTCACTGTAACAGAGGGGGAGGTGGGTAGTAAGGTCCAAGTCTTTGCTTCTTGGGTCATAGGTTTCCTTCTCCAAGGGGTCATATAGGAGATATACATATTATTTAAGAATAGTTCCTGATAAAATGCATTTGTTGAGCTTGGATGGTTTTGTTTCATCATGGTTGTTTGTTACCTGGGAAGGCTCTTGGGTGAAGGAATCTGGAGAAGACCAGCACAAAAATGAAAGGCATCAATTTTAAAAATCTAGAGCATTGGTTCAAAAGTATATTTTGTGATAACAAATAAGAGGCATAAAAGAACTGGTCCCCTGAGTGAGGGACTGTGTGCCATCTGGTGGAGCTTGAGGTAAATGACAAAATTGAGCTCAAGAAAACTACTAGAAATAGAATTATGGAGGACAAAAAATGGGAACTGTGATCACCACTACTTTCTGGTTGCTTAGCAGATCTTTAATAAATATATCCGTGGAGCAAAGCAACAGGGAATAAGGATAGGAAACATCATCTAGGATTATTCCTGAGAATAAATGGAGGTGTGGTCATGCTTTGAGACTAGAGTCAAATGACTGGTTAAATCCCATCTCTGATATGTTCTATCTATGTGGTCTTGGCATTTTGCCTACTTTAACCTCAGTTTCTTTATCTGAAGGTGAGACAGATAGACTGGACAACTTTTTAAGACCTTTCAACTTTATCTTTGAGCTAGCACTGTGCAGACAAAGGGGCCATGGAAGGGATCTAAGGATGATGCTCATTGCCTGATGTTAGACACTATAGTAAGACACTGAAGTGACACCCCTAGGTGGATGGTTGCCCTGTATGGGTGTAATTATTCCCTATTTATTCCTAGTTCTATATCTTTATGTTAATTTTAAATAAAATCTTATTGATGAACTAATTGTCTTTGTAACCTGGGTAAAGGGATTTGGTTACTCTACTTTAGGAGTTAGAGAATTGTCAAATACTGAAATTCCTAAATCATTCAGGTAGTGCAATGAGCTGGAGAAGTCTTCCAAAATGTACCCAGGTCCTTTACTTCAGGAAGATATTGATGACAAAAGACATCAATAATTTTTACCTGTGATCCTTTATGGAAAGGGGAAATTTCAAATCCTCTTTCTCATGGGGAACTTCATATATACTATTTTAGTTCTCTCCAATGATGCAAGCTTTCCAAAAATTGTAAGCTCTATGAGAACAAAGACAATGTTTTATCTGTCTTTTTGTACCACAATACCTAGCACAGACCTCTAAACATAATAGATAATTAAGAAATAGGCTATTTGCTGCCGGCAAAATAGCTAAAAGATAGAATCCTCCCCAGGTAAAAACCTGAGGGTCTGCTAATTGGGTTGTTTGCCAGAGGGGTGGGTGTGGGAACAGTTTCTACAAGTGGGGTGTCAGGGTCTAGCCACTAAGATGAAAAATGGCTGTGTTCTATTTTTTAAAAAATTTTATTTAGTCAATTTAGAATATTATTCCTTGGTTACAAGAATTATATTCTTTCTCTCCCCTCCCCTCCCCTTTCCCATAGCTGATTCACAATTCCACTGGGTTTTACATGTGTCCTTGATCAGAACCTATTTCCATGTTGCTTATGTTTGCACTAGGATGATCATTTAGAGTCTATATCCCCAATTATATCCCTCTTGATCCTTGTAATCAAGCAGTTCTTTTTCTTCTTTGTTTCTACTCCCACAGATATTCCTCTGAATGTGGATAGGGTTCTTTCTCATAAGTCCCCTATTTATTTTTAAGGGAAAAAAAAGAAGAAAAAAATTGAACTTACCTCTTGCACCTGTGAAATGTAGATTCAAACAAGCTATTAAAAGCTGACTTAGGGATAGTAACAAAAGTAAAAGGAAAAGTCAAGAAGAGTTAGGAAGATTGAGGGTATTTTGTCACAACCAATGTGGTAAGCCAAATGTAAGGGGAAAAAAGTTTTTATAAAAAGGTTAGACTGGATTATTTAAAAATAGGACTGCCAGGAATTTTATGAAATCCCAAAGAGATTTTATTTATAATTTATTTTAAAAAATATAGAAAGAGTGACGTAGGAAATCAGAGAGAGGATAGGGTAAGATATCTAGCCTAAACTCTAACTATTTTGCTCAGACCCCTGACTCAACTCAGGCAGGGGAGTTTAGTCCTTATCCAGAGAGGCCTTGGCTTTTGAGTTGAGCACCTGGGGATGCAGGGAGCCTCTTGAAAGAGGATAGGTGTCTCCTGAGGCTAGTCTCTTCAGAAAATCCAGGAAAGGAGTCAGCTCTTTTCACTCACCACATGTCAGTCCTAAGGGAGAGATTCAAGGACAGTCTCACCAGGAATGGTCTTAGGTCCAGTCAGCAGATTCTTCACTAACCTGCAACTCAAACTCAGAACTTCAGCAGAAGACCAACTGAACACAGGAAGTTGTAACTCCCTTTTAAAGGCACTCTCTTTTGTGTAACTTCCTGTGCCTTCCTCCACTTTTACGTCTACCAATTATAGCTAAAGCTTTGCTTAGGACTGCCCAGGGGCAGTCAGTTTGATTCTGATTCATCACCCACTATTGCACATGTGGGACACAGATCTCTCTCACTTAATGATTAAGTGGGATGTTTACACTTTTGGTGATTAAATCTAAAAGTGGGCAGGGGAGTTAATATTCACAATCAGGAGAGTTAATTAATTTTATTTTCATAATCAGGGGAGAGTTAAATTTAATTTTTATGGTGCTCAATAAATATTCTTTGAGTTGAAATGGATTGGTAAGGGCATGAGAATTCATATGCTATAAGACACTAAAAGCAAAAGTTATATTTACATTTTATTTTAGACTTTTAGCACAAAAGGGTAGTTAATGATTTGGATTTTGGGTAGAAACTCTTTATTATCTGAAACATTGCATTGAATTATTGTATTTGTTTTCTTCCATATTCTAATATCTACTTTTAAAGTATTTTTTCTTTCTCCTTATTAACTTAGTTCCCTTTCACAATTCATTTTTTTTACATCTACTATCATATCTCTTACATATTTAATCTAAAATTCCACTAGTCTTGCTTTCTATTTTCTTTCTTAAGTGTCAGGGAACTGCCGATACTTTCCTTTTCAAAGTGAGAGCCCATTTCTTGACTTTTGGGGAAGGAGATGTAGCTGGTTTTGAGATGATTACCACTACCACCTCTTTTCTGTACTTCTCCTTTTGCTAGATTTGAATAGATAGTATTAGCTAAACATATCTCTCTAGTTACAGAATGAAATCTCCAAATATTAAAAATTTAATAAAAATACATTGAAATAACTGAAATTCTAAATTTCTTAGCAAGACATTCAAGAACCTCCTATTATTTTCTGTTCTTATTTCCCTTTTCCTACCTTTTTGCTTATTTCCTTTATTGCTCTTTTTAAGCAGTTGACCTACTTGCTACTCTCCAAACTTGCCAACTGTATTCACATATTCATGCTTTCATTATGTTGCTTATTCTTCCAAGAATAACCTCCTTATCTGTGTATTGAAATCCTATTTATCCTTCAGTGACCTTTTTGAATATCACCTTCTTTATGGAAACTTCCCCAATTACTTTTTTTTTTAAACCCTCACCTTTTGTCTTAGAATTGTGAAATTTAGATTACTCCACCCTATTTAGATTTTACTTTATGGAGAAAATGAAATTGTAATCTCCTGATTGAACAATGAAGGTACTTAGTTCTTACTTTATAGTGAAGCTAGAACTTTAAGCTAAGTCTGTTCTTAGATCTTAATACAAAAAGGTGTTAAGTAACTATAAAGGGTAAATTAATCACAAAAAGGTCAAGTAACTAACAAAAGGTGAACTTAACAAAGAAGTGTTAAGTAACTCAAAAGATATAATCTAATCAAAGAAGATGAGAACTAAAGAATGAGCATTTAGAGGAGGGGACACAAAGGTAAAACGTCTATATATTTGGCTCACTTCCTTTCTCCAGGACCTTTTAGCAGCGGAGATTAGGCTGGTGGCAGTGTGCTGGGCCTTTTGGCATCTTAACGTGGCTACAAGCTATTGTCCAGTTCGCTGGTGAGTTTCTGACTGAGTTTTTTCTCCTTTACTTTCCAAACTTCTCCTCTTAGAAGTCTCTAATATCCTTCAGAGACCTAGCGGGCAGAAATCTTGAACTTCCCCTGGCACAGGCCAGGAGGGAGAAAACCTATACCCTCTTTCCTCTTTCTCCTTAAATCCTTCCTTCTATATTAATTAAAAATTACCTTTAATTTCCAGACTCACTTGGGGATTTTATTTGGGATTTTTTTTCCTTGGTGACCAATTAATTTAGATTTTAAGTCACAACCCTAAAATTATTTGTACAGAATCAATACCAACCTTGAAGAGCACTAAGGATTAGGGCAACTAATGTGATTTGCCCAGGGTTACCCAGTTAGGAAGTTTCTGAGGTCAGATTTGAACCCAGATGCTTTTAACTCCAGCCTTGGCACTCTATCAACTATACTCTCAGTAGCCCCAGCTTCCCTGATTCCATAGCCAGGAACAATCCTTCCTTTTGCTTTGCTCACATGATACTGTGAGCAGAATACTGTATTAAAATACCCTAACCAAAGTATTATACATTGGTTTTATTTTATATTACTCACAATTTTCCTTCTTTTATTATAATTTTTATATGTATTTCTCTCCTTTGCTTTGAAATCCTGTTCTTTATTATAGCATTTTACAAAGTGCTTTGAATACAGAAAAGTCATTATTAATATTTTATGATTAATGGGGTTTTTGGTGGAGAATAATTTATATAGATAGACAGGAGGGAACTTGCCACCATTGTTGCTATTAAAGATATTGGAGCAATTAGTTGAAATTAACTAATTGAAAGAATTTCAGTTGAAAGAATTGAAAGAATAGTTTAAGGATCAAATAGTGGGAGAAAGGGCTAAGATACGATTTTATGTTACTTTTTAGGATAATCTGAATTCATCACTCTGCCTAAGAACATGATTCTAATTCTTTATATGGCTTGAACTGATGAACAACTTCAATTTCTTGCTTTTCTTCCAGCTCTGGTAGACAATTCTTCACCCCATTACTGTCTCCCATCACATTTACTAAGTGCTTCTCTGAAGTCTCATCATGGCAGGGGAGACCATGGTTTCTTAAAGAGCATTCCAGAAAAGCACAAGATCTGGTAGGTCCTAGTAAGTTGAAAAAGGCTTATCTAGGGGGGTTGGGAGATAAACTATCTTCAGAAGATCAGGAAACTAAATATGGAGAGGGTAAGCACTAAAAGATTATGCACCAGATAATCCATTTCTGATCACAATAACTCATTCACTTGTACACTCTGCTGGGGAAGAATTCTAATATTTGATATAGGTTTTTTGATGTATCCCCTTGGATCCAATGATAGACTCTAAAACATGTGTGGGTATTCCCTCCATCTATACTGTAATGGAGAAATTTTAGGAACTTTTTTCTGCAATAACATCATAGCAGTAGACAGAAACAAGTAGATTTCTGTGATAAATCAACAAAGTTTATAAACTATGATTGCCATTAATATTCACTAAAATTTTTTTTAGTTCCAAGTTCTCTTTCTCATTCTTTCACATCCATTGAAAAGTCAATCAATATGATATTAATCATATATGTGAAGTTCCCCCCCCCATGTTTCTATATTAGATATAAATTACAATTATCAAAAGGATTTTGGATATGTTCTCTTTAGCTTTTTTTTTTTTTTTTGTGGAGCCAGAAAAGGGTTGGTCTCTATTGATTTGAGCTAGGATTTTATATGCAATGGCTTTGTTTTTAAAATCTATTTCCTGTGGGCTTTAAAAGAATGTCTGCCCTTTGACCCAGCCATACTGCCTCTGGGTTTGTACCCCAAAGAGATAATAAGGAAAAATATTTATAGTAGCACTCTTTGTGGTGGCAAAAAAATTGGAAAATTGGGGGGGGGGTGTCCATCAATTGAAGAATGACTGAATAAACTGTGGTATCTGTTAGTGATAGAATATTATTGTTCTGAAAGGAATAAAGAAATGGAAGAATTCCATGTGAATTGGGAAAAAACCCTCCAGGAATTGATGCAGAGCAAAAGGAGCAGAAATAGCAGAACGTTGTACACAGAGACTGTTACTTTATGACACCATCAAATGTAACAGACTTTTCTACCAGCAGCAATGCAATGACCCAGGACACTCCAGAGGAACTTGTGAGAAAGAACTCTATCCACATAGAGAGAAAGAACTGTAGAACCAGAAATGCATTAGAAAAAATATGTGATCGATCACAGTGTGACAGGGATCTGATTAGGGTTTTGATGTTAAAGGTTCACTCTACTGCAAATATGAATAACATAGAAATATGTTTTGAACAGTGATATATGTCTAACCCAGTGGAACTGCTTGTTGGCTTTGGGAGGGGGGAAGAGGCAGAGGGGAAGAGAGATTATGAATCATGTAACCTTGGAAAAATATTCTAAATAAAAATTTAAAAATTAAAATAAAAAAATAAATCTGTTTTCTGTGCTAAAGCAAGAGGTCCCAGATAGTTTCAAATTCTAGCCTATTTTTTATTTTCAAATTCTAATAGCTCAGTAACCTTAGTAATAATTACATCAAAAAATATCAAACACTGCTGCCAGTGGCCTTTTAAATCATCATTATAATTCTTATGCTGAACAGAACTTAAAGCAAATTTTATCATTTGAGCAATAAAATGGAACCTCATAAATATTTAACTTCTTCCTATAATTATACATGCTGAACAAGATGACATGGTGCTTTAATAAGCTTATTTGAAGAATTTGTGTTCATTTGTTGTTGGGTAAGAAAAAAAGTTGCCATTGGAAATGGGCAATCTTCACATATTTGGCTAACTTTAGCTGATGAATTTAGGGCCAAGCAGGCTCTTGGTAATCCATGGGAAATGCCTTGTAGTAAAATATGATCTTGTGAATTCAAATATGAGCCACTGAAGATGATAGATGTATCATTCTCTTCTCTTTTCTTCTTCTAAAATCTTTTTAGAAAGAAAAATTTTAAAAGTCACCATCTATTTTCTTTTCCCAGGTCTCTTAGTCTTTAAGAGTTCGCCCATATTACATTGAAACACTTGCCATGAATGAACAGGTTTGATGTTAAACAGCCCAGTCAATTTGGTCTTAACATGATTCTGATTCACTACTATCATAGTAAAGAAAACATACGTTGATAAAGTCATAGACATAGAGCTGGTAAGGACATTAAAAACAATATTCTCAAACCTCCTAATTTTACAGAATATGAAACTCTGAAGTCTTGTAAGGGGATGTAATTAGGCAGATGTCACATTGCTTTGGTAGCAGAACTGGGAATAGATACTAGATGTCCAGACTCCACAGCCCAAGAGTGTTTTATTATTTTTTTTTATTGTGCCACACTGTCTCAGTTCTGGAATTTTATCATAGCAAAAATAACTACAAAGGCGTACCACTTCAAAATTTTTGGGTTATGGGTCTGGTGAGAATAAACTGGAAAAAAGAATAGAACAAAATAAGACAGAAAGGAAGGACAGAGAAGATGAAAGTAAAGAAAGAAAGAAAAAGAAAGTCCATATTAAGAGTAATTTTCATTGTTAGAAATATTCTATTTTTGGACATCAAATTTTTGAGGAAAAAACCGAGCTATTCTTATATGTTCTTCTGAGGGAAGATTTAAGATCATGAAGGAAAAATATCAGTGCAATGAAAGGCAATTAACAGAACAGTAATCCTTTAGGATCCAGGCTGGTTGTTCATCTCATTTTCCTACAGATTTAAGAAAAGCCCAACATATAGTTTAGCTGACAATAAAAGGATTATTCAATGCCCTTCTATTTTGTGGAGAGTCAGAAGTGTACTGTGACCCCCCTCCCCCAACTCCCAATGATTGTTGCCATAATGGGTCTGAAACATTCAATGTCCCAAGTCTCCTCATTTATGTTCATCCAAAAGAACTCTTTCTCATCCTAACTTGGCCTGACCTAGTGGCACTAGTAGTGCCCACTCTGAAAGCTTCTGCAGGGTATTTAATTACTGTGTGTTTCCTTGCCTGGCTAGTGAGAAAACATATAATACCAAGTTTAATCATCTCTTTGGCAGGTAGTGCCTGAGCTTCCATGTTAATTAATCTTTAATGCCATTAATTGGTTGTCTGCACAATGACAAGAAAAACGGGGTAAACATTGTTCACAAATCAATTTAATTCTCATTCTAACCAGTCTGTTGTCTTCAGAGTGGATAAAAAACAATTATAGGCCTTTCACCAACTGGACTTCCAGCGTCCAGCTGATAAGACTGTTTAACCAATAAAATATTCTGACCATGTTCCTTGGCTGCAGATATGCTAATTGAGAATTGTTCAACCTCTTTGAAATAGACTCATTTGTTTGGCGTGGATCAGGTATAAGATAAGGAAGGCAATATCATAAAGTCTCTCTATTTCCTGCCTGTTGATTTCCTTTCTTATTGAATTTGCCCCTTTGACTTGTTTTGACATTCAGACACCACTGAGAAATTGTTTCTGGACTTGGATATGATCCAGAAATATTATTTCTTCAACCTTCCATCTGAAGCAAGCTCCATGATATATAGCTTGATTAATTTCATATACTATTGTTGTTTCTAGGCAGGAATTATATTAGAATGAACATAGCTTCTATCTCTTTAATTCTAGTAGGAGCCCTATTATTCTGTCACGGTGGAGGAGGTCACAAAACACAGTTAGGACAAGCTAACACATTTTAATAGGATGAATATGTTTGAATGCAGGTTTAAATGTCTTATAAAGTAAAATACTTTTCTTTTTTGCCCTCCAATGCCTTTCTTACATTTGGACTTCATTGGTTCTGACCTCTGGTAGTCAGGAAGCCAGTTTTTCATTTTTGTTGGAATGTACGATGCCAGGCAAAGGGGAAAGGGACAAATTACATTTAAAATCTTTATTCAAATATTTAGCTGGGTTTTTATAAAATGGTTTTGTACCAATCTATATTTACAGTATATGGCTCTTTCAGTTTCTGATTTCAACTCACCTTAACTAAGGTAAATAAATTTAGGTTGTGGAGCCAGAGTGTCAAAGGAGGGCAGTAGAAAGAAGGAGAGAAATTTTCCTTCTTTCCACCTCCATTATTTCAGTTTTAGGGAAACTAAAGAGTGAAGTAGACATTTTTCTATAGAATAGAGAGGAATTTGTGAGGGCATTCTAGAGAAGCTTATAGAACAGTTTCATTTCTACACATGCTTTAGGGGATGTATATAGGAATCAAGGCAGTGGGTTGGGCATGTGTTTAGTAGGAAACAGAAAAGGAAGAAATGATTTTCCCTCTCAAGAAAACATGCTGCCTTTATCTGAGCCAATGATGAAAACTTTCTTCCCAACCATGATCATTTTGCAGATGAGGAAACTGAAGTCCAGTCTGTCTCAAAATAATAATAATGATGATGGTTATGATGATAGCTAACTTTTTTTATGTGAGGTACAATGATTATTTACAGCCCCCCCCCAACAACCCTAGAAGTAGGTGTATTATTATTTTTATAAATGAGGAAATTGAGGGAAACTGAGGTTAGAGATTTGCTTTGATAAAATACCAGAGACTGGATTTGAACCCTGGTCTTACAGACTCTAGAACTAATGATCTATTCACTCTGCTCCCTAGTTACCCCATATCTGATTTTTTCTCCAAGTTTTATTGTTTTGCTAGTTATGTTACTCAAATCTTTGGATATATTTGCAAATGTTCTACAGTATGCCTTGAAACCAAGTTCCTGCTTAAGAAGAAAGAGGTTTTTTTTTGCAAATCATTTTTAGCAATTAATTAACAAGTATTTCTTATACTGTCAAATAGTAGAAAACAGAGATTGGGGTCATATAGCTGCTGTTGAAAGTGATAAATAGTTGAAAGTGATAAATATATATGACTATAATTAATGTATGTATGTAAAATATTTACAGTAATTTTTTTCTTCTAATAAAATCTTACTCTAATGCCTCATACTGGAAATGGAGGTGGTTCTTAAAGACCATGTCACTAGAGAACAGTTTTTGTCAAATCCTACCTAGGCAATTAGGCTTTCGATTTACTTCTGGGCAGACTATATGCCTATCATCTGAGGACCAGCCTGGTCTATTATAGAGCATCTATCTATGTGATTTGATAGAGTCTGATCTAGAGTCAGGAAGACTCATCTTTCTGAGTTCAAATTTGGCCTCAGAAACTTACTGTGTGACCGTGGGTAAATCACTAAACTCTGCTTGCCTCAGGTACCTTAAATGTAAAATGAGCTGGAGAAGGAAGTGGCAAACCACTCCAATATCTTTTTCAAGAAAACCACAAATAGGATCAGAGTCAAATATAAATGAATAACTGAACAACAAATAGTCACTTGTGACACATATCATCATTAAATTGACCACAGGTGAAGAATTGTGGGGCCAAGGCAACTCATGAGGTTAATCTACAATGGAAGGCTAGGTGTAATTTACTGCTAAAATATTAGTGTTAACACTCAAATTAAAATATTACTATAATGTATATTCATACCATGGAGTTTGATTTAGATTTAGGTTTTCAAAATGTATAATAGCTCTGGCAGTTGATTCAAAGCTGCAAATGTTTATGTATAGTGCAGGTTAGTGCCACTTTGTCTATCTGTTGCTTAAGTCTCAGCCTTGCTAAGTTTAGAGGTTCATCCCCAGAAAGTTGGCCACCATTGGTCACCATAATATTTTTTTGGTCAACTAACACATGAAAATTTCTTATCAGGAACATGTGGGATGCACTGGTGGATTAATAAACCCCATCGAAGAAATTTCAGCACTTTTGATGGTGAAGAACTTATCTTGAGTTTATAAGAATACTTTTGAGAGGAGAGGTGAATTGGGAAATGTGGTAGTAGGTTATGGGGTTACTGGTAGGACAGAGACATTAACCCTACCATCAAGCCAGCAATAAGAGAAATTTGCAGGCACAAGTTGCATTTATCCTAAAGTTACATCTTTCTAGAGAAAGATTGGCATTGTACTTTTGGGGAGATTTTTGTATTAATTAAGAAACATGATGGGCACTTATATACAGCTAGATCTCATTTATATACCCTGTTCTTCAGATACTCTATTTTTACTGAAAACAACTGTTATTATTTTCCCTCTTATTTGCATGAGTATCAAGTCATCAGTAGGATCTCAAAAGCAGAGAACAACTTTGCATTGTAGTTTTTCTATTAACTTATATCACTTTTTGGGGAAGTCATTCTAACTTTATTATGCTTGCTTTCCAAGAGAATAATATTCTCTCTGGCTGGGATAATTAGGCAGCCCTAATTAACCTTAAAAAAGGGAAACATAGCCCTATAAGTTGCTGGATCACCCTCATTAGATTAGTCTGGCTGGTTTAACTGTCACACTTACTATTGCTAATTTGCATATCACTTTCCATGGTTCTTAGCACATAACTTGTAATAAAACTGTGTTTTAGAGTACACTAGAGACTGAGTTAATGGCAATTGGCTATATAACATGCAGAGAATAGTCCAATGCGATACAATTCTATCTCTCCATTTACTGCACAGCACTTAAAGATACAATTTAAAGTGGAAAAAGCTCTTTCAGTAATCATCTTTTTAAATAATTAGCTTAGGAATCATTTGGAAAAAATCAGGTGCAGCACTTTATTAATGTAAAATAAGCTAATGTTGGAAATGTTAATGGGAAATAAGCCCCTTAGAGATTACCCAACATTTGAAGGTATGTAGGGATGGCTATTAATTATGGCTGTAAGCCTTCCCTCCACTATTAGTAAATGCAGTTATAAAAGAGGATAATAATGTGTTGGGATTCTCTAGCATTTCTGTCATTAGGAAATTGCAAATCCTTTTATAGAAAAGCCTTAGAACTGCATTGGAAAGACCTTAACAGGTGTAGATTCAGAAAGAAAATGACCTGGGCACCTCACCAAGGAGACAAAGTCTCTTTTGGTATCTTTCTCTTTCCTGCATATAGCAACTTTTGATTCAATTTGGGAGCCTGCCACAATTATCTGTGCATTTCATTGTGCCAGAGCATACTGATAACAAATGCAATAGAAACTCCTGCATAAATGTTTAATAACAGGGGTTATTCCCCACCTGCCACATTGTCATATCAAAGAAAACACATTTCAAAATAGATCAGCAAAGGCAAGGATACAAACCAGCCCTTTGGTGCTCAGGATTATCTGTCCTTTAATTACTGTATTGAGCTAGACTAAATTTTAGACCCCATAATCCCCTGAATCTAAAAGTCATTTAGCCCCTCAGAAAATCTCATTTGAGAAGCATCTTAAGCCTTCTCTATCCCCTCTGGCCTGGGGAAGATCTCTAACCTAGATGTCTAGGTCACTCTTATAGGCTATGAGATCCTATCAATATTGCAACTGACACCCCAGATCTAATGGCCACAATTTTTTATCTATGCTATGGAAAAAGCACTGGAGGCACAAACCCTATGGTTTTAGTTCTAGCTCCAACACTTTAGTATAGTGCAAAGTGTGTTGGATTTGGGGTCAGAGGACCTTGGTTAGAATCTTGGTTTTTTCAGTGATAAAGTACACAGGACCTTAGGTAAATCACTTAACCTCTCTGGGCTTCATTTTCCTCATCTATAAATGCAGGGGGTTAGACCAAATGGCCTCTAACCCTAAGTCTAGGATTCCATAAATTATTTAAAATTTTGTGAAATTCACTTTCCTCATGTGTAAATGGGGTTAAATAGATTTGGAATCCCTGAGTTACATAGTTTTTAAACTGGAAAAAAAGCTTTTGGACCAAATTAGACAATGATCAAAAGTGCTTTATAATAGGAAAGTGTTATATGGTATATAATAGAACATATATTATAGTATAAGAATATGTAATAAGTGATGAAATGATGGTGATGCTGATGATCTTGCTTTCACCTGCATCCTACTGGCTGCTCTGAAGATATGGAACTTTCTGCTTTAAACCATACTGCATTGTGGCTGGGGCACATTATCATCACACATATCCTATATATCAAGTGTTTATTTTTACAATATATTTCCTGTCTAAAGGGTACACATTTATTTCAGAGAAATGCACTGAAGTAATAATCTAGAGGCTTTAACATTGTGCAGGAAACACAAATTATAGTTTAAAAGACAGCCTATAAGAACTTTATGGTTTTCTTCTAGTCATTAAGGGGGTGGGCTGCCAGTAGTTTTCAAATCATTCTGAATCTCCATACTTCTAATTACATTAAAACAACAGAACTGTAAATACTTTAGCCAGGCACTTTTCTATACAGTATCTGCCCTCGTAATGACTAAGCCTCCTTTAAGCGAGTAGGTGCTTTTGAAACCAGTTATTATTTGCTCTTTCCTGGCTCTGCCTAGTTGCCGGTGAAGCCACACTGTAAACTAATTAGAGAATTGATATTTGGAGAAAGTTATAAGTTTACCGACAAGGGCATTGCCTAATCTTATTATACGCACGTCAGTGGCTGTACATGTGTGAAATTAAGTTGATTTTGCTGATTCCTACAGACGGCCTGTTTTTATCTTGAGACAACATTCCCAATCATAAAGTGCATTAACAGCTGTTATCAAGGGCTTACTGTAATATGTGTTACACCAGCAGCAACCTTTTGATACTTCCTTCAAATGCATTATTAGCAAGACCCACAGAAATAGCTTTGATAGACTATAAGATTTGCCCAGTGGAAGCAAAACCTGATGAAAAAAGTCATAATCTTGGTTGCAAGCTATGCCATTCATAGATTTAGTGTTGTAACCGAAATGAAGGCTATGTTGCATAGTCATCTTCCTGTCGTCTTTCTCTTCTGTTCATCACTTTTATCAATTACTTGGAGGTCAATATGACTATCAACTTTGGGTATGGATGGCATGAAACTGGTAGGAAATATGTTGGATATACTTTGGATGACTGAATTAGGATCTAAAAATATCTCAGAAGCACTGGATGATGGATTGAAATATGTGAGATGAAAATGAATCCAGTTAAAAGTTAAACCTTGGATTTACATTCAAAGAATCAATTGCAAAAATATGGGATATGACTAGGGAGAGAATTCATAGTGTCTAGGCTTTCATGCGCTATAAGCTAAATTTGTATTAGTAGTGGGATGTAGCAAGAAAAATGTTAATATTTTGGTACATATTAAAAACAAAATAGTATCTAAAGCAAGGGAAGAGGTAGTCACCCTATACTGTGCCCTAGTGAGACTATATTCATTTGAATTCAATGAATATTTATTACTACTAATAGCAAGACACTAGCTTTACAAAAATACAGAAACCTCTACTTTCAAGGATTTTATATTTTACTTAAGGTTGGGAGAGGAATGGAGGTACAGCATGGCACCATATGAATAAATACAAGGCTAAGTGAAGAAGAGTGAGTATAATAAATAGTTATTGAATTTAAGAATGAATATGTGAACAAAATCAGGTCATTTAACCTCCTTGGACTCCAGACTCCTAAATGTCAAATTAAGTGGCTGAGTTAGATTTTCTTTGAGCTTTAGATCCTGTGCAGAAGGTCACACGTGAAATGAGTTCTGAAGGAAGCTAGGGATTCCATGGAGCAGAGATAAAAAGAAACTGCTTTCTGGGCACAGGGAGCCACATTTTATAAGGGACAGTGACAAATAGTAACATGTAGAGAGAAGGGCAACTAGGGTGGATCCAATAAATTCAAGATGCCATTAAATTAACTGAAGCTGTTTAGCCTGAAGTTTTAAGGCATCTTAACAGGATGACTATATTGTGATATTTGATATATTGTTATGTGGAAAAGCGATTGGACTTATTCTGCTTGGCTTCAGATGTCAGAACTAGACCAATATGTGAAAGTAAAAGAGATCAGTTTCATTGGGGGAATTGTGGGTCCTTCTCATTAGATGTGTTTAAGCAGAGACTGTCTGAATATTTGCCAGGGTTAACATACTTAAGATTCATGACTTGGGTAAAGGGTGAAGAAAGATGAGCTCTGAGGCTCCTTCCAATTTTTGAGGTCTATGATCTTTATAAGTATCACCATCACTGAAGTCGAAGCATAACATAAGAGATAATTCAAATCACATCCACATGATATTGAAATAGCCCTATAAAAAGTTTGTGCTTCAGCTCAGTTTGGGCTATGTAATAGCAAGCAACCATTTTAAAAGGTTTTTCTTTTGGTAGACACAGATGAACCTTATGATATTTTGACATCCTAAACTTATTGACTTGGTATTTGATGAAAGAAGACAAGACAGAGATTTTTTAAAAAGGCAGAAAGCACTATTGACAAGATTCTAGAAGCTCTTCAAAATTCTGGCTTAAGTTGTTAGATGCAGTTCAAGTAGTACTGGCAATAAAGGAGTTAATAGAGATAGAATACTTAGGTACATGAATGTGTGACCCATCCATCACACTATTTCAGCAAGATTTTACATGCTAAACATGAGACTGTGCAGCTCATTCATTGCCCAAACACAAGGAATGAATGGAATTTGTAATAGGCATCTGAATTTCATTGCAGATAGACTCTGTATGCTGCTTCAGTAATGAAAAATTAATAAGCTCCTGGATTCATTCATTATGAGAGTTGAGTAAAGAAAAGATAATTAAATCTCCAAATGATGGACCTTGCTGATTCTTCTGATTGGAAGTGATTAAGATCAGCTGTTCAAGGGCATGTGGAGGGCGACTGAGTCCTTTGACTGGATGCTATATTCTGCAGCTGCTGCCTGCTCATGGTGTTGCTGATATCATTAGGAATACTCTGAGTAACTGATAGACCAGTACCCTCTCCCCTACATTGTTCTGCTCAAAGCACTTCCAATGTAAGGCGCCATTATCTCAATAATATAGATAAAAACAGAGGAGAGGAATCGGGGCTTCTAGCATTATGGGATTCTTCATAAGCTTAGTGAAATCAGATCCCCATTAAACCTAGAATAAGTTATTCACTGTTTCCATATCTTATTCATTAGGAAGCACTTGAGTGATTATGGGTATGTGATTATTTGAAAATATAAGTGAGAGATCAAGGCAGTATCTGATCAAATTAACTTCCCAAATTAACTCTAACAACTTGTTAGAATACAAAATGACCTATGCATATTACAAAGAATTGACTTCTGGATGAAAGTGACTGACAAAGGGTCAGCCATGCCTCTGGTGACTTTAAAAGCCATTGTCAGCAGGTAGCTGGAAGAACCCCCCCTTCCAACATGATGAGGGTTGTGAGATTTTTTCCTCTCTCCCCTGATCCATACCCATCACACACTGATGGACTCTTGCTGCATAAACACAGAATTAGAGAAGGTATGCTTGCAGACAACCAGAGGAAATCCAAAGATTCAGGTTTCTGAGTTAATTCTGAGAGAATTTCTAGCTAGAGAGCACCTGGGTCACCAAGGCTCAAAAGGTTAGTCCTTAGAACTGGAATCTTATTTGGGAGATAGTAAACCCAAGAACCATGAGGATTTCAACAATGGACTCAGTGAGGCACCATCTAGAAGAGATGGTAGGACCAAGTCTAATGGGAACAAAAGGAAGATATCAACAGCTCTTCACTACTGAAATTGCAGAACTAGAAGAATGTTTTGCAGTCCCTATATTGTCATGGCTAAATATGTGTCTTACACGTGTGCCATTCTATGTATAACTTTTCTATGTGCATCTATTCTACCTGCTGATTCTGGCTATAATTATGGAAGAGTCCAGCCCAGATTTATGGAGAAATTTTTTTATTATGCTATTCTAGTAGATGCCTTTGCTTTGATCTATGTCCTTTGTCAATTTAAGGAAACTACATTGGTGGATGCTTTGGAAGCTGACTTTTTAGAGGTTCAGGTACACAGAATATCTTGAACATGGAGACGTAAGCTCACAGTGACTCATCATTTGAGTCTAAATTGTAGGGGTAGAAGATAGATAACCCAGAGAAGCACTTTAAATATATCATTGAGGCATGCCACATCCTCTGGGTATATTTTATCTATTGTTACTGGTACACCAAAAAAGAAAGAAAGAAAAAATTCAATAATTAAATTCAACAAACATTGAATACCTTCTGCATGCCAGGCACTGTGAATTAAAAAAAGAAATGAATACTTTTTGCTTGCCAGAGAGAGAGGTGTTTGTGGATATATGTAATCAAAAATAACTATAATTAGATAAATTTGGGAAAGGAGAGGAGATTTATGGACACTGGGGACTTAAGGAGGAACTCATAGAGGCCCTGGCACCTGAGATGATTGTCCAAATTCAATAAGCAAAGGGCAGCTAGGTGGCTCAGTGGATTGAGAGCCAGGGCCAGAGATGGGAGATCCTGGGCTGAAATCTGGCTTCAGACACTTCCTAGCTGTGTGACCCTGGGCAAGTCACTTAACCCTCACTGCCTTGCCCATACTACATTTCTGCCTTGGAACCAACACACAGTATTGATTCCAAGAAGGAAGGTTCTTTAAAGGAAAGAATTCGATAAGGAATCTGAAATTTGGAGAGAATGTATTTTATTCATAGGGCTTAAGACTGTGTGAAAACATGGAAATAATAATAAATTATTGAATACAGTGAAGAGCCAGCAATCCACTTTGACTTGATTCTATAGATTATGGAAAGGAATTGTTATAAAAGCCTATTAGAAGGCCATTTGGAGAAGACATTATTCAGCTCCTCTGGAATTCTAAAGTCTTCTCCTCCCTCAGATATTTCAGAGGCCAATATTCTTGGTATGTAGGCACTGAACATTAGAACACCTGGAAATTAAACACACAAAAATAAGGACACAATTTTTCTTGAGAGATATATAATGGGAACTGTGAAGCAAATGGACTCCTAGGGGAAATTAATAATGGCATAAAATGCACATCTGTTTAAAATGACTCCTGAATGATGAATATTGAATTTTTCATTATATTCCTAAAAATAAAAGATACACACATTATTCCAGGAAAGAGAATAGCAATAGATAGCTCTCTAGGTTGCTTTAGCCTTGCGGTTGAACATGAGTGTACATTGACTTCCTGATATAAGCAATGAGGATTTGGACAAGATGGTAGAGAGATGGAGTGAACCTGAAAGTGATGGCAGCTTTGAGAAGGTCTTGAAGTGGCAATAGGGAACAAGGAGTATTCCAATTCCTCCTTTAGGCCCAACATATAAAGGGATATGAAAGAAAAACATCCCTAGAGAACATGGCGTAAGACAGTACATTCTAGAGAGAGTCACATTTTCCCAGGCATGAAAAAACAGAAGGAATATGATAATAATTGATTCAGAATGGAAGGAAGTTTATTAAAAATCAAGCTGGAGTTCTATGTGGTATAATGGGAATGGAAAGAAGGGGAGGAAAAGAAGAAGAGAATAATAGAATTAAGCTGGAAGGAGAAGAGTATAGGAATGAGGAGCAATCAAGTTGGTTTGTTGATTTTCTGATTTTTAAAATGATTTGTTCATTTTTTAAAAAACCCTTACTTTCTGTCTTAGAATCAAAACTGAATTGAAGATGGATAGGAGCTAGGCACAGGGTCACACAGCTAGGAAATATCTGACATCAGATTTGAACCCAGGATCTCCCATCTCCAGACTTGGCTCTCAATTCACTAAGCTACCTAGCTGCCCTCATGATGCATGCATTTTGTAATCTTCTTTTACTCTCTAATTCTTCTCCCTCCCCCCAAGATGTGGAGAAACACTTCCATTAGCATTTGCTATTTTATAGTTACCCATCTCTATAAGATTTAGAGCTTGAAGAAGCTTTAGAGATTCATTTTAATGTGCAATTCTTAGCATAATATACAAGAACTTTTTTACATCTATTTTTATAACTATATTTCAATAGAATTGATTTTCTTTGTAATTTTATGTATATTATTTTAATCATTAAAAACAATTCTGAGGAGTTCTTGATATACACAGAAATATTAAGAAGCCCTTCATTTGTCCAACTTATTTTACAGATACAAAAACTGAGGCTCAGTGAGGTTAAATGACTCATCTAAGGTCATATAACAAATAGAAAAGAGAAATAGAATCTGAACCCAGGCCATACAACTCCAGATTTATTTGTTCTACTATGCCAGCAGTTCTCAATTTTTTTGGTCTCAGGACCGCTTTATACTTTTAAAAAATATTAGAGACTTTCCCCCAAAAACTTTTATTTTTTAGGTTATATCTAATGATATTTACCATGTTAGAAATTAAAATATTAATATGAAAATAATTTTGATTTTGTGGACCTTCTAAAAGGATTTAAGAACCCTCTAGGCTCACTTCCCTCTCTTTGAGGAATTCTGAATTATTCTGTCTTTTCATAACTGGTTTTAACAGCTAAGGTTTCAGGCTATTTTCACCATTTACACTTTAAAGTGATAAGTTCCTGATGACACATAGGAAAACACTTTATCTATTAGATAAGAAAGCACGAAATTACTTTGTAGGATTCATTACATCTGAGAATTGTTCCCTGATATAGATAAGTCCATTCATCATGGCAGAGGGATCCTCCTCGCCTTTGTTCTCAGAGGTTTTCACTTCTGGACTCTTTCCCTAGATTTGGAATTTGTCTTTTAGTGGGTAAAGAAGTCCTAAATGGTTAGCAGCTCTTGAGTGATCATATATTCCAGAAGAAGTGATATAAGAAGAGGATAGAGAAGTTATTCTTCTCTTTTCATGAAGAGAGTTAGTTGCTAGCACTCTAGTGTATGAAGAGAATTTAGGTCATTAGCACGGAATTTCAGACTCACATACTTTGAAGGAAGGTCAGAGCCAGGAACATAGGCAGGACTTCTGTCACTTGTGAGAAATTCAAGTGAATGCGCCAGGAATGGGGAAGACATCTGAGGTATGGTCACTCCTATGTAATGTTGAGGCTCACTAGAGGCAGAGATCAGAAAGTTGAGAGACTGGGAGACTAGGGTGTTTGAAGGAGGAAAGAGTTGGTGAGAAGAGAGTAAGCCAGGCAGGGAGAAGGAAGAGTGAATTGAAAAGCCATAAGCGACAGCAAAAAAGATATGAAAAAGAAGTGAATTTTATTATCCTGTAGTGTCCCTCCTTTCTCAATCCTGTATTTCTCTTCTCGGGTTTTTCACTGTCCTTTGCCCACATACAATGGCCCTCCCTCCACCTGGGTACCATTTTATAGTGGCCTTGTTTTAGATTATTGTACAGCAATGGAAATGAGTTACTAAGGGAATCAGGAAGACATTCCTGATTCCCTCAAACTAAAAGAGACAGCTTTCTGAATGGGATCATTTAAAGGAAGTGAGGAATCGGTATTGGAGACAATGAATTCTAGAGTTTATTATACCCCAGGAACTGTAGAATTTTAAATCTTCTAATCCCTCCAATCATCACCAGGCTCATAGTTAAAGTATTTCTGGTTTGGTGGGATTTTTCAAAGCTTGCATTCTGCCAGCAAAGCCTTCCAAAACCCAGGGTCACTTTCATAATACAATGAGGCATCTGAGTAGGGCTTAATTGGAGTGCCCTAGTCATGGACCCTCTATCTGGGGACCAGCCTGACTAAATTCAGAGGCAGAATGACCAGGACGATGGTACGGGGATGCATTTCTTGGTAATAACTCTCAAAAACTACAGGGTAAGTTGTAGCAAGATTCAGATCAGAGAGTATATGGAGTAACCTCATCAGTGAAATTACAGATGCTAGAAATACTAAAGTATAGATTCCTCCTAATAAGCATATTTTCATTTTCTTGTAACTTATTCACATTGGTATAATGTTCTGTGTCTATGTCCCAGTGCTTTAGGAAATGACAAAAATATACGCATATTGAAATAAGAGAAATAGGGCATGTAGTTAGACCATAGGTAGCTGATAAGTCCTAAACCTGAAAGAGAATCCACTTACCCACTCCCTCCCAAAGAGAGAGGTTTCTGATGATTTGCAATGGGGTGACAGGCAAAAGTCCCCAGTTTCACTCTAAGTGGGCAGTTAGGACTAATCATCTCTTTGTCAACTTCAATTTCCTTTCTGGCAACAGTGGGATGAGATTTGTTATTTCAGACTCCGAACGTTGTAAGAAAGAATTATCTGTCTGCCCAATATTTGATCATTCATCCATTTTCATTCATCAAATATTTATTCGCCATCTACTATGTGCAAGGCTGTGAGCCTGCTTACAATTCAGGCACAAAGACAACCAAAGGACAAAGATAGTGGTCTGGGAGTTGGATCATTTAGTTGCAGAGCCAGGGGTAAAAGCCCAGCATTTTAAGAGTAAGTCCACCATCTTAACTAGCTGGTTAGTATTGACAAGTTGCCACCACTGTGCGCCTTAATCTTCTCCTCTATTAAATGAATAGCTTAGAATAGGTGGTCTTTAAGACCCATCTGTTAACTGAATGGGCATAAACTACCTTTCATAAAACTAATGACCCTTTTCTAGCTCCCCACTTATTGTTAACCTTTTTTGCCTGCATCTTTCACTAAATGTGCAGTGATACCAGTGAAAGGATGTCACATAAAGTACAACATATTATAGAATTTCATAGCTGGGGCTTTCTTCCCAGGCATCTTCTGAGGCAGATAATGAAATATTAGCACTCCCTTTTTAAAAATAAGTAAGAATCTATTCTTGGGAGGGGAGGAGTAATCAGCAAGATTCATCTCTGTAATCAATCATTTCTCCTTGCTGATCTCCTTTCTTGACCCTGTTTTCCTTATCGATGGAGTTCTGCTATTATGTGTATCTCCCGAAAGAGTAGAAAGACAAGGATTTGCAAAGCTGACTGGAGGGAGAGAATGGCAGGAAGGCTCAGGGCCTTGAAGGGTAGCAAGCTGCTTCAGTGGCAAGTGTTCCTGAGTAGGAAGGAAACAGCACTCTGTCCAGTGCTCCCATTTGTACCATTGCTTGGGGAATGGGGTAATCTCATGAGATTACTGACTCTTGCCAGAGGATATGTAGTTCAATATTTATTGGAATAGAATCCCTTGTAAAACATCCTCAGTAAGTCACTATCTATTCTCTACTCCGCTAGAAGCATCTTTTAGAAAGCTTGAGTTGTTAAAAATTTTCAGAAAAGTAGGTTCAATTCTTCAACTTTTCTCCATTGTTTTTAGTCCTGGTTCATGGGGAGACCAGAATAAGTCTTAATTACTCTTCCACATAAAAATATTAAGATACTTTAAAACAAATAACAAGCCACCTCAAAGGTTTCTTTATCCTCCCTAGGTGAACCATCTCTAGTTTTCCATTTCCCTCACCATTCTGTTGTCCTAGTAGAGATGTGCTTCAATGTATTCAATGCCCTCTCCTGGCCTCTATACATCTCTTTATGTAATCTAAAATTATATTGTGTGTGTGTGTGTGATCATGTAACCCTGAATTGAAAGAATTAGATGCTCCCTAATCTTTTTCCACAGAAATTTCTGTCTATCCATTCCATGGATTTTCTGTATTTTTGCAATTTATATATATATATATATATATATCACTTTAGATTCCTGCTGTACCCCTCCCTCATTCCTTCTCAGAGAGCTACCCCTTTTATAAATAATAAAATTTTTAAAAGGGGAAAAACTTCAACAAAACTAGTTAATACGCTAAAAATGACTGATGTTAAATGAAGTGTTCCATACCTGTGGTTCTCTACCTTTTCAAAAGATGTGCTTTCTTTTATCACTTCTTTGGAGCCAAATATATATGTCAAGGAGCCTTACATACTTTCTCTGTCCAATTCCTTAATATTATAAATAAGGAAACTGGAGAAGGGAAGTGAATAAGGTCATGTGCCTAGCTATGAGCTGATCCAGGATTAAAACTCCATGCTCTTGCCTTTCAGTCCACTGTTCTCCATACGAGGATTACTCGCTTGAATTCTAAGCACAGCAAAAAAATATCTAAAAAGATCTGCAGGAATTACAGGGGCAGACAGATTTAATCAGGAGTTCCTGCTAAAGCAATCAAGATAAAATGAATAGTAATTATGGTAATCAGTTTGTGAACTTTAATGCCACATTCCTAATTTCAAATATTATGAAGTCCTGTACAGTGAATCAATTTGTCATTGGAAAGAGAATAAAAATTCCAAGTTGGTGGGGTTGGGTTTTGTTTGGTAGAAATTTGAGCATTCCTTTTTGTCAGTAGCTTCATTATATATCCTGTTTCACAAATTAAAATACATAAATTCCATGAACCCCCAATACAGAAGCTTTTTGTAGAAAATATATTCAATAGAGCTAGTCAAACAAAACCCTACAACCAACTGATTTGGTGAGATTGTTTTTAAAAAATTTTTTTGTAAAATTATAGTGATGCAAGAGACCTAAGAAATTATTTAATCCAGCTTCACCAGGCGCTAAATGAGTGGAAGTGAAACCTGTAGAAATGTTAGTTGACACATTAGGTGACACAGTAGCAAAGATCAGACTAAACTCCATGTTTCTCGATTTCTAGGCTGGCATCCTTTCTCTCACACCACACGCTGCCTTTTACTTTTCAAATAGTTGTCTAGGTATTATATAGACAGCAGAATCTCCTTCTTCACTCTCCTTTTGAAAATGCTCCAGTGACTCTTTATTGCCTCTGGGATAAAATACAAACGCCTCAGCTGGCATTTAAAATTCTTCACGGTTTGGCTCCTTTCTGGGCTTATTACACATCACCATCCTTCAAATGCCCTGTGTTCCAGACACTGGCCTCCTTGCAATTCCTCATAAAAGGCACTCCATCTTTACACTCATGGCATTTTCACTGGCTCTTTCCCATGCCTGGAATACTCTGCCTCCTGAATTTCCTCAATTCCCAGCTAAAATCCTCTTGTCTTTGACAAACTCTTCCTGATCCACTTTGATGCTGGTGCCCTCCCTCTATTAATTTGTCCCCAGTTTATCCAGCATATATCTTGTTTGTAGGTAGTTATTTACTTGTTGCCTCCCCTTGTAGTCTGAGAGGTCCTTGAGAGCAGGGACTGTATCCCTATTTAAGCTCAGTGCCTGGTACATAGCTGGTGCTTAATAAGTGCTTCTTGACTGACTTGACTACTGAAAAGTAGCTAGCATAGTGCCTGGCACAGAGTAGGTACTACTGAAAAGCTGGTTGTTTGCTGCAGCCACCCCTGATCCTGAATTGATGGCTGATTTATTCTCTTCTTCCCCCTCCTCTAACCCTTCTTCTTCTTCCTAGAGAAGTACCTGTCTAAAAGCAACCCCAGATTTATCCATTAACTTGAACCTTTTCACAAATAACTCAGTCAGAAGGGTTCTTGTCCTTGGGCCAGGATAATCACAGTC
The DNA here is from genome assembly GCF_027887165.1 of Monodelphis domestica. Lineage (NCBI taxonomy): Eukaryota > Metazoa > Chordata > Mammalia > Didelphimorphia > Didelphidae > Monodelphis > Monodelphis domestica. The sequence goes on from NC_077227.1 coordinate 135,016,930, forward strand.
CAACACTGGCTGTTGGACACAAGACACTGACATGCGGGTACCCCATGCTTTCACATTCTCTTTCTCTACTTCCTATTAATACTCTCTCATGGCTGTCATTTACACAAGGTGTAAATAACCACTTAGACTACTCTCACTTCTAGTTTATTTGCATTTTAATAAGGATCAAAGACTTAAACTAAATAATTCCAGCCTTCATCTGGAAGGTAGGATGAAATCATCATCATGATTATTTTTTTGATGATGGAAGGATTGGAGCCTCCCTGGCAAATGTATTCAATAAAGAGGCTGCATTTTCTTTCTTTTTTTGTTAGTCACTATGGGTGATGGGAAAGAACCATACAATTTTGAAATATCAAGAATAAATCTCATTTACACCTTTTATTTTATAGCTTAGGAAACAAAAGCCCCCCAAGCTGTATGATTTGTCCAAACTTACATTCATGTTAGTGGCAGTCAGAATTCAGTTCCCTTGAGCCCAAGTGCCAGGGCTTGTTCTATCACACTAAACCCAGCTTCAATCCCTGCTCCTAAGGAAGTCACACCTTAGTTGTTGTTGTTTTAATACATATAGCAAATGGTGACATGGTGAACACTTGCCTTAGATGTCAGGGATCTACCCCTTCTTGCCTTTATCTCACTATTTTGAATACTTCTCAGGAGCTTACCCAAATCTCTGGTTGCTTAGAGAAAAATCATCTGGCCAAGGGTTAATTACAATAATGACTTCTCCCAGAAGTACTTACACTAAAGAGGAGTACTGCCTGGAAAAAGACAACATTAAAACATAAGAAATCTATGCCAAATGTTGTAATTGCAGGCATGGTAGTACCTGAGTTAGGTCTCATTTGGCACAGGAGGTTTTCCTGGCATTTCTCAATGAAAAAAAAAAAAGGCGAAGGGCATGTCTGCCACCTACTTATCCACCATTTACGATGAAAGCCAGTGTAGACTATTGACTACTTCAGTCTCCATAATTGTTCATAGAACCCAGAGGTAGAAGCACAAACTGAGCTGTGTTTAATAGGTAGAAAGATCCACCCACACAGCTGTTCATATGACCTAAAAATGCTTTGTGTTTTCAGTGTTGTGTATATGGATGACATGTATTTCTGAACAAACATCTCATAAACTTTCTGAACTGAAAGGTTCTTAAGAGGCTTAGAACAATAGAATTGACTGAAATAACTGAATAGCATCTTGATGAAAGAAGGGAGCTGGTTAGATTAGATTTATCTAGACTTAGTTTCAGTTTAACTTTAAAGAAGAGGTAGGAAATTCTAGATTAAGTAAAAATAAAATTATAGTTCTTTCTAAAATAACTATACTGAAAAGAATGAATGAAAGAAAAAATAATGGAAGGAATGAAGAAAGGAGGAAAGCAAGGAAGAACAGAAGGAAGGAGGGAAGGAAAAAGAGAGTAAATCAACTAACCTTTAGTCAAATCAGGCAGGATCTGAGTGAGGCAAAATTGTGAAATAGGTTGTTTATTTTAAAATTCTCCATTATCTCTCTTTTGTGACTGTCTCTTATTAATGTCCCATTCACTTCTTAAAGCAATTGTGTCCCCCCTGGGGGTTTCCAGGAGCTTTTCAGGGGGTCTATAAGGTTAAAATAATTTTATAACAATAATATATTCTGATATTAAGTAACAATTCTAAATATCCATAGATATAACCCAAATAAAGAAGATCTCTTTGTGGAAAGGTAGATCCTCAAATAATTTAAAAAAAATACCTCACCTTCCATCTTAGAATCAATACTATGTGTTGGTTTCAAGGCAGAAGAGTGATAAGGGCTAAGCAAATTTGGGTCAAGTGACTTCCCCAGGAACATATAGCTAAGAAGTGTCTGAGATTAGATTTGAACTCAGGATTTCCCTTCTGTAAGCCTGGTTTCAATCCAGAGATACCGAGCTGCCCCCTCCTTAATCATATTTAGGGGTGTAAAGGAATCCTGAGAATAAAAAAGTTTGAAGACCAATGATCTAATGAAAAAACCTATTGCAGGAAAGGAGATGGAACTCATTCACACTGATGTATTACTGTAGGCTGATGGTGTATCTACAGTGAAATTTTAGAGGGCTTAGAATATTAGAACAATACTGATAGATTTCCAGACATCAACTAGGCATTAGGAAGAGATTTTGAAGGACAGTGGCCCTTTCCAAAGGTCCTGGAAACATACTGTGTAAACCTTTACATATGTTAGCATTGCCCAAGGCCAACCCTTGGTAAGATAAAAGTTAAATGTTTGTTGATTTTTTTTTTTAGTGGATGACAGTCTTTTCTCTTAGTTGTTTAGTGTCAGGTAAATCAAACTGCCATTTTCATTAAATTGATTGATGTCCGTTCTTTGCCTCTTCGTTTGCTGAAACTCAAAGTTTTTATGTAGTTTTTTTTTTCATTTTCCTCCTTTTATTAAAAAGAGTTAAAGTTATTGCTATTTTTCTTTTTCTACTTTGTTTGGAATCATAGGACATTTTTTCCTAAGGCCTTTTTGGAATTGCCATAGCATGCTATGATGTGAATAATATATGAAAAGCTCTGACTAGTGAGTGGTACATGTAGAAGAAAATGTTTGGCAGTTCTACTCTCTGTTGTGCTGAGCTGTTTCTTTTATGTCAAAGAAGGATGAACAATAATATGAAATTCACAGAGATCTAGCTCACAAATCTATTTCATATCCAGATATCCTTCAAAGGCAAAAAATAAAGCCTGTCTCCAAATAGCCAAACTACAAGTTTCTTTCAATTTGGTTTTGATCTTTATCTATATTGCTTAGATGCTGATCTTTTATGGTCTCTGCCTCCTGGTGGAAAAGTAAAAAATTCAATCAACCAAGGATTTTCTCTCCCTTAACTTCTTTTCTTATTATTTTCTACTATAGGCAGCTTGATATCATGGAAAGAATAATGAACTGCCTGGAAAGAAACTTCAGTGCCAGTCCCACATCTGCCACAAGCATTTTTTCTTTACCTATAAAATGGGGGCACTGGACCAGGTGATGTCTATGATGATGAAAGGAACTTTCCAATGCTAACATTCCATATTTTTAAATAAATAGTTTAACCTGCTACTCTATCCCTTTCTTGATGGCTTCCAACTTTTTTTCTTTCCATATTGAATTGACATTTGAAAGTCACATAAACTCACCTACATTCAATTCACATCTGGGGAGGGAAAGAAGAGATTCCTACTGTCCTGTCTCAATCTACCAGCTGTCACTAATTCAAGAGCTGAGCTCTGGACGATTTTCCACTTATTATCTGGACGACTTTCTTTTCTTTCCATTACTTCTAAGTGGGTAAAAAGTGTACCATGCATTGTTTTCTTTTTCCTTTTCTTTGTTTATCTGTTAGAAATATATAATTTTAAGTGTTGTGAAGGAATTTTGAGGCTTTCTATTACAGTTCTCTTATTTTACATAGGAGGAAACTGAGAGCCCAGAGGTTAAATAGGTTTCCATTCTTTAAGAGGGTTGGAATGGAAAATGAGAGAATTCTTATAGTTGTTAGTGTAGGGCTACAGGAATAGAAATGTGCCCAATAGCATTTGTCCACCATTGAAAGAAATTTTTGGTTTCCTAGTGTGGCCTAGGTTTTCTTTTTGCTTCTTAAGCTAATTCTGTGCTCATACTCCCCAGAGAATCCTAAGGTTGACTTGGTAGGAAATGATGAGAGCTGTCAAGTCTTTTTAGATCATCTTAGATGGAATTGCTGATGAATCTGTTTTTGTTTCACTATAATTAAAGTCCCATCATATCCTTGGGCAGTTCATCTCTTGACACCTCTTCAGAAGTTATTGCATCTTCTTAGAGTTTTTATTTCTTGTTGCAGCATTATTTCACTGATTACTATATATATATATATATATATATATATATAGTACATTGCTATGTGTATGGATATATTTTGATGTGCTGTTATCCCCTGAGGGCCCTTCAGAGCCATCATTCTCACCTTCTCACCTTTCATTTTTTCTTCTTCCTCTGATTTATTACCGGATGCAACATATTCTGTCTTTTATTCCTCTCTGGACTTTAAAAATTCCTTCCTTCCTTCCTTCCTTCCTTCCTTCCTTCCTTCCTTCCTTCCTTCCTTCCTTCCTTCCTTCCTTCCTTCCTTCCTTCCTTCCTTCCTTCCTTCCTTCCTTCCTTCCTTCCTTCCTTCCTTCCTTCCTTCCTTCCTTCCTTCCTTCCTTCCTTCCTTCCTTCCTTCCTTCCTTTCTTTCCTTCTTTCCTTCTTTCTCTTATTTACCTCTCCCCTCCCCCCCTTTGGTAGAATTTGAAAATTGAGCTTTTAACATGGATTGCTTTTAAAATTTTTTCTTTCAGATCAAACTGGCAAGGAGAAATTGGTCGAAAAGTGAAATGGTTCAGGCCATTAGGCCTTCAAATGGCAACCCAAAATGATCATATCTAGTGTGTTATACACTAGGATGCAGAGGACCATAATGCTGAGGACATATAGTGGTGTCAGAAGTCTAAGCTTTATGAATGTTTTAGATCCTTGTGGTTGAAAAACTACAGAAATATAGATTCTTATGACACCATGTGAGAGTTATTTTAAAGAAAGAAGTCTGAGTTTAGCTTGAAGTTTATTAGCAATTTATTTATGTCTGATTGCAACAAAAAAATACCTGAAAATGCAAGAGAAATAAACAGCTATTTTTTGAATCCTCAAGAGAGACCTGAGCAGATTTTTTTTTTCTTTCTTGTTAAATGACTAATATTAGAGATGTAAATCACAGTTCTCTGTGTTCATTACTAAGAACTTTGAATAGATCATAATCCTAACCCCACTGTGTTGGCAGTTGCTAATCTAGTCTAACATCTGTAGAACATTAATGACCATAGGAGCATAGACATGTAAAAAACAACATTTTTATGCACTATGACAAAAATGCACGACTGCATTTAATTACTCAGTATTGGTTCTCAGCCTGATAGTAATAAACATAACACTGAGGAGATTGTGCATTTAATTGATACATAATTTGAAAACACAATGGTGATTTTTAAGACTATATCATGAGGTTTTGTTTTCAGGAAACTTTTCTTTTTAAAATACGCATTACTATTTTTGCAATGAAGAATGAAACTTCCTTCACCAAAGCAGATCTCAAGCCATCTGTGACTTAGGAGAGAGAGAGAGAGAGAGAGAGGGAGAGAGAGAGAGAGAGAGAGAGAGAGAGAGAGAGAGAGAGAGAGAGAGAGACCGAGAATCAAGTCACTGGTATGAATCAGTAGCATAAGGTATAGTATTGATTAAAACACACACACACACACACACACACACACACACACACACACACACAAAACCCTTACCTTTTGTCTTAGAATTGATACTATGTATTGGTTCCAAAAGCAGAAGAGCAGTAAGGACAAGACAATTGGGGTTAAATGACTTGCCAAAGGTCACACACGTAGGAAATATCTGAGGTCAAATTTGAACCCAAGACCTCTTATCTCTAGGTCTGGCTCTCTATCCACTGAGCCACTTCAATGCTCCAACAGTATAGATTTGTGGATGGAATGCTGAACTTGTAATAAAGAAGACTTAGATTTGAATCCCACTTCAGACACTATCTGTGTGATCCCAGTCAAGTCTCTTAACCTCTCTGTGCCTCACACAAATTCTTCATCAATCAAACAAGGGGTTGGACTTGATGACCTGAGATTTCTTCTAACTTTAAATTTATTATTCCTTAATCCTATATGTCCAGCTATTCTTGGGCTGCTTAGTATTCTCTCTATGATCTTCTTTGTTAATTTTTACAATATAGATGAACTGGGGGGGGGAGTTATTTTGCTTTAATAATCATCTTTCCCACCCATACAAGCATACTATACAGGCTGAGATACTCCCATTATGGAACATCTCAAATGTAGTAGACCTCAGTTGGTCTATTATTTAGGAGAAAGGCTACTTCTTGACGCCATTGGAGTGACTTTCCAGGTGGGATATGAACCAAGATTCCCATGACTCCTTACCTAGAATACAAGGCTATCTCCCTTACTCTACTTTTTAATGAATATGGAAGGATTGCCTTCTTTTGTGGGTCATTCTAGATTTATATGGTCACAAGGCATTGAAGTAGGGAAAAAAGGAGGGAAAGGAAAGGGGAAAAAGGTAGGGGGGTCCCCCTCCCAGCTATAGGGAAATTGATCAGGGTTCTTTATAGGTAGACTAGGGAGCAGATTAAATCAGGCTAGACTCCAGGGAAAGTTAGGTAGGTTTCTTTAGGGTTAGGAAGGAAAAGTTTAGAAAAGTCAGGGAAAATTAGGTCTCCAGAAGCAAAGCAGGGATCAAAGCTCTCCACCTAGGTTAGGGGGAAAAGGGGCCAAAATGCATGTTTCTCTCCTTTATTATCCCTCTGACACCTCCCACAAAGGATATGGGAAGTGTTAGAGGAAGCTGCAGTAGAGAGTCCTGGGAAATGGAATCTCCCAGAGCTTAGTTCCACTTCAAAATGCACAGCATTAAAAAAAAAAATAGTTTGGATTTACAGAGGGAGAATGAAGAATGAACAACTAAGTTTTTTTAAACCTTTTTCTTTTGTGGATAGAGCTGAAGCAGTACCACTGTGACTTTATTCTTTATTTCCATTTCCCTTTTCAATAAATCAAACTCTGAGTATTTAAGTACTTACTATGTGACTTGTACTGTGCTAAATGCTTGGGATACAAAATTACAAAAGAACTCTCAAGGATCTTATAATTTAATCAGAAAGAGAATATACGTACATATGCAAATGTACAAACATGTATGTATGTGAATATATATATATATGTAGAGAGAGAGAGAGAGAGAGAGAGAGAGAGAGAGAGAGAGAGAGAGAGAAAGAGAGAGAGAGAGAGAGAAAGGGAGAGAGAAAGAGAGAGGGAGAGAGAGAGAGAGAGCAGCCACCATGACTATCATAGAATGCATGGAAGGGGACAGAATCTAACAAGATTGGAACAGTAGGACCGGGCTATATTGTGATAAGTATTAAATACCAAATTACAGGATCTTTGATTCTAGAATCAATAAGGAGCCATTGCAGTTAACTGGGCAGGGATTAGGGGGAGGCAGAGTGGTCAGATCTATGCCTTAGGAAAGTCATTGTCCTAATGGCCAAATGGAGGATGTATCAAAGTGGAAAGAAACATGAGTCAAGGAAGACAACTTGAAAGCTGTGATAATAGCCCAGGTACAAGATGATGAGCACCTGAATAAGGGTATGGTAGTGACTTTAGGAGTGAGGCCAAGAGAAGGTATACAAGAGATATGACTAAATAAATTATAAGATTTATCATCTGATTGAATATGTGTATATATATATATATATATATATATAGAGAGAGAGAGAGAGAGAGAGAGAGAGAGAGAGAGAGAGAGAGAGAGAAATAAAATTGAAGATGACTGCCAGAATAAGAATATACTTTCAACCATTTTAAAGTAGCTACTTGATATTGCCTAGCTTGAAATCATCAGATAAGTAGTGAAAAGCAATGCTATTGGTTACCAAATTATTAGTAGCAGATATACTAATTCCAGATGTGAAGAGGTAGGGATAACTTCATGCCCAAACCCTTTTACCTTAGGAGAATTACAAAAGTTTGCTAGGTCACATAAACTGACATCTCTGCTCAAAAAGCAAAAAACAAAATAAAACCAAAAATTCCATAAAAAAAAGCCAGCCAAATCTCATCTCTTAGTTCACTTTTTTTCAAATATTGTTGGTACAGCCATATTCCTGTATAACAAAATTATACAGAGAGTCCTTGGATATTTAAAAAAATGTTTTATTGATGCCTTTATCTTAATGCCATATTAACTTCCCAATATAATCTTACATGAGTAGAACCCTTCCTAATAATAATAATAGCTACCATTTATATGGTGTTTTATAGTTTTAAGAACATTTTACATGTATATGTGTATATATAATACATACACACATATGTATCTTCACAAAACATAGCAAATCACAAAAACTCTGATTTTATGGGAGGGATAATTTCTTAGTTTATTAGGATTTAGGAAACTGAGATTGAGAGATTAAGGGACTTGCTTAGGACACAGAGCTTCTAAGTGTCATATATAATCAGGATGTGGATTCAGGCCTCCCTCACTCTAAATTGGTTGCTCTATCCATTTATCCCCCTAGCTGCCTCACATATATATAACAAAAGAGAAAAAGTCAAGCTAGACCAACTGACAAAATGACTGCATCTGACTGTATGAAACATTCTTGATCGGTAGAACCCCACTTTTCTCCTAAGAGAAAGGATTTTTTTTAACACCTGTCCTTTGCAACCAAGGATGGTCACAATTCTTTTCCATCTAAATTCATATGTTTGTGAGTGCTGTTTTCATTTACATTATTATAGACAAATATATAGTACATCTGGTTTTGCTTTGTTTCTCTTTGTGACGTTTTAGTGTTTCTTTCCATGGAACTATTGTCAAGGAAGACATTTGACTTTGCAGAGGGTGGCATTTTCTTGGTCATCCTCACCTTTTAGGAGTAGTTATCCACTCCAAACACCCTGATGCTCATAAATAATTCAGGTCCCCAAGAGGAGGCCATTAAATACTGACCCAATGCAAACCAAATTCCATCAATCTGCACTTTTGAATGAACTCAGTCAAAGTCAGCCTCCTTTAGCATGTGTGAACACAAGGCATTTTTGATTTGTAAGCTAAAGTGACCCTTAGGTAAAAAAATCAATTCAAGCCCAAAGTGACATTTTGGCTTTATTAAGTTAGCACTGCCTGATCTGCATTATTTAATAGTGTATTTATTATGACCTTCAAAGAGTAAAATCACATGAAAGGTGGAAGGGAATACTATCTATTGTAATTTCAGTTTTAATTATTGGAAAATACAGAATTCATTATTTGACTGAAATTAGACCCTGAAAGATATTCATGTCAGACCATCCATCAGAAGGTCTCAGAAGGACTAATTGACCTCAGTTCAGTTTCCTAATCAATTTAGCTAAGAAGAGGGAAAAGGTGGTTTACTCCTTCCTAAGGAGGAAAATATTTTTAAAATTATGTGGAATAGCCTGTAGTTATGAGTGAGAGATTATGTATATGTCCATATGTATTATGACCAAAGACTTAGGCAACAACCTGAAGTCAATAACTTTAAAAGTGTAAATGTAAACACCTTGGACTTTATGAAATAAAGTTCCTGTTTATAGTAACTATGAAAAGGAAGATTTTGGAGGAACATGTCTAGCTAGGTTCACTCTGGAAATATAGTTCCATTAAGTCATTTTGGGTATAATTATGACCATATTTTAAAATTATCACCTCCTCATCCATATATGATTTCTCCTTTCTCTGAACCACTAGGACACTTAAAAAAATTTTTTTTCCCTATGATCCTTGTGGCATTTTACCCTATATTGTAGGTCTTTGTGTAGATCATTTGTTTTTGCTATGACAAATTTCTTGAGTGAAGGGCTGCTTCTTACTCATTTTGTGTCCCTCTATAGTATATGCCACTGTATCTTGCATATAGTAAATGTTCAATATTTGCTAAGTTTAACTAGGTAGTACTGTAGTTTTCAATACTTCCAAGATCTTTGATCTCATTGATGTATTTTCTCTCCACTAATACAGATTGAAACCCATTCATATCTCATCCAGTGTGATTCTTATCCATAAATTTCCATTAAAACGTTCCATTGTTTTCTCAATATGATGGTGGTCTAGGTTTATCAACATTTCATGGATGGCAGTAAAGCACTCAGACTGCCTGTTATTATTCACTCACCCTCCAGTGTACTGTGGCCTTCCTAACCATTCGTATCCTTGATAAAAGCATTTACAACTTATTTTATGACATCTGCTTCAAACAAAGAAGCCGAGAAGTTCTGTAAAAGGCAAGATCATCCAAATTAAGTCAACATGGATTTCAGCACTTAGGGACTCTGGTGCTATAGTAGCCACAGAGAAGCAGACCAATTATGAAATATGGAATTAGAAAATGAATAAAAACAGAAGCTGGTTGACTTCTCAGAAGTCTTCATATCAAAATATTTATTTATGCCAGGAAGGAACTGGAAGATTGGCTATGGCAAGCTTTGGACCACGCCATGAAAGATAAAATGGGTCAGGTCTTAACAGTGGGAAAAAGAGTTAATTAAGGATATCAATTAGTTATTAATATAGGCTAGGGATAGGGATTGGCCCTTGGATTTCCTAGTAATAAGACATTTTTAGGTCAAGAAACTTCCCACCAATGGAAGTCAACACTTTTCCTACCACATATAGCTTTTCAGTGTTGCCTGGAACATAGAAAGGCTAAAGTTTTAAAATAATGGACTATTGTATATGTTTTAGTGGAAAGTTGCTATTTTCTATTAAATAATTTAATAGATTGTTACATTAATAATGATTTTTTTGTTAAGGTCAAACTCCCCCCTGCCCTATTCCAGTGGGTTACACTGCTAAAAGTGTCATAAATCATGAGGAAAGTGATTCACTTGAAAATAAAGTTTTCTTATGATCCTCCTATATACAAAGTGCAATGCTAGGTGTTGAGGTCATGAGGACTGTTTATAACAATTTGATTTACACACAACTTTTCAGAGACTAGTCTGTTGTATAAAATAGTAGAAAATATTATGAATTTTATACATGATAGTTCTCTTTTTTGTGGGTCCTTAATACTTTTGAGACAAACTTTGATTGGTCTTAATAAATTGCCAAGTCCTACACTGCCAAATTATGCATAATCAAAATGATTGTATGTGCTAATCTTGGTGTTTATAAATTCGTTTTTCCTATAGCAACTAGGGTATGGACAATGCCCTCTAATAGGCCTTTTGTGTTTTATTTAAAACCATCTTGTCTCTATCACTGCTGCACAGAGAAAATCTTTTTAGGTCTAGCAGTTTTCTAGTAGTGTATTTTGAAGGACATTGCTAAGTGATACCATAGTTTTTAAAATCAGTGAAATTATTCCCAGACAAAACTTAAATTCACTGCTGCATATATTCCCAAATAGTAGCAACAAATCAAACTGAATGGTCACAGAGGTATTTTTTGACCTTTTAAAGCCAAAAACATGAGCTAACTGACTTTATGAAGAAAAATGAATTCTAAAAGGACAACTAATTTCTTGGGAATTTTTATGCATATAATTTAATTATTCTGCTATTAAAACTGCATTACTCTGTAGCTATAGCATAACCAACAGAAATGAAAATAACCTTTTTCAGAAATAAGTCTTTGAACCAAATTTTATACCTCTTAATTTTCTGAAATATATTGTCAGTCATGACCAATGCCAAATCTACAGAAGATAGACACAGTTCATAAAAATAAAGCAATTACTTGCTCTTTTTTGTCTTTTAAAAATGTTCATAGCTAAATGGGTCTGGGATTTCTATCAATTGTGTTTCTTAATAAATAATATAAGGAATAAATTTAAGGAATACAAAGAAGGTCTCTTAGTGTTTCCAATATATTACAATGCAAAATTCACAGGAGTACTTGCAAGGTAATGTTTTCACAAGCTCCCTGGATTTCTCCCCTATTCCTTATTTCAGGGAACTTTTCTAGGCCATTGGGAGAAGTTGACTTTAACAGCCAGTAGTTTAGCTTAATGCGATGAACCTGACTAAATTATATTTCAGCTATTTTGCTTCAAGTAAGAAAAATTTAATTTTTCTAAACATATAAACAAATAGAGCAGCAAGGATGGAATCTAGCAGTGCAATTTCCATTATCTATAAGCAATGAAAACTAGCTGTATGAACTAAATTCATGAAAAAATTAATTCCACATCTTGGTTTCCCTGTCAGATTCTAAGCCAAGCACTCCTATATGAATAAGCTTTTTCAATCTAATTTTTTAACTTGGAACTTCACTTGCAGATTTTTAAAAAGTGACAGACAAACGGACTTTCAGTGAAAATGAGCAAAAGTACTGGGCTTAATTACTAGATCTGTATCTCAAAGAATCAGAGAGGAAAAGACCTATTTGTACCAAAATACTTATAGCAGCTCTTTTTGTGATGGCAAAGAATTGGAAACTGAAGGGATGCCCCATCAATTGGGGAAATGTCTGAACAAGTTGTGTTATATTATTATAATGAAATATTATTGTGTTATAAGAAATGATGAACCAGATGATCACAAAAACCACTGAAAAGTCTTATATGAATTGATTCAAAGTGAAGTGAGCAGAACCAGGAGAACATTGTACATAGGAACAGCAATAATGTATGATGGTCATCTGTGAATGACAGCTATGATCAGCAATGCAAGTATCCAGGAAAACTCCAAGGGACTCCTGAACAAAAAAGCTTTCCACTGCCAAAGAGGGAACTGATAGGAGTTTGAATGAAAATCAAAGCATTCCATTTTTTCATTTTATTTCCTTCATGAGCTTTTACTTGTGTAGGAACATTGAATTATGCATTGCATGATAGCAAATGTATAACCTGTGTCATATTACCTGTAGTCTTAGAGAAGGTGGAGGGGTGGGAGAGAGGGAGAGAACAGGAATTGCAAAATGTCAGAAAATTATATCTATATGTAATTAGGAATGATAAATAAAATTAATTACTTAAAATTAAAAAGGACACTGTTCACTAAATAGCTTCAATAGAAATGGAAATAATTTAGTGTCATAGTTTACTTCTATTTTACTCCACAAAAACAGATGTGATATGGTAATAGTTGACTACAATAGACCACCACTGTGGGGACAGGCTTGGAAACCAGGGGTTGCCCACTTTGCTTATTAGGCAAATACTGCCTTTCCTCCTTTCTCCTTTGCCCTCACATCAGTCCTTTACCTCCTTTTCCTCAACTCTTCACCCCATCCATCTTCATTCACCTTTCTTTTCCTTCCCCCTGTAAAGATTAAAATTAAAATACAATAGCTAAATATTATATTTTATAAAGTTTTATTAATAATAACTAAAGCAAAAGAACTGCCTGAATTCAGCCCAGTCACAGGTCAAAAAGAGAGCATGGGAGTAACATATAGCCACTTAAGTACCAATAATGTGACCTTACCAACCTGGAGACTCAGGAGAGATTATAGGGAATTTTGAGAAATACTAAGGACTTCTGGGGAATGAAGTCAAAGGTTCAAAATCTCCATTTAAACACCCCATTCAGCTTCCCATTTCTTCCTCCCCCTTTTCTTTTCTTTTTCCAATTTTAGCTGTGATTAATTAGATCTTTTTTTTTTTGTATTTAGCTTTGGAAGCATTCAGAATTATGTGTTGCACATTATTTTTTTCTGACAAATTCTTTGAGGAAAGAAAGGGGGGGCACCTGTTTTAAATAAGTGGTTTGTTGTGAAATTGATTTTAAATAGTAAAAAAAAAATCTAAACACATTTTCAACTAATTAAACTTAAAAAAAAATCTACAATGATCACCTCAGCTATCCAGCTACATCCAGCTGTTATCAAGAACCAAGTAGCAGTTACTTGGAAAAGTTGATCTACTCCTTCCATTTCCCATATGAGCCATCTAAGGAAGAGAGGTTAAAGAAATAGCCTGAGGTCATAGTCAGTGGCTGAGGTTGGACTAAGAGTCCCAGTCCTAATCTTTTGACATGAACTCCAGCTTTATAGATTTCCTAACCAATCTGTGGTCCAACACGATACAACAGAAATCTGAAACATTTCTCTGAACGTTCCAGTCTAATTTCTTTAGCCTAATTGATTTGGCATGGACAAGATTTGTCTTCATAATAGAATGTATTCATTAAGGTGCAAAGTGCAGCCCTCAGCAGTAGCTTGTGTGTGACAAATTGCAGAAATAACAAGGCTATGTATTGGGATTGGGGGAGAGGTGTGGAGAAGAGGAATGCACCTGCACATATCCCAGTCCCACCTGGGGCCGTGATTTCATTAGAGCTCATAAACTAAGGTAAGGTAAGACTTAGTCAGTCCTTGGTTAAGAGGCCCCCAAGGAAAACACAGGTGTGAAAGGAACTGGTGTCAGACTCAGTGGGAGAGCTGTGAGAAATTTTGACCCCCGTCACAAAGCTGGTGTAGTAGGGTCAGCTTCAAGAAGAGGCTCAAGTGCTAGGTGCAAAAAGATTGTGTCACTGGGGACACTTGATTGGAGGCTGGAAACCCTCTACTGAATTGATCTTCGGCTCTGGGTAGGAGCCCTAATTAGCAAAGGTTTGTGTAAATTTTCTAGGAGCCTCCCCTCCAAAGTTTGTTCAGGTGGTGGTGTGCCTCCTTCTGGGACAAGAGTAAAGCTATGGAGTGGCTCTGCGCTGTTTGAGAGGGTGCCAGTTGGATGAGAACACCTTGGCTACATTTCACACCAGGTAATTTGTACTCTGCTTTTCCAAGTTGCTCCTACAGATTTGAATTTCTTTTTTAGGAGGCGACTACATCTTAAGAGCTCTGCCTGTGAAATGATTCTTTGGCCAGTTGGCGGAGCTTTGGGGGGATCAATTGAAAGTGGCGTGCCAAGACATGGCACCCAAAGTTTTTAAATTGTGTATACCACAGAGGGCTCTTCTGAGGGGTCCTTGAAAGATGGGATGGTCCTTGGTGGCCACAGAGAGTTTGTAAAAGTACATTCAGGCTCATTACTACACCAGCCAAGGGCTCAGGTTTCAGGGTATACAAGAGCTCCTCAATCTCCCAGAGCTATAAATACTATTCTAGTGAAAGTGATATTTGACTCAAGATTGGCAGCCATACCTCTTGGCTCTAAGAAGGCTTCCTTTTTCCCTTGTCCTCATAGGTAAGTCACTTAGCCCACAGCATCTGACCTCTAGGAGACACTCTAGTAATTTCAAGAGAATGTAAAAATGAAAAAAACTTTGACATCCTTTATAAGATATTTTCTTTATAGACTCAAGAGATTCTTATTACTGAAAAAGTTGATATGGAACAAAAACTAGCTTTCTGAAAGCATTTTATATCTTGATTGTTCATATAATTGATTCCAAATTATTCTATTTTTTGTCCTCCATTACTGATTTGATGGAACATGCAACTGATTGGTTTTCACCCAGTTATCTAACTTAATGAAACCTAGTGTCAGAGTTCTACAAACTGGTTCTTAAGAAAATTTAAAACAATTTACAGATCAGGAGAACAAAAATACATTTAATTTCCTTTGTTCATACTGACCAATAGTCTTTAATCCTACTTGGGCCATATGCACAGGGATAATTAATGTTTTGTGTAGACCTCAGGAAAGGTTTTATTTTCACTTCTGAAGTCAGAACTTATATATCTTTTAACCTAATGGCATGAAGGAGAAACAGCATTGAAAATATGGGCCTAACCAATGCATTGTATTTGGTGTCAACATAATTTTGAGAGAAATGCCTAATGATTTTTGAAACTAATTTTATAGTTTATTAGATCTATATACTCAGAATCATAAACCCTGGGGGGACCAAGACAAACTATACCAAGGAATTTTTAGAACTGGAGAGAAAAGGGGAAAGGACTTTAGAAATCAGCTACATCCACTCCCTGAAATTACCTGTAAGAGACATAAAATTCTGCCATGATTGCAGGAATAGTCAGTCATCAGCTGCGAGCTTTATCCTCTAGTAGTGTTTCTGTTTTCTCTTTGAGCCTTCTCTAAGTCTCATAGCAATTTGATTAAACTGATGCCAGTTGACATATAGAAGTTAAAATGACAAATGGAAAGCCTTCTGATGAGACAAACCACTTCTGCCTCCTTCCTAAGCTTCTAGAAACCTCGAGTACCATAATACTACCAGGTTTACTCCAAATTAAGTTTAGGACACAGGACCATCCTTAGCCAGAAATACACCATTTCCTGCTTATCTGTGCTACAAAGCAGGCTTCCAGAAATCTGGATGCAGCCACCTAATAAAGTGATATATTGAAATCCAAAGGGTTAAATCTGAACTTCTAATCATCTACCTTATCAGCAGATCTCTGTCTAAACTCATTCTCTTTGTTTGGCATACCCTTCATGCTCCTCCCTATTCCTGTGATACCAAACCCATAGCTTCTGAAAAACAAAAAAAACACCCTCCTTCTAACCCCAATAATATGCTCCTTCATTCCCAGCATACTTAACCCTTCTCTCAATGCCTCATTCAGGACCTGACCACCACCTTTCATTGTGCCTTCTGGAAAGTCTTCTTCTTCTTCTTCTTCTTCTTCTTCTTCTTCTTCTTCTTCTTCTTCTTCTTCTTCTTCTTCTTCTTCTTCTTCTTCTTCTTCTTCTTCTTCTTCTTCTTCTTCTTCTTCTTCTTCTTCTTCTTCTTCTTCTTCTTCTTCTTCTTCTTCTTCTTCTTCTTCTTCTTCTTCTTCTTCTTCTTCTTCTTCTTCTTCTTCTTCTTCTTCTTCTTCTTCTTCTTCTTCTTCTTCTTCTTCTTCTTCTTCTTCTTCTTCTTCTTCTTCTTCTTCTTCTTCTTCTTCTTCTTCTTCTTCTTCTTCTTCTTCTTCTTCTTCTTCTTCTTCTTCTTCTTCTTCTTCTTCTTCTTCTTCTTCTTCTTCTTCTTCTTCTTCTTCTTCTTCTTCTTCTTCTTCTTCTTCTTCTTCTTCTTCTTCTTCTTCTTCTTCTTCTTCTTCTTCTTCTTCTCTCTCTCTCTCTCTCTCACCATTTCTCTGTAACCTCTCCTCTTTTCTTGTTCACAGTATCCAAATGTATTAACTTTTCCAGATTGAGGGAGAAATTCAACAAACAAATTGATGCTCCCTCAAATTCTAACTCCCCAATACCTTGAACACCCATGAAGTCATTACTCCTCCTTTCTACTTCAGCAGTACACAGAAATGGTCATATCCTTGATCTTGACATCAGCAACATGTTCCACTTCTCTGTTTAGGAACTATGAAATTTCTTTAGTTGATCATACTCTTTTAAATAGGATCTTTTATTTTCTTTCTTTATTTTTTTGCCTATTTATCTTCTCTCTATTTACATAGCCACTACCTTAGTTCAAGCCCTTATTACTTTTCTCCTGAACTATTGTCATAACTCTTAAATTGAACTCTTTGCATCGTCTCTCCCTATCCAATCCATTTTCCATTTCATTTTGCCAAATTAATTTTCCTAATGTAGTTGACATTTTCATCTTCTTTAAAAAATTCTAACCATAAGCTCTTTTTTTTGTGGGGACAAAGAATCGGAAATTGAGAGAATGCCAATCAATTAGGGCATGACTAAACAAGTTGTGGTATATAATTGTAATGGAATACTATTGTGCTCTAAGAAATGATCATCAGGATGATTTTAGAAAAATCTGGAAAGACCTACATGAAGTGATTCAAAGTGAAGTGAGCAGAACCAGGAGAACATTGTACACAGTAACAGCTATATTGTATGGGATAACCTGCTATAAATGACTTTGCTATTCTCAGCAACGTAATGATCTAACAATTCCAAATGACGCATGATGAAAAATGCTATCCATCTCCAAAGAAGGAACTCAAAGAGTCTGAATGCAGATTAAAGATACTATTTTCCACTTTATTTTTTATTTTTTAATTTTATTTTACATATTTCTTCTCCCACAATATGAACAATATGGAAATATGTTTTGCATGATGACACCTGTACAACCTATATCAAATTGTTTAGTATCTCAGGGGGGAGGGAAGGAAGGAGAGAGGAAGGAAGATGACCAAGAATTCAAAATTTTAGAAAACATGTTAAAATTGTTATTACATATAATTGGAAACAAATATATGAAAATAAAAATTCTAGTGGCTCTTTGTTATCTTTAAGATAAAATATTAATTCTTCTACTATGTATTAAAATTCTTCCCTAATTGCATCCTATCTTCCCAATCTTATTTTCTTCTGGGTACTCTAAGGTTCAGTCATATGGATGCACTTGCTATCCTCATACATAACTTTGGATCTCCTTTTTTTATGTCTACACTCTGGCTATTTGCCAAAGCTGCAATACTTTCCCTCCCAACCTCTAACTCTCAACCTCTGCCTTCTTTTAAGACTCAGCTCAAATGTTTTTTCTTCATTCTTCATTCTTCAGGAGGCTGTTCCTGATCCTTGCAGCTGCATTAACTCCTTTATAGCAACTTTCCATCTACTCTGTATCTTATTCAAGGTGCTCTAAAAGTCTTAGTGAGCATTGTTTAGCCATTATAACTTATTTAAGCAGCTTAAGACTAAATTAATCTATTAAAGATTAATAATATACTAAAACTTTTGGGACACCTCATTTGTGTGCTGACAAATAGATTTTCTCCACCATAATTAGAATATGTAGTCCTTGAGGGCAGGGACTGTTTTGGCTTTTTCTCTATTAATGCTTAGTCTGACACCTCGTACATAGTAAATGCTAGATAAATATGTGTTGATTAACCAATGTAATTGTAGACTGCATTGAGGGCTATAATTTTCACATCTAAAGTCTAGAATACTTCCAGTGTATTCTGTTCTGAGAGAACTTATCTGGAATGCTGCATTCAGGGCTAGATTTCTGTTAGGTGGAACAGCAATAAACTAGAGAACTTCCAAAGGAAGACAATCAAGATGGCAAAGGGGCTTAAGTTCATAGCATATCAAGATCAGGTGTAAGAACTAGGAATGTTTAGTCTTGTGAAGGGAAGCTTAGGAATGTCATGAGATCTGTCTTCAAATAGTAAAAGGACTATAATATAGAATTGTGAATTGATTTTTTTATCATCCTGGTCACAGGTTGGTCATGAGTAGGAATGATGGGCACAAAATGTAAAGAAAGAAATTTACACCTTGTAAGAAACATTTCATAACAATTAGAGCTATCCCAGAATAGAAGGATGTATTTTTGGAATCCTGGTAGGTTTCTCTTTACTGGAGGCATTTTAGTAAAATCTAGATGATCCCTTATTGGGTATGTCATAGAATGTAGTCTTCAGATACAGATTGGACTCTGTGACTCTAGGTATTGTTGACACGTGGCTCTGATATACTTTCTTTCATTTAAAATCCTCATTCATATCTAATACCTGTTTGCTTTTTATTTTAGAACATTGATATTATTAGTTTATTGTCTTTGAATTTAAAGTCTTATTAGAGTCTCCTAATTCCATTATTGCTGAGAAAATGACCAAGAACTGAGGAAGGGAATATTTTAGGAAAGAAAATTATGAGAATGACTCTTGCCACTAGGTGATCTATGAGGTTTACTTAGTTCTAACCATTTCCTGAAAGGGCACTCTAGAGAGAAAATCATTCTTGTTAATGGTATCTAAATATAAGCTACCAAAATAGCTACTGTCCTATTGTTAATAAATAGGCTACAGACTTCTACCACTCTCAGTTTATTTAGAAAGGAAAGGATTGAGGGGCTTGTAGAGATGGCCAATATGCTGTGGCTACCCCTGACCTTGTCTCATTAAATCATTGCAGCACATTCTTGCCTAACCTTGTGTCTCATAAAAAACACCTAGGCAGCTGAATGAGAGTGCCTCTGGGCAATTATACAGGCTTTTAAGGATGGTAGAGATTTGGGAAGGAAAATATCAGCTGAGTAAATTTTTTTGAGAAGGGCTATGCTGTAGAGGAGATGAATGGGATTGCCATAGTTTTCCTGCTAAATATGGTTATGGGTTTCTAGTATTGGGTGGACATTTCTTTCTTTAAAGATTTGTTCTGAGTATATTTTGGACCTTGATATACATATATAACTGCCTACCTACATACATATAAATGCATGCATGTATATATTATATATAGATACATGTGTTTCAATATGTGTAGGCATATATATATATATACATACACATATAATTTACAAATATACATAATAGTGTACAGTTACTGCAATTTAGCAAGGGATTTAAAGAGATGAGTTTCTGTTGCTGAAATTAACATGTCATTTAAAAATTCAAGTATCTGCAAAACTAAAATCTTCCAAAGAGCTTTAGGGAATTTGTATCCATTTAGATGGATGCATTTATGGGTAGATGGTTAAAATAGTATTGTTTGGAAATGGCCAGGATGTATCTTATGTCCGGTTCCTGGCAAAATAGGGCAAAAGATAACTTCCAAGACCCATGAATCCTAGGGTTTTAATTTCAATTACTTCATAGGGACAATTGGCTAGCATTAGGAATAATAGAAATTGCTTAGTTAAATTTCTACTATACAACTTTGAATAGGATTGAAAAATGAATCTCTGTACCTTTGTGAATTATCCTTCCATAACAACATCATTAAATTGAGTACTGAAATAAATTGAATTTAGAAAAATACTTTCAAATTCCTTTATCAAAAATTAAGCCAAGATTATTATGAATAATAAAGCCTAGTCACTCACATTGCTTTTCCCTAAATAATTTTATTTCTTGTTTTATTTCTATTTAATATAGTTTTGACATTCCTGAGAGACTTATGAGAAAGAACTCTTTCCACATCCAGAGAAAGAACTGTGGGAGTAGAAACACAGAAGAAAAACAACTGCTTGATCACATGGTTCAATGGGGATATGATTGGGGATGTAGATTCTAAAGGATCATCCTAGTGCAAATATCAATAATATGGAAATGGATCTTGATCAAGGACACATGTAAAACCTAGTGGAACTGCGCATTGGCTATGGGAGATGGGTGGAAGAAGAAAAGGGAAAGAACATGAATCATGTAACCATGGAAAATTTTTTCTTAATCAATAAAATTAAATAAAAAAATATAGTTTTGATAATACATAAGACAGCACAGTAGTGAATATTTATGTATAAATATGTACATATATAGGTACATGTATAAACTGTTACAGACAAAAGAGTGGTTGCCATAAACTGTGACCATGAAAATATGGGTTTAAGACTTTGAATTGCCCAAACTGCAAAGATAAAATTTTAGTGTCTTGATTTTATATTAAAAATAAAGTGGTTGCCATGGGGACAATTCCCAAATATGAAATACCCAAGTCAGCTGGGTTTTATGGAGATTTTAATTAATACAAATTAAGGAATTAAGGAAAGGAAGAGAGAGAGAGAGTAAGAGGAAATAGGGCCTAGGTCAATGGCCTAGGTCTTAATCACTTACCACAAGATCCTTCCAAGCAAAACTCTAGTGTTCAGAGAGACCCTCCAGTTCAGCTCCTGAGCTCAACTAAGTTCAGCCACTGAGAGACTCCAATTCAGCTTCCTAAGCTGAACTAAATCCAGAGGCCTCTGACCTCCTTTTAAAGAGAATTTTCTCCTATGTCACCTCCCCTAAATTTTCACATCTACCAATCACAGTAGACATTTTCCAAAGGACTGACCATTCTTAGTTTTTAGTTCTCACCTTCTCAGGGTAGATTATATCTTCTGAGTAAGTTCAGACCTCTTTGACCCTTGCAAGTTGCCTGACCTTTTAGTGATTAATTTGACCTTCATAGGTACTTAGCACCCTTTTGTAGTAGATCTAAAAATAGACCTAGCTTAAGGGCTTTTGCCTCACTATAAGTATGAGTTAAGTACCTTCATTGTTCAGTGAGGAGTTTTACAACTTTATCTTCCCCTAAAGTATGCCTAAGTATGGGTAGAGTAATTTTAAAGTTCCCAATACATTCCTGATCAAGTACCTCCATTGTTTAAATGGGAAATAGCCTTAACCATAACCTTAAGATAATGTTCCAAGGTAGAGTCTGATAAATTTTAAGATTCACAATCCCCCCTGATGATCTTTTGGAGACTAGTCTCCCCATTGATCATTTAACATAATCATCTCGTAGCCCTAAACGCACTTCTAACTACAGATTTATACAATATTCAATTTTTCTAAGAGGAAATTACAGTAGTGAGGGAGAAATAGAAAAGAAAGAAAGCAAAACCAATTTTTTGCTAGGCGCATTGACAGAAAGCCAAATTAGGGGCAGTAAATGTATACATTTACAATAAATGTTCAATCAAACTTCAGTTCAATCAACCACACCCAAAGTTCATTCTTGATCTTCTTGATGTAGTGTAGGTTTTCTGGCATCTTTCTGCAACAGTTCATTCTCTGGATTTAGGAGTTAGTAAGCTTCTTTCTTGAAGATCTTTTTCTCAAACAAAATCAAAATCTTGGATTTTAAATTAAAATACAACTCCCCCTGAAGTAGGTGTTAAAAAACATCCAGTTCAGCTCAGGATGCAATGTTGAGTTATGGGGGTGTATGAGTCAATTATCAAAACAAGAGAAAACAACCAAAAACATAAGAAAAAAATTCAAAATAGGCCCTTGTATAGTTTCAATTTAAAGTAATTTCTATCCCACAAGTCTGTAGGACAGAATGCAGTAATATTTTACTTACCCATTTGCAGCCAAGACTACAGGAAGTTGACATAATAAAAGAAGGAAAAGAATTGGAATTCTCATAAAAGAGGAACCATCAGTAAATAAGATCATATCTGCATTGTCTAAGGGAGTGTCCAAGAGATTATCTCAAGGCTTTTCTGCCACAAACACTAGTGTTTTACAGTTGTGTAATGGTTCTCCTGAAGTAGGTAAATCTAGAAGCAAGGTGGCTGGGTTAAGGGTAGTACAATGTTTCAAGGTAATGTTTTCACTATTTAACAAGGTTATTTCATACCTTGTAATTCTCTGATCCGATAATGCCTGTGTTCTATGCTTTAGCAATAATGCTTCTACCTCATGTAGGCACATAATTGTTAATAGGCATCCCAATACTATATTGACAGTTTTGTCACTAGTAAGGATGTAGCAGCTACTCCTCTAAGACATGGTGGTGCTCCTGATGCTACTGGGTCCAGTTGGGCAGAATAATAAGCAACTGGGCTCTGAGAAGGTCCCAAAGTCTGAGTTAAAACACATGAAACTACTCCTCTTCACTCATGTACATACAAAGTAAATGGCTTGTTGTAATCTGGGATGCCTAGAGCAGGGGCAGACATGATAGCCTTTTTTAGCTCTGATAGAGCTGACAAGTGTTCAGGCTCTAATTTGAGGGGTTCAGAGACCAAATCCTTTGTTAGTGCTATAAGGGGTTTAGTAATTTCCCCATAGCAAGGAATCTATTGTCTGCAAAACCCTGTTGCTCCTAAAATTGCTCTCAACTGTTTCTTAGTAGTAGAAGCGCTTAAATTTTGAATATTCTCAATTCGTTTTGGAGAAATATAGTGAGCACCAGCAGTCAGGATGAATCCCAAATATTCTACTTTAGGGAGACACCACTGAACTTTATCCTTCAAGATTTTATGCCCTCTTTTGTGCAATTCCAAAAGAAGGTGTTTACTATCTTCCTGACATGCTTCTGCGTCTGTTGAAGCCAAGAGTAGATCATCTACATATTTGATTAATTTGCTATTTTTAAATGTTATATTATCTGTGTCTTGGCTCAAAATTTGCGCAAATAAACTTGGGCTTTCCATGTAACCCTCTGGCAGACAACTCCATGTATAATGTGAGCCCTTCCAGGTGAAAGCAAAAATATGCCTGGAGTTCTCATGTATAGGTATGGAAAAGAAAGCTGAGCACAAGTCTACTACGGTAAAGTATGTAGCTGTGCTAGGAATAGAAGAAATAATAGTATTTATGTTGGAAACTACAGAGTGTCTCTTTATAACATGATTATTTACCGCCCTTAGATCCTGTATGAATCTATAGAGGTGCTTGCCATCCGGCCCTCTGTTTGGTTTTTTAACTGGCAGGATGGGCGTGTTGAATTCAGATTTACAAGGTATTATTATTCCTTGTTTAATTAATGAGTTAATAACTGGGGTAATACCCTCAATTGCCTCTTTTGATAGGGGATTCTGAGGAATGGAAGGAGGTGGGATAGATTTAATTTTTATCTGCACAGGAACAGCAGATTTAAGTAAGCATACATCAGAAGAAGATGTGGCCCAATGAGACTCCGGTATATCTGCAGGTATTTCAAAAGTAGGAGGCTCTTTTGCCTCCTGGCTCTCTGAGAGAAGTACAGGGAGTAAATTTAAATATTCCTCTGGTACTTCCAATGATAAGGAACCCTCTGGGGAGCAAGTTATTGTGGTTCTGAGTTTGCATAGTAAATCCCAACCCAGCAAATTTAAAGGGGAGTCAGGCATCAAAAGGAAGGAATGTTGTACCTCTAGGGGTCCTACAGACATCATTCTAGGGGGAAGTTTTTTTTTAACTCTTTGGGGTATTCCTGATACTCCCACCACACTTTGTGAGTCAATGGAATAACAATTTAAATTGGGTACATTCTTTAAGACAGATCTGGTAGCTCCAGTGTCTAAGGGACAATCATAATAGGTGTTACCCACCTTTAAGGTAACATGCGGTTCATTAGTATGGGGAGGGCAGTGGATAGGGACAACAGGTAATAGGACATCAGGGTCCAGAAAATCAAAGGTTGTATCCTCTGATTCCTGTGCCCCAGCCCCACCCGGACACCATCATTGTGTTTGGGATATTCCTTGGGCACCCCCCTGAAGGGCACCTCTCTGAGGGTCATTAGTACCTCGAGTATTTTTTGGAGGAGCACCATTTCTTATATATTGTTGTTGGGTATTATAATTTTCTTCATTTGGAGAATTGTCATTATTTTCCCAATTCCTATTTCTAAAATCTTGATTTCTAAAGTTCTTATTTCTATAGTCATTATAGTTATTTCTATAGTCATTATTATAATTTCTAAAATTCTGATTTCTATGATTATTATCATCATTTCTAGAGTTATTATTTCTAAAGTAGTTATTAAACTGTGTATTCCTTCCAATAATCTTGAGAAAAGCTCTACATTCTATCATTTTGTGGCCCTTCTTCTCATAGAAGTGACAGGTTACTGATTTATCCGTGAATCCCCCAAAGGGGCTATAGTCTCTCCCTTATTTTTCAATTGTCTCTTTAACATTTCAATTTCTTTCTTTAAGTCTTCCACTAACATATTGTGTTCTTCAGGTCTTTTTACATGATCCTTATAAGCATAGGTTGCTATTCTCCTCAATTCTTCAAGGTCCATAGAGTCCCAATTAGGACAGCTAGTTTTAAAGTAGTCTTTTACCACTGAACAACAATTCTCAACAAATTGCCTACATATTTACCTAATGTCCCTTTCTCTGGATAAATCAAGGTCCATATATATATATATATATATATATATATATATATATATATTCTCTATGTCAATAAGTCTGTCCATAAATTGGGAGGGGGTTTCATCAATATCTTGTCAGATTCTTTCAAATTTTGACCATTTTTCAGGTCTATCAGAGCAAGCTCTCATAGCTGTCAATAATGCTTCTCTGGCCTGATTTAGTTTTGTGTGATCTAGTTCAACATTTATCAAAATACATATATATTATATATGTATGCACAGTTAAAACTTTTTCACTTATAGGAATGCATGAAAGTTTAGAGACCACTGCCTTAAGGCATCAGGATCCTTTTATCTGGTTTCTTCATTTCTACCCTACTTCCTGTTACAGGAAAAGCAAAAACCAAAAATAGCATCCCTTTCCTGTTTCTCCTGAGACTTTCAATTATGGCTCTATCTTCAACTTTATGACTTTTTGGAAAGCTCTGTTCTCTGGTGGCTCACTTTTTAATCTCTACTTTTAACTCATCTTCATTCTGATTTAGTCTTGATTTCTTTCCACTTGGTCATTTGGGCTCCATCCTATTTATTTTTATATATTCACTTTAGATCTCAAATCAGTATTTGATTGACAGAGGTTAAGTTACTTTCACAGGTTCACACAGCTAGTATATGTTTGAGACTGTATTTGTATTTAGGTCTCCTGGATTCCAAGAGCTGCCCTTTTTCCCCCAGTCACGTAGCTCTTTTTAAGAAGCTGCTTACATCTTTTGATCAACTTGGCAACTGGATGAAGGATAATTTGGAGAGGGTGGAGGAAAAGAGAAGATGACTTGTGAACAGAGACTTGCTTATATTTGTGCTACTTGTCAAACGAGAT
This sequence comes from Monodelphis domestica, assembly GCF_027887165.1. Lineage (NCBI taxonomy): Eukaryota > Metazoa > Chordata > Mammalia > Didelphimorphia > Didelphidae > Monodelphis > Monodelphis domestica. Next base: position 135,042,754 of record NC_077227.1, read on the forward strand.
CCCTGCTCATGCTTCTTCCAGGGCTAATCTGGGAATACTTAATATTTGTACTAATTATTTGAAGTATATCTGAATACGTATTTTGTTTTAAAATTGTAAGCTCTTAGCTTCTAGAACTGGAATGGACATTAGAGATCATCTAGTCCAACCCCTTCATTTTATAGAAATGACCAAATTGAGATCCAGAAATGTTATTACACTGGTGATAAGTGGTAGAGATCAAGATTCAAACCCAGATCTTCTGATTACTTGTTCTTTTGTTATATTTCTAAAAGACCAATTTGCATTTCTCTTCCAAAACCTGGTGTATTGTGCAAAGAACCAAGAGGAGAGGGCAGGAGTACAAATTACAAGATTCTGAGATCCAGAAAGAGACCCAGAGCCAATGACATTGCACATAAATTTGTCTTCTCCCACTGCTCTTAATTCAGGGCATTCTCTCTGCTAATCATTTCTTATCTTGTCTGTTTCTCGCTTGTTTCATTTCTATCTTGCTTTGCTTTGCTTTGCTTTGTGTGTGTGTGTGTGTGTGTGTGTGTGTGTGTGTGTGTGTGTACACCCACCCACCCACACTTACACATATGCCTCATACAATAGATTGTAAGCTCCTTGAGGGCACGGAGTCTTTTGCTTCTTTTTACATCTTCATTTGCTTAGCACAGTATCTGGCACATATAATAGGCACCTAATAAAATAACATACAATAATATTTTTTCAATTATTTTGACATCCATTGTAAAATGGTTGAATTTAAAAAAATATAACATATAAAATTGTGGCAGTTTGCCAACATAAACTCTTAGCAGCTAGAAATATTAGCTACTAATTAATAATAGAATATAATTAAACTTTGATACAATTTAAAAGTATATATATGGGCATATATATAAAATATATGAATAATGGCTTGAGAATTTGTGACATGAACCTTGCATTTTTGACTCTATGAACATTTGCTTTTGCCCTTTGACAGTATGTCAATGAAATATCATATGATTATGAACTGTTTTCCTGAATCAATTATTGTAAAATATGTATTTTATGAATAAGCTTATAATTTTTGAATTCAAGGTATGTTTTTCTGTTATGATTATAAATATTTATTTTTATAAATTTAATTATATTTTAATTTAAAAAAGGTTAGATGAATTAATATCTAAAATATGACTTATCTTAAAATATTTAAACTATTTTTCCTTGTTTCCAAAGAAGCAAGAATCATGTCAAAATTATAAAAGTTATAGTTAACATTCTAGTGAAACACAAGAATAACATTTGGTTTTTAAAATATAATGAACAATTCATGAATTATAAGGAAGGCAAATTATTACTTCAATATGTGTTATAATAATGTGCTTTATGTGCTTTTTATTTTTATATATTAAGATTTTATTTTCATATGTTCTAAGATATTAAATGTTTCCTTTTTAAAAATCCTCATTTCTATCTACTGTGATTTCATTTATTTATCAGAAATGACAATTGTTTGCTTTTTTTTTTTGGTATGTCAATACAAACCCATAAAAAAACCCATTTAATCTTTCCTTGGCCATCCTATGTCCTGTTCCTTTTTATCCTCTCCTCTTTTCCTCCCTTATGGAGAGATAGAGGGGCAAATTATTTTTCACTGGTCAATATGCATTCTGGTTTTTTTGTTTGTTTGTTTTTGTCTAGTAGTTTTAGGTGGGTCTGTGACCCATTTGGGATTTTTTTGGCAAAGATAGTGGAGAGGTTTGCTATTTCCTTCTCCTGCTCATTATTACAGATGACAAAACTGAGGCTATCAGGACTAAGTGACTTGCCAAGGGTGACACAGCTAGTAAGTGTCTGAGGGCTGATTCAAGCTCTAGAGAATCAGTCTTCTTGACTCTAGCTTTGGCACTTTATCCACTGTGCCACCTAGCTGCCCAATACATATCCTTGGCAACTCTGAATTAACATCATAGGTCTTTAATAAATGGTGCTTGAATGAAAAAGAAGCAGAGGCTTTTAAGAAAGCTGCTGAAACATTCAGAAATGGTCTATTGAAGGCAGTCAATTAATATGTATGTGTCATAGATAGTGTTGTGGAGAAGAATCCCAAATAAAGGGTGATGAGGCTGGAATGTGAGAAGCTCCAGTGAAGAAACAACTTTTATAGAAGAATCAGGAAGGGGTGTGTATGTGAGTGTATATGCATGAGTGTGTATATGAATGCGTGCCTACACCCTCACATATCCACTCTTTCCTGATCCTCACAGCTATCCTTTCTGAACTATGGGAAAACAGAGTAGAGTGGACACTCTTGATGTGTACCGCTAGCCCATACTTAGAGGGACAGTGTTTGGGAAGTAGGTAAGGTGGAGAAGTTGGCAAAAAAGCTTATGATATATAGCACTCATCCCACTTTTCCAATCCCACACTCCTAACAAATTATTATAATAATCAAATTATAGCCCAATAAAGATGCCTAAACTATAAGAGAATTTAGTTTGATGTGTCTTTCATGATTTATAGCTTGTCTCTCTACTTCCAGGGATCCTAGACTTGATCAGAGATGGGCCAACCTGTGATGATTTAACATCACCAAGATGTAAACATCTTGAATGAGTCTTTTAGCATATTTTTCTAGAATATTCTTCTACTGACCCAATGAGAGACTGTTGGAAGATTAAGAAGAAAATTGAGGGAGCAAAAAAAAAATAACAAACCTATGAGGAAATACCAGCATGAGAGAAAAGCATTTGTAGTGTTGGGAGAAGGTGGGGATCAGTCAGAACTTGATTCAAGCTTATGGTTCTTATGCCTACCAGTAAGTTTTTCTTTAAGAGACCTCACTCTGATAAGTATGAATTATACCTTGTGGTCTTCAGATTAGCTCTGACTAACTGATGTTACCTGATTTCAAAGATTCATAGATCCAGACACTTAGAAATAAAGCTACTGTTCCTTTAGAGGCTTTTGAGACAAATTTTTCTGCTATGAATCATTGGTTTCTTACTTCATAGTCTAGTGGTATGACTGTGTTAATGCAAAAGACACTATGGGTACCCCTTCCACATCATAGGGGTTAGAGGTGCAGCACCCCTGTGATCTGGAAAATTCATATAAAAATTTTTTACCTTCCCTTTCTGAATTTTTTCTTTCTCTTTTATGGGAAGTTTAGTGTAAAAGAAATTATATATATATATATATATTTGTGGTATTAAAAGATTTGATATTATACAAAATATACATATTTTCTGAATTTCTGAATTTTTAAACTTTCTCTGTCATTTGCTAGCCTTTGCATATTTCACAAAACTCCTCCCCTCACCCATCCCCCCACAAATTCCCATTTTATTTCTTATGCCATATTGAATTTGAGATGGAGAAAGTCACAATGTGGAAGGGATACCTATATTCTGAAATGAAAAGTTGTCTATATTTTATTTTCCATGGTGTGTGTTCAAATTATATTTCAATTTTCGAGCCAGTGTGGCACAATGGAAAGATCTGAACTGGTTCCAGAGTCAGAGATCTTAAATTCAAAATTCCACTTCTGTGTGACTTTAGGTAAGTCATTTATCTTTTCTTAGCCAGAAAGTAGGTGGTCTCCAAGATCCTTTCCATATCTAGTTTTAACATCTTTTCATCCTTTCAATATAATTTATATAAGAATTATCTCCAAGTCATGTATGGTTGTATGCCTGTATGAATTTTGAGGAATACACTAGAATGCCAAATTCTACAGAGGTGTCAAGGCTCTTCCAAATAATATTATAGTAGCATAGACTCATAACATTCAAAGTTGAAAGAGACCTTAGAGATCACCTAGTCCATTTTCCTCATTTTACAGATAAGAAAAATGAGGCTTAGACAGGTAGTGGCTTGACCATGTTCTCACAGGTAGTAGTAACATGGGCTTTTATCTATTTGCCAGCTTGATTTGGATAGTTTTCAATCAAGGTGACCTAAAAAGCTACTGCAGCCATGCCTAAATCCATGCTTAACATCAATGATCTTTTGATCTGAAAGTATAATGGGAAGGACCAATGCAAATAATTTCTCTGGGCATTTCAGCCCATGCTGGTCATTTCCATTTATGCATATGATTTAAGGGTTATACAGTTCATAGGATGCCAGGAAAATAGGGGCCTCTTAAGACCCAAGTTAGGAAATTTAAATCTAGTTTCACAAGAGACTAAGGAATCCTGGGAAATTTACAAAATACACATTTTATATTGTTCCTGATGGAGAAATCACAAACTTATTTAAGAATATCTGAATACTTGGAGGATATCAGAACCAGTTTTATTAGGCAACTTCACAGCTGATGGGTTTCAAAGCACAGCAAGAGGGGTGTCCAAGGTTTAAGGTAACTTATTTTAATTAAGTTTTAGCAGGATACTGTCCGAAAATACCAAATAGATTAGAACCATAGGATAGATTATCCCAAACAACACCAAGAGGTATTGGATTAGCAAATTGTCAATGAAGACTCAATAAGCATGACTCCTCATTTTCTTGCCCTATATACCAGGGCACTTACCTCCCACTTTTTTTTAATGCAATATAGTCTAATTAGGATATATATAACCTTAATGAGGATGGCTGGAAAATATTTCCTAGGATATAGGGCTTAATTTTTAATGGTGAGAAAATATAGATGTAGCATCATATTTCATTTCCTTAATCTCAATATTAGTGTTTGTTTTCCAATATTCTTCCTTCATTGCAAGCAGATAATATAATATAATATAATATAATATAATATAATATAATATAATATAATATAATATAATATAATATAATATAATATAATATAATATAATATAATATAATATAATATAATATAATAACTAATTAGCATGGAAATCAGAAGAGGTGTCTCAGGCTTCACACTGTATTTTCAATATGATTAGTTGTTGGCCAATAAAACTGCATTTTGCTATCAAGGGCAGGGTATAGTGGTTTGGCCAAAGAGTTGAGAAAGGGAAGATTTTGTGAGTTACAGGGGAAATGAAATTCTAGTGGGGAGGGCAGGAAGACATGTGAATGACAGAATCTATTAGAGTGGAAATCTGATGCTTCTGCTAGATTAACCTCAACTCACGCATGTACTTGGCTATGATATGGGCAATCAGGTTATTGCTAGTAGGGCAGGGAAAAGTCATTTAAATAAATTATTTTAATTAATTTAAATTTAATTTAATTATTAATGATTTAATAAATCAGCAGAGTCAAAAACTGGGAGAAAAAGTAACAATTTGAGGCTTTTAGTAAATGGAATGCCTGCACTGATGAGTTCCCATTACTTTTGCCTACTAAATTAAATGTAGGAGCATGGGTCAGCATTTCTGTTTCCTTCCTATTGCTCATTACTTTATAGGTAAAGACAAAAGGCCAATGAATTAGGATGCTTGCCAAGGCAGTTAAACCAAGGGGGAAAGGAAAGATTTAAGAATTATGCATCAAAGGCAGCAGATTATATTTTATATAATTAACTATAAATATGAAATTTGAAAGGGAATTATTGGGAGATTTAGCATGAGATTATTTAATCATAGATTCAAACAAAGGCCAAACTATATTCTAATTGTGCCAAGAAATTTGACTTTTAAAAACAGAGTTGTGCTGACATAGGAATAAACTGCCACTTATAGCTCAGCCTCTTGTCACTTGAGCCTTAAAATCATCTAGTTGAGTATAATAACCTCATCTGGAAAAATTGACTCCCTATTTTTGCAGATGGAAGTTCAGGATAGAAGTGACTTTTTTTTTTTCTAATGGAGTTTAATAATAGTTTAATTAAGAAAGGTAATGGAATCTGTTTCTATTTTGGAATTGGAGCACAGAATTTATACTTCAACTAGTAGTATCTCTGTTTACATATGTTTTGGAAATTTCAGAGAAGATCTGGATGATATAACATCATAAGGACCGTATGTATTCTCTATCTGTACCTTTTAAGATGACATTAGCTTTTACTTTGAACACAGAATTGTCCCTTTGAGGCTCACTTCTCTTGTTTTGGTCTCATCCACAGTCAGTTGTGGAAGTGCATGCCAGATGACATTGTGTATCTCATTCTCTCAGCAGCAGTGTGCCTTTGACTGATATCTGCTACCTCCTCTGGGGACAAGCCCGGGCTTTGGATTGTATTCCTTTGAAAGGACTGGCATGTCAACCTGATGCCACTTGAGAGGTTACTATCTCCTTTCAAGTTTATCAGACAACTGATACATGAAGGTAAATGCTTGCGAAATCAACATTTTTCTTTAAACCTACTTCTTAAATTCTTTGCATATGTACAATATTGCTCATGAGATTTGTTGTGGCATTTAAAGGATGCTCTGTGTGTTCATTTGTATATCTCGCCTTGAATACACAAACTAAGAGACAAGGAAGAAAAAAAATACCTTTGGCTGTTATAAGTTACTGAATTTGTTTTAATGACCTAGGAGTTGTTTAAAATTTCATCTAAATTCTTCTTTTCCCTCCCACTCCTTTATTTAAACCTTCTTGCTTTTTGATGCATTTCTCTCTGATTTAAAGAGAGCAGAGCAGGGTTATAGGCAGTAGAAAACTAAGAAAAGGAGCAGGTGGGAGACTGTCCATCTAGTGTTTCAAAGCTAAACATGGTAAATTGGTAGACTTGAACACATATGGATTATCCCTGTTTAGTACCCCCAGGGAAGCATGAAAAGAATACAAGAACCCTGCCAAGACCTTAGGAATATTCCTCCCTGAACTCAGATTTATTGATCAGTATAACTCAGCGAATGTCAGTTGCAATCCCCAAAGCCGCATATATCTCATTGCATGCACAATGAGATGGCAGAGCACAAAGTAACAATGTCAGCATTTATTCAAGCCACTTTTCCAAATGTATCTAAAAAAGGTCAATTCTGAAAGTTCTTGGGATTTTCTTTTGTCTTTTATCTAATTTCTTATTTCCCAATGCTCTCTTTTGATTGAAAAGATTAATCTTAAACTGCAATGACTCTGTCTTTTAGAAATGTGAGCAATATTTTATGATTTCTGTTCTTTTTGACTCCTTACATGAATTTCCTCTTCTATAAGGAAGAAGTGCTATTATATTTTCATTAAGTTAGGGAATATTTCTCTGAACCTTTATTTTAACCCTGCAACTTCCACTGACCACCTCTGTTTCCTAAGATCATGCTTGCAAAATGGTCAAAACAATTGGTCCTTTTAATCACTTTTTGCGAATTGTGTGGTAAGGATTTCAAGGGTAACTCATCTCTCTCTCTCTCTCTCTCTCTCTCTCTCTCTCTCTCTCTCTCTCTCTCTCTCTCTCTCTATTTCTGTCTCTGTCTCGTAGCTATTATTTGATGTTGCATAAACAAAACAGGTGTTCTGTATCTCTCTTATAAAATGTTAGATTCTTAAGATCAGGGATGGTTTTATATATATATTTCTTTTCCTTGTTGTTCCAGTTGCCCTATCTGGAATGCTTTTAACGTAGAGTACTCAGTACATTGGTTTGAAGAAAAGAACAACCTTTTCTAATTGTAAAAAAAACCACTGACAGTTTCTATAAAAATTGAAATTGATCATGGATTTAAGCAAGCCTTCTTTAATTCAGACTCTAAGGGCTATGTTGGTCACCCTAACACCTCTGACCCAAGCTTTTACAACATAGTATTTCCCATACTCTTTGATTTTTGACTTTTAGTAGGTCTGATTTGATTGTGACCTACATTGCAATTCAGGAAGGGGTTTATCACTAGAATTACCTCATTTCATACTAAGCCTGTTTTATAAAGATTAAGAAGCCTTTATATTTTTTCTTCTGTATGTTTCAGAAGCAGCAAATATTTTGATATTTCTTATGGATTTTTTCCCACCTTGAAGTGGTTCATTCCTGATAAAAGAACGTAGATCAATTTGTAGACAGCTTGACCCAAAGACTATGGAATCATTCCTAAGACACTAGCCTCATATAAATAGCTAGTTTGTGCAAAGTCTGAGCTCATATCTCTTTCTTAATACACAATGAGTTCACAAATTCAGAGATGCTGGATCCATTCTTCTGTTTCATTTGCTTCAATAGTAGGATCTTGCCATGTGTGTTGGCTTTTGAAATTAATTTTTAAGAAGTGTTTATGTTTATATTTAGTTATCGAAATACTCACAAATAAATACCCTACTTAAAGAGAGATTCAATATTTGCTTTAGCTGAAAGTAACTAGCTAAGGGTAATAGTTATTTCTATTTTATGATGTATGACAATGATTTTTGTTTTTCATTAAGAAATTTATGATGAAGGCTTTATCTAATGGGAGTACAGCAGGTATCTCTAAAAAAAAAAAAAAAACCCAGGCTATGGTGTGGATGGCTGACAAAATAATTTGTTTGAGAAATATAAAAGCTATTTTATTTTAAGTGATTTAGAGGAATTACAAAAGCCATAGACTTTAAGTGCCTTAAAACTGGATGGGAAGGGAAAATGTGACCCTTTAGTTTTTATATTTTTACTTCCAGCAATCTGTTTTATTTACCTCTTAATTATCTTCTTTTCCTTGCTTTCACTGTCTCAGCTGGATGACTGCATACTTATTCTCCAATCTTGTTCCCTCTCTGTCCCCGGGCATTTGCAAAGGCTGCCTCGTGTCTGGAATGCTCTCTCTCCTCATCCTTTCCTCTTATAGCCTTTGTCTACCTTCAAGGCTCACCTCTGAATGTCACCTCCTTTCTAAAGATTTTCCTAATATCTTCTACCCTTTTTCCAAATCCCACTTAGGGCTCTGCTCTACTTTGAAACAGTTTGTATTTCATTACTACTAGATATATATTTTATCATAAAAATAGAATATATAAGTTCCTTTATGTCAGCAACTATGATTTTTTTTTCATATCCCTAGTATGGTACCTTGCTAAATGTAGGTGCTCAATAAACATTTATTGTTGAGTTATATTTATGAGAATCTTGAACACTGGAAGGCTATTCAAGGGATAGATTCCTACTCCCATATTGGTTTATCCTGATATTTTGTCCATCATATTCTTGTAAAACTTAGTGTAGCAGAATGTATCCATTGGGCTCATATGGTGTAACATACTTAACAGCAATTATTTAATATTTTTGAAACCATAAACTAAACCTCCCACAATTCAAACTCATTTCTGTAGATACTATCTTCTATGGAATTACTGATTGTACAGTATTAGAAACTTACTACCTTGTGTTGAAGGAGAAAGAATACAGATCTTGGAGTTGAAACATCTGAGTTCAGATCCAGGCTCTCCTATTTACCATCTGTATGACCTTTGGTAAGTCGTTTCATCTATATAAAATTAGTTTCCTCGTTTTTAAATTTAAGGGCTCAGACTATATGGTCTCTAGGGTCTCCTCCACCTCTAGGTTCCTTCATCCTCCTGAAATGCAAGGTTAATTACCAATAAGTCTAGTATTAAATAATAGCAAAGTTCTGGGCTTCCATCCTTCTTTGACTGCTATTAACCAGATATAGCTCTTCATCACTTCATACCTGTATAATTGCAATAGGCTGATCTCCATCTGACCGAGATTATCTTAAATATACTTTGATTGTATCTTGTATGGATATAGTTGTTTGCATATTGTCTCCTTCATTATATAATTCCATGGGGTAAGAGACTGGCTTTGACTCCTTTTGTATCTTTAGCGATTAGCACAAAGCCTGGAAGAGAGTGAAAATTTTGTAGACACTTGTTAACAGATTAGTTAATTTTCATGGTTTAGTTGGGGAAAACACTACTTGAAAAGGATAAAGATCATAGTTCTAATTCCTGTCCTATTAGTAACTATGTGACTTTGGGGATAATATTTGGAGAGCAATTTCTTTGAGCCTCATATTTTTTTTTAGTAAAATAGGGATAATGTAATTTGTTCCACTTTTCTTGTGAATCAATTGTAAGTGAAAGATAATATGTAACAGACCAAAATTATATATTATTATTATCTTTTCTGAACTAATGCTTTTTGTGATATATATATATAATTAAGTGTAATAGTTATTATATACTGAGAAGTAAAATAAGACAAATAAATGAGCAATTAAACTGAAGGTTTCCAGGTGCTAGCTGAACAATATATCAATGGGGTCTTGGATGGAAAAGACATGAGTGAGTAAAAGAAGGATGGGCTAAAAAGTGACTTATGGTTGGCATTCCACAGAATTTAGTATATAGGGCACCTAAGTGGTGCCTTAAGTCAGGATAATTCATCTTTCTGAATTCAAATGTGACCTCAGATACTTACTAGCTGTGACTGTTTGCTTCAATTTCCTCATCTGTAAAATAAGGTGAAGAAGGAAATGGCAAAACATTCCAATATCTTCACCAAGAAAACAAAAAAAAAATGGGATCATGAAGAGTTGAACATGATTTAAATGACCAAGCAACAAGAAATTATGAATAGTGATAGCCCCAAGTCATAGAGATTCTCAGCATTTCTCATCTTCTTCATTTGTCATTTAGCATTGTGACATTTCTTGTATTTTTATCATATCGTTATATATATATATATATTTGTATGTCTATTATTCTAACTAAATTATGAAGTCCATAAGGTCATAGACCATGTTTAGTATTTCTTTCACACCCTGAGCCTATTCAAACATTCAGCACGTATTGCAAGCATTTAAAGAACATTAGTAGGTCAATTTGGAGAAAATCTTTACTGAATTAATAGTCAATTTTGGAGAAAATAAGATTTACCTGATTCTTCACTGTTCAAGAGAATTTAATTAAGGGATGATTCCAGTCTAAAAGGAATTAGGAAAATGACATATCTTTTTCAGATATCCAGATGCAAAAAAGTTTTGTCTTGGGGGAAGGGACACATTTGGAAACAAGGCTTTTAAATAAGAAATGTCCTAAATTTGATTCTGAATCCACTCTTTATGAGCATAATTACCTAATTACATATAGCTTTGAACTTTTCATGACTGGTCACACTGGTAGTGAAATAGTTTGTTGTTAATTGATATGGAAATATTGTTACAGAACTGAGACTAGAGGAAGAAAGTATCTGGATTGGTTTTAGATCATGAGGAGAAAAACCTTGAATATTCCTTGTTAATTTATGTGCTTCTCAGCACTGTGATCACAAAACCAGAGTGAGAAACATTGATTCAACCAAACAATTAATAAGATTATTTGCCAAAATTTAAGGCTGGGGTTCCTGCAGACTCAATACAATTAGAGAAGAATCTGGAATACTTCTCTGCACCATAGATTGCATACATTATACATTACATAATTACAAATTTAGAGGTTCAAAGGATCTTGGAACTCATGTAGTCCAACCCCCTTATTCTACAAGTGAAGAAATTGAAACCCAATAAAGGTTAGTGATTTGTCTAAGCACAAAGGTATGTATGTAGTGGTACAAAGAGCTTGACACCTTCTTCTACCTTTCTTAGCCATGGAGTCTAATAATTAGAAACAAATTGCCTTTATTCATAAAGAATAGAATCAGAATGATAATAATAAGTGTTATTGGATGATATTTCCATCATTGATTTTTGGGTCAAGGATTACTTAAATATGTAGGTGTTGTGAAATAAATGCACTATCTCACTAAGAATGTACTTTGCTCTGAAGTATAGTCCAATCTGAAACTCTTGATTTTTTGATACGTAGTTGAAAATTCAACCCATTGGTTGCTCCATCTTCTTTAGTAGGTCTTGAATCTCTTATCTTGTATTTAGTCTCTCTAGTATTTAGTATATATTGTTCTATAAATCATCTTGTATTGAGCTATCTTACATTCAGTATATATTGTTTGCTTTATCTTATTTATCAAATGGGCTGGATTTCCTTTGAGAAAACATGCATTACTTTTAATTTAATTTAATTAAGACCTCATGCTCTTTCTTTCTTTCTTTCTTTCTTTCTTTCTTTCTTTCTTTCTTTCTTTCTTTCTTTCTTTCTTTCTTTCTTTCTTTCTTTCTTTCTTTCTTTCTTTCTTTCTTTCTTTCTTTCTTTCTTTTTTTGCTTTTTTAATTTTTTTAACATTATTTTATTTGGTCATTTCCAAACATTATTCATTGGAAACAAAGATCATTTTCTTTTCCTCCCGCCTGCCCCCCACCTCTCCCATAGCCAATGCGCGATTCCACTGGGTATCACCTGTGTCTTTGATTTGAACCCATTTCCATGTTGTTGGTATTTTCATTAGAGTGTTCATTTAGAGTCTCTCCTCAGTCATATCCCCTCAACCCCTGTAATCAAGCAGTTGCTTTTCCTCGGTGTTTTTACTCCCACAGTTTGTCCTCTGCTTGTGGATATTGTTTTTTCTCCTAGGTCCCTGCAGATTGTTCAGGGACATTGCATTGACACTAATGGAGAAGTCCATTACCCTCATGCTCTTTCTGAAATAAAAGGCTGCCTTTTTAACAACAATATTCTTCTGCTGATTCTGTCTTTGAATGCTAAAATCTCAGGAGAGTAAAAATTTGAGGTTCACCCTATGGGTGACAAAGAAACAAATTTGTGAGTGAGGAAGATGCAAGATATTCACAACCAAGAGGATCACAGTAAAAGATCTTAATGGAGAAATGTAAAACCAGAAAAAAGATGGATAGAGCATATGGAGAGAGTGAGGGAGTAGGGAATAGCCTACATGTGCCATTGGTACTCATGCAATTTCAAGGAAACTAGAGGAAGGCCCCTAGTTAATTGAAGAATTTAGAACCACATAGCATGAGACAGTGTTGATGAAAACATCTTTAGAATGAACATCTACATGGATATGGTCACAGATACTTCAAGGTATAGCTTGGTTTATGGGCTAAGAAGCAATAATTAATTCTGTCTAACTGGGTTTAACAAATTGCATTGCTTTTTCTCCCATAAAACTGAAAATAAGTCTGTGTCTTTTTACTATCCTGCTTCGTTCATCAGAATAGATGCTTTATCTATACGATCCTAGCAGTAACATGAAGTCCATCCTCAAAATATTTTGTGGAGTCCAAACCTTGGACAGAGTTTGTCATTTAACAAACTCCTTAATGCTTATCATAAATATAAATCACTTGAGGACAAAAAATTGATTCTCAGTAATTCAGGGATTGTGGGTTAGAGTCCCATTAAGGATGCCACTGTAATATATGGGCAGGAAGAGAATGGATGCTTCCCTCCCTGCTGGGTCAGGACCAGAGTGAGGTAAAGGTGGAGTTGAGTTAAGTAGAGAGACGGGATGGATTGCTTTTCTTCTCAGCTCTCCCTGACTAACCCCACTCTGACTGTCTTCAAGATCCTTAACTTCTGTTCCCTTAGAGATTTGGCTGATTTCACTTGACACAGACAACGTCTCCCTGTCTGGGGAGAGGAATGTAACTTCCCTCACCCCAACTCCAAGTCTTTCTTCCTAAATATTATGGAGCCATTCTCTTGCTCTTATGAAATGGTTTATTTCTAAGGGAACAACAATAAAGGATAGGGCAGATGAATTCAGGTATGGGGCAATAGGAAAGGTAGTAAGGAGTTTCTAAAATAACTGAACCCCTTCTCCCAAAGTCTGGCAGGTCAGGCGTTGCTGATGTGACCCCTTCGGGTCAGTTGAGATGAAGTCCTGACTTTCTGGCTGTCTTGGCTACTATATAAAGTTCAGGATTTTAGAGGAATCTTCTAATAGTGAATGACTTTTGGTAAAGTCTTCTTCACTTGGTCATCTTCTTGGGGTACTGGGTCAGGAATAATAGGAAGATGGTACAGGATCAGAGATATGATTAGATCAACCTTCTTGATGGGCTTCCCACAGAGAAAGTTGTCTCTAACTGTACAGATCAGCTTACTTCCTCTCCTCCCTTCAGAATTCTCTCTCCTTCCTGCCTGTCCCCCATTCCAGCAGAGTCCTCCAGCCTTCCAGTCTGCTTCTCTCTCCAAATCTTACAAATCTTCTCTTATAGAAGCAAGCCACATCTTTTGACAAGATTTGTTACTAGATTATAAGATAATTTGCTTTGAAATAACATATCAAAGCTGCTATAAAAACACCACTTGTTTAAGTTTATAGAATTAGAAAGAGGAAAATGTAAATTATTAGGGTAAATAGTAGTTTTTTATTTCATTTATTTGACAAATTATCTTATGGAGGGGGAAAGAAAGAAAGGAGAGGTTTCATAAATATATTGTACAAGAAGAGACACCCTGGAATAGAGAACAGTTCAAAGGAGAATAAAATATTAGAGTATTTAATATAAATTGGTTTGTATATAAAATGAATTTTTGGCCTTTCATGAATAAAGGGGTTAGGCCTAGTAATTAAGCGAATGGAAATAAAATCCCATAATCTTAGCTATCTAGACTGTTCTTGGGTTATCTTTAGGGGTCCTTCTAGTTCTATCATCACCTTGTCACTCAATCCATATTGTAATTATCTAAATCATGTAGATTCTGAAACTATTTTTGCTTGTCATACTCCAGGAAAAAGTGAGTTTGTGGTTATGAGTTGTCTAAACTGGCACTGTTGGCACAGAATATTATTGTTCTATATTATAGAAATTCCCCAAAGTGCCAGAAAACTTGGTTGAATTTTTTAGGGTTGGGCATCAATCATATTGGAGAGTTGTTCTATAATAACTCTGGGCAAGGGCAGAGAATAGTATTCAGTAGCTGGCTATCCTTGATTCTTCCCTAGAAGACTCCTAGAAAACCTAGAAAACCATTCCTTAGGCCAAAAAATTGTACCTAAATGATTCCATGATAAGTTCTAACTTACTATGTTATCCATATTCATTAACGAGTCAGTAAGTCTTCCCTTTACTGTGGAGATTTGATGTAAAAGTGTTGGGCTAATATGTCTTGGGGTGGGAGTGGGAGTCTCTGCCTTTTTTAACTATTTTTTTCTATTTCACTTATTTTCAATCTCTCCCTCTCTACTCATTCATTTCTTACTATCTACAAACATGCTCATGTCTCCTCTATCCTGAAAAATCCCTCACTTGATCCTCCCCTCTCCTCTAATTATACAGCTATATCTCTTCTGCCCTTTTATGACTAAACTCATCAAATAGACCACCTACAACACATGCCTCCATTTTAGAACCTCTCACTCTTCTTACCTTTTTAAAATTTGGCTTCCAACCTTATCAATTTTATCCATTGAAACAGCTCTATCTAGTAAACAACATATAATAGGATTCTGGTTTTTAATTCACTCTGCTATCTTCTTCCCTTTACTGGGTGAGTTCATTCCATTCACATTAAGGGTTATGATTACTAATTGTGTATTGCCCTCTATTGTATTATCCCCTTTCGATCCTGCTCTATTCCCTTTCACTCTATTACTCCTCACTAGTATTTTGCTTTTTGTTACCCTCCCCCAAGATTCCCCCTCCCTTCAATTACCCCCACTTTCCTTGTCTTGTTCCCCTTATACTTCTCTGTAGGGAAAGATAGAATTCTATGCCCCAATGAGTATACTCCTTTTTCTCTCTCTGAGCCAGTTATAAAGAGAGTAAAGTTTAAACATTGCTTGTTACCACCCTTATCCTCCCCTCTCTGTATTGATTTTTCTCACCTCTTTATATTATATAATTTACTCCATTTTTTTCTCTCCATTCCTTTTTCTCTCAATGCAAACCTCTCTTTCAGCCCTTGATTGATTTTTACATGTCATTCATTTGCATACATATCATATCATACAAACATATCATTCCACATCATCACATTTACATATATATCATATCATTATATATAATCATAAACATCATTTTATTATAATCAGATTATTTTTCTACCCTCTTTCTGAGTAAATTCCTTCTATCTTCTCTAATACTGAAATTATTTTTTGAGTATTCTAGAAATCCTCTTTCCATGTAGACATATATATATATATATTTGCCTTAATGAGTCCCTTAAATTTTCTCTTTCTAATTTACCTTTCTGGACTTCTCTTGTACCTCCTATTTGGCCTTCAAATTTTTTTTCTTTAGATATGGCTCATTCCTCAGGAATGATTAGAAATTTCAAATCTTATTGAATGATCATTTCCCCCCCCTGAAAGAATATGCTCAGTTTTACTGGATAGGTGACTCTGGATTGTAAACCAAAATCTTTCACCTTTCTGAATATCATATTCCATGCCTTCTGATCCTTTAACATAGAAGACCCCAGGTCCTGAGAAATCCTGATTATAGCTCCATGGTATTTGAGTGCTTTATTTCTGGCTGATTGAAGTACTTTTTCCTTGGTTAGGTGGCTCTTGAATCTGGTTATTACATTCCTGGAAGTTGTCAATTGAGGATTTCTTTCTGGAGGTGATCTGTAAGTTCTTTCAGTTTCAATTTTATTTTCTTGTTCAAAGATCTCTGGGCAGTTATCTTTGATAATTTCTTGTAATATGATGTCCAAAATTTTTTCTTCATCATGGCTTTCAGGTAATCCAATAATTCTCAGATTGTCTCTCCTACAGCTACTTTCTAGGTTAGTCATTTTTTTCAACAAGATATTTCATGCTTTCTCTGTTTTTTTTTCTTTCTAAATTCCTTTGATTCAATTTATTGTTTCTTGATTTTTCATGAAATCATTAGTTTCTAGATGGCCAATCCTGATTTTTAAGTCTTGGTTTTCCTCTGTCAGTTTTTTGATTCTCCTTTTTCAGTCGACCCATTTCTTCTTGCACCACTTTCATTTCTCTTCCCCACTTTTTTTGAATTTTTTTTGAGCTCTTCCAGAATCTGTGTCCAATCTATATTTTTCTTCTGGATTTTGGGGGTGTTTCCTTTGATTTCACTAGCCCCTTCTGTGTCTGCACTTTGCTCTTTGTCTCCATAAAATCTTTAGAGTTAGGTGCTTTTTTGCTTGTTTGCTTGTTTTCCCTATCTAATTATAGGTAGACTTTGTTTTCTGGGAAGTTGGGGTATCCTCTTAAACTTCATTCCTTCTTTGATGTTATTTTTGGTTTATTTTCTGGGTTGTGACTAGTTTACCCAATGGTCGGAGGGCTGAGAGCTCTAAGATTCCCCTCCCCCCACTGATTCCATTGACCCTTGAGATGCTGATATCTTAAAGACTTTCCTCAGTCTTGGGTGTAAGCTTTTGATCTCAATCTGAACTTGATCAGGTCAGGTACTGATCAGATTCTAGTCCTAGGTTTAGGCTCACCTTTTTTGGTCTTAAGTTGTTCTTGATTCAATCAGGCACACCCTTGATTGCCCTGTCCTAGAACTCCATCCTTAGTTTTGGGCAAAAAGATCCCAGGGAGTCTCCCCCTGAGAACTGGGTCCTCACCCCAAGCCCAGTCTGGGATTCCTGACTTCTCTCTGGGCCCATGCAGATTGGTCCCCTTCAGCCCAGATTGCCTTGGGCTGGGACTCTGGACTTCTCTACAGGTTTGCAATTTCAAGGGATATCAATTGGTTTGGCCCTCTATTTGCCTGGAAGGATCTCATACTTGGACTTAAATTTGGAACCTATGAGAGTAGATGTGTGGGGCAATGGATTGTGTGTGTGGTTTGCTTTAGACTTGCTCTTCATTCACTGCTATGCCTCCTGCTACCTCTGTTCCCCTCTCACCCCGTTCCCCTGATGATTTCTGCCTATCTTTTAGGTTTTTCTTTTTTTTAAGGTTGTTTCCTTTTGTCTCTGTTGGTTCTTTCACTCCTATATTCATTTTGTGGTGATATTTTACTCTTGGTTGGAGAGGATTTTAGTGGTGAAACAGCCCTAGTTACTCCTCCATCTTGGCTCCACCCCCCAAAAAGTCTCAAAACAGTTCTATCTAAAGGTGCTAATGATTTCTAGTCACCAAATCCAGGTGTGT
The DNA here is from genome assembly GCF_027887165.1 of Monodelphis domestica. NCBI lineage: Eukaryota > Metazoa > Chordata > Mammalia > Didelphimorphia > Didelphidae > Monodelphis > Monodelphis domestica. The sequence goes on from NC_077227.1 coordinate 135,060,494, forward strand.
TTTCTAAATCATTATTCACCTTGACCTTTCTGCAGCCTTTAACATTTTTTCTCATTCTCTCCCGGATATTTTCTTCTTTATAGGTTCTCAGGACAGCATACTGTCCTGGTTTGCCTATTACCTGTCAGATTTCTTCTTCTCTTTCTCCTTTGCTCAATACTTTCCCAGATCATGCCCTTTAATTGTAAGTGTCTTCCAAGGTTCCTGAACCCTCCTTTCTTCTCATTTTATACTACTTCACTTGGTGACTTCATCAGTTCCCATGGATTTAATTACTTTCTTCTCTATGCTAATGATTATCAAATCTGTCTCTCCTACTACAGTCTCTCTGCTGTCCTCCAATCTTACATTTCTAACTGTGTCTCAGAGATCTCAAACTGGATTTGCAATAAATATCTTTAACTTAATAAGTCTGAAACAGAACTCATTATCTTTCCTCCTAAACTCTGTTCTTTCCTAACTTCTTTATAACCATCAAGGACATCCTTCTCCTAATCCCTTAGGCTTTCAGGCTAGGAATCATCCTGGATCCTTCATTATTTCTCAGCCCAACCTCTTCCCATATACAAGCTGTTGCCAAGGCCTGTTGATTTTAAATTTGTAATGTCTTTTGAATATGCCGCCTTCCCACTTCTGAAACTCCCACCACAATAGTGAAGGCTTTCATCACTTTATGCTCAGATTATTGCTATAGCCTGCTAGTGAGCTTGCCAGCCTCAAGTCTCTCTTTACTCTAATCCATCCTTCATTCAACCACTGAAATGATTTTCCTAAAATACAGATCTAATCTCACCCCACTACTCAATAAATTCCAGTGGCTTCCTATTGTCCCCAGAAAGAAATAAAAATTGTTTGTCTGGCATTCAAAGCCGTTCATAACCTATCTCTCTCCTATATTTCTAATTTTCTTACACCTTATTCCCAAACAATTTCAAGACAAGGCCTTCCTAGCTTTTCTACAAATAAGATAACTTATTCTCTCTGACTTTTTCTCATGGCCAGAATGCTTTCCTCCTCTCTGAGAACTGATCTCCATATATCCATTATGTACCAAATAAAATTCCACCTTTTACAGGCAGCATTTCCCCAACCACTCCTAATTTCAGTGTATTCTTTTGTAAATTATTTCCTATTTTTCATGTGTGTGTATATATATATATATATATATATATATATATTATTTGCTGTGAGATTGTAACTGAAACCAGAAATGATAAAAAAAAAAAACCTTTATTCTCCTTATGATTAAATAGAGCATTTATTAGAGCATGTTGCATTGTCCTAATGACTGTTCTTACAAGTAAGAGCAAGCAGGACAGTGGCTGTCCCAGAGGAGCTTATATTTTAATGTAGGAAGACATAAACAGATAAGAAAAGGTTTTGCAGGAAAAGTACCATGACAACAAAATATATGAAATTCTTGTGGCTCTTAGTATATGACCGGGCAATCCTAGTGATGAGGAGTTAGATTCCTTATCAACAATAAACTAGGATATCACCAGGGCAGTTCCCAAAGACAAACCATTCCTTTTGCTGCTTCTCTGAGTAAGCTTCCTTTGTCAACATCAAGGATATTAGTGGTTTCCCTTCCAAAGGCAACTTGTTGGATTCATATATTTTGTTCTCTGTTCTAGTTGTAGCTAAGTGAACTCTGACTCATTTAGTGTCTTTTGGGTTTCTAGGATTTCCTAAAAGAAATCTCTAATCTGACTCAGCATATCCTAAGATCTCCCCAGTTCGTTCTCTACCTTATTCTCTTTGACCTTCTCCAAAACCTATATTCCTCTAAAAGCTTGCTGTTTCTTTGAAAATCTGCCCTGTCCCAACTCCCTTTCATCACTTCTATATCAGCCAAACTAGGATATTTAAGTTATCCTACTCTCCAAGATATGGTCCCTTATCAACCCAAAGTGAGTAGAAAAAAATGTGTTTCCTTCTTCTTGTATGATCACTGAGGAAATGGTCTTTGGAAAACTTTAATTCTTTGTCTTTTTGCACTACAAGGACAAAAAAAGAATAATACATATTTCTTGACTCTATATTATATATATATATACATAGATATATAACATTAAATGTAGTGTGATGTCTGTGGAATACTTAGAAATTGTTGTGGGAAAGCACAAAAATGCAAAGTGATTTATTGCTTGCCTCAATTTATATATCTGAATAATGAATGTTAGAGGGGCATCTAAGTGGTCTAAATTGAGACACATTGAGATATCTTGTTTCCTTGAAATCATATTGTTTTTGAGTCTTAACTGGAGCTTTAAAAAACTTGCTGTGTTTTTTCTTTTTAGCATTATGCCTTCTATTTCTTTGTCAATTCTTTCAGGATGGTTTTTAAATATAATACATGGTATATAGATGAATTATTGAAAGGAGGCATGCTGCACTGAACAGACCATTTGAATTAGAGCTAGAAGACTTGGGTCCAATCCACTCTTTAACATGTATTTGCTGTGTGATCAAGGAAAAATCATTTCAATCTAAGCCTCAGTCTCCTTATCTGGAAAATGGTGATAATCATAGTTGCACTAGCTACCCCACAAGCCAATTGTGAGAAAAATACTTTACAAATCTCAAAACATTATAGAAACATGAACTACAGGTATACATAGCAACTTTCTCCATTGTGGTTTCAATATATCATGAGTTGGCAGAAGAAATTAAATAAGAACTTTGAGGGAGTTTTGCAGAAAACACAGATAACAGAAAAAAGTTTTAGAAGGTCAGAAGTACCTATACATACATATATATACATACATTAAGGTATGATATCAACATTTTTATGTTTTAGTACCATAAATAACCACACAATTTCTTTTTTAATGTTAAAATAAGTAAAAAGTCAAAGTTTATGTAAGGAACATGAAAGCCAGCAGACAAAATGAAAAGGTGAGAAATGAAAAGGTAAGAAATGAAATATCTTAAAAAGTTTAGTAACTCATAAATGCATATGCAGTATTGTAAACACCCATGAAAGAAAAAGGAACAATTTAGACTTCTCTGTTATGAGGAGAGCACCAAAAATTTTATGTGGATTTTCCAAATTGCTGGGGATGCTGTGCTCCTAAACCCCAAAATGTAGAAGGGATACCTGTATTAGAGTGAAATTCCAATAACCTTTGAGCTTAGACAAAGAAGAGAGTGATGTTCATGTATAACAGAGACACAGTAGAAAGTCAAAGCTACTTGATAAGCAGCAAAGAATATTGTCATTTATATTCAGTTTCATTCAATAAGCAAGGTGTTTAAGGATGATTTACTCATTGTCTTACATCAGAAATGATATAGATAGCTTGTCAAAAGTGAAGATTTATAAAATGGATAATAAAACCACTTTAGGAAATAGATGCCAGTGATTTTTCTCTTCTCTTCCCATTCCCCAAAGTGAAGGTGAATAGGGAATAGGCAGAGCTTTAGATATAATGGATATGTGATTTACATGAAAGATAAGAAATGATTTACTTAGTGGGGGATAATATTCCATCATTGTAAAAAAAATAAAAGAATTTCAGTATTCAGGGACAGATATACCTGCTGTGATTCCCTTGACATGTTTGAAACTTCCATAGGGAGTAGATTCAGTTATCTTTTGAGGAAGCAGAGGCAAGAGAAGGTTGAATGATTACCTCCCTCATGCTTAGTTAAATGACCAACTAATTCTCATGAGGCCAATTGGCCAATACTCTCATAGGCAAGACACATTCTCCTTTAGGGACCTTTATTCCTAATTCAATGAGGTCTGTTTCAAGAAATACTCAGTGGAAAAATCTAGCATTTTGATCCAATTCATTTGAGTGTGGAGATCTCAAGTGAGATCCCTTCTGTGCACAGCTGAAATAGTCAAGAGACAGAGATGGTTGGAGTCTGGGTTGAGGAAGTGGGAGGCCAAAAAATTCAGAGGAGGCAGGAGTTGGGTTAGAGAATACAATTTGAGACAGCTTATTGGACAGTGCAGAGAAGAGTAACCTCAAGATATATGGATGGTAGCAAAAAGAATCATGGTAGGATAGAGTCAACTTCAAAGAAGAGGGAATGAATGCTAAGCTATGATTGGAAATGGAGGTTCAGAAAATGGCAGGGTGGAGCAAGGGCATTACTTCTTCCCATTGGTGCAGGTGTTAGGGGCATAAAAGAAGCAGTCATACTTGGAAAGATACTTGGTTTCAGTGAGCCTGAAAAGATAGAAGTAATTTGAAAGAGTTCTAGGATGAAGAGGTTTTGTTAACAACAGAGGTAAGAGTACAAAGGAAGATAGAAACTGGGCAAGGCTAGTACTGAGTTGGAGAAAGAGGAATGTTTGAGAAAGGTAGAAAAGAAAAAGATTTCAAAGTCCCAAAAGAGAGACTATACTATCAAAAGTGTAGTCTTTGGGAGAGGTGGTGGTTCTTTCTTCCTCTTTCCTTGAGTTCCATGCTGCTGAGTTCCTCACTCTCTCTCGGGATTGCTTTCCTACTTATTGCACCAAGCATGGCTTGAAAAAAAAAAAAGGTATGCCAATGTAGAAACAGAAGTTGGGAATGAGGTGTAGCCCATCATTTCTCTTTTTTTCTCCTTGGCACCTCTCATAGTACTGACTTCTTTTGCCTCTCCCAAACTTTCTCCAGCCCCAGCTCCATGGGGTGTAGATGGAGGACCTTGATTGAGGTATATGCATCATGACTTGAGGATTGCAGAAAAGAAGTGACAGTTCCCCAGACATTAACACCTAGTATTAAGTCCAAGTTGCTTTACTCTAGAAGTAGCTTTGCTCAATTTCCCTTTTCTAAGTGATTCTGAGCAGTAACAAATTCTTGTTATTTAATAAAATGAGTTTAAGGACAAATTTATCTATTTAATAATAGTAAGCACTATGTAGAAGACTATCAAAAGCGAAGATTGATGAATATTGTGTAGCTTTCACCTTTGATCAGTTGGATATACTTAGAACAATTACGCATAGATGCATAGTTGCCAAATTGTTATTAAAAAGAAGAGAAATAGACCAAGGGAATGAGACAAGAATTATTTAGCTGAGCAAATGAACTGAGATATCCCATAAATAATACCAGAACTGCAACTTTAAGACACTGTCCATTTGCTACATTGAACACTTAGGCAATAACTCATATGGAGATGATATGGTTTCCAGCAAGGCAGAATCCTGGAGTTAAACAATTTAACAAAAAAATTAAAAAAATCATTCCCACCACTGTCTTTGGCTTTTTGACATCTGTGGTTAGGTATCCTAATGGAACATCTCACTGAACCTCAGAAGATGCCTGAAAATGTTAACAGAAGTACTGTCATGAATAAATAAATCACTGGCAAATGAATAAAGACCTCTTCTACCTGGAAGAAAGTAAAGGTTAAATCAAGCATGTCAGTGAGAAATTGAAAAGGCAGGCTTTTACGTAGATCAATTTTATTTTAGAACTAGGTTATTGCTTTCTGAAATTAAAATGTTAAAAAAATCCACAAACTATTAAAATAAAGATAAGTTTCCCCAGAAAAAAAAATCACCTATACAAATGCATAATGTGTATGTGTGTTTGTGTGTGTGTGTGTGTGTGTGTGTGTGTGTAGAGATAAAATATGAGTTAACACAAGATATACATAGCATAGTGTTAGGGAAATGGCATTTTATTTGTAGTCAGAAGACCATAAATCCTGGGTGTGAATTTCAGCTTCTTAGTATAAAACTTTTAGAGCTGGAAGGGACTTGAGTTCACATAGGTAAAATAAGAATTGGAGGCAATATTTGAACACAGGTTATCTGACCAGAGGCAGGGCTTTTCCATTAATTTATGTTGCCTACTTATTAACTATGTATTATATAACTTCCCTTCAGTTTTTTCATGTGTAAAATTAAGTAACTGGATAGGGTGATCTAAATTTTCTCATCCTGATTCTAGCTCTAATGAATATATGTACTCCATGGAATATGATTTGCTTTTGCTAGATTGTCTAGATGTGAAATTGAATTTATTAAAATGTTATAAAAATATTATTGGCAAAGAACCAGTATTTAAAAAAAACATTAATAATAATAGTCACTATTATTGAGAAGAGGAAATCTAGCACTGGCAGAGCGTTCTACTTCTGGTCTTATATGTCAGGTTTAACTTCTGGTGCTGGTTATGATTCTTGGAATTTTGAGGTTCAGGACTTAGAGAATTTGGTTGTGTGGTGTGTTGGGAAAAAAGAACAATTTCTAGGTCGTGCTTAAATCACCCACAATGAGGTGCTTTGGGTGAGTAGTGTGAAGGGTTAACATTTTTGGTAGGAGTTTGAACAAAGGTCAAGAGAGCAGTTGATAAAACACAAAACAATTAGTTTATTTTGAGGAATGTTCAGATAGGAGATAGAAAGGAGGAAAGTAAGAGTAATCTTATAACTATACTTAAAATCCCAATCCTAACTAAAATTTCTAAAAAACCCTAAATCTATCTGCTTTTGAGGGAAGTTTCTTCTGCCAGGGCCAGTCCTGGCCTACTCTGCCTACACTGACTATCCAAGAATTTATTCATCACCTACAACCTCCTTACAGGATGTTAAGGCCTTAAATCTGTTTTCTCTACCCCCAACTGTCAGTTAGTTTTAACTTCCAGTCTCAGAGACACAGACAGACTTCTGCTCTCTAGGGAACCCAGAGAGAAAAACCCTAACTGTCAACCGACACTTTTACTTATCTCCGTGGTGCGTTGGCATTTAGTTGCTAGAATATAAAGGTGGGGCTGAGCTTCCTGAGAGGGTTTTTGGCTTTAGTCTTTAAAGGGCTTTTTGCATCTGGGATCTTGAGAGAGTAGGAGCTCTGTCTCTGAGGCAAGGATCTGCTGTCAGTTGGTTACTGACAGTTAAGCTGCTATAGAAAACTGATTGAAGGAGTGAGTGAGTGGTGGCAATCTATTATTTTATAGAGTTAGATAGTTAGTGAATCATTTTTACTTAGAGTAGGTTAGATTAGGCCTAGTGTTTACCAGGCAAGAAGAAGCTGTCCTCAGAAGACAGATAGAGGTATTTATTAGGAATTTTAGATATATTTATAGGGTATAAGATTTGTAATCTCTCTCTTTCCTCTTTCCCTCCTTTACTACATTCTTTTACTATCTCTATTTTAATTAAACCAAATTGTTCATTGTTAAATGCTGCTAGAAGTTTTCTTTTCTCTGTCTTAAAGGGATAATATTAATTTATAACTCTACTATATTCTCATTAAAATTTAAATTACTAAAAGCTGCTGTCTTATTTTGTCAAAACCCCTATTTTAACCCTTATATCTTTTAAAACCCTTTTGTGTGCAAAGTGTCTTCAATTGTCCCTTTTACAGAAGTCTTAATTATATAGCATAGAATTATAATTTTCTGATCCATTTTGGAAACACTTTGATTTGGATCTGATTACTTCTTTTAGATATGTTTACCTATCTGTTAGTATTAGGTTCTGGACTCCTTGTCACTGTTGAGGGTAACAACAGAAGAAAATTATCTAAATTAATTGTGTGGTTTAATTTGTGTGACATAACATTTGTGACTTAATTTTTTAAAAAATCTGAACTTCCACAAAATAAAACGTCTATACTCATAGCAGATGACAAAACACATGAATCTTCATTTCATACTACTTTCTTATTTTTAAAGTACACAATAATTTCTACATATTGCTTTCAAAAATGGCTTATTTATATGTACTTCCTTATGAACTTCATTCTGTTCTCTTCTGTGTGTTTAAAAAGAAATGTTACAATGGCTCCAACTATTTTTTTTTTTTTTGGTATCACTATTGCTTCCTTTCTCCTAGTTAAAAGTCAAGAGGGAAAAAATTCTTATAACCAACAAGCATTATAAAGCAAATCTATATTTTCATAGACCACAGCAAAGAATATATGCTTTTTTTCCTATACCTTGTGCCCCACATTTCCTTGTCAGGAGGCATGTAACTTGCTTCATCATAGGTCCTTTGGAGACAGCTGACCATTACATTGAGCAGAGCTTTGAATTATTTCAAAGTTTTTTTTCTTTCTTTTTTTTTAAACCCTTACCTTCTGTATTGGAATCAATACTGTGTATTGGTTTCAAGGCAGAAGAGTTGTAAGGGCTAGGCAATGGGTGTTAGGTGACTTGGCCAGGGTCACACAGCTAAGGAAGTGTCTGAGGTCACATTTGAACCCAGGACCTCCCATCTCTGGGCCTGATTCTCAATGCACTGAGCTACCTAGCTGCCCCTCCCCCTTTTTTCTTTATAATGTTGCTTTCATATTTAAATTATTCTCCTGATTCTGTTCACTTCATTATGAAGCACATAATGCTATATAGGATTTTCTGAAATTATTGTTCATTACATTTTTGTGCAACAATATCCTATTTATATACCATAATATGTTCATTATTCCCTCAACGTTTGATGCAATATACCTGTTTAGATTTTCATTCTTTGCTTTTATGTTTTCCTCTTTTACTACCTCCTTTAGGATCAGGAAGGCTTTTATTTTTTTGCCTGTAATTGTTCCCTTTTCAGTGTTATACTCATTAATAACATTTCCCTTTCTGTCCATTCTTAGTTTGTTTTCTTTTGTAGTTTGAGGCATTTCTTTTTCTTTTTTTTTTAAACCCTTACCTTCCATTTTGGAATCAAGACTGTGTATTGCTTCCAAAGCAGAAGAGTGGTAAAGGCTGGGCAATGGTGGTTAAGTGACTTGCCCAGGTCACACAACTAGGAAGTACTTGAGGCCAGATTTGAACCCTAGACCTCCCATCTCTGGGCCTGACTCTCAATCAATTAAACCACCTAGCTGCTCCCAGTTTGAGGTATTTTTGAAAAAAAAATAATTTGTATACATATTTGGCATGTTAGAAGTCAATTCTCTTTTGCCGTTTCAGATAAGAGTGAATTTCATCTGATAGTCATTCCCTTCATCCTTTCTTCTTTGTTTTATGCTCTTCTACAATAATGTAAACAGCTAATCTCATCCTATTCTTTCACTTTTCTATACTAGTGTATTTTTCCTTTAACCTTCCCATCTTTCTTCTCTTCACTCCTTCAGAATGGAGTTAATCCCATCTAAGGCCTCTTTTTAAAAATATAACTTCCTCAATATTCTTTACAAATATTAAAGTTCTGAAGGGAAATGATTTCTTCTCCCCCTTTTTATAATCTGTCATAATATGAATTCTTCTAATTGCATAAAAAAATTGCTTCCTAGTTTTTCTAAATCCTGCATTTCAAAATTCCTATTCAACTCTAATCTTTTCATCAGAAACGCTTTAAGTCCTCTTCCATTTAATCCTGTATTTTGATTATAAAATTATAGTGAGCATCATAGAGTAGGTTATTTTGGGATTTAAATGTATATTTCTTTTGCCTTTTGTAATATTTTATCCAAGATTTCCTTTCATTTTTAGTAAATGATGGAGAGTCTTGTGTAATCTTGACTTGTGGACTTTTGATACTTGAACTCCCTTATCATGCTTAAAACATTTTTTTTCTTTATGGGAGTGCTGAATTTTGTAGATAATATCTGTCTTTCCTTTGCTCTCTGATTGCAATAGATCTGCAAATTTTCATTTACAAATCCATTTATAATTTTTTGACATATATTATTTAGATTTTAAAATAGGAGTTCTTTTCCTCAGCAGTTGAACTAGATGTCCTTTAATGTTCAATCTAGTAAATGTGTACTTATGCTCCTTCAGTGGAGAGAGAATAAAGGTTCTTGAGGACAAAAACACTTTTGTTCTTGTCTTTATAGTCATAGTGCCCAACACAGTACCTGTTTTACAGTAATGCTTTAATAAATGTTTGCTGTATTAAATGAGCATAATTGTGAGATAGCACATGTAAAGTATTTGCAAACTTTGACATATAAGCTACTATTATTATTTTCCACTGAAGCTGGCTCTTCCTCATTTGTAAGATGTACCCCTGAGTCAATCTAATACTAGAACACAGATGTCAAACATGTGTCCCACAGGCTTCATTCAAGGTCCACAATGTTCCAGAGTGTGTTCAGAACAAGATTTATATGTAAACAGGAAATACTTAACAGAATAAAAATACCATAAATCATAAATAATGTTAATATGTGAAGTGGTTTTCTAAGTCAATATGTGTTGTCAGGGGTCCACATGTACTGCTTAGTGGCACCAATTTCTTTTTGATTTTGATACCACTAGACTAGTGAAACTCATAAACTAAAATTTTTCAAAGGTGTTGAAATTGTCTATATTCCCAACATTTCATCTGCCAGCATTGGAGAATACCATAGTTAAGGTTTAATCATGTGTACCTGAATTATATCCTTTCTGGATTATCTATGGAATCTTACATCTGTGTAGGCTCCTTAATTACCCCCTCTCCCCCATTAACGATTCATATATGCCTATTGGATGAAACCAGGAAAATGTTAGGATACAACACGGAGCAGAGAAGGATACATGTCAGGAAACCTAACTGAATGGTTTTCTGATGGAATGTGAATGTGAAAAAATGACTTTGGAATTATTCATTATTTTATTTCATTTTTACATTTTGACTTGTGGTTCCTCTAGCAAAACAAAACTGAGAAGTCTGTGAATTAGATTAAAATTGGTTCTTAATATTTTGATATTATTTATCCCCCATGTCTAGTTTATTTATGTTCTGCATATATTTATATGTTCCTATTGGAATATAAGCTTCTTATGAGTAAAGATCGTTTCATGACTTACACTGATAACCCCAGGGTCTAGCAGGATCCATGGTACATAATAGGTACTTAATAAATAATTGTAGATTGATTGGTTTCTACACAATTTTGTTAGAGTTTGTGCATTCCTGCTAATGGATCTGGACATAATGTTAATTGTACCTACCAACCATCTCTCATAATCATTAATTAGGATGCAAAATAGCACTCATTTCACTGGAGTTTAAGACCAAATGTATGTTTACTTTTTTTAACTTCCTGGGATTTTTCCTTCTTTTCATGTAATAAATTTTTTTCTTTTAAATATCCTTACTTTTTGTCTTAGAATTGATAAGGCAGAAGGGTGGTAAGAATAAGAAAATTGGAGTTAAATGACTTCAGCTAAGAAGTGTCTGAGGCCAGATTTGAACATGGTTCCTCTTGACTCCAGGCCAGACACTCTACCCACTGTGTTACCTAGCTGCTCCTCAAATAATAAATTTCTTATTCATGAATGCACACAATTGAGATGGAGAATTTATTGAACTATTGCAGAGAATCTTCTGAGCTCCATCATTTGCTGGGTACAGGTTGGATAGTTGGATGTCTTAAGAAAATAATGATTTGGTCAACAATATAGAAATAGATTTTCATCAAGGACACTTGTAATACCCAGTGGAATTGTGCATCAGCTATGGGAAGGGTGGGGGGAGGTAAGGAAGGGAAAGAATATGATTCTTGTAACCAAGGAATAATGTTCTAAATTGACTAAATTAATTAACTAATTAATTTAAAAAAGAAAATAATGATTTGGAAAATGCATAATTTATCTGCTTGAGTGATATTCTAAGAAGTAGTCCCTCCTTGAAAGCCTTTTCTTTCTGCACTTTCATGTTTGATGAGGATGGGGTTGGTAGTAATTTGATTATTCCATTATGTCTAAGTGGTTACAAAATGCCCTGGAGAGCTCTTGCTTTCCCCAGTTTTGGGGAAGAAAGCAGTGAATCTGGTGGAAGATGGAAAAGAAGTGAAATTGCATTTTTATTTCATACCTCAAACATTCCTTTTACTGTTTTAAAATGATGAAGACTATAGCTAGTGATTTGGATCTTTTGGAACAGACAAATCAGTCTCCTTTGAGGAGCCCCCCAATAACCTACTTAGAATCTAGTTCTGAGAGACAATGTTTATATTGAAGAAATCCATTCTATTTTTGGAGATCAAATAATTTCTTCAAAACGATGACAGTGAGTAAGTTGATGGCTTTTATCTTTATAGGAAAGAAGCAAAGGAAGGCAATAAGCACATATCAATGAACTAATATGTGTCAGTCACCATACTAAGGTCCATGTTGGTGAACCTAGGGCACATGTGACAGAGGGGTTGCTCCCCTTCTCCTCTTCACTTGTGCCTGAGGACATTTCTCACTTTACCAGCCTTTCTGCCCAGCAACCCAATGGGATCACTTTCTCCCTCCCCTGCCTGGAGTAAGGTGGGGGGCGGGGCTTATATGCTCCTTGAAGGTTGTAGTTTGGGTACTCAGTCTCTAAAAGGTTCTCCATCTCTGCTTTAGGTCAATCAATCAATAAACATTTATTAGCTGTCTACAACATACTATGTGCTAAATACTAAGGATGCAAAAAGAGGCAAAAGATAATCTCTACCCTATAGAAGTTTATACAAGAGGCAAAGATAAGTGATCTCAAAAAAGTCAAGTTTTTTTTTTTCCACTGGCAGAATGGGTGTGTTCCTTCTATATATAAAGTAAGCTATACACAGAAAAAATATAAAATAACTAACCAAAGGATGGTACTAGAATTAAGAGGGGTTGGGGATTGCTTCCTCTAGAAGGTAAGATTTTAGTTTATGACATGCAGGAACTCAGGGAAGTCAGTAAAGATTACATTTCATAAAACTAAAGAAGAATGTCCTCCCACAGACCTCTAGATCTCTCTAGGGGAGAGGTAAAATATCTACCTTTAAGGTTATCTTTATCCTTTTAGGTTCAGTAGAAGAATTTTCATGTTTTAGGTTGGGAGAATATAGCCTTTCAGAAGTGGTGTTAGGCATGTGTAGTGTTGGGGTATGACTTACTCCAAACCTGGGAAGATTCAAGAAGATGTTAGAGAAGAAGCATTGGAAAAATTCTTTATTATTTCCCGATATTGTTTGAACCTAATTTTATGTGACTAGAAAACTGGCTTACCCAAGGCTTTTTGAATAGTGGCTGCCCTCAGAGATTTCCAGGGAAGTCAGATGTATGCAAAGAATGTTTAGATCCCATCCAGGTCTTGTTTTGGGTCTACCTCAAGCTCCTATTTTTAATTCCTCAAATTAGATTGAATGTTTAGATCTGTCTCCTACTATATATCTTAAATTGCTCCAGCCAATCAGACAAATGCCCTTATATCCTTTTTTGAACTTAATAAAATATACCTTTACAAAGACTTGAGAGGGAGCCACCCCTCACATCCCTCTCTCATTCCCCTTCCTACCCCACCTCACACTCCCACCAGTTCTCTCCTTTACCAAATTACCCAGTGAAATTCTTTCTAAAACTTTTTCAGGGTTAGAGTTTTAAGCCTAGAAGGAACACACCCTTTCTGCCAGTGAATAACACTTGACTTTGTTGAGATCACTTATTCCTGAAGGAGATGATCAGATCTTATCTTTTGAGAAAATAACTAAGGATTCTCAATGCTAAGGGAGTGCTAGTCAAGCCACTTTCACTTTGGTTTTAATTAAAGCTTCAGGCTCTCTGTGATTTTAGCCACAGTCTATCCAGAGCTTCTGAAACTAGTTGTTGTATTCTTCAAAAGCTGCCTTTCTGCATATTCTGATTTCTGACAAGGTCACACAGAGGACACATTTCAGAGAATTCCAAGGAGATTATACTTGAATTTACAAAAAACTGAAGAGCAATTGATAAAGGCTTAACTGCATTAATATTAAGAACTTGATGCCATAGAAGCCTGTGGTAAGCAAAGCTCCAGGTACTGAAGCTTATTTTTTTTTCACATAACTTCTTTTCTTTGGAAAAGCTCCAAATCTTCTCATGGAGATTAAAAAGTAATAAAGAAAAGTTAAAAATCACAGAGCTCCAAAATCACACTTTCATGGACCATATATTGCATCAAGCACTGCAGCTGGTAGAAATAAGGATTTTCAAAGTCAGGGAACTTCTCCCAGTATCCTAGTATCATAGAGTTTTTGAAAAGGGTTCCCATAATAATATCCTAATCTGATGCCTTCTGCTGTTTGGGCTATAGTCTGACACCTTCATGGCTAAATCAGTGGATCAAAAACTCTGGCAAGTTCTACTAGGCATAAAAGTCACAAAGTATAGGACAGGTGATGGGTTTTCTGTGTATTGTCTATGAACCTGCCCAGCTCAGTTTGAAAAGACTCATTACCAGAAAGAAGGATGTATATATCAGTTAAATGATTTGTGGTCCCAACAATTAGGGAAAATTCCCTATTAAGGTATGCTACGCTATGGTGTGATAAAAAAAAAATTCAAGAACAGGAAGTGACTTTGCCTTCAAATAGTTTGCAATCTAGTTGGAAGTATCACATATTTTGATATTTCACCACTTCTATGGGTTTGCATTATCATTAATAGTATGAATTCTCTGCTATGTCTACATTCTCCTGTGAGTCTTGACAGGAGGTTCTACATGTAAGCTTTTTCTCTTGCCACATCTATTTGTAAAGACCTTTGTAGCCTGACTTCTTCCTTTCTTTCCATTCTTCTTACACATTTTCCCCTTTCATGTACCTCAAGCAATCCAGTGACTCTGACATCTTGAAGTTCTTCATACAGGACACTCCATCTCCTGACTATATATTTTTTCCCCACTGGAATTCTCCATTCCTGAAACATTCATTCTTCACCTTGGCCTCCTAGTTTCTCTCAAATTTCATACAAAATACTATCCTTTGCAAGAAGCATTTTGAGTTCCCTTAATGTTAATACCTTCCTTTCTGACATTATATATAATTTATCTTGTATATAACTTGTTTGAAGGGTAACCTTCATTCTACTCTGACAAATGTTTCTGATTTTTCTAGGCTTTGAAAACATCTCTCCAATTAAGTATCACCCATTCCCATGTTTCAGTTCTTTTTCATGTGTTATTTCCCCTCATTAGAATATAAACTTCTGGAGGGAAGGGTTATCTCTCTCTCTCTCTTTTTTTTATCTGTTTGGCTATCTCTAGTGCTTAACACAATATCTGTCACAAAGTAAATTAATACTTGTTATCTTGCCTTGAACACAATTGTTTCCACATTGACCTGCCAACTAGACTATGACCTCCTTGAGGACAGGAATTGATTTTGCCTTCCTTTATATTTCCAGGTCTTACCACAGTACTGGTTCATCAGTCAGTCAGTCAGTCAGTCAGTCAGTCATTTGTATCCAACATTTTGTGACTCTATTTGGGGTTTTCTTGACAAAGATATCAGAATGGCTTGCCATTTTCTTCTCCAGATAATTTTACACATGAGGGAACTAAGAGAAACAGGGTTAAGGGATTTCCTCAGGGTCACACAGGACTGAAGGTCTAAAGGTCTGAAGTCAGATTTGAACTCAGGAAAATGAATCTTCATGACTCCAGATTGGGCAATCAGTCCTATGTACCACTTCACTGTCTAGTTTCCTATGGTTCCTTAAATGCTTATTGGCATGACTTGGCATAATCCACCCACATTCTTTTATGTTCTGGATTCTTCTGTTGATATTTTTCTTTTGAACAGTTCTTCTTTATTATGTGTATATTTTATGCATCTGAATATATGAAAGATCAGTGATGCCACAGAGAGGAGATTGTTTAGTGGACTTAGATTAAATTTAGTTTAGAGAGTTTCCTGAGACCTACAGGGTAAGTGATTTTTAATGAGTTAACAGTTAGTAAATGAAAGGTGCAGAATTAGAACTCAGATTCTTGGTTGGGGTTGGGGGAAACTCTCAGCATTTATCCACTATATCAGTGATGGTGAACCTTTTAGAGATGGAGTGCCATCCCTGACTCCACCCTACCCCTCAGACCAAGTGCCACACCTGCCCTCCCACCTCACCTTCCCTGATTCCCCTTTTACCTTAGACAGGGGAGGGAGAAAGCACTCCCATTGGGTTACTGGGCAGAGAGGAGGGTGAAGTGAGAAATGTCCTCAGGCACATGGGGAGGGGCAGGGGAACTACTCTGCCCTGAGTCCCTCTGGCTTTCTAATTATGAAGTCTTTTGGGGGTTGTGGGGGAAGATGGTGCACATACCCACAGAGAACACTCTGTGTGCCATCTTTGGCACCCATAGGTTCACCATCACTGCACTATACTGTGTACTACATCAGTCAGCAGTTCTATACATACACAAAAAACAAAACAACTAAACAACTTGAAAAACAAAAATAACCAAAAACTTAAAGCTTCTAAAGTAGAAAATTAGTAGAAGGAAATAGTAAATTAGTACAAGGAAATTATTATAATTTTATCTCTTAAAAATAGAAAACATAAGTTCATGCATCTGAAACAAATCTGTTTTCTCTTTTTTTAGCCATGCCAGTTCTCTGGAAAGCTGTTGGGAGAATTAATTGCACCTAATGCTATTTAGAAACATTTTTATCTTCAAATTGTTTCAATCTAAGGACAGTTTCAGTAACATTATGAGTGGATCAACTACCATTGGTAGCTATTCACAATTACCTTATTCTTATTTATTCTAAACATTATTAAATTTAGTAAAGTCTATAACATAAATTGTGAAGTTTATGGATAGAGGGAATTATGACAATAGTCTGACTAGTGAAATAAATAAGACTTAATATTATTAAAAGACTCCCTTCAAGAGTCAGTTCATCCCAAGTTTTGCTTCTTTAATGCTAACAGGGAAATTGAAACATTGCATAACGCATTTGCATTTAGGAGGTAAGGGCTTAAAAAGTAAAGTGAACCCCCAAATTGAAAATGAGATAAAGCAATCTTTCTTGAAGGCAATTTGTATAGGGTCTAAGGAAGTATTTCCTTATATAACACTAGGAATCATCTAGCCTAAAATATAATCAGGGAAAAATCATCTGTAACCTATTAGGAAAAGATATGGAAATGCAGAAAGGGGATGACATAATGATAAATATGTGTAGAAGGGAAATAGTATTTCTAGGGCCTAGAAAAAGGAGAACTGGAGAAAAACTTTCCATGTTTTTCTAGTACATGCAAGATAATTTGGCTAATGAATTTTCCAGATGGTAAGTTAGGTTCATGCCTATAGTCAATAAGCATATATTAAGTGCCAACTATGGCAGTGACATTATGATAATCATTAAAGATAATAAGAAAGATCCCAAATAAAAAAGACAGTATTTTAAAAGTCCCTGCTCTTAAGTATCTCACAATCTAATTTCCTTAGGACATGTTTCAAAATAAATAAAACTTTGAACAGTTTTAATCTTCTGCTCTAAAATTCCCTTTTTAGTGCTTAATGAATTTTAGTGAATAATGAATAAATCAGGTATCTTGTGTTTTGATCTTCATGGAAGATATAATTTCCATTTTAGGACAAAAAATAATTCCATTATATACATCAGTTTCTTGTGAGGTTGATTGTTAGTACTATAGAATTTGATAAGCCCTTGGTGAAAGAACAAGGTCAAGTTTTTGAACTTTTGAAGTTGAGGACTAAATTCTTGATTATAGACAATTTCAGCAACCTCATGAAGTCACCACAAGGTCTCTGCCAATGAAACCCATATTTTCAATAGTAACTTGAAGAGCTAAAACATAGAAAAAGGATGTAGGAGAAGAATTTAATATTCTTTAACCTGAGTATTTCAAAATGACTATTGGAGTAACAGTACTGTTGCTCCCTGGTTACAAAATACTATGTGTGTATATACAGGTATTTGCATGCATACACACATACAATCTTTACAGTCTTATGAGGTAAGTAATAAATGAGGTAATCAAGTAATTAGCTTCCCTATTTTGTAGATGAAAAACTTAAAGCTCAAAAAGGCATGCCTCAATGTTTAAGAGCTAGTAACTAGTAAGACTGGGATTCCCACCAATGGTAGCTTTGAGTTATTCTTTGTTCAAATAGCTACTTAGGACTTCTGGGTGGCTATGGCAGAAATAGACTTTGCCAACATTTCATGACTCAATTTGTCCAAAACAGAATTCATTATCTTTCCTCTAAATTTATGTCTCTCTCAAATTTCATTATTTCTCTTGAAAGCACCATCATTCTGTTGCAGGAACTGTCCATCTCCCAACTTCAAAACCTTGGTATTATTTTTTACGCCTCACTTTTCCTTACTCCACATATCTAGTCAGTTGTCAATTTTAGCTCTTTCTGTCTCTAGAATATCTTTTTTTGCTTCTGACATTCTTTTTACTATTGATGTGGTCACCATCTTCTTTTAGGTCTATGTCACCTCTCCCCTAAATTATTGCAATAGCCATCAAAATCTTTTCCTTGTCTCTCTCCTCTCTAGTCCATCTTTTACTGAGATTGCAAAGTGATTTTTTCATTAGTGTAGATCTGATAACCACTGTCCTCTACATGGTAAAATCCATTAGCTTTCTTTTGCCTCTGGGATCAAATATAAATTCTTCTGTTTGATTTTTAAAGTCCTTAAAAACCTAACCCCAATCTATTTCTCTAATATCATTATATTGATCTCTTTCCCAAACTCAAGTTTTCTAGCCTAACCATCCTCTCTGTTCCTTGGAAAGGACACTATTTCCCTTCCATATATGTTTGCACTGGTCACCCTAATGCATAGGCTTGTCTTCTACTTCTTCACCAAATCCCTTATTGCCTTAAGATGAAGGCTAATTACCTCCTTCTAGAAAGCTTTTCTGAAATCTTTTCTGTAACATTTTTCTCCAATACCTTTTATTTATTCTCCCTATATTGAATCCTTAGCTAATTATGCATTCCTTGTTTTCTTCTAAAGAATGTCAGATTCTTAAGAGTAGAAACTGTTTTATTCTATGTATTTGTATCCTCAGCACACAGTTCATTGTCTGGCACATTGTGGATATTTAATCAGTTAGCTTTTAGTAATTGATTAATTAATTCAATGAAGGTCGAGTTATTTTCTATAACTTTATTTTCCTTCACTCTATAGCAAAAATGAATAATATGGAAATAGTTATCAGGTTATAATATTTGTACAACCCAGTGGAATTGCTTGTTGGCTGTGGGGGTTGGGGAACAACAGGAGAGAGAAAAATGAATAATGCAAACATAGAAAAATATTTAAAAACAAATAAATATTTTAAAAAGTGAATATATATACATACATACATATATATATATAAAACTGTATTTTCCTGTTTTTTTTTGTTTATGTTTTTACTTAAACCTTATCACCAGGGGAATGGGATAAATCCTGTTTTTGTTTCTCTGGCCCTGTCTAAGTCCTTTACCTTTTTGGGTCACACTTTTTAGTCCATAATAATGGTGTTTGGCTATAGAGTTGTTATGAAACTTTTGGGTCTTAGGAACATTTTACACTCTTAAAAATTATAGAACATTCCCAAAGAAATTTTTATTATATGGGTTACATTCATATTTACTCTGTTAAAAATTAAAACAGTAATGTTATTAAGAAAATAAATTTGGCTTCTAAAACTCCTGAGAATGTCTAAGGGACACAAGTTTCTGCAGATTGCACCGAGAACCCTAAGACTACATAATTTTTAATGTCTCTTCCAGATGTGATATGTCATTAATTAAAGGCCTGAACACCACTATACTTGGATCATAGTTCTTCTTTACTGTCTCCTATAGCCTTCTCAGCTGCTGGTCAATACTGAGTTCATCTCTACCTTTGATGATAATATTTTGTACTTCGACTCATGCTGCTGATGTTGTGGTTATTTCGTTTGATTCATGGCTTAATTTTCTAATACAACTTTTAAAAATCCGATGACCTTTGGAAGACAGATTTATTTTTTCTCTTCTTTATAAACCCATTACTTACTCCTGTGTTATCTGATTTCACATTGCTACCCCATGATGTTTGACCAAACTAAAACTCATTTGAAGAATATTATTGACAGACAATTAAGACAATACATAAGCAGACAAAGAGATGGGGTGAATGTGGGTAAGGAAAAACTAGACCAAGAAATTAAGTGATGAAGGTTGTTTTTAATACTTTATAAGAGAAATGTTCTTAAGTATTTTCCCATAAACTCTCTAGGATACATTCCTTTGGTCTGGAATAGATATAATAATAATAATAAAATAAAAAAGTTTTCTGCTATAAATTTCATAGATTTTTTGTGCTGTTTTAATGTCACAAATACTGATGGTATTTGTGCATTTTCATTTAAGACAAATGATACAGTTGATATTTCCATAACATTTACATTTTTTGGCTGTTTTTTTTTACCCTTACCTTCCATCTTAGAATCAATATTGGGTATTGGTTCCAAGGCAGAAGAGTGGCAAGGGCTAGGCAATGGAGGTTAAGTGACTTGCCCAGGGTCACACAGCTCTGAAATATCTAAGGGGTGATTTAAACTCAGCACCTTTCATCTGTAGGCCTCGCTCTTAAGCTACTGAGCCACTTAACTGCCCTATCTTAGTCTTTTTACTAGCATGGTGAAAAAAATTTCCTTGAAACGAAATACCATAAAGTCTTTGGATGTTGTAGATGAAATAATATGGGTAGAGGATTCAATAAATGCATGCATTTAATTTCTGATCTGGAAGGGATCAGAGTCTTTATTGAGCACCAAAAGAAATGAATCCTAATTTTATTTACTATGCAGAATTTAGAGACCTTCCATATATTACTTTTCCTATTCTACTTCTTTATTTTCCTCTTGTTTTATAAGGATTAAGACCTTTTATCATTGCCTAAAAATAACACCTAATAATTAAAAAGTGTCTGGTTGTTTTGGCTATTTAACATTATAACCTAGTTTGGGGATTATTATTATTATTATAATTTTACACCCTTACATTCTATCTTAGAAATGATATGAGCAGATACAAGAGCAGTATAGGGTGGGCATTTGGGGTTAAGTGGACTGCCCAAGGTCACCCAGATAGGAAGCATCTGAGGCCAGATTTGACCCAGGTCTTTCTGCTCCAGTTTGGTGATTATTTTATTGTTTGTTTTTCCACACCATCACTGATTAATAGATGTGGAAGAATGGTGTACTCTGTGTGTGTGTGTGTGTGTGTGTGTGTGTGTGTGTGTGTGTGTGTGAGTGTGTGTGTGTGTTACTGGGTTATTTACCTGATGCCTGACTACAGATGGAAGGGGATCTTATATAACTTTTCCATTTTGTGAGTCAATATTTAGCTCTTCTCTATCTTAGCTAATGATGGACCTCACAGATTGAACCAGAGTCTCTTTGCCTTATTCATCACAGAAAAAACAAAAATTTAAGATCTAGCATGGAGATAATCTATTGATATTCCTTTTTAAAGATGATAAAGCTAATACCCAGACAGTTATTTGCTCAAGATTTTAGTTCATGGTTAAGTTGGAATAAAAATTTATCTCCTCACTCCCACTACAGTTTTCTTTTCACTGTATTACACCATGCCTAGCAAATAATGATTTATATATTGTGGTTCTTGACGATTGGAAAGTGGTTTGGCAGAAACTAGGTATAGACCAATATCTTGTCATTTACTCTGGTGTTGCAAAGATCAAATGAGAAAATATGTGCAAAGTGCTTTTCAAATTTTAATTGTTAGATAAATGCTATCTAACATTATTGCTAGGTCTAAATCTTTTGTGAAGCTGTGAACCTCATTAAGGACTGCTTGTAAAGTATTCTGAGGTTAATGCAGTGTGATAACACTTGCAAAAAGGGAGTATCTAGAACAGAAATGTCAAACATTAGGTTTACAGTCCTTGCAAGTGTGGCATAAACCAAATTAATTGTAATAGTGAAATATTTAACAAAATAATACAATTGATAAAGTTAATATATGGGTTTCTATGTTAATGTGTTGCTATATGGATCCTTATATCTAGTTTATGGTTCCAATTTCTATTTGAATTTCAGAACACTGCTCTAGATGACCTTAATTAGATCTTTGTCTCCGGAATTCTAAGTGAATAAGTAGGGAAACCTTCTATTTGGACTATGTATGACACCTCCTTTATGACATCGAGTAATAATTTGGTGAAACTATGTATAATTCCCTCAACTGATATTGATAACCTGATGTATTAATAACCATCCATCTCATGGCTGTATCTACCAAAGAAACATGCAGGTCTTAATATTTTCACAGGGGATATCTTTTTTTATGAGCTTTTGGAACTATATTTTGGTCTAACAAGTAAAATGTTTTGCTTTGTTTTATAATCAGGAAATATTAGGATGTCATTTTTCCTGTTTCTTCCCACCAATTATGTGATTGTGAAGATAGAGCTAGATGTCCTTTAAAATCAAATTAAAAAATCTAAAATGCTATAATCTGCCATAAAGAATCATTTGTGAAAATCTATCTTTTCCCTCTCTATAATTTCATTCAGGGCACTC
The DNA here is from genome assembly GCF_027887165.1 of Monodelphis domestica. NCBI lineage: Eukaryota > Metazoa > Chordata > Mammalia > Didelphimorphia > Didelphidae > Monodelphis > Monodelphis domestica. The sequence continues at coordinate 135,082,663 of NC_077227.1, forward strand.
ATAATAAATTTGTAGATTATCTTCATACAGTTTTTAGAGGGATGAGAGAGTATAAATAGTAATTCAGTTTCTTGAGTAATATAACTTCTGGAATGCTAATATCTATAACTTCTGAAATGAAAATATCTTTGATAGTTTCTAAATATTTTATATCTTCCTTCTTTCAGATATTTTGAGGATTAAATCTTCATCATTCCAACATGGATTCATCCTTTGTATATTTATTCAGATCTAATTATATTTATCATTTTTAATATTATTTCACTTTTTTCAATACATCAATTTGAATTATGGTCAATTTGAGTTCAAATATGGTGGCTCTACTGTCTTTAGTGATTAAAATATGTTTATAGAACCATCAAATCAGATTTTAAAGTCTTCAAAGAAACATCATTAGTAGTTACTGTTTCTCTTCAAGGGCTGAAGTTTTAAGCATTTTATGTATAGATTGGTCAATGATGATGCTGTGTTGAAATAATTACATTGCAAAAGGACATAACAAAAACAGGGATTGTGTCCATTATAATGTCACTCTCAGGTTTTTAGTAAATTTGTTACCTCTGCCATAGAAGCACAGAATCATAGAATATTACAACACTTAGGGCTTTTATAGGCCATCTATTAAAGCCTCTTCATTTTATCGATGCACAGATTGGCTTAATGACTTGTTCAAAGTTATATAGTGATTAGCACCAATATCCTAGGTTTGAATATTCTTATGTTCAATCTGTCCTTTACTTCTGGCACCTCCAAATGTATACTGACATGAAAGGAAAGGATCATTTCATCTGATCATCCCTATTAGCTACGTCTTTCCTCCTGATGGTAACTCAACTCCTTCAGAAAACCTCCTATTCCTCCATGTGATCTTTTATCACTTGCTTCTAAATACTCTGTGTTCTAGCTTCTAAGTCTATCTATTATTGTTTTCACCAATGATTTCTTAATTGCCATATATAATGGCCATCTCTTGGTTCTCATCCTTATTGAACTCTTTGGAACATTTAAGACATTTCTTTTCATCTATTCTTTCTAAATCTTTTCTGTATTTAATTGTTTATATGTTGTTTAGTTCACTAGAACATAAGCTACTTCCAAGTAGGGACTCTGTTTTTGCCTTTTTATACCTACTTATTACACAGTTTATACTCACTTTTATATTAGTGTAGTTAATGACCCTGTATCCCAGCTTCTGGATTTATTGGATTCAATTTCAGTGGTTTCTAAAAAAAATCACCTTTCGTTGGCTTTTTTTTGCCCTCTTTCCAAGTTATCACCAGGAAACTTCAGAATGTAACCTAAATAAGGATCCCAGTTTCTACACAAAGCAAATATATATGATTTGAGGGAAAATACATAAAACACATACTTGATACACAGTAACCCCTTCATGATCAACATAATTCTTTTTGTTTCTTTCTAGTGAAAACTATTTTGTGCCCAAGTTGGAATAGAGAGCTTCCCAGAATCAAAGTATCACCCTTTCGTTTGAACTCCCTTAAAAAAGTGAGCATAGATATGTTGTTTAGTTCACTAGAACATAAGCTCCTTCCGAGTAGGGACTCTGCTTTGCCTTTTTATACCTAGTGTTTAGCACATAATAAGTGCCATGCTTCTTGTCTTGACCTCCTTTGATTGCCCGCCTCTGACACCACAAACAACATCTCTGAGTCTTATTTTCCTCAAATTTAAAAATGAGGTTAGACAATATAATCTTTATGGTCCCTTCTAGACCTCAATCTCAGATCCTTTGATTCTGTCCGGGATATTGTCTGATGTAACACACTGTACCAGACTTTCCTCTATCTGCAATTATCAAGATTTGGAGTATTTTTGATGCTTTAGAGTTCTGTGAAAATTTGCATGATTATGAGGAGTTTGCCATGGTGGACATGTGTTTGCAGGGGTAGTTGCTTTCTCTACCTATACATAAAGTGACCAGGCCAACTAGGAATTGTCTGCATTTGAAATAAATGCTCAAAAATCTAGATTTCACATGTGGTATATTGCCAAAGTATTAGTGATTTTTTTTATACGATAAAGCAACTTACCCAGGAATAAAGTGCAAAGGTAATTAAATAGTTAAAATTTGGATTGGAATTCCACCTTTTTTTCATAATTTCTGGATTTCCCTTTAAAACAATCAAGAAAGGGACAGCTTTGAATTGGTATTGGTATCAGTGTCTAAGGCAGAGGATTAGTTTTCAAAGTCAATGGAACTTCCTATTCACTTTAACTCCTTTTGTGAAAATCCCAGGGTCTCACTCAGCTTAAGGGTTTCAGTACAACCAAAATTCAATCTATTGGATTGGAAGGTAATGCAATCTTTTCTAGCAACATTAAACCTCCTTTCTTTGAGGAGGGGGGCATTTTAGCTCATACTGTTCAGGTGCATGATATGTGTAGAACGTCGGGGGTTTGAATTTCAAGCATTGGTCCCTGTATGATTTATAATCCCTCAAGGTGGTTGTAACTAATTAAATCTAGTGAGAAAATCATTGTATTATCTATTGAGTTGCTGGCACTAATTTACACTACTTCCTATCAGATCCATAATGTATCCAAGGAAGAAACTTAGCTTTAATATAAAAATAGTTAAATAAATGGATTATAAATAGGTGATGATTAGGTACATCAGCTAGATTAAAGGAAGCCTGAATTTTTTAAGAACTACTTTAAAAGAACAGGTGGTTCTGATTTCAGATATCAAATGATGGAATTGCATCTGGGTTCCTACCAGAGTCTCCTATTGAAATGGAATATTTTCAGGAACATGACTCTAAGTTGGAAGTCTATTTACCTTAGGGATATTATGGTCAAACTTGGAAGAAGTATAGTAGGTAATCCCATGGGATTGAGTTGACATGCAGTGCATATGCAAAATAATGATAGAAATTATTGCTAAGGACAATATGATATTTTTAAGACTGGCCTATGATTAAACAGTAATTTTTTTTTTGCATCTGCCAAATATGAAGCACAGGGCTAGATGCTAAGGTGAATATAAAAATTAATAGAAAAGACATTCTTTACTCAAAATATTTTGCAGTCTAGTTAAAAAAGAGAAAACATATTCGTATAAAAATAATCCTGCATAGTTATATAATTGTTATAAAAACCAAATGCCATAGAAAATCAGTATCAGAAAATGTCATTATTTCTGTAGTAATCAGGGAAAGCTTCATGAATAAGTTGTGATTTCAACTAGACCTGGTAGACCTGGATAGTCAGAATAAAGTGACTTTATTTGAGGGAGATAGAATATTATGAGCAAAGAACTAGTATAATATATTTAAAGGACAGAAAATGGACTAGACTGAATGGAGGTTAGGGTTGGTATTAGGGAATTCTAAGCAGTAAGTCTGGAAAACTAGATTAGGGCCAGATTGCAAGTGGTTTTCATTACCAGACTAAAGAGTAAATGAATACAGACTTTTGATCATTTTTATGATGGCTAGTAACATCAAAGTGTTGTTTTGGGAAGCTTAATCTGACAGGTGGATGGCAGAGGGAGAAGGGGTTCAAGGCATGGAGCCCAGTAGTAGGTAGATCTTCAAGGCAAGAGGCCATTGGAGTTATCTATGAGGTAATGAAGGCTTGATCAGGGTCCTAGATGTGGGAATGGGAAGAGAAATATGAGAATGATTTTGGAAGAAGAATTGGCAAGACTAAATACAGATATGGGTGGTGAAGAAAAGGTTGGAGTCAAAGATGAATCCAAAAATTCCACTAAAGATAGAAATGGCATGAAGTTCAGGAAATCCATTAGGACCAGTGATTTAGATATAAAAATCACCAACATGTGGGTTTATGTTTGACATTTTGATTGGAGATGAGACTTCTGAAGGAGCAAGTATAAAGGAAGGAGCACATAAGATTGGGGTTTGACTCTTTAAAAATTCCTAATGACAGGAATTATCTGGTAGAAAAAGAAAAGAGGAAGTAAAAAAGATGAAAGAGAAAATACTAATTAAAAGAATATTTTTGTGTAAGTTTAGGTGATTCATAGTTAGGGATTGAAACAGAGTAGTTGTGTTGTGAATAGAGAAAAGAAAACAAGAAATTCTGAGGAGGAAGAATTGACATTATTTGGCAACAGATTAGAAAGTGATTAAGTGTGAATGTTACTTAGACTGTGAATTTAGGTGGCTGGAAAAAATAGGGCATTGTTAGCAGAAATAAGGAAGTTAGAAGGAAGGTTGAAATTAGAGGGGAAATGAATTTTCTTTTGGATATATTGACTCTCAAATATCTATGGGACATCTAATTGAATATAGCCAGTAGGAAACTGGGGATAAATATTTAAAGAGATGTAACATGGTGTGAATCTTAAAATTGCTCAGACTATACCTTAGAACATTTGGTTAAGCTATTCCCCATTTTAAACAATATAGTTACTTGGTCAGGAATGTATTGAGAACTTTAAAATTACTCCACCCTGCTCAGACAGTGCCTTAGGAGAATATAAAGTTGTAAACTCCTGATAGAACAATGAAAAAGTCCCTAACTCATACTTATAGTAAAGCTAGAACCTTAAGCTAGGTCTATTTTTTATATCTAATACAAAAGGGTGTTAAGTATCTATAAAGGTTAAATTAATCACTAAAAGGTCAAGCAACTTACAAAGGGCAAGCTTAGCAAAGAAATGTGAAATACTCAGAAGATACAATCTAATCAGAGAAGGTGTAAACAAAAGAAGATGTGAACTAAGAATGGTCAGTCCTGGGGAAAACGTCTACTCTGATTGGTAGACATGAAAATTTAGGGGAGGTGACACAAGAGAAAATTTCTTTAATAGGAAGGAGGTCGAGGTGGAGTTTTTTTGAGTTGGAGTTTGGAATTAGTTTGGAGGAGCTGGCTCTTTGAAATTAGTTCAGGAGTTGAGGATTTCAGTCAAGGACTGGAGTTTTGCTTTAGGACAAATATTGTGGTGAGTGACAAAGACTGACTAGTCTCTCTTAAGGCTCAGGCCTAGGCTTGAGTCCTAGTCCCTTCATACTATTTTCTCTTATTCTCTCTGTCTCCCTTTCCTTAATTCCTTCATTTGTACTAATTAAAATCTCCATAAAACCCAGCTGACTTGGGTATATTTTCATATTTGGGAATTTTCTCATGGCGACCACTTATTTTTTATTTAAATTAAGACACTAAAATTATTTTTACAGTTTTAAATATGAGGGTCATGTGCATAAAGGTGTGTAGGGGAAAAAGAACCTTTATGTGTACTCATATAAAAGGTGTGGAGAATAGATAATGATTCTTGAATGGAAAATGAGATATCTTCAGACAAAAAGGAAGAGAGCTAATTCAAAGAAGCATTATTGAAATCCTAAAATAGAAAGAAGATCCCCAGATGAGGGGGTAGTCAACTGTTTTAGGTATTGTGAGAGTTCAACAAAGACCTGATATAAAGGCTGTTAAATTTAGCAATAATCAGATTATTAGTGTCCTTGGATACAGCAGTTTCAGTGAAATGGTGTGGATAGAAGCCAAATTATAACGGGGTAGAGAGATGAATAAGATATAAGAAAGTAGAGGATATGAATGACAAAAACTTGTTCTGGGTATCTGGCTTTGAAAAACATATGATGTAGGGTGAAAGTTTAAAAGAATAGGCAGCAGAGTTATGGGGATTTTTTTAAGCATGAGGAAGAGTTAGATATGTTTGTAGGTAGCAGAGAAGAAGCCAATAGATAAGAAGAGTGAAAATTAAAGAACAAGATGATTGAAGAGGCAAGTAGCAAGAGGGAATAGAAGACAATAAATGGCTTAAGTGGGTAGATTTGCATTGGCAATAACAATAAAAAAGAGAACATGATAAGTGATATCAAGGTGATTTTTATTGTGAAATTATCAAGGAGAAGGAGGTCTGGATGGATAGCTTTAGCTTTTTCAAATAAGTATCAATATTATTAATATTAATATTAGTGGCTTGAGAAGAGAGATTTCAAATAGCTGCTATGGGACAAGTAATAATCAGGGGAGAATAATAGGTTGGCTATGTGGTGGCAATATTAGTGGTGGTAATAGTAGAAGTAGTAGCAATGGCACTGTAATGGAAGAAGGAGAAAGAGGAGGAGAAGGAGAAAATGAGGATGTCATTGGAAATCATAAATTTGTTATGAATCCAATTGGCAGACTTGTGTGAATTCTTCCAGAGGTATTTAGGGGCATGAGAACAAAAGGGGAGAAAACAAATGATTGCAGCAAATGATTGGTGAGTGACTATAGGACAATGGGGCAAGGGGAAACAAGAGTAGAACACCCGACAAAGGTAAACTGGTTATCTAAAGGGTCAAAGATTTTGAAAAGAAAATGAGTCCAAAGCAAGTGTGATGTCCTGAGAAAATGGGAAAAGGAGGAATGATTGTTGATTATTGTAAGGATGAAAATAAATATAGGAGAGATGGCACAAGGAAAAAAATGAAAGTATAGTTATTTATCGTCAGAAGTATTTCGGGGGGGCGGGCAGCTGTGTAGCTCAGTGGATTGAGAGTCAGGCCTAGAGATGGGAGGTCCTCAGTTCAAATCTGACCTCAGACATTTCCTGCTTGTGTGACCCCGGGCAAGTCACTTAACCTCCATTGCCTAGAATCTTGCCTTGGAAACAATACACACTATTGATTCTAAGATGGAAGGTAAGGGTTTAAAAAATAATAAAAAGAAGTATTTCAGGCTTCACAATTGTGGACAATGAGATATGATTGATGTAGAAAGTGCAGATTATTGGGGTTAAGGAAGTTTAAATAGTGATCAAGGGTATTTAAGGGTATAATTCACAAGTAAAATGAAGCTTTAAAATATAAAGGTTGTAATAAAAAGCAAGAAAGACTACATCAGCACAGATTTACATAGAACAGGGAATAGGATTAGTCAAGGTTTGCCTTTGACTAATTAGAGCATCAGGCTCAATGTGCTTATAACAAAAATAATATATCTAGAATCTCAAAAAAAAGTCTTAAAAAGGAATCAATACCCATTTTATTTTTAAATTCACCTTTTTTGGGAGGAGAAGGGAAATTGGCCATATAGAAACTAAAATAGAGATTTGTACCTTGTCTCATATCAGTGAGAACAGTAGCAAGGCTGAGTCTGGAAGATAGATATAACCCAATATGCTTTCCCTGACTTTCCAAAAAGGTCTAAGCTTTTAAAAAATCTTTTAATGAAATTCTGATATAGACTCTATCATTCTAGAATAAGTTATTAAGCAGATATAGATATGCCTGTCTTCTAGAGACTTTTTGAATAAATGCCTGAAAATTATCTCATTTTCCAGAATGACAAAATCAACTCTATCTAATCTGTACTTTATTAAATCCCACAAGAAAGACAAATGCCTCATGGCAAATGATTGATCAGCACCCCCTGTGAGAGACATCGACGCAAAAGAGTCCCATCAAAGTGTCTTCCTAAAGGTGAATTGGAGAACAGTTGCAGTATTCTCCCTGTTCTGTGAAGACTAACTGGGTTGGGCAATAAAAGACATAACATTCAATTGACCTTTTGCTTATCTATAAATGCAGAATGAGCTATATATACCCTCAATTCACCAAGGGGCTATTTCAGGAAAATTTATTTCTTTTTACTGGCCATAAAAATAAATTGCTCTGCACAAAGGAGACACAAAAAATACCCTACTTTCCTAATATGATTATTATGAAGGAGATGTTTTCTCTGGGCAATCATAGCCAAGCAGTATGTTATCACAATTTTATCCCATTGTATTGCTACACAAAGATTAGTGCTCTAGGGAGATTTTACACATTCAGCTAACCCTCTGCGATGTGGATTTAGGAAGATGGGGACCTGGAAATAGAGATACATCTTCTGCACCTTCTCTCACTCCCTGCATCCTAATTTAATTTTGATTTTAGTTGGGCTTTTTCTTTCCTCACACACACTGCATGAAGAAGAATATAGTAAGAGTTTGTGATACACAGAAGAATCCCTTTAGAGGAAGCACAAAATATTTTATTTTCTCCCATAAGTATAATGTTGCATGGTGATATTATTCTTAATGTATTACTGGCTCATGTTACTTTGACCTACTGAGAAATCCTGAGGTAAAGAACAATGGAACAAGTATTATTAGAGATAAACTCTTCAATCCTCTAGTTGCCACATTCCTGGGTGTCTGCTGCAGAGAAAGCATGAACTTTAATGTGTACTGTGAAAGGGCAGGCTGCAACGAATGGCTTTTCATATGCCTTTACAAGTTAGACTCAGGGAGAATACAATATAATGGTGATGAAGGGACAATAAAATGAAGTAAAGGAGATTAGGACAACTGGTCTACCTTCTTCTTGGGAAAAAAATCATGTGCTGGGAATTTCAGAGAGAAACAATGGGAAGAATTAAGCTGGTGATGTATATCTTATACACATATACATATAGATAATATATACCTAGATATCTATGTATAGAGATTTTATAGTTCTAGATATCCGTATAGAGATGTTTTATATAGATATATCTCTATATATGAGATTGTATCTATATTCAAACATTCATGTGGAATATACACAAATGTTACTATATATGCACATCTCACATTATATATGAACATATATATATGTACACATGTATACAAACACACACATATATATATATACATATATATGTATATATATGTATATATATATATATGCACAATGTGTCCAAAAAGTCCTGGTGCATTTTAAGCTTTTAATAACAGAAAACTTTATTAAGATTTTTGGGACACTATTTCTATTTAGAGGTGTCATAGAAATGCTAAATAAAAAATGTCCCTCAAATCTATTTTCTATTTAGGACCTTGCCAACTAACTTTTAGAATCATTGCAACTCATTCTAATGAAAGTCTGAGCTGCTACTACATTAAAAAAATATTTTAGGATTTCTTTTTGGAATTTAATTGTATAATATGTGTCAAAATAATCTTTAGATTTCCCCTTTTTCAGCAGTGGACAAAGCTTAAGCTTAGGGTGGGGGAGGAGCCTCCTTTTAAAAAAAATTAACAGGTATATTCAACTTTAATAATAGTTTTCTGATGTTTTGCAATTTATTTTCTCTTTCTCTTTTTCTTTCCCACTTCTCCCCCCCATTTCCCAGAGAGCTGGAATATGATATAAGTTGTAAATGTGTTATCATGCAATACATATTTTCATGTTAATCGTGTCGATTTTCTTTTAAAAATCACTCCAGGACTTCCGGGTAAACATGGTGGCAGTCTAGACCAATACTCTTCCTCTCTTCACCACCTACCAATACAGACTATCTCAAAAAGCCCCAAACTCCCAAATTCATATGAACAAATGGGCTCTACAGTAGGGAACAGCATTGAAGGTATCAACACATCTCAGCAGCAAGAATTGGAAATTTAAAATCACCCTAGACAATATAAAATACTTAGGAATCTATCTGCCAAGACAAACACAGGAACTATATGAACACAACTACAAAACACTCTCCACATAATTAAAGCTAGATCTAAACAATTGGGAAAGCATCAACTGCTCATGGGTAGGGTGAGCTAACATAATAAAAATGACAATCCTACCCAAACTTATTTACTTATTTAGTGCCATTCCCATTGAACTACCAAAAAAACATTTTTTTTTTACTGAATTAGAAAAAAACATAACAAAGTTCATTTGGAAGAACAAAAGATCAAGGGTATCCAGGGAAATCATGAAAAAAAAATGCAAAGGAAGGAGGACTTGCAGTCCCAGATCTCAAACTATACTATAAAGCAGTGGTCATCAAAACAATTTGGTACTGGCTAAGAGACAGAAAGGAGGATCAGTGGAATAGACTTGGGGTAAGTGACCTCAGCAAGACAGTCTATGATAAGCCCAAAGATCTTAGGTTTTGGGACCAAAATCCACTATTTGATAAAAACTGCTGGGAAAATTGGAAGACAGTTTGGGAGAGTTGCTTTGGATCAACATCTCACACCCTACACCAAGATAAACTCAGAATGGGTGAATGACCTGAATATAAAGAAGGAAACTATATGTAAGTAAATTATGTGAACACAAAATAGTATACTTGTCAGATCTCTGTGAAAGACATTAAAACCAAGCAAGAGCTAGAAAAAAATCACAAAAATGTAAAATCAATAATTTTGATTACATTAAATTAAAAAGTTTTTGTACAGACAAAACCAATGCAACCAAAATTAGAAGGTAAGCAACAAATTGGGAAACAATCTTCATAATAAAAACCTCTGACAAAGGTCTAATTACTCAAATTTATAAAGAGCTAAATCAGTTGTACAAAAAACTCAAGCCATTCTCCAATTGATAAATGGGCAAGGGGCATGAATAGGCAATTTTCAGTTAAAGAAATCAAAACTATTAATAGGCACATGAAAAAGTGTTCTAAATCTCTTATAATCTCTTATAATCAGAGAGATGCAAATCAAAACAACTCTGAGATATCACCTCACACCTAGCAGATTGGCTAATATGACAGCAAAGGAAAGTCATTACTGCTGGAGGGGATATGGCAAAGTTGGAACATTAATGCACTGCTGGTGAAGTTGTGAATTGATCCAACCATTCTGGAGGGCAATTTGGAACTATGCCCAAAGGGCAATAAAAGACTGTCTGCCCTTTGATCCAGCCACTTCTGGGTTTGTACCCCAAAGAGATAATAAGGAAAAATACATGTGCAAGAATATTCATAGCTGCGCTCTTTGTGATGGCAAAAAAATTGGAAAATGAGGGGATGCCCTTCAATTGGATAATGGCTGAACAAATTGTGGTATATGTTGGTGATGGAATACTATTGTGCTCAAAGGAATAATAAAGTGGAAGAATTCCATGGGGACTGGAACAACCTCCAGGAAATGATGCAGAGTGAAAGGAGCAGAACCAGAGCAATATACACAGAGACTGATAAACTGTGGTGCAATCGAATATAATGGACTTCTCCATTAGTGGCAATGTGAGGGTTCTCAAGTCCCTTAGGGGCATTAGGCTTATAAAACATGAAAATAGAACATATTTATTAAAATAATTTTTAAAATGCACCTGCCTTCCAACCACTTTGAAAAAAGCATTGGTTATAGTTTCCCATCCAGAGATCTCAGTTCCCCTACTCTCAAGATATTTAGCTACTGTCTCCCTAATTCAAAGTACAATCCTTAGAAACATCTGGAAAAAAGTGAGTAGATTTGTATGTCTGGATACAAGCTTTAAGTTGTGCTTCCCTGTCAGTTCCTTCTCTCTTAAGGTCTTGCATATGTATCTAGTGGCTGGATACAGTGTCCTCTCTCCTCCAGGGTTCCTGTCTCTCAGCCCAAGTACTGAATTTGTACCAGAATCTTGTACATTCTCAATCATTGATGCTGACCTGGTTCTGGAACTTCAGTGTATTTTCTAGAAGTTTCTTTCCACTTTGCATTCCCTTTTCTCTATACATGGTCTTTTACTCCAGAAGGTCTTTATTTTCCTTTCAGCTACTATCATCCACCAACCTTTTGAGTGTGTGTGTGTGTTGTGTTTGTTTATATTTTTATGTATGTGTGTGTTTGCAAATACCTTCTGCATTACACAGGAACAATAACAAATGCTGTCTTCTCTGAACACTTAGTATCACAGAATTTGAGAGCTAGAAGGGACCTCAGTGGCTGTCTTGTCTAACTCATACACGACAGATATGCTCATAATATAATAGTCAAAGAATCAAAATTGAGTAGAAGAATATAGATTTTGAATTATTATGATCTATTATCCTAAAACAGGTTAGGGACTTGGGGTCCCTGTGTTTGAATAACTTACAAGGGTTCTTGAAGTAAGAGCCATTAATTTGTATCCAGCTTAGTGCCATGAAAAGATATTTTCCCTCCACCTTTATTGTTGCTCTTGACCAGTACTATGAATAATGATACGATAGGAGGGAGTTGATTTTAAGTTTGCCAGTATTCTTTCTTTATGTAAATTAATAAAGAATCACAACCTACCACACCTAGTGGAAAATATATAGCAGGTAGGGCACATCTTGCCTTTTATAAATAGTTATCCCCCCGCCCCCAAACTTATTTGAAATATATATGCATAAGATTGAATTTCTCCATCATTGGATCAAATAATGTATATTAAAATGTTTAGTACTCATATTTACTGTCTTCCAAGGAAATTGGGAAAGAAAAATTAGGTCAAAGCATGGAGGAAGTCTTTCAGAACCTTGCAGTGACTTTGCAGGGATGGAATGATATGCTCTGGATCCATCTTAAGCTATGCATCATGGAGGAATTTTTGGAGAAAAATGAGGAAAATACAATTCCTTTTAATTGAATAGTATCTTTTTTACAGGACTTTGAATCCTCTAAGGATAGGTGATTCCATAAGTCTAATTGAGACATAATATTTTCAAGGTAAATATATGTGACTGATCATTGGATCCTTTTAAGAGACATGACCTACTAGCCAGGCATACTAAGCTCTGATGCTAAGAAAATTACATTTCTAGAAATGTTTTAGTTTGATAATTATTCCTAATCTTGTCTTGAATCCATATATAGAATTTTAAATTTTAAAGAGGTTATTATAGACTCGATGAATTTACATAGGAGTAAATGGGAGTTTAGCAAGATTAAGCAATTTGTTCATGTCATACCCCAGATTTTTCTGGAACTACCCCCCAAATAAGATTCAATTTAAGCTTTAATGTACTTTAGATATGCCTAATGCTCTTGAAGCACTATCTCTAACATGCACTCAAATATACATGTACACATATATTTATAGTATTTGTGGGCCTCACAAAAAAAAAAAAGATAGGCAGAAAGAGTTTTGTTTTAAACATTTTACTCTTTCTCTAGAATAGTATTTTGTTCCTGTTCACTGGTCCTTGGTGTTACTAATTATCAATGTGCTGTTCGTCCTTTGCATACAACTCACATTTCCCACCCTACTGTCTTTATTTATATACTATGTATTGGCTCCAAGGCAGAAGAGTGGTAAGGGCTAGGCAATGGGGTCAAGTGACTTTCCCAGGGTCACACAGCTGGGAAGTGTCTGAGGCCAGATTTGAACTTAGGACCTCCTGCCTTTAGTCCTGGCTCTCAATCCACTGAGCAACCCAGCTGCCCCCACACCCTCACTTTCCTTAGACCACAACTTTAATTCATTTTTATTTTTTGTCCCAGTAATAATGTAAATTATAATGCAAAGATATAATGATTATTATATTTAAAGAAATAATTTGTTATATGATTTTAGCTATAGTTCAATTCTAGACCTTGTACTCTATTCACTATGCCACCTAGCTTCCTCTTTTAGATAATACTATATATTTATAAAAATGCTCCTTTCTGCCCTGTCTTTCAATGCAGTCCTTAAAAAAAGGGAAGACTACATGAAGGATTCAAAATATGACTAGTTTTAAGTAATTTATCATATGTTATTGAATGTATGATGATCAAGTGTTAACTAGGAAGCATTTTCGTATTTTCAAAAGAAAATCCTATTATGTTTTATAATAACCCTCAATTACTTTCACAATCATCTCCCAATTCTTTTCATGATTATGAAGCTTTCTAAATATTTATATTTTTGCTTTTGTAAAGTAATTTTATCTGAAGAACATAATTTGAAGTCCTGTCAAAATTTTGAAACTTTGAAATAAACACATAATTTTGTTTTTATTATAGAATTAGCATATAGTCCTATAGGTTTTTGCATGGCTCAGTTAAATTAAAATAGAATGAAATGAATCTAATTGAATGTATTTGATTTAATATATTGAAATTTATTTCCAGAAAATACACTAAGAAAAGAGGGGGGGAAATGGAGAATCTAGGGTGTTATTGGGACAGAATGAACTTCCTTACACATATTTCTGTGGTTCCCAGTACCTTCAGTAACTATCAGCATTCTTCAATATGGATCAAATTAATTCTTGAAGTGGGATCAGAATGAATTGTGTACACTGTGCACGATCTGAATGAACTTTCCTGTCATGCTGCCATGTTTTTTATTAAAGTTGTATTTCATCATGAAAGTGTGAAAGTTGTATTATAAAAGCAGAAAACAAATAATCCCCCCCAAACCCCAACCCATTCATTCATCATGGAATTTTGCATAGAATGTGAGAAAGTTAATTGGTAATTTCTAATATTTTAGAACTGACCACGAAATTATCCATTAGCATGATCCTCCCACCTTAAAGAGAGTAGCCTCACTCAACACATCTGGTTTGCTTTAAGAGTGTATGTGTGTGTATATGCTTGTATGTGTCTGAGTGGACTAGGATATTGCTTTATTGAAATATCATTGAACGCAATGTTCTGAGGTTTACTAGTTACCAACTGTTCTTGAAGAGAAGGGAAATAAATAATCAGGAAATTAAACTATTATTAATCATTTGAGCCTCACACTTGAGAAAACAGTACAACTCTGAGCTAAAACTTCAAAACTGCCCTCTTAAATAATATACTTTTAGAGTTAAGACAATTCTCCAATGACTATATTCATTTGTTTACACCTGGGTACGTATAATATGTGTTTATGTGAATATCATTACTATCAGGCCAACTGCCAATTAATGTACACAGTAGGAAAGAATAACTATTAGGTTCATCCATGTGTTTCTGGTTAAAACTTATATTTCCCAAGCTAATTGTTCTGTTGAATGATTGTTCCTGACTGGATTTTATGATTACTATGCATAAATATCTGAAAATGATCCAATTTCTACACATTGGAATTGCTAAAATCTTTTATTTTTGACCACAGGCCCAAGACTGGTAAAGGTTTTAGTAGATTGTCCTCTTTAATCATGGCCTAACACTTTAGTTAAAAGTTAAAAATGTTTGACATCAGAAGTGCAAACTCCTAAATTTTCTCCTTGTTTTCTTCTGTTGTGGATATAACTGGTGTTGGAAAAGACGTGATATTTTAGGGACAGGTTCTAGACCCATGATTTCATTAACATAAAGTACAGCAAATAAGGAAACTTTTACCAATTCAGAGTAGCACCATTTCTATAATTTCTAAACTTAAGAAATTGTCTGGAGTAAAGATGTCAAACTCACCCAAATTAGATTAAAATGCAATTTGGAAATAATTAACAAAAAGAATAAAATACAATACACTATAGATAATGTTAATCTGTGGTTTTCTAAGTCAATGTACAACTGCAGATTCTCCCCCCCTCCCCCCCAGAATAAATACTTAGTATTGGTTCTAAGGTAGAGGAGTGGTAAGGGCTAGGCATTTGGAGTTAAGTGATTTGTCCAAGGTCACACAGCTAAGTGCCTCAGGTCAGATTTGAACCCAGTACCACTTGTCTCTAGGCCTGGCTCTCTATCCACTGGGCCAATTAGCTTCTTTGGAAGATCATTTTTAACTAAGTTTGAAACAACTAGACTAGAGCAATGAAAAGTTAATTAAGTGGCTAGACCAGGACTCTCCAGTCTGGTGGTATTTGGGATAGGTTTTATACTCAGGTCTTCTGAACACTGAAGCTATCTCTTTAATTTTTAGGCAAGACTGTCCTTCATAGCAACATATATTTGCTATTAAATAGAAAATCATTCATAAAATCCATGATTATAGGGTTTCTTTTATTTTGGAGGCTACTTGAAATACTTAAAAAAAATTTTTTTTAAAGTAGAATATCCCTTTCAATTTGATTCAATCTTGAAAGAAGACATCGACTAAGTATGGTTATAAATGGTTGTGTTCTTAGTAGGATAAGTTTACTGGATATACCTGGTAAGGATTTAGGGAAATATATATAGGCAACATACTATTCAACCTAATAACTCACATAAGAAAATACAGATGGATAAAGAAAGCCAATTTTATGGACCATTTTCTACTATTGGGTAGATAGCCCAAAGTTCTGGTCCATTTGAATATATGTCTTGAACAAAAACTACAAATGTTTGAAGAAAGGGATTAGAATTGAATTGGAAGAGGATGGAAGTTTGGATTTCTTACAAATATTTTCTTTGAGAAAAATTCTCTTTTTCATGGTATTGTTCTGGTAATGCTAGATGGCATGATTGCCAATGAATCAAAATCATATTTCATTCAAAGAAGTGAAGAAATTCATGGTTAGTTTAAAATAGTATATAGCACATTATCACATTATCAATAATAGATTGCATGTAACAAGTGTAAAAAATATCAGCATTCTGTAATATGATCAGAAAATAAGGTAGGTTATTCATGAACTTTAATGCATAATGCTGTAAGCATAATGTCATCTATAAAAAACAATCAGTAGGTCTACATCAACTATAGAGAATCATTTTTCCCATTTTAATGCTATACTGTATGTCATAAAACAGTGACAAATTACTTTGGTAAATATCTTCTCCTTTTTGTTTCATTTGGATCTAATAATCTGGATCATTATCCAGAATTATCCATCTTCTATCTTAGTTATATAGAAATTTTAAAGGATCATTTCCATTTTTTAAAAATTTCTTGTGTGCCTTGAAATTTTATGCTTAGAGTTTCTAGAGATATACCTGATTGCCTTGTTTCTCATTTCAAATTCTGCAAAATTATTTTCCATTGTCTAATAATTCATTGTATAAGGTGATATTGCTAATAATCTTCCACTATCCTTTTCAATTAGACCTAAGAAATCAGGTTTTTTTTTATTATAAATTATCATTTCTATTAGGTGTTAATATGTCTACTTGACAAAGTCTACATGTTTTCTGGCTCAGGTGGGTTCCAGAATCTTTTAGCTCTTTTGTTGTAGCAGTAACTCTGGATTAGTTAAGCTTCCACAGGAATTGGTAATAAGCAAAAAAAAAAATTATTGCGTTCTACAATATGCTAAGCACTGTGCTATTCTATATTGTGGATACAACGAATGAAACAAGATGTACTCTCAAGGACCATCTTGAAAAAGGATATTCTAATGGAAGAGATAATAAGTACATATCGAAATATATATATTTAAAATAAATGTAAAGATAAAAAATGCTAGGAAATCAGGAAGGAAGAGAACACTATCAGGAAAGGTTTCATGTAGAAGGTCATGCTTGATATAAATTTTGAAAGAAGTTCATTCTTTGAGGGATTCTATTCTAATAGTCCTATTTAATTTCTGTTCCTTTATCCAATTCCTTTATTTTGCCCATAATATCAATTATTTGTGTTTTCTTTTAATTGTATGTTTTTTTCATTCTTATAACTAATTTGTCATTGACTTTGATTTTTGTTTCATACAATTGATGGTCTGACTATACAAATAGTTCATTTGAATATGATTCTAGGAGGCAGATAGGTAACTTCAATGGATTGAGAGATAGGAAGTTCTAGATTCAAATATGGCCTCAGACACTTCTTAGATATGTGACCCTGGGCAAGTTACTTAACTCCCATTGTCTACCCTTTACCACTCTTCTGCCTTGGAAGAATTATACAATATTGATTTGAAAGTATAACTTAAGGGTTAAAAAAAGAGTTTGATTCCAACATGAATAATCATTCCTTATCTGTCAAAATATTGACAGTTTCTTTTTTGATGATACTATTTCGTGGTTGCTATA
Organism: Monodelphis domestica; assembly: GCF_027887165.1. NCBI lineage: Eukaryota > Metazoa > Chordata > Mammalia > Didelphimorphia > Didelphidae > Monodelphis > Monodelphis domestica. The sequence continues at coordinate 135,100,169 of NC_077227.1, forward strand.
TTTAGTCTTCTCCAAATTTCTTTGGCAAGGAAATATTCATGACACATAGGTATGCATCTTCCCTACACTCCCCTTTTAATACTGAATCATCTTTTTAAAAAACGTTTTTTGACATACTTTCCAATACTCACTTTTATATTAGTATATTTAATGAGCCTGTATCTCAGCTTCTGGATTTATTGGATTCAATTTCAGTGGTTTCTAAAAAAAAATCACCTTTCTTTGGCTTTTTTTGCCCTTATTCCAAGTAATCACCAGGAAACTTCAGAATGTAGCCTAAATAAGGATCTGGGTTTCTACACAAAGTAAATATATTTGATTTGAGGGAAAATGTATGAAACACATACATGACACACAGTAGCCCCTTCATGATCAACATAATTATTTTTGTTTCTAGTGAAAACTATTATGTGCCCAAGTTGGAATAGAGAGCTTCCCAGAGTCAAAGTATCACCCTTTAGTTTGAACTCCCTTAAAAAGTGAATATAGATTTGTTAGAAAATGAAGCCTCTTGGTATTCCAGTAAGGTTTGAGCCTGTCTTAAAAAGAAAATTAACTTTAGGGTTTGCTAGAGAAGTAAGCTCTCTCTCATGAGACTGTACCAATGATTCATGATTGTAAACATGGATGAAAAACCTGTATTGTGTAGAACTGTTGATCTCATAATTTTTAGAGAGGTAAGCCTGAGTTGCCTAAGGACTCCCTTTCTTTCTTTAGAAGGGTGGATTTGAGAAACTCATAAGAATAACAGCAACAATAATAATATCTAGCATTTATATACTGCCTACTATGTGTCAAACACTGTGCTAAGTACTTCTCAAATATCTCATTTGATCCTCATAATAACTCTGGGAGGCAAGTGCTGTTATTTTCCCTATTTCAAAGATGAGGAAACTAAGGCAAACAGAAATGAAGTGACTTGCAGGGTCACATAGCTTCTGAGGCAGGATTTGAAGTCATTTTCCTCTCTCAAGGTCCAGCACTCAGTCCATTGTATCACCTTGTTGCCCCTGGTGCTAACCTCTTTTGGTGGCCACATTATGACTGAGGGATATATATATATATATATATATATATATATATATATGATAAGGCACACACATATATGTATATGTATATGTGTGTATAACCATACATATAAACAATTTTTATTTTATATAAATAATATAACAAATAATAAATAATATATAAAAGCATAAATAAAAACAAAAACAAAAATTGGTTTAAAATTTTTTTTTATTTTAATTGATGTGTTTTTGGATACCTGTATCTTTAAAAATTGGGAGTAAAAACCTAATTCAGCAGGCATGATAATGTTGTAAAACTAGAGGTCTTCAGACACTACTCAAAATGACACTTAACTACTATGCCTTGATAAGTTAGGCTCTTGGAATTCAAATATGGAAATGAAAAGTTACCTCAGCTAGCTCAAGACCTTGGGCAATAGGTCCTGTACCTTCATTTCATCAGTCAAGAAACTTGCTTAAATGGCAGTTCTTCCATTTAATTTTTAATTTCCTTAGATAGTTTTCAGCCAATGAATAAACAATATGCTAATGTGGAAGGAACTTTGGGGTCTTGGTCAATGACTGCTTATCCTCATTTGTAGAAAGTCCTGAGTGGTGCTGTTTATATGGCCTCATGAATATGCAGATTTTCATGCTCTGATTGGGTTAAATAACTGTTCTGCTTCAGCTACAAGAGAACTAAGGCATCCCTAATTTGCATACTAATGAATCTCCCCTGATGAGATTTGTCAGAGAAATAGAATAATTATAAGAAATGTCCTGCATTTCCAATTACATATATTTTATAGAATAATAGAATGTTAGAGGCAGAAGAAACCTTAGAGAATTTCTAATCAAACTTCCTCATTTTACAAGTGTGGGAACTGAGACAAATGGATGTGAATTGACTTATCCAAGGTAGTATATGGTAGGACACAGATCCAAATAGAATTCTTTTTAACTCCAATATTGATGCTCATTGAGCAATGCCACACTGCCTTTTGATTTATATGGAAAATATTTTAGTCCATTTCAGCTTTATTGTTATTATATCCAGCATATAACTTGCTATAAGAGAACATTCTTGGTATCATTTAGGACATCTCAGTGGCTCAGTGGATAGAGTCAGGTCTAGAGACAGAAGGTTTTGAGTTCCAATTTGACTTCAGACACATACTAACCACTTTACCCCCAACTGCCTAGCCTTTGCCACTCTTCTGCCTCAGAACTGATATTTAATATTGATTCGAAGATAGAAGGCAAGGCTGTTGGGTTTTTTGTTTGTTTTTGTTTTGAGAGAGAGAAAACAGACAGAGAGACAGGGAGGGAGGGAGGAAGGGAGAGAGAAAGAAAGAGAATACTCATTTTGAGGAAGATTTTGAATTTTTTTCCTTTCTTTTTGTCTTCCATCTGGAAAATCCACAAAATGGTCCCTCTGAATACTAGATGACTATATTCAAAAGGAGACATCTCATAACAGTGAAACATGGAATTTCTCTTGCCAACTCTTATTTCCTGTGCAGATGATAAAGAATGTGGTTGATATAGAAGCCTTTTTTTTTTGGAAGTCTCCTTCCTTTGTAAGAGACTAGAATAAAATGTCTCCTTTTATTATCTTTCTTGATAAAACATTTGAATATATGCTGCCCACAGAGTTACTAGGCTAAACCATGTATCTCTCTCTCTCTCTCTCTCTCTCTCTCACACACACACACACACACACACACACACACACACACACACACACACACACACATTTCTTCTGTTGCAGAACATCATAGCCCAAGTGGAGTCCTACCTATCCAATGTCTGGCCCAGGATGCCTTCCTCCTGAAGCATGTGCAGAAAATCAAGCTTGGCTTCTTGGCTTCTTCAGCATCCAGCTACTGACCTTCAAGAAGGTAAGGTGTCTGACCTGTGACTGGCGCCTGACATGCTATGCCCTGCATTCCTCAATCAGGCTGGAGGTGAATGAGGAGGGCACTAAAGTGCATCAAAGGATTCCTGTCCCTGACTGGCTCTTGGTTCTCTCACACATCAAACTGCTTCTGATGTGGGAAGATCTAGAACATGGGTTCCCCAGGGAGTCAACAGAAACCTCTCTTGCAACAGTCCAATCCCCAGGCTTCTTAGCAACTGTTATGAACCTCTTTAGACCTTTTGGAGCCCTCACCTCCATCTGTGTCCTGCATCCAGGCAAGAAGCTCCCACCAAATGTGCTGGCCAATGCAACTCGCTATCCTGAGATACTCCACTGCCCCTGTGTCTTGGTCTAGTTTGGGAGTAGATTGCTCTCTCAAAGAAAAGCCTGTTCAGCTTGCTCATTTTTGTGATCATCTCCAATAAATGATGCCTCAGTTTGCCTTGAAAAAAATTCTGACCATAACAATCTATTTACTCATGCTCCATGATTTTTTTCATGCTATTTTCCTCACTTGCCATGTTATGGCATTAATATGGACTTTCATGTCTTAAAATGTTACCTCCTGCACACTATCTTTCCTTTCATTCCACAGAGAATGAGGTGAATGAGGGTAGGTATCATTTACGTTTTGACTTAGTATCTCCACTCCCTAGCAAATAGCTTAGAGCATATTATACATTTTAAATTCATTTTTGTTACTGCTATTTTCATTATAATCTCTTCCTATAAAATCATAACCCTATTTCCTCATCTATAAAACTGAAGTTTTAGACTGTATAAACTTGCGGTCCTGTTAAGGTCCTAAATTCTTTGACTTATTTATGGTCACTGATTTGTAAGTTAATCACATACTCCCTTGCATCATATCATGCTTCTATTATTGTTGTCTATTAGCTAATTCTTTCCTTTTTTTGGCCTTCTGTATATGTATAGTATCCTTGGTTGGACTGAGAATTCCTTCAGGGAAAGGGCAATTATATATATATATATATGTATATATATATATATACTCATACTTAGTTCTATGAATGAAAACTAGGAAATTAGCAAATATTTTTGAAGATTTCCTGCTTTGGGGATTTAATATGATATAAGGAGAAAGGCAAGCTTCTGTCAAATCTGTCATGACTGTGAAATTGCTATTGTAAGGCTGTTACTTGATTAAATAATTTGAATGACCAAATGCAAACTTCTGATTTCATTATATAAATTTCTTATAAAGAATTTATTTCTATTCCTCTAAATATTTAAGGAAATGAATTTTAAATTACTTTTGACATATAAGGAAGATAAAATTGCATTCATCAATCCTTGGTATGGAACATAATTTGATTGTTTATGATGTGCGTTTTATAAACTACAAGCTCTCATCGCCCTTAACCAAATCAGTTCACCACCATCACAGAGTTTCAGTTTCTGAGGCACCTCAGAAGACATCCAGGCTAATTCATCCACACTTGAAAAATATTCCTTCTACAATACAACAAGGAAGTGGTCATTTGAACTTTGAATATCTCTAACTAGGGTTGAGAGCAGGGAAACTGTTACCTCCTGAGGTAGCCTATTGAATTTTTGGATATCTCTAATTTTAATACATTTTTCTTTATATCAGATACTGATCACTTACCTCTTTGCTGCTTCTAGCCATTGTTCTGCCATTAGGCACTAAGCAGAGCAAAAATGATAATTTCATTTGTACATGACTGCCTTTGCAATATTTTAATACAGAATCATTTTCCCTTAAAGTCTCTTCTATATGTTAAACATCTTCCATTCCTTTGACCAATTTTATATAGCATGAAGTAGATATATTTTATCGTTCTGGCTAGCTTACTCTGGACATGCTTTAGCTTATCAATGCCTTTCATAAACTGTGGAAGCCAGGATAGATATTATCTGACCAGAGCAAAAGTCACCTGGAAAACTCCTTAGCCCTGGAAACATTGTATTTTGATATTTCAAAGAGTAAATTAGATAAGGTCCTTTTGAGCTAACTTTCATGTGGCCTTCTCCCTATCCCTAATATGACTTAACCATCATTACTAAACTATAAATGTAAGATAATACTTTTTCAGTATTCTTTTAAAAGGAAAAGGAAAAGGGAAATTTAGTGTGGAGTTAGTCTGAAACTATGCACAGACTTTTAACACTTGGTGGTAAAATTGTCAATTTTGATCAAAATGATCCCAAAGATCTAATTTTAGATGACCTGGTTGCTTTGATTCAGTTTAGTGATCAAGCATATTTGGTGTTGTTTCTGGAACACATTGTTATTCAGTTGTTTTATTCATGTATGACTTTTTGTTACCCCATTTTGGAATTGCCTTGGAATGGTCCTAGAGTTGTTTGCATTTTCCTTCTTCAGCTCATTTTACAGATGAGTAACTGAGGCAAGCGGTTTAAGTAATTTGCACAGGGTCACACAGTTGGTAACTGTCTGAAGCTAGATTTGAACTCAGGAAGTTCTATCCATTATCCACTGCACCATATAGGTATCACTTTTCTCCACTAGTTGGCATTTAAAATATTCAGTGGCCTTTTAGCAGGGTAGTATAGTGTATAAGACATTGGTGGTCCTGATAAATTGTTTTACAATGAAGAATCCTTTCTAGTCCATCCTAATTAACTGCATATTCCACTGCTTATGCTCAATAAAAATGTGGAAAATTGCCCAAGCCTGAATAGATATGCAGGTTATTAGAATACTTCCAAGGTAAAATGAACCTACAATTTGTAAGATAGGAGGAGAGATAGTTCACTTTGAGCAGAGAACGGTCTCTGACAGAGACTAGCTGAAGAGAGAGTGGGGGAAGGTCAAGAAGAAAAAAACCCTGAAAATTCCAGGAGAGAATCAGAAGCTGGAAAGTCCAACTGGCCACTGACTTCATGCTGGGAGCCTGAGTAAGGGGATAGATCTCCTAGGCTGAGAAGAAGCCTGTCTCTCTAGAGATTAACCATCTCTTTCTGAACCCCTGGATACCTCTCATTCAACTCTTAATGACAGCAATCAAAACCATCAGTGGACTTTGTGGACTGGGACTTTGAAGAGAGTCAACCATAGAGATCTTTCTCAAGGATCTCCCTCTCTATCTCTATCTCCCTTACCTGTCCCTGGACTCCTGTATTCAAGTAGTTAGTTTAGGAGTAGGGACTAACAGGCAACTGGAAAGCCTTGAACCCCTAGACTTTGATGTGCCAATTTGCCAGAGGGGACAAGTTGTAGGACTTCCTGTTCACCCACTTCCCTGCTTGAGATCCTTACCACTCCTCTGTTTGAACCCAAATAAATCACCTGTTACTCTAGATTTAGGTCTGGGCCAGTTTCTAACAATAGTAAAGGGGATTGAAGATTTTGGGAGGGTCACAACTTCCCCCAAAGAGAGGGGCTGATTTTTGGATCCCAGTGATCTAAGACTGCCAGACCCAAGGAATGGGTACTCTCCTTGGTAGTGGAATAGCCCTAAGATCCTGAAGGGAACTGACAGTTGTTGTCCCTAAAGGGAAACAGAGGCATAAGAATTCATCTGGCCTCTCAAGAGTAGATTGGACCTCAAAGGGGGCATTGTGTCATTTTACTTAGGCTTCCCCCTCTAGTCTCTTGTCCTCCATCTCCAAGAAACATTCTCTGAGGAGACATACTCCCTCTTTCAAGGAGATGGCTATCTCCCCCCAAAAAAGAAGAGAAGGGAAGAATAATCTCTTCACCCTCTCAACCTACTCCTTCTTTCTTTCTCTCCATCATCTTTATTCCCTTTTAATTCCTATATTATAAATTCAAATTCATGAACATTTCTTAAACAAGACGTTCATTATTACCTATACCATTTTCATTTGACATATAAGGGGAGTGAAGCCCAAAGAGGCTAAATGACTGAACCCCAGGTCATTAGTTTTTAAGTGGCAAAGCCAGGGTCAGAGCCACCTAAATCCTAACAGAGATCTTTGTGCCATTTTAGCCTTATTTAGCCCTGGCAAATAATGAATTCCAATCTTGCCTTAGCCTATTAGTACTTTTTATAAGGCTTGCTTTTGGTATCAGCATGTTACCTTTGGTAATGGGAGGCTAAAGAATCTACTTAGCTGTAAGGAAAGGGAGGGTGGATAATATGAATCATCATTTAAAACCAGGTATAAATATTTAATAAGGTCCACAGAGAGCAAAGCCTATTGGATTATTGTGTTTGAATAGATGGGATAGGAGAGAGAATTCTCAAGAGCCAAGGTAAAGACTTCACACCTAGAGTCTAAGAATAAAGGAAATCATTTCTCAGGGTTAAGAATCTACCTCTTCTTCTAAGTATAACAATCTATTTAATAGTCAGGAAAAGAAGAAAAGGTGTTTCATAAACATCTAACTTCAATTATCACTTGCTTGAATGTGCCAATTTTCTGTAAAGAGCAAGACCCACTAATTATTAAATGACTTTGAAATTGAGGGTTGTTGGCTAGGAATGTAGTTTTCATATGGCTTTAAAATCCTGAATCTTTTGTACTTAATGAAGAAATACCAGAAAGTGAGACTGCAGCCAGAAAAAAAGGAATGACTAAATCACATGATCGAGTGTTCTGAATGATGGCCTTCTCTGACTTTGTATTATCAAGATTTGTAGACTTGCTATTTCTCCCTGCAGTCATTAGCTGAAGAATCTTACAAAAAGAAAACAATTAATTTAGGCCCCAAAGCTAATTGGAATCAATAGTTAATGTTTTTTTTAGCTCTCCAAATTAATTACAAAATGATATATCTTCAATTTGATGACAGATTATGGATCAGTATCTAAAATTTCTCCCCCAAGGCATCTTTTCAAGAAGGAATGTCTGTTGTGTCTAGTTTGGAGTTCTCCTCCCCTTGATCTCTTGATTCCTGGATTTTTTTCCCCCACTTTCCAATTATGCCGTAAGTTTTATGTTAGTGTTTAATAAATTAGCACTCTTTTAAGCAGATGAACACTATCTACAAAACAAGTTCAGGCAAGCTATGCATGGATTTGTTCAAGGTTCTAGATATCAGTGAATGGAAAACAATCATATTTTTTAGCGAATATGTTGGTGATTTCTTTCCAGTCCAGATCCCTGTTCTCTTTTACGTTAAATGGACTAGGTTTCTTCATAGCACTACTCCTATGCCCAAAGGCTTCTAATTTTTCCAAAGAGCTCAAATAGTACAGTTGAAAATGAATTAGCATACTTTTCACAGTTCATTGGGGAGAAAAATGGGAACTGGATTTCAATGAGCTCCTCAAATAGTACTGTGAGCAGAATAATATTTAATGCTTACTGTATTTTAAAGAAAGCTTTTGAGATTCTGATACATTATTTTTTTTAAACAGATGCTCCAGGAAATCAGAGGACAATATGTATGTAACTGAACAACAAATGATGATATTTTTCTTCATATTTGTTGGATCTGAATTCCTATTTCTTTGTAGGTACTGGCTTATCTATAGTTGCTGCTACCATTTCCTCTGGACCTTTGGAAATAACCCACATTTCCCAAAACTCTCCTGACCTAGGAGAAAGATAATAAATTTGTATTCCTTTAAGTTGGCTGAGATAACATAAGGACAAAAGAGAACTTTAGCTTATTAATTAAATTAAACTTTCAATCTCTTAATTGAAAAGAACTTTTAATTAAGAGAACACTCTATTAAGTAATGATAAAAAACAGAGAGTTGAAGATTCCCAAGGTGTCAGGGTACTATTTCTCTTAGATTTGTTCAACTTGGTTTAAACAAGTGATGTGAAAGCTTCTTCATCTGTGACCCTCTGAGTTCTCTTCCTCTTCCAAGGACTATTTTATATACAAAAAGAAAGAAGGAAAAGGGCTGGAGGAAATGTCACTGATGGAAATCATGAGCAATTCAAGTCGTTGATAGATCAGTAATATTCAGTAACTCCTCTAAATATTCATGTATGTCTCCTGCCTAACTTCTAGGTTCTGTTCCTAATCTGTAGGCTATAACTGCAATACAGGGTGGGGAGTTTATAGAATATCTGCAGGCAAATACACAAAGGCTATCTGATTTCTTCTGTTACATGAATTCTTTCCATCCTGTAAATTTCACTGTGTATGATTTACAAAGTAAGACACATTATGCCACTTTAAGCCTATTATTAGATACTATCTATAATATAGTGAACTTTCAGTGTAAAGATCAACTGAATTTCTGGAGGTATATTTTTTGCCTATAAGAATCAAAAGTCTCCATAAGCATTAATTTTGTGACAGTTTTTCCTTGAATTTTTCCTGAATAATCAAGAATGAACTCTGAAAGTTTTTATTAATACTGACAAGCAAGCCTTACATGACTTCCGCAGGGTTGCCATGATGATTTTCGGATTCCTAAAGCTAGTATTGATTGTATCGCACTTCTCTCTAGTCTTGCTTTTCCATCATCCCATTTATTTGCCACTGGTTCAGAACTGCTTGCCTTGGGGCTATAGATGAGGATGAGGGGGCAAGTCATAGGCCAGAGGTTAAAGCTTCTGGAAGAGATATTCAACTAAGATGTCTAGACAAAAGGAAAACTTACTTAGGATGTGGACTATAAGCCTGGAAGTTTCCCCTCCAGGAACTCCAGAAAACAAATATAGATCACAGTTCTAACTTATTAAGTGAGGCTGAGTATCTTCACAGGTACAGCACTGGACTAAAGGGGAAGGAAAGGATCTTAGCTCCATTTCTATTTTTGTATTATCATTTGGTTTGAATCAGTTTGTATAATACTCCATTTTTATTTTTTTATCTGTAAGATAAATTTAAGCCTTTGCCTTCCCTATTCCCTCAAAGATAGCTGTAACCATAATTTAGATAATCTGTAAAAAATAGGCACTAAATGAGATCCATATCTGTGTGTAATTATATCTGTAGTGTACATGTGCCCATAATTCACATATAAATAGTATACATGTTTTATTTATGAATTTTGTTTTTATATCACATTCATTTTCAGATATAACATTTCTCTCCTTTCTATATCTTACTATGAAATTTTACTTGTAATCTTGTAAAACAAAAACAAAAAGTAAGTTTAATGTATTATGTGAGCCGGAAAGTGCAAGGAATATTTAACACCCACAATTCCCTTCCTGTCTATCAAAAGGAGAAAGGTACAGTCTTTTTTCTAGGGACAGGGCTGATTAGTATAATTATGTAGCACTCAACTTTGTTTTATCGTTCCCCCCATTTAAAAGATTGTAGTCATTTTTCTGGTTCTGCTTGCCTAACTGCATCAGGTCATAAAAGTCTTTCTATGTCTCCCTGAATTTTGCATCTCTTATCATTTCTCTTGGGCCAACAATATTCAATTGTGTTCATATGTCTCTAAATTTGTTCAGATCTTTATTAATTCTGTTTTGATTTCTTTGTTACCAATGTATGCTGCTAAGAATATTTTGGTACATACAAAATCTTTTCTAATTTTAAGCTCTTTAGTTTATATTTCTAATATTGAGATCTCTTAGTCAAAGAGAATGGGCATTTTATTCACTTTTTTAGCTTCATCTTGGGTTTATTTTTTCTTTTTTCAGAGGAGTTGGTCTAATTCATAGCTCCACCAAAAAGTATTAATGTGCCTCTTATGGGAATAGGCCACCATTCTAGCATACCAATCTTCTGCCATTATGCTGAAAGGAGAGAATTCGATTACATAACTCCATATAGTTTTAATTTTGCATTTGAATTTATGAACATGCCTTATCTTCCTTACTAAACTGTAAGCTACAGGAATACAGGAACTGTGGTTATTATTTATTGTCCAGCCTCTAGCAAAATCTTTGCATCTAGAAGGCACTTAATAAATATTTCTTAATGGGAATTGACTATGGCCATAATATATGTTTTCTTCTTCCTGTTTATAAAGTCTCTTCTTTTTATAATTCTCATTAGAATCCAGGGCTTTGTAGCAGGATACCACAATCACTTTGGTATAATATTATAGGTAACATTAAAATGTTTACTGCTTAAGGCCATGGAATAGTGTTTCACCATGTTTGCATAATGCACACCATAGTGCCTCATAGCTATAAGGAAACCATATTTGAAGGTAAAAGTGATTCTGAATTGGTGATTTAAGGAGGATGGAGATGGCAATAACTATACTCAATGTAGTAATTTTAGCATAGCTAGTAAAAGAATGGATAATTGTTAACCACTAAATAATCAGCAGATTTTAATTACTCACTTTTCATAGAATGATGATTAAGCATCAAAGGATAAATTAGAAACACACATGATTTAAAACCTGGACTACAGAGGTCATATGGATATTAACAAGGAGAAAATAAGGGTAAAGATCAGAGATAAAGACAGTCTGAACAGGTCTTTATTAAAATTGCTAGAAAAGTTACATCAGAAAAGAAACATCATGATAGATCCAATTTGAGATGGACATTGCGTTATCTCCAGGTTGATAATTCAAAGTATAATATAGTTCATATTTTATGATTGCAAGGATATGTGTAGTTTTGCAAATATAAGATTATGATTTGTCAAAACATAACAACAAAAAACTTAACCAGAAGATAGTCAATTTAATGCGATACTTCATAAAATGGAAATGATGTATTCTGAAGATATTTCTGTTTCTTTATTTTCCTTTCTGAATAGTCATTATTCTAAGAATGTGTATATGCATGTACGCAAGTGTACATAGATATGGATATATATATGTATGAGAAAATATGTGTATATGTGTACATATATGCATTGTATGTGCATATATACATGCACTTACATATACACATCTATACCAGCTCCAGGATTAAATATTAAATGTAATACATGCTATACATACAAACATTTATACATAATTTCAACAAATTTAAGCATAAAATAGTTCTCCAAAGTGTGGGGAATAATCCTATAGCCTAGACAGAAATTTTTTTTTTTTATAGAACAAGAGGATAACTAAAATTCTGAAGACTGAACTTAATGCAGAAAAATTTATTCATTTTCCATGCTCATTTTCCAAAGCGATTTCAACTTTTAAGTATTTTTAAAAATCAGCCATAACCCAAATAAGGAAAATTGCAAATTAGTGAGCTAATGGGAAGTGAAGGTCAGAGGTCAGTTGGGTATAATAAAAGTATCTAACAGAGTTTGGAGGGAGGGATTTGGCTTGATGGAATATTGTATCTCAGAGACACAAAGCCCTGCAGGAGACATGAGATTCAGCCAGTGGTCATACATCTGGAAAATAAAGGCACTGGATAAATTATTCATGGATTATCTGCTCCTGCATAGGAATTTCTGTTTATTCACACTAAAGGAGCATAAAAAAGAAAACCTGTTTCACACCTGGCATTTAATTTAAAAGGGATTGCTTGTTGTGCTGAAAGGAAAGCCATCTGAACTGTACTAAGACCTAGGATTGGTCTGTGACTCGTAGCTAAGCACTCTAAAATATAATTTTTCTATTTTACAGGCTCATGGGTGAGCATGTATGTACATTTGCATGCCTCCCTGTATATTTATCAACTGATATAAATGTGCACACACATGATGTAGAGGAAATTGCTATAACTGCTTCAAAAATCTTTTGTAAAGCACTTACACATAGTAAGTGATACATAAATGTTAGTTATTATTATAATTCTTCTTCTTGATATATCATATAAGTCTACAAACTTCCTAAGAAATTAAAATGTGTTTCTAAATTATAGATCTCAAGCAGTTTCCCTAGGCTTTAACAATTCCTCTGTTTTAATTGGGTTTTGGATTAATCTCCCTCTTCAAGTCTGATAAGTGTGAAAAGTCCTTAGAGAAATCAATCTGTCCTATTAATTTAGAGGAAACAACTTAATGTAAAAGGGGATGGAAACTTTGAATTGGTCGGAGTTTTGGAGGTACTTGAACAAAGCCCTTGTTAAAATGATACCATTTCCAGTGAAAATCTCATTGGGAGCAACATTGAAAAGTCCCTCAGCATTTGATAATTGACTTGAATTCAGATTGTGTGAAGAGAGTCTTTGGTGTCTGAATAGAGAGACTATTTGGTGAATAGATTCAAGTCCATTTTAATGTTGATTGATGGAGGCCATGCCCAAAATAGCCAATTGTTCTAACAGAAATAAAACATATTGCAGTCAGAAAATTTGATTTCAAGGCCTAACAAGGCCATGATAGGTAAAGTACTCCAATATCTCTTGGTCTTAGTTGCTGCCCAAGTAAAACGGGCATAATTCTGCCTCAACAAAACCTTCCCTCTCTAGTTGTGCTGGGGTTGTCTTGAGAATCAACTCACCCAATGCCAAGTCCAAGTACTTTGTAAGCTATAAAAAGTTATATTAAGTTAAAGAAATGTAATCGGTGAAAGAATTCACCAGTACACATTTCTGTAGGAATTATTTTTATTAATATGCAAACAAGTCACACCCCAGATGTTATTTCATCTTGAAAAGGGATTTAGAACATAAAAATTTTACTTTGCTTGTTTGTGTTTTAATTTCATTCTGCCCTGTTAAAGGCTCAAGATTTTGGTTAGATTTTGCCCTTTGTTTTCTGTGTTTATTTATGGTTACATGGGTTTTTTTGTAGTTATAACATTTGACATATATGTGCATATATTATATTATAAAGGCAACTAGATACTTTTAAGTTTGTGTATAGCAGGCCTGGAACCAAGGATATTTGAATTCAAATATGGTCTCAGACACTGTGACCTTGGACAAGTTACTTTTCTTTGCTCAAGTTTACTCAACTCTAAAATGGGGACAATAATAGCACACACTTTACAGGGCTTTTGTAAGGATCAAATGAGATAATATTTATAAAAAGATCTTAGAATAGTACCCAACACATAGTAGGCACTGTATCAATGTCTATTCCCCTACTTTCCCCCACCAAAGGTGTAGTTTGCTATACTCAATAGAATGTTTGGCTCAGAAATAGGAAAACCTGGGTTTAATCTTATTCTGTTGCTACCTGTATAATCCTGGGCAAGTTATTTAGTCTTTCTCCTATGATCAAATATATTAAACCACTGATGAGTTGTTATTGTAGCCAGTGAAGGTTTTCTCTGACTGAGATCTCAGACACTTACTAGCAGTGTGACTCTAGACAAGTCACTTAGCTCTGTTTGCCCAAGTTTCCTCATCTGTAAAATGATCTGGAGAAGGAAATGGCAAACCACTTCAACATCTTTGTCAAGAAAACCTCAAAAGAGGTCGTGAGGAATCAGAAATGGCTGAAAAATGACCAAACATTAGCATTCACAAAGTAATTTCATTTGATATCACAACAACACTGTGAAGTAAGTACTACCAGGATCATTATCATAATTTTACAGAAGAGAAAAAAACTGAAGCTCTGATGAATTAGTACTTGAAGATGGTTACCTAGCTATTAAGTATTAGGGGCAGGATTGGAACCCAGCTATTCCTAATAGAAATATGTGAATTGCTGCCCTATCCAACAGAAGAGAGGAAATTAAAGAATATATCTACCTGTCTTCCAGAGCAGTGGACCAGAGTTTCTTTCTCTAATCTAGTTGTCACAGAATGAAAAGAAGAATCAGAAAAGGAAGTGTAAATAATGTGAGCATCTTCTCTACATCCTTCTCATTTCTTCTAATCCAGTGATGGTGAACCTTTTAGAGACCAAATGTTCAAACTGCAACCCTCATGTGGCATGTGAGCCCTGCCTCTCCCTTAACCCAGATAGGGAAGGAAGGGAGAGATCCCATTGGGTTGCTGGGCAGAGGGACAAGTGATGAGAGAAATATCCTCAGGCACACGTGGAGAAGGGCAGGGGACCAGCCCCTTCTGGCACACATAACATAGGTTCACCAACATTGTTTTATTCTATCAAGTTATGTGTATTTACTTTCCTTCTTGCTAGAATCTCTTTAGGCTATTCCTCAGCTCTCCCTGATTGAAGGAGGTAACATTACACTCTCTGCATTCCAAGGTTTTTGCAGAATTTGAAAGTTACCTTGGGGAGTAATATTTCCTTTTACACAACAGGTTAATTTTAAGTCAAGAAAATTCAGCCTTTTTAAAAATATTAGAAAACACCTCTTCAGTCTAATTATACAAACCATTTTCCCCCTTTTTCTAAGACTGTTTCAGAAACAGTGGTGGGGAAGACACATTTTAATTTCTCTCCTCAATCGAGTATGATATCTATCAACAATCATCATGATACCAAGGAGAGCAAAAGAGGCAGATCCCAACAACTTAGTGGCACTAAGAGGTGGATAATGATGTGACTTGCACATAACAACTGTTTGATAAATATTTTTATACACACTGTGCCTTGGTAATCCCATCAACTCCCAGGGGCTTAATTATGTATGCATATGACTTCCAAATCATTTACATGCAACTCTAATCTATCCCCAAACACCTGTTCAATACCAATACCTGCTTACTAAAGATATCTGAGATTTCCCATCAATATTTCAAAGTCATGACATGCAAAATAGAAATTATTGATTACTTGTCCCCTCCCCTAACTCACTCCTCTTCCAAAACTTATTATCTATAATACCATTCATCTCTTCCCCATGTTTATCATCTGAAAATCATCCTCAACTCTTCATATGGTTATTTAGTGCTCTCAAATATTGACTTAAGACTTTACAAGTCTCCATTTTTTCAACTCTCCAAGTTTCTATTATATATGCAAAATAAAATTATAAATTACAAACTTATATGTATACATTTTGGATCCTTCTGGTAGCATGTACTCTTCTTGAGGGAAAAGATTATTTTGTATTTAGTTTGGGGTTCACAATGCTAGTTGAATACTTTGCACAAAATAAGCACTTAAAGAATGCTTAATGACTCAGAATGGATTTGGATCAGTTGCTTGGACCTCAATTTCCTTCTCTGAACAATTTAGATGACAATATTCTTTCTACTGCCCTCACAGAGTTGCCTTGATTATGAAATGAAATAACTGATATGAAAGCACTTTGACAAAATAAAGCTCTTGAGAATTTAGAATAGGCAGAATGTTAGCTTCCAGCAAAATTTGTCTGCATTGTAGGAACTAATTATAATTTTATTTGCTACTCTTCAAGTTCCATTTCTTCCTTGACTACTTCTGCTTTCATTCGTTCTCCCTCCCGACTAGATGCATGATTTCTAAATTCCTATATTACATTAGAATATGAACTATAGTATTGTTACATGCTACTTATATTTTAATAGTTACATATACATGCCATATATCTATCCAACAAATTACAATTTCTTGCGTGATCCTTGCAGCTTCATTTGGATACTTCAGTAATGCTGCAGAGAGAGTTAATTTCCTAACATGAAATTTGGCCCAAAGAAATTTGTCCAAAGATATTTCATTATAAGATGTTTGCAAATGTCTTTGTTATAAACCAGTCCCTCCTATCATGTGATTTCCCATTATGGTCTAGAGGGATGGTATGATGGTGAGATTACTGTATCCAGGGAAGGTTATTATGGGGGGGGGTGGAATTTAATAATTTTCTTTTATGGTTCAAATCAAAGAAAGTAGAATTATCAACAAAGATTCCACTGACCTTCAGCCAAGGAAAATAAGAAAATGATCAAGAAAAATAGATGTATGTTTAGTGGGAAACTGGAAGCCATATCTTATTTAATCAAATTCATTGAAACCTTGATACTAATCTGTGCATCTTATTTTTTTTTACTTTGAAAATAAGGTGATTGAGCATGGAACCTCAAATGCATTGCAGTATTTGATACATTGGAAATATTCCTAACAGTAGCAAGCTCTGTTTAAAAAATGATCTCATGTCCAAATAATGCCAATTCCTGAGTTTTTTAGATTGTGAGGAGATGGAAAAGCAACGTGAAAAATACCATGCCTTACATTGCTGCAAAATGAGCCTGATTGATACCATATAATGTTTCTCAATTTGCAATGTTTCCAACAAGCAGCAAAGACTGAATGTTTAGAATGCAAATGAAAAAGTCAACTGAGCGTTCCATAAATTCTTACAGTGAAAACAAATTCATCATTTTAAAATGCATTTTGATATCAAAATCTTAGGAATGCTTCCCTGTAATAGGCTAAGTGATAACACAGACAAACTTGTCAACTTTTCTAGAGCTCAAATCTCTCATCTCAGAACAGTTTTGGGGTGCTATCAGATTCCAAGTATCTTCAGTGAGCACAAGAAACAAACAAAAAAACATTTGAGTCTGTTTTCAGTGTATTAAAGGCTATCTTTTGTGTGATCCAATAGAAAATGTATGTTTTGAAGTCATATAATATAGCATTAAATTCAAATTTTAAACTCTACTACTTGCTCTCTATATGGGGTAAATAGGTTAACTTCTTTGGATCTCAATTTCCTCATATATAAAATGAGGGGGCTGCACTAGTTGAACTCTGAGATCCTTTCTAGTCCTACATATATGAACCCATAATATTTTGCATTGATATCTTTTTTTTATATGTGAAAAGTTGACTTTTCTATAAGGTTTACCAGAGTGAAAATATTAATATTATAGAATGTTAGAAAAGTGCTAGAATATTAGGAAAGACCAAAAATGAATAATAACATCCTGATTCCATAGAAAAGGGTTAATAACAGGAGACACCTGTTATTCAGTCTCCTCACTGCTCTATTATCGGAATGATATTGTCTCAATATGACACCAGTGTCAATCTAATCATGACCTCTAAGAATTGAAAGAGTAAGACACAAATTCTTGTCTAATCTAGAGGTTCTGCCACTAACTAGGGTACTTTTGGCAAAACATTTAAATTTTTAGTTTTGTGGTGTGGGATCATCTGTAAAATAAAGGGGCTCTACTAGTCTGGTCTCTTAAAATCTCATCTATCTCTAATACTCTATGAATGTATGAAACTGGTTTTATAGTCCATAATAAATGACAGTGGACACAAGTTGTTACATCTGGTCACAATCTGTCTGGGATTTACACATGATGATGACAAAGAATGATAAATTACAGATTGAATGCTTTTACCCTCGCTGATGAAAGCACAGCTCAAAATCTTTATGCATGCCAATGCTTATAGGGAAAAAAAATGCAACTTTCAAAGGTCACTGGGCTCTAATTTGGGTGTATTTCAATTATCTGTCCTGTAAAAATTGGCATTTTTTTTCTTGTTCACTAACCATATGTTGCTTTTTTCTTGTAATCAAGTTCCAATTATAAAGTGACCTTAAGATAATATAGTCTACTGTTTCCTTACAGTTGTACCATGACAAATGCTATTAGTATAACTTTTTACTACTAAAGGTCCTTCCTTCTTAAAACCTGGAAACTAAAAACAAAAATGGTGGGGAGAGAGGGAAGGTATTAACTGGCTATTTCAGTGTAACAAACAAATTAATTAATTAAAAAAGAAGTAAAGTTATTTTCCCCAAATTACACAAATAGCCTATGGCAGATCTGGAGCTCCAAACTAGATTTCTTGACTTTTCTGGTGTTGTTGAGTGTCTCCGAAATGGTTGAATCTTCTTTTGACAATATCTCCTGGTTTCTTTTGTATGTATTACTATGTAACTTTAGTATTTCTTAAGTGACACAACTCATAAAATTATGTAACACTTATTCTGTGGAAGTTTCACTGGTGTCGGCTGTTTCCCTCCCTCCCGCTTAATATGATGACAAATTCTGGTGTGGAAAACATACCCAAGGATACAAAGAAACAAAATATTCTAGCTAAGCTGTGCAACAGGAAATATTCTAATAACAGAGGATTTGATTTAATAACATAGTCATATGTTTTTTATGGACAATTGGGGATTTATGAATGAAAGCATAATACATTTGAGCACATTGGTTAATGTCCTCCTTTCTGTCCCATGTTCCTTTGCAGATGACCATTGAAACCACTGCAATAATCTGGAAAGCCAACTGTACAGACATTGTTAGAAATTGAATTCTACTCTATAAATTTCAATAGACACTTCATATTCTGTTTTAGAATTATTAAAAAATAGTGTGAAAGTAGTGGATAGAGAGCTGGTTTTGGAGTTTTGATGACCTAGTCTCAATTCAGATATCTATTGGCTATGTAACCCTGGAAAAGTCACTTAACCTCCTTGACCTGAATTCAAATCTTATTTCTAGTTAATGTGGTTCAAGTAAAGTCACTCTATTGCTGTTTGGCTCAATTCCTTCACCTGTAAAATGAGGATAGTAACATCCACATCAGGGTTGCTGTAAAGATCAGATAAAATATTTGTAAATATTTTTCCAGTGCCTGGAAGATATTAGGCATTCTAGAAATGCCGATTCCCTCCCCTTCCCCTCTCTGCACCAGGCACTTTCTAAGACTCTAAATTGGAGTTAAGGTGCAGATATGTATGGCAATAACAATAACAATAATAATTGCCCGCATTTATATAGAGTCTATTATGTGCCAGGCTTTACAATATCTTTAAAATGATCTCATTTGATTCTTACAACAATCTTGGGAAGCAGGTGTTTCATTATTAACCCCATTTTATACTTGAGAAAATTGAGGTAAAACTGAGGTTGAGTAACTCTCCAGAGCCACACAGTTAAGTACGTGTGTGAGGCTGGATTTGAACTCAAGCCTTTCTAATTCCAGGCCCTATGCTCTCTAACCATTGTGGCTCTCATGTGTATCTCATGTGTATACTCCCAGGTGAAAACTCCCTACCAGAAACTCTTAGACAGCTTGTAATTGCAGACCATTCCTTTGCATAAAAACAAGTAAAAGGACTTCCCATTGACTCAGTGTTATTTTCACTGGGATCTTTTGAACCCAGCATTTTCTGACTTCAGTTCTGGTTTCTATACATTGGGTTACCTTGTCTCTCTTTTCTCATCTTCATCAGGGAGGAATAGTTTGACTCTTCATTATGTAAACTGATGAAACAATAACACTTAGGCTGGGCTGTGTTTCAGTTGACAACAAAAAAGATTTGGCAAGAAGAGTAGAATTTGTGAGAGGAATTAGAGGATGGATCAGTATCATTTAGTCTAGAAGCATGTCTAATCCAGAGCATGCATTTAAAAAAATTCTCTATGATTCACATTTGGGAAGAAGCTAAGGGGAAGATTCCATGAGGTGATAAAGCTGAATTTAGGAATCTTCTTTGAACAGTTCCTTGATGCCATCTTGGATTTTGGAAGTACTTTTCTGAAGGTAAACATTTCTATTGTGTAGGAGAGAGGAAAAAGAACCTTCCCTTCTAAGCAAGTGCCAATGCTGTTTGAGAATTCATTCTTCTCTTTCTCTCGGCAGATCATATAGTAGAGCTCATTCTGCCATTAGCATGTGGGCCAGATTTCTTAGGAGCCAACCCCTGAATGAGAGCATGTGTGTCTGCATATCCTTGCACACGTGTCCAAGGCAATGTTTCACCCAATATGACACAGAGGAGTTGTCCCTCAGCCAAAGGCAAAATTGAACAAAGATGTCCTGCTCTATGAACAAAGAGACCCTAAATTTTTTTTTTAGGATTCCGAATCTCACCCAACAAGGAACGTTTTGAGTCAGATGGTTTAAAGGCCAAACAGTTCTCCAATTTAAAGACTTCAAATTAAGAGCACAGCTTTCACTGAGTTCAAAGTGAGCCAGCAATCAATGTTTTCTTTTTTTGCATAGAATATGAACTTGAAGAGCTCTACAGATGGTGAGGAGACTTGCATCTGATTTGCCAATCCAAACTGATAAGCATTTAGATGTCTTTTCAGTTGAGGAGAGAAGATAATTTGCCTGCTCTGCATGATATATGTTTCAGAAAGCTAGGCCTTATTCACTAAGATGATATTTGAGGAGAATGCATTTTAAGAAGAGATGAAACTAAATGATTTCGGAGGCCACTAAGTCCCCAGTCATTAGGATTCTTGGACCACAAATCCTGGAAAGACTCCTTCCCTCACCCCCAGTAGATTGCCTGTGCTTATTGATTTGAGGTAGTATGAAAAGAGGAATTACCTTTTTTTTAAACTCTTACCTTCCATCTCAGAATTAGAAGTAAATATTGGCTCCAAAAAAGAATAGTAAAGGCTAAGCAATTGGGGTTAAGTGACTCGCCCAGGGTTAGATAGTTGGTAAGTATTTGAGGCCAGATTTAAACCCAGAACTCGGTTTTCTAACCACTTGCCCCTGGATCAACTTTTCTATAAGCCAATTTTAGGTGTTTAAAAAAATTAGAGATATTGAGGACAGAAGAAAAAAAAAACGAAGTCCCCAAATTGTTTTCAAACACCCATCAGCCTGATTCAGTTCTGAGATATGGAAAGAAAGTTTAAAAAAATACCTTGAGGCATGCATTCAACATGAAAATGAATTACTGAATATGGGTTTTTTTTCTCCAATGGAACATTAAATCCCTTAGAGAATAGCTATTTAGACTCCTTGTATCAGTAACCTATTATTGCCATAATGGATTATTTCATGAATGCAACATGCTACTTTGTCATACTGATGAGTCAATGAAGAAACCTGAAAGTACAGTTGAAAAGAAAATCTCTTATTCTAATAATCTTATTATCCCAAAGTTCAGAGATAGTGGCTCTGGGCATGTAGTTAGCGAATGGCCTTTATGCCAAAGCTTACACACCTGTATCACTAAATGGTCACGGGAAATACATATTATGTTCCTCTGCTTTCTGTTCTTTCACTTTTAGCTTCTCATGATGACCTAAGGCTTTCATTTTATTAAGGAATTCCACTCTTGGCAGGGGAGGAAAACAGATGGTATATCTTTAAGTGTATAATACAGGCCTCCTCCACATTATTTTTAGAGAGTAAAGTAAGATTAAGGGAAGTGAACTCATGCTGTTCTGTGAGAAACAGGCAGCACAGTTGGTTTGTCTGGGAAAGCTTCCATATGCATATAAGTGATGTCTTTTCCTGATCCCCATCCGCCATCTTCATTTTGACTAGATATGCAAGAACAACTGGGATTTAAAGAGGGAACATCTGACTGTTTTCAATGCTTAACTGGTTATATGACATGCTCACATTTTCCCATGGTACTATTGTTTGAGATGGGGTTTTACTGGCATCAATTTAGGGGAATTTGGACATGGTCACCAGCAAGGTTTGCAGAATTCTGAAGTGTATGTGTGTGAGTTGTGTGCATTTTTTCATGTGGGGTGCTGTGCTATATAGATCAAGTTACAATTGGTACACATGGGATACTTGTGATTAATTAAAAATTATATTCTTACAGGGACCTCAAGGATGGATTTGAATGTACCTAAAACAGTGTTCCAGAAATCTTCATATAGTTTAAGCTTTTCAAACACATTGAGATTTTGAACATTCTAAATAAATGCCATGGAGTTAGGGAGAGGGAGGAAAGTTTATAACTTTATAAAACTCCATAACTTTATGTGAAAGAATAATCCTAGGGGCAGCTGGGTGTCATAGTGAATTGAGAGTTGAGTCCAGAGATGGGAGGTCCTAGTTTCAAATCTGGCCTCAGATACTCCAAGCTGTATGACCCTGGACAAGTTTCATAACAGACATTGCCTTGCCCTTACTGCTCTTCTGCCTTAAAACTAATACACAGTATTGACTCTAAGAGAGAATATAAGGATTAAAAAAAAAAAAGAAAGAAAGAACACTCCTATACTACATCAAAGGTAAGTGAAGTAAGGGAATGGTTTCAAATTGCTCTCCAGAAGAGCTGTATCAGTTCACAATTCCAGCAATGATATATTATTGCCCTCATTTTCCCACTTTTACTCCAAGTTATTTTCCTTTTGTGTAATACTAGTCAATCAGATAGGTATTAAATGGCATCCCAGAGTTGTTTTAATTTGCATTTATCTAGTTAATAGTGATTTAGAACACTTTTTCATTTGACTGAAGATAAGTATAATTTCTTCATTTGAGAAATCCCTGTTCATAGTGCTTTATCAGTTGTGGAATGATGTGTTCTTATAAATTTAACTCAATTTTTTCTATATATTTGAGAAATGAGGCCTTTGTCAGAGACCCTTGGTATATAATTCTTTTTTCCAGTTTTTTTTTGTTTGTTTTTGTTTTTCCTTCTAGTCTTGGTTGCATTGATTTCGTTTATACAAAGACTTTTTAATATAATTTATTTAATCTATTTTATATCTTATAATGTCCTCAATTTTTTTATTTGGTCATAAATTTTTCCCTTATCCATAGAACTGATAAATACACTATTTTGTGATTCCCTCATTTATAAAAATAGTATGATGCTCTATTTCTAAATCAAGTATCTCTTTTTATTTTATCTTAGTATATGGAGTGAGATATTTGTCTAAGTGGAATTTCTGCTATACTGTTTTCTACTTTTCCCAAATGATTTTTTTTTGTCAACTAGTGAGGTCTTCCAAAAGCTTGGATCTTTGGGTTTGTTAAGCACTATGTTACTATGGCCTTTACCACTATGTGTTGAGTAGTACCTAATCTCTTCCACTGGTCTTCTGCAGATTCTGTATTGATTTTTTTTTTTTGCCACTAATGATCATTTTTGTCTGACAACACCAAGCAAATGGAGAAATTTGTATTTGTAGATAAATTCACATTCCTAGGCAGTATACCTTCCAGAGTACACGTAGATGATGAGGTTGACACAGACATTAACAGAGTTAGCTCAGTATTTGAGAAGCTCTGAAGGAAACCATGGGAGAGAAGAGGTATTAGGCTGCCTAATCAACTGAAGGTCTACAGACCCAACATGTTTACCTCATTGTTATATATCTGGCAAACCTGAATAATATACCAATGCCATGCCAGAAAATTAAAGTGTTTTCCATTTGAATTGTCTAAGGAAGATCTGAAGATCACCTGGCAAGATAACGGACACTGAAGTCATTTTTCAAGCAGAACAGCCAAGCATTCAGACTACTGCAGAGATCTCAACTCCAATGGAACAGCCATGTTGTTTGAATATCAAATATATGTTTGTCTAGAAGACTATTTTTATAGAGAACTTCAACAAGGCAAGTGCTCATATGGAGGTAAGAAAAATTGATAATAGGACATTCTCAATTTCTCTCTGAAGAATCTTGTGTTGATTATGAGAATTGGGGGAGACTGGCCCAGGACTATCAAACATGGTGTGTTCACAATAAAGAAAGTACTGTGCTCTATGAACAAAGCAGAATTGCAGTAATTCAAAATAAACATGAGATATGAAAATTTAGACATCTCCATGCCCAATGTTCATTTAGGCTATTTGATTCTGACCTATGGTAGAGCTTTTTGGGGCTCAGATTGGTTTGATCAGTCACAGTCAAACACATTGTTCATTGGCCTTGCCTTAGTGATCTAATTTTGGTTTTCTTCTACTTTCAAGTTGGTTGTCTCTCGAACCGAGGATGATGATTGTCTTTGTGCATTTTTGTGCACAAAGACACCTGTGCATGAAGCTTTAAGTGGAAAAGTCGATGCACAGAGACAATCCCACTCTCTCGGCTTTGGAAGCCTGGGTCCATTGGCATGAAAAGTCGTTACACCTGGAGACTTCCTCAGCTGCATTGGATGGCCGTATTGTCTTTTGTGCTCCATCACGCTCTAAGCACTCCACAGTGCCTTGCTGCATCACCATCTCAGCCATTGAACCTTCTTGTTGGTTTTTTCCACCTGTTCCACCGAAACAGTCTTCACATGCTGGGTGAGCAAAGCCCTGGTTCACCAGAGGTCCACGACGACCCGATGGCTACCCTCACAAGGTTTAGCCGGCCTGTTGGAGCCGTTGCCCGGGGTGTGGCCGCTGCCACATGCTAGCAGCTACTAGGAGCCACAAGTGAGAGCTGGGTGTCAGGTGAGGGTCAGTGGCTGGAGAGCTGCCCTAGAAGGGCACGACAAGACCTCCATACCAGAGATACTACCCCAAATTAGGAAAAAATGAAATCTATGCACATATAAACCTCAAGCTAAACTCTGCTATTCAGACTTTGACTATAGTTATCCATCCCCAAAAAGGGATGTGGAAAATCAAAGAAGGTTCCAGTGTACTACTAAGATGATTTAAAGGATTGGAAAATAAACCTTAAGAGGAAAGAGGAATATGTCAACTTCCTTGGCCTGGAGGAAAGTATTTTGGAATAGATTTTAAGTATTCTTAAGGTTAGGGAGGATTCTTATTCTTAATCTCTACCTGGAACAAAGGAAGAAGAAATGTGCTTAAATGTGAGACAGGTTGAAATAAGAATCTTCCAACAATAGGGAAGCTTCAATGATCACATGTTGAAGGACTTTATAGAATGTCTTCTGGAAGTTTGTTTGTTTGTTTGTTTTATTAGATATAGGGATATTGAGAGGTTGGTTTTGTTGTTGTTGTTTTTGTACTGTTCGGCATATAGCACAAAAGCTAGATTTCGTTTTGTTTTGGTTTTTGTTGCTGACAGACATACATGATATAAATTCAGACCAGTGGAATAGAGGATGATAACTACCTTATTTTCTTAGCTAGTGTTCTTGCTAGGATTAATTTGCAAACCAATCCAAGATGATTATGTTAAATGATCAATGGGGAGACTAGTCTCCCAATGATCATCAGGGGAGATTGTGAATCTTTAAAATTCTCAGACCCTACTTCATAAGATTTGGTTAAGACCATTCCCCATTTAAACAATGAAGGAACTTAGATCAGGAATGTGAGACCTCTACTCCACCCCTACTTAAGCATGTTTTAGGGGAAGAAACTCCTTGCTGAACAATGAAAAATACTTAAACCCATACTTATAGTAAGGCAAAAGTTCTTAAACTGTGCTTATTTTTAGATCTAATACAAAAGGGTGCTAAGTACCTATAAAAGTCAGGCAACTTGTGAATTTACAAGGAGCAAAGAGGTGAGAACTTACTCAGAGGTTTTTTCAGGTGTGAACTTAATCAAAAGTTTAAGTCTACTCAGGTGTGAATTAAGAATGCTCTGTCCTTTGGAAAAATGTCTAATGTGATTGGTAGATGTGAGAATTTAGGGGAGGTGACATAGGAGAAAATTCCCTTTAAAAGGAGGTCAAAAAGGAGGTCTTAAGAGATTCAGCTGGGAAAAGCTGAATTGGAGGAGGCAGCTGGTGTCTCTCTGAACACTAGAATCTTGCTTGGACAAATCTTGTGGTGAGTGGATAAAAGACTGACTGATCTCTCTCTTAGGGTTTTCAGCCTAGGCTGGTCTAGCCCTTTTTCTCATTATTTCCTTTCTCTCTCTCTCTCTCTCTTTCATTAATTCCTCATTTGTGTTAATTAAAATCTCTATAAAACCCAGCTGACTTGGGTATATTTAATATTTGGGAATTTTTCCCTGGCGACCACCTTATATTTGATTTAAAACAAGACACTGTCTTGAAACCATATTTTCTGCAGTCACAATTTAAGCCAACCACTCTTTTAAATGTCACAGTTTAGGGCTGCCACTATTTTAATCATCACAAGGGGTAATACAGAGGATACAGAGGAAAAAATTGACTATCTCTCATAAAGAAGCACTTTGCTAGGAATGAAAAGGAGTAGACATAAAAATATATCTACAACACCTAAGTTTCACTTCAAACTGGTTGAAGAGACAATATGTAAATATATGTAAACTAAATTTCAATTTAAGTTTTAATTGGTAGCTTGCCACCCCCAACTCACCAATGTGAATCTAATAGAATTAATTTTAGTCACTTGAGTAAATAAATCAGGGAGATATTTTTGGATAGGTGGAGTTTTTATTGTCTTTAATCACACTCTCAAGTTTATTAAACCATATTTTGAAGATTCCCAGGACAATCTTACAAGTCTTTGTTAGTTCTGGATTATATACATTGAGACAGTTCATGGGAGGTAGGAAAATTAGGTAATCATTTTGAGTTGTGTGTGCATTGGGTTGGGGAGAGGTTTGAAAGTCCTAGATTATCTTTTATTCTCACTAAATATGTAGCTAGAGTTCCTCAGTTATAATTAATTAATAACTAATTAAAATCTAAGTAATTAGTATCAGCCCTTTCCTTTCTGAAAAGGAAACATGTGAAACAAAAATTATAGTTTTCTTCTTTCTGAAGTCTACATCTACTCCCCTGGATGAACGAATAAGAAATTACTCTTTACTGAAAGCCTATGGTACATAGTATAGGAGGGATATATCGATATTTGTCAATAGCCATAAGAAACTGTACCAAGAGGAAAATGGTGGGAAAGTACAACTAGGGATACTCTATTATCTTGTTCATATGAGAGATTTTTCTACCTTTCTAAGATCCATGGTGGAATTTCTGTCTTTTTTACTCTATCCACTGTTTTTGAGGTTGGAATATAGATGGTGATGATCTTGGCAAGATTGATTCACCTCTGGAATTGAGAAAAAGATAGATGTCATAGATGTGGTAGAGGGAACTTTTCCTCTGGATTTATCTTACAAGTTCTATTGTCTCTTCAAGTCATCATTCAGTATGTACTATGAATGAAATAGGCACTTAACAAATATTAATTGAATATAATGCCATTCCACAGTGAAGGTTTACTGTAATGAGAAAATACCTAGGTTGTGAGAGTAGGAGGGAGCAGTTACAGGCTTATCTATTCCTGTTTAATTATCTAAGAAAACCATTGCAAGTACTGACACTCTCCAGGCAGACACATGGCCTTATTTTACTGGGGAAGTGCATACTAATCATAATTACATGGGCACTTCTGTTTAGAATAACACCCAATGTGTTTCATCAACATGAATATTTTCTTGCCATCTGGTGCCACAGATCTAGATTTAACATAAGCATCCAAAAGAGCCTCTCCTTCTAACTCTAGGGCCTGTTTCTCATCCCTAACCCCTCTTTTTTTTTTCCAGGCATCACCAAATACGTTATATAGCATTTATACACTCTGGGGAATCTTTATTCCAACTCCCACTCATATGTAAGAGTTAAGGCCCTCATCACAAAGTAACTACATCTCCTCCTCAGGGTTCTAGAAAGTAACTGAGAGCTTCCCTAATTTTCTCTCAACAGAGTAATTTCAGCTTTTGCCCTATTTCTGGTGTTTTCAGTTGCCAGTTGCAGTTAGTAACTCCGTTATATCACTCTCTCCAGTGAGTATTATCTTATTTCATTTATCCAATTACTAAAACTATAACATAAGAGTATTTACTGAGAATATTAAAAAAGAAGTAAAATAATATGCACATTTCTCCCATACACCACATAAATCCCTAGGGATATTGGGCTCAAACATAAAGGAGTTACTGAAAAGCATTTGCCTAAAGTTTACTTCTGAATGGGGAATAGCAACTGGACAATATTAATACTTTACTTCTAGAATCTTTACTACTGTGTTGATCCCTTGAAGAATTGTATCTTCAGGTCATTCTTCAGGGCTGCATTGATGCTTTACCAGATTTGATCATGGACTCTCATCACTAGATTTCTGGTCCTTTCATATCCCACAAAGTTGTTCTCTCTCTAATAGTCCTTCAGGTAAAAGCAGGAATAGAGACATAAAATCAGCTGTTTTATATTTACAACCAAATTTGACTGTATATAGGAAAGAAGATGAGTCAGCTGGCTAGTATCTTTTATAAGCACTCTCATTTCTAATTCAGCAGCCAATCAAAAAGCTTGTCTTCACTAAAGAGAATGATGATCGTGAGTACTCATAGAATACCTGTATTTGTTCTAAAATCCTCATAGGAGATTACAAAAGGTAGAGTCCACTGATTATTCTCTGAAGTCAAGGGTAAATTGCCTAATCCCCTGTTACATTAAGATTTTGTGGAATTTGTCACCTATGTTAGAAAACTGACTTCGCCAATGACAGTGATATTTAGATAGGTTTATCAATTTTGACTTTTTTTTATTTGTCTGTGATAATAATTGCTACCCCTACTTTTTTAACTTTAGTTGAAGCACAATATATTTTATTCCAGTTCTTTACTTTGTGTCTCCCTGCTTGAAATGTGTTTGTTATGTACGATATGTTGTAGAATTATGGCTTTCAATTAATTTTGCATTACTCTTCTATCTTATTGGTGAATTTATCTCCACATTCATAGTTTCTGGTTACTAACAGTGTATTTTCCTTTATCTTATCTCCCCTGTTTATTCTTTTTCTCTCTTTTCAGCCTTTCCCCATTAACAAATATTTTGCTTCTCCACAGTTTATCTTCATTTTTGTTCATCTCCCCATATCTCATTGTCCCTCTTCATCTTACTTCCTCATAGGGTAAGTTTAGTTTCTATAGCTAATATTTAGCTAGGTATATGGTTTATGCTTCAGATAAATATAATTATCCAAAAGAATTTAAACAGTAGAAGAAAAGCCAGGCAAACCACAGTTACATTCATTTTCATAATATAAATTCCAATATATTGATTTAAATTATCCATCTTATTATCTAGAATTGAGTTTCTTGTCTTGTCATCCAACATATGTGAGGTATGGTTGTCAATCACTCATATTTGAGTACCAATTATGTGGAAGTCATCATGCTATGTAAGCAGGTGATGTCTAATTTGTGGTTCCACATCTGATATAGTGAATCACTCAGAGGCAGATAAACAATGCTTTTATTAAGAAACTCTCAACAAGGGGGAAGCTGGGTAGGTCAGTGTTTTGAGAGCCAGGACTAGAGAAGGGAGGTTCAAGGTTCAAATCTGACTTCAGACACTTCCTGGCTGGGTGACCCTGGGCAAGTCACTTAATCCCTCAAATTCCTAGACCTTACTCCTCTTCTGTCTTGGAACTAATACATTATATTGATTCTAAGGTGGAAGGAAGGTAAGGGTTTAAGAAAAGAAAAACTATCAACAATTTCCAGGTAAAACCAATCATAATGCCGTAAAAAAAGCAATCCAGGAGTAGGAAATGTTGAGGTTATAATGAAACAGTCAAGAAGAAATGCTTAGCTAGAAACTCAAAAAATCTAGGACAAGAGCACAAGAAACAGTTCCACATGAAATGAGAGACAAAGACACACACACATGCACACAGGGAAACGTTTATTGTATTTACTATGTTCTAGTCATTGCTAATAGTTGGGAATACAAAAGCAAGAAAACAAGACCATTCTCACTTTCAGGAGTTTACCTTCTAATGAAGGATGAGAATGGGGGAGGCACCCATTCAGGGGCAAGGGAGCTCATCTGAATTTGGAAATTTTCTGAATTTTAGGTGATATCCTGGTTTCAGGTAAGGATTCACCAGTCATTAAGTTGGTCCTAGGCTTGAGTCATCCTCAAGATGGTAAAAGCAGCCAGTGTAGGGGTATAGAAGACCAGATAATGAACTGAGAAAGACTTTATAAATATTGAAATGCTAGTTTATAAAGTTTCTAAGGGGTCAGAATATAAATGGAGATATGTGTTGAAAGACTAAGGGACTGAACTTTAGGGAATTCTTACATTTGAGTTCAATAGGAAAAAGAGATGAAAGAATACTATACAGCAAGGCAAGTGGAGTCCCATTATGGAATAAACACAAAGAAACCATGAGAGAATGGTCAATTTTGTCAAATAAAATGCTTTGTGTGGTCTTGTCATTTTTCACACTACCATCCTTTGCTTTACCTTCATTTCACAGCCAAAGTCCTAGAAAAAAGACTGCTCATTTCTTCCATTTCTCTACTTATTAATTTTTCATTCAGTTGCAATATGGCTTCCATCCTCCCCATTTTGAATCTCTCTCCAAAGTCACCAAAATTCTCTCAGCTAATGTCTGATTTTTATAGTTTTTTCACTTCTCATCTTAAAAAAAAAACCCTATAGTCTTTGATATTGACTGCCTCCTAGATACTCTCCCTTCCCTGAGTTTTCAAGACATTTTATTTTTTTACTTTTCTTCCTGTCTGATAGCACTTTCTCAGTGTCATTTTCTAAATAATCTTTCATAGATCACTTTCTAATTACAGATGGCCACTATGGTTGTTTCTTTAGTCTTCTTTTCCCTCTACATTGGAGGGACAAGCATGGTGAATCAGTAATCCATTTTATGTCATTAAAAGTTGATGGAAAAAACCCATTCTGATAGTCTAGCTCTAGGATGGTTTATCTTAATCTAATGGGACAGAAGTGATGAAAAATATCCTCATGTGAAAAAAATCCAAAAATCAAGGGAAGAAAGGAAAATGGGTGAAGATCAATGGGAACAAAATAAAAGTGATATTGTCATGTGATTATGCTAAAGATCACCTAGACATAAAGAAGAAACAGATGGGGATTTGGGGAAATATATTATGAAAACCTGTCAGGACATAGCATTGATGGAAGCCTTTAATTATCCAAATATCAATTAGAGTTTTATCATTGATGAAAGCAGAGAATATGATAATTTTTGACTTGCTTTAATTTTCTCCTCAAAAGATGATCAAAACTAATTGAAATACTCTTTCACATCAAATTCTCACCAATAAGGAAGAACTGGTTGATAGAACTCTGGGAAAAGGAGGCCATTCCTTTGCAGATTTTGTATTTAATTCAGAGATGAAATCTGATATGGTCTGACTTTGCCCAAATTCTGACAGAGCTGATTTCAAAGTGTCAAAGAAAGGAGAGATAAGGTCTCAGGGCCTAAAAATCTACAAGGAAATTATCCCAGGGAGATAAGAAGCCTCAAAAATGAAATTCTTAGAACCCAAAGAGAAACAAAAATCTTATAAAAAGGAAATTTGAAAACTATCTAAAGACTATCTATGTGGATTACAAAGAACTTAGCAAGAAACTTAGAATTTAATAAGACATGATGGAAGCAAGGGCATGTATGGAAGATGAATACAAAATAGCAGTAGGAGTGCTATTCAGAATGAGCTTGGGCTTGAAAAGAATATAAAAAATTTTTTAAAGTGATATTTAGAAAAAGTGCTCATTGAAGTAGATGGAACAGTAGTGATAGATGATGGAGAAAGCAGAGTTATTCAGAACTTATTTTACTTCCTTTTTCATTGACAAAAATAAATAATCTTTGACCTTAAATGGGTTAATAAAAATGACTTTGAGGGAAATTAAAAGGCAAAGACATCATTAAGGAATATATAATTGCCTTTGATGAGTTTACATCTCCAGGGCAAAACTAGCTATATTCATAGTACCCAGACAACTGACAGATAAGATTTCTGAGCCAGTCAGTGATATTCAAAAGATTGTGGAGAATGGGAGAGATGAAAAACTGAAGAAGAGTATATGTTATCTTTATAAGAGAGAAGAGTTCTAAGTAGATCCCTAGGAACACAAAAAGCAAGAAAACAAGATAGTTCTCACTCTCAGAAGCTTATACTGGGGGAAGACAAGACAGAATTCAGAGGTGAAAAGGGGGACCCACCTGTGCAGGGGCAAGGCAGCTTCTGTTATGGTAAACATCAAAAACCTAGGAGGTCAATGAACTATTTGGGTGGAAGTAAATGTAAATAAAAAGAAATGTTCTTATATTCTAAAGAAGTCATCAATTAGGAAAGAGTTCCCATAACTTCCAAAATATTTAAAGTAGTTTTTTTTGTGATGGCTAAGAATTAGAAACAAAATTGATGCCCATCAGTTGGAAAATGACTAAACAAAATGTAGCATATGAATGGAATGCTACTTTGCCATAAGAAACAATGCATATGATCAGTCTGGAAAAGTAGAGAAAGAAATATGTGAATTGATACAAAGTGAAGTGAGAAGAGCCAAGAAAAACAATATGCACAGAAACTTAAACAATTTAAATGGAAAAACCATTATACACCAGAAAATTAAAAGTAAATGTAACAAAATTATAAAGATCAAGGAAGACTCAAATGAAGACATATAAGAACCTCTAACTTTCTACCATAACAGAAGTGGGATGTCTATTAGTTTTACACATTAATCTCTAAAAACTATTATTTGTGATAAAGAATGACTCTGCAATATGGAGAGATATATAAGACATGAATATATGAGAAATATGGGGTGTATGGGGTGTTCAGGGAGGGGTAGTATCTCTGGTATGGAGGGCTTGTCATGCCCTCCTAGGGCAACTCTCCAACCTCTGACCCTCACCTGACACCCAGCTCGCACTTGTGGCTCCTAGTAGCTGCTAGCATGCAGCAGCGGCCACTCCCCGGGCAATGGCTTCAACTGGCGGGCCAAACCTTGTGAGGGTAGCCATCGGGTCGTTGTTGACCCCTGGTGAACTAGGGCTTTGCTCACCCAGCATGTGAAGACTGCTTCGGTTCAACAGACGGAAGAAACCAATAAGAAGGGTCAACAGCTGAGATGGTGACACAGCAAAGCACTGTGGAGTGCTTCGGCTGTGTTGGAGCACAAAAGACAACACGGCCATCCAATGTAGCTGAGGAAGTCTCCAGGTGTAACGACTTTTCATGCCACTGGACCCAGGCTTCCAATGCCCAGAGAGTGGGACTGTCTCTGTGCATCGACTTTTCCACTTAAATCTTCATGCACAAGTATCTTTGTGCACAAAAACGCACAAAGACAATTGTTATCCTCGGTTACTGAGAGACTACTACTACTACTACTATATGAGAAGCAAAAAAAAAAATCAAAAAATTTTTAAAAGAATAAATATTATCTTCTTGTCTTCCATTAGATTGTGAGCTCCTTGAGAACAGAACTGTCTTGTCTCTTTTTGTATCCATAGCATTTAGCAGGGAGGTTCATAGAAGACACTTAAATATATAGTAACTGATTTTTTAAAAGTAAAAGATGTAAAATGGATAATTTTGAAAATATTAAATTGAAAAATTTCTGAACAAATAGAACTGATATACCAAAGATTAGAAAGAAAGAATTAAATTGGGGAAATTTTTGGAAAATTAGGAGAGATATATCTAAAATATAATATATAGAGAATTTTGTCAAATATAGAAGAATACGAACCATCCCCCAATGGTCAAAAGATATGAACAAATAGTTTTTGGATAAAGAAATCAAAGCTATCTATAACTATGTGAAAAAATATTCTAAATCAGTATTGATTAAATGAGTGCAAATTAAAACAAATCTTGACTAAAGTGCTAAAAGGGCAAAATGACAAATGTTGGAGGGGATGTGGAAAAATGGATACTAATGTATGGTTGGTGGAACTGTGAACTGATCCAACTATTTTGGGGAGCAATCTAGACTTATGCACAAAGAGTTATAAAACTGTTTACCTTTTGAGCCAGTAAAACCACTATTGGGTTTATTTCTTAAGGTAGTCAGGGAAAAGGGAAAATAACCTATTTATTCTAAAATATTTATAAATGTTCTCTTTGTGATGAAAAAAAAAACTGTAAATTGAAGAGATGTTCATCAGTTGGGGAATGGCTAAACAAGTTGTGGCATGATTTTGATGAAAGCAAGTTTTGGCATGATTTTGATGGCATATTCCTGCGCCATAAGAAATAACAAGTTAATTTTGGAAAAAAAACATGGAAAGACCTACATGAAATTATGAAGTATGGCATGAACAGAACCAAGAGAACATTATATTCAGCACTATAATAATGTTTGAAGACTGACTTCTGTATTTCCACCTCCAGAAAAAGAACTTAAAGATAGAATAAGGAAATATAGTTTTATTTTTAATGTATACTTTAGTGAAATGATACCCTTTCTGATGGGAGGATGGAAGGAAGGGAAGAAATTAACTGTTTTTTTAATATTACAAACAAATAAACTTTTAAAAAGGGAAGAGAGTAGAAGCCCCAAACCAAAGGGCCATACACTTGGTTAAGATTTCTAGAAAAACTTCTAGAACATATTAAAGGAAATCATATGAACATCTAGACAAAGAACTGCTGATGACTTAGTTACAAAGCATAATTTTTATCAAGCTCTCATGTATGACAAACTAATTTCACGTCCTATTTTGATAGGATTTTTTTCTTTAATAGACAGTGGGATCAGAACATTCAGCTGATACAGTTTAATCTAGATTACAATGAGGCCTTTTGATAAAATATCACCTATTATCTTTTTATGAAAAGGATGAAATGTGGGTTGCTAGGTTATTGAAAATTGAGACATGATGCTTGGCTTTATAATGGATGAGTCTTAATGTGGAAGGATGTCCATAGTGGAGCTACTGAGGAATTAATGCTTTGCTCTGTGCTATTTAAAGCTGTTTACTAATTTTTGTCATTGATTTGGTTAAAGCATTGGTAGTATGTTTGCAAATTCACAGGTGACATGAAGCTTGAAAGGATTTGACATGACAGTAAGGAGTTACCAAACATATTAACAGGCAAGAACATTGGGCTAAATCTAATAAGATTCAATTTAATAAGGATAAATGTAAAATACATCAATTTAAAGAAAAAACAAACTATATAAGTAGAGGAAAGGGGCATAAATACAATAATTCATATGAAAATTACTGGTCAGTATTAGTAGACCAAAATATTAGTCATCAAAAGGTTGTTCAAAACTCCCAACATAATGGTAGGTATGCT
Source organism: Monodelphis domestica (assembly GCF_027887165.1). Classification (NCBI taxonomy): domain Eukaryota; kingdom Metazoa; phylum Chordata; class Mammalia; order Didelphimorphia; family Didelphidae; genus Monodelphis; species Monodelphis domestica. The sequence goes on from NC_077227.1 coordinate 135,135,370, forward strand.
GCATTAATAAAATTAATCTGCCCAGAGTAGCTAGAGTAGGTAATAGCCTCTATGTTCTCTGACCTAGTCAGAAGACATCTAGAATATTGTGTTCAATTTTGCATGCTACATTTTAAGAAGAACATTGACAGACTGGAGCATGTCTAGAACAGAATATACTGGACAATGAAGAAACTGGAAATTATTCCATATTAGGAATGATTAAAATTACAAGTTATGCTGTGCCTGTAAAAGATAAAATTAATGCAGAACATAACTGCCCTCTAGTATTTGAAGGGTCATCCTGTTAAAAGGCAGAAGTAGGAGCTGTCCAAACTGAAATTCTCAGACATAGGGGGTTGCAGGGACACCTCCTAATGATCTTCAAGCACTGTCTGCATGAAACTGCCTGTTTTTATCTTGGTATCCACCTATCACTGAGCTTGGCCAAAAGGAGGAACTTAGTAACTGTTTACTGAATGATTAAGAGGGGAAAGGCTTCCTGTGAGCTAGATGAATTGATTTCTGAATTCCTTTGCAATTCTAAAATTGTATTCTATATCATTTAAAGTGAGACAAAAGAACATGTATGGGATCAAAGTATCTTAGAAACTCTAAGTTCTTCTCATTTACTTTAAAGGTGATACTTTGCTTAAATCTTTAGTTTGAAAAGAACATCCTTTTTCTCTCAAATATGAATGAGCAGCTCAATAGATATGAATTAATTTAAAAGAATTAATGATGCATTCATGTTCAACTATTCTATGTAATATAAGAAAAATCATTAATACTACTGAATGGACATTATTAAATCACACTTCAGAAAAGCCTTAAAATGACACATAATAATGAACCATCATTTTGTAATTGATTTGAATTCAGGAATTTTCTTCACAATATGTGAATTCCAGTAAAATAAACATTTTTTTTTGTCACACAAATGACAGATTTCTAAATTGGCAGAAGAGAATATAAACAAGAAGAAAAAATATCTGAAGCATTACAGGTGGCAGAAAAGATATTTTGGAATCTAAATTAAACAACTTTGTAAACAGCTATGTACTTATAAACAACTTCTTTGAATTACTTATTGCATTTTTAAAGTGTGGTATATTATGGCATTAATTTCTTTTCTTTCTTTTTTTCTTTAAATAATATTTTATTTGATCATTTCCAAGCATTATTCATTAGAGACAAAGATCATTTTCTTTTCCTCCCTCCCCCCTATAGCTGACGTGTGATTCCACTGGGTATCACATGTGTTCTTGATTCGAACCCATTGCCATGTTGTTAGTATTTGCATTAGAGTGTTCCTTCAGAGTCTCTCCTCTGACCTGTCCCCTCAACCATTGTAGTCAGGCAGTTGCTTTTCCTCGGTGTTTCTACTCCCACAGTTTGTCCTCTGCTTATGGATAGTGTTTTTCTCCTAGATCCCTGCAGATTGTTCAGGGACAATGCATTGCCACTAATGGAGATGTCCATTACGTTCGATTATACCACAGTGTATTAGTCTCTGTGTTCAGTGTTCTCTTGATTCTGCTCCTCTCTCTCTGCATCACTTCCTGGAGGTCGTTCCAGTCTCCATGGAATTCCTCCACTTTATTATTCCTTTTAGCACAATAGTATTCCATCACCAACATATACCACAGTTTGTTCAGCCATTACCCAATTGATGGGCATCCCCTCGTTTTCCAATTTTTGGCCACCACAAAGAGCTCAACTATGAATATTCTTGTACAAGTCTTTTTCCCCATTATCTCTTTGGGGTACAAACCCAACAGTGCTATGGCTGGATCAAAGGGTAGACATTCTTTTATCGCCCTTTGGGCATAGTTCCAAATTTCCCTCCAGAATGGTTGGATCAGTTCACAACTCCACCAGCAATGAATTAATGTCCCTACTTTGCCACATCCCCTCCAGAATTCATTACTTTCCTCTGCTGTCATGCTAGCTAATCTGCTAGGTGTGGGGTGATACCTCAGAGTTGTTTTGATTTGCATCTCTCTAATGATAAGAGATTTAGAACACTTCTTCATGTGCTTATTAATAGTTTTGATTTCTTTATCTGAAAACTGCCTATCCATGTCCCTTGCCCATTTATCAATTGGAGAATGGCTTGATTTTTTTGTACAATTGATTTAGCTCTTTATAAATTTGGGTAATTAAAAACCTTTGTCAGAGGTTTTTATGAAGATTTTTTTCCCAATTTGTTGTTTCCCTTCTGATTTTAGTTACATTGGTTTTGTTTGTACAAAAGTAGCATTGATTTCTTTGTAATTTTTCATATATTAAAAGATTTAAGTTGACCTTTAAGATTAAAAAGTACTTTCTCTCTAACTTACAGGATTATATATTTAGAAATTGAAGAGATCTTAGAGGTCATCTATTTTAATCTCTTAATTTTATAAATGATGAAATTAAGAATCCAAGAAGTTAAATAATTTATCTAATGTGACTGAGGACAGACTGTAGAAACACATTTGAGCCTATCTCTTCTGAATCCAAATTCAAATGTGGTTCTTCTGCACCACATTCAAGGCCATATGCATAAATTAGGTAACTTTGGCACCAAGAAAATACATACAAGATTGGGAGAATCAATTTCAAAGCTAGTTGAAACATAACTCTAGCAAAGTTACAGGATATAAAATAATCCCTTATAAATCACTAGTATTTCTATATAGTATCAACAAAATCCATCCAGAAGATATAGAAACAAATTCTATTTAAAATAACTACAGAAAATATAAAATACTTGGGAGTCTACTCAAAACAAACACAGGGGCTATGTGAACACAATTACAAAATACTTTTCACCCAAATAATGATAAATACAAACAATTGGGAGAATACATTAATTGCCCATTGATAGGCCAAGCCAATATAAGAAAAATCTTTCTTTATTTAAATTGGAATTCATACGTACTTACTGGATTGGATGTGTGATCCTGGGCAAGTCACTTAACCCTGTTTCCTTCAGTTTCCTCTTTAGTAGAATGAACTGTAGAAGGAAATAGCAAACTGCTCCAGAATATTTGCCATGAAAACTCCCAATGGGGTTATGAACAATTGGACCTGACTCACATGATTGGAACAAAGATTGTCCTGGGACCAGTCATGAGTTGTTTGGCAAAGAGTGTGAAACTCAGCTCTAAGATTCTGGCAGGGAAATCTGACATCTCTAGAGAACTTCCTTGTTCATTGCATTCATCTACTTTTATCTTCCAATAAACTGCCTTAACTGGAATATGTATTTATTAGAAGGGATTGATTATTTGAAAAGATATTGAGCCTCTGGAACAGAAGCAAACCCAAAATCTGAGCACAGAAGATAAGGTCTGAGTTGGCCAGACAAATTGTAGGATAATTTTAAAATTCTGCCTGGTTTTCTGAGCCAAAGATAATGCTGAATTGGAGTAGACACATGCACACATGCCACATACATATTATTTTTATCATCCTCAACATTGGGACAGGGATTATAAATATAAAATTTATACATAGATTATATGCTATAACACACCTGAAATGCTATCCTTCTATATGTCTGCCTACAAACTTCTCTGTTTTCTGATGTCCCAATCAAAATCCCATCTTTTCCAAAAAACTTTCCTAAAAGCTCTAAATTCTAGTGCCTTTCTTCCTGATTCGCTTTCTATTTATCTTATATAAAGCTTGTTTGTTTATATCTTTGTATCTCCCTTTTTGGATTGTAAGCTCCTTGAGGGCAAATAATTGTTTTTAGTGTTAAAACACATTGCCTGATACATAGACACATAATAAGTGTTAAACTGACCAACAATACAGTATTTTCTATCAGTTAATGATTGTTTTGAAGGGTTGTAATGAGGTCAAAAGTATTTGACTTGGTTATGTGATTCCAGAGGCTAAAACCAAGATTGATTAGAAGAAATAACAGGGTGAAAAGTTTTGATTGACTATTAAGAAAAAAAATTATTAAAATTGGAGTGCTTAAAAATGAAATGAATTACCTTGTATGAATTATTTGTTGTTGAAGGTCTTCAATCAAAAACTGGTATTAAAGAAAGTAGTCATGAATGGGGTGATGCTGTACTAAAAAGTTATGCAAATCCCTTCAAATTTTGTATTCTATGATTTTAAGAAGTAGGGGATAATTAAGTAGGAGCAATATCTCAATGATCCACTATGAAGGTAGGAAAAGGTAGCTTGAATTGATTGTGGATTTCTCTTATTTCCTTTCTTTTTATAAGAGAAAAACTGAAAACAGAGTTCCACATTAGGCCAAGAAAACACTAGGTGTTTTTATTCTCTGGAATGATGGCAAAAATGATGGTAGAGGAAAATCCTTAAGATGAAAAATTTACCTGATAGGCAAGAATAAGGGTCACAACAAGGAAGCTTTCAAACTGGAAGCAAAGGGCTTATCATTTTTACAATCTATGATTCCTTTCAAATTGTCTTACTTTGAGAGATTTACTTGTGATTTCCAAGTCTCACATTTTAATTAGTGATTTGGATTCTCAATAAACTCTAAATTCTAATGCAATAATTTCAATTCTAACAATCCCAGCCTTGGGGATGAATTGTTCTGTTGTTACCTTCCCATTTCAGAAGGAAATACTTAACATTAGTCACTTTGATACTCCCTTTCCTTTCTCTCTCTGTCTTGAGGTTGTTGTGTCTCTCTTTATGTCTCTCTATATCTATGTGTTTCTGTTTCTGTCTCCACCTGCCTGCCTGTCTCTATCTTTTTTTCTTTCTCTGCTCTGTCTATCTCTCTCTGTTTCTGTCTCTGTCTTTCTGTTTCTGTCTCTATCTTTCTTCATTTCTCCCTCCCTCCCTCTCTCTCTTCTTTTTTCTTCTCATCTCCCTTAGAGGTTACTGTTCTCAATTTCAGAGATATGGTTACTAGAGAATATGTTGAACACTATTTCTTTTTTAAATGTGAACTTAATTACAATTTTAAAAATTTGATTCCTGAACCAATTTAAATGAAGCACTTATAGTTTTTCTTAAATGATTTTTATTTCATCAAATATTTCCCAATCATATGTAAATATTTTAAAATAATTAAAAAACTTACGTGTTCTGAATTTTCTCCCTCCTTGCCTCTCTCCACCCTGGAAAAGGTAAGCATTTTGATTTCAATTATACATGTGATAACATGCAAAATATGTTCCCATATCAGCTAAATTGAAAAAGAAAACACAAATAAAAGAAAATCATAAAAATAGAAAGTGGAAAAAAGTATGCCACAATTTTCATTCAGAGTTCATCATTTCTCTCTCTGGATGTGAATAGCATTTTTCATCATGGGTCCTTCAGAATAATCTTGGATCATTGTCTTGGTCAGAGTAAGTAGGCTTTTCACAGTTACTTTATACAATGTTCTCCTAGTTCTGCTTTCTTCACTTTGCATGAGTTCATATAAATCTTTCCAGGTTATTCTGAAGCTTGTCATTTCTTATATAGCACATGTATATGACAAAAAGCATATGCCACAATTTTGTTCAGTCATTCCCCAAGCAATGGATATCCCCTCAATTTCTAACTATTTGCCACCACAAAAAAGCTGATATAAATATTTTGTAGGAATAGATCCTTTTCATTTATTAAAAAATCTCTTTGGGATACAGACCTAATAGTGATATTGCTAGATCAAAGAATATGAACAATTTTATATCCCTTTAGGGTTCTTCAGAATGGTGAACTAGTTCACAATTTTACCACTGGTGAATATCTCTATTTTTCCATATACCTTCTAGCATTTGTCATTTTCCTTTTCTTGGCCCCAGAGTTAACTAATTTATGCATATGGCCCTGAATATGTACAGAAGAACCAGATTTGAATTTGGATTCAGAAAACATAGGTTCAAATGTGTTTCTACAATCTATCAAATAGTTTCCCTTGTCAATTCTTTTGGAAAAGTTAATTCCAATGACCTCACGTCTGCTCCACAATTTTACTTAAAACAGTATTGGTGTTTTGGGACAATAGAGAGTAAACACAAATTCAGGTTCCACTTATAATTTAGTCTACAATAATTTTATATTTATTCATAATTATTTACATATATGTAGATAGGTTTCTTTCTGAAAGATTATGCATACACACATACATAGACTACATATTGACTTTTTTAAAGTCTCACTTCATCTTTGGTGAATGGGACTGATGAAATGTTTCCTTCTGCGCTAGTATCAACATAACCTAAGATACTATTTCTAAGATTAATGTAAACAATATATAAATAGAAAAACTGATTTTAATCAAAGAATCTTGAAGCTGGATGAGCCTTAGAGATCATCTAACCCACAGTTGTGGAAACTGATAAGTATACTGGATCCAAAGAAGAGCTAGTAGTATAAACCAAATCCTCTGATCTAGTGCTTCCTTTCTCTGTTTTATTTCAGTCAATCAATAAACGTTTACTAAAGACCTACTATTTGCCAGGAAGGGGAGGCAGGTAGCACAGTGAAGAGAGTGCCACATCTGGAGTTAGGATGACTAGAGTTCAAAACTAATCTCACACACTAGTTATGTGACCAGTTTGCCTCTGTTTCCTCATCTGTAAGTGAGTTGGAGAAGGAAATGGCAAACCACACCAGGATCTTTGTCCTAGGCCAGGTACTATTCTAAGTGTCATATTTAAAAGAAAAGGTTAAAGACTCCCCTTCCCTCCCTGTCACATATATTCTGTGACTCAGAAGTCTAGGCTTCCAACAATGACCTCAAAAGTCTACCAAGTGAAGGTAAGAATTTGTGCTCATCAAAACCATTCACAAAACTCCTTGAACCTTTTATTCAGAACCAAAAACAAAGAAGCAAACAAACCTACTTTGGGTCTTAATGATCTGTTTAATGTTTTCACTTAACAAATGAAGCAGACAACTGAAACATGTGCCCTATATGGACAGACCCATCTAATTCTTTCTGTGTCTCAGGCAGATAGGGTAAGGGTTGTGGGGAGAATGCGGAGGGGCATTTTACAACCATAATTAGTTGCAGATGCAAAAATTACACCAACTAAAAGCTGGCTAAGACCCACTGAATAATTTAACACATTTGGTGGTCTGGAGGTGCTCCAGGCAAAGGGTGGAGTTGGGTGGGGTTCAGCCACTTTCAGCCAGAGGAGCTGTGAGTCCTTTACTATTACAAAGAACGATTTCCCTCATTTTTTCATTTTCCTCACTTTTTGCCACCTTTCTTAGCTTCTGTAGTCTCCATCTATTATATCTATGTATAAATACATCTAATGTATTTTTGCCTATTTTTGTTACTTTAGACCCATTTTTCTGATTGTAATTAGAAACCAATCCACAAGTGGAGAAAATTGGAAGGAACAAAACATGTCATTTCTTGAATGTACTCAACTTTTCTTTCCCTTCCCTGTTGGACTATTCTGCCTTCATGTTCCCTTGAATCACTGGGTCTCCATCTCTAAAGCAGTAAGTAGGAAGTACAGTGGATAGTGTTCAGCTTTGGAACTTGAGTCAAGGAGATGAATTTAAATGCAGCCTCAGATACTTCCTAGCAATGTTACCCTGGGCAAGCCAACTTCTGCCTGAATTTTGCCAGTGGTAAAATAGGGATAATATTGGGACCTACTCCCCAGAGTTGTGTTGAGAAGATTATGAAATTTGTTTGTAAAGCACTTTTAGCACAACTCATGGTAGGCATTAGCCACTATGTAAATTCTTATTCCCTTCCCTTTCTCCCCCTTCTTTCCCTCTCCCCACCATAACAGTGGCTAACTAGTGTCCCTTAGTTAAATTTGACCCACAAAATGGTTGGATATGCCTCTGGGACATTGGCAACATCTATTTACTCAATTAACACATTTCTTTCTGGGTTTAATTTTTCTCCTTCCCTAAGCAACCGATTTCTAAAACACATGACCCAGGTTTGAAGAGGTTACTCTTGTCTTCTCTACACCCTGACATTAACAATAAACTGTCTTGGAATAAGTTTCTGTTTTGTAGCCTTCTGGTTTATAATGTTTTGAATCATTTAACCTCTATTTTCCATTTCAAATCAGGGGGCAAAGTTACTAAATTTGTATCTTTTTTCTTAGCATCTTAGCTGATCTTTTTTAAAAGCCAAGAAGGAATGCAGAGGGAAAGCAGATGATGTAAAAGTGGGCTGAGTCTGCTCCCTGACAGGCAGGTGAAGTCAATGAAATTACCAGAAGAGTCAAAAAGGTATCCTTTTAAACAGCCCATTGCTATTAAGTTTCTGTTTGAAAAATCTGTTTCTTCTCCTCTCCCTTTCTCTCTCCCCTGCTATGATCCCTCCTCCTGCCCCAGTCCGTGCCCAGGCCGTCCATGTGGAGCCAATACCCCCACCCCCTTTTTGTTACCAGCCAAGGATCTGGATTTGTTGGGCAGGCAGGTCACCAGGTGATTGCAATCTTGGTTGAATCAGGTGGGCCAGGTGAGCGAGAGAAAGACCCCTGGGAGGGCAGGGCCCGGAGCCAGAGCACAGACAAACAGGGCCGGGAGCTCAGGCACCAGGTGAGAGGCCAGGAGCAGAAGCAGGAGCCGGAGAGGGCCGCAGGCAGGAGCTGATCAAGATGGTTTTATAAAAAGCATCTTGGAGAAATGTGGCTTAAAAAAATCATTATCTAGGCTAAAAAATTTGAGAAGTTCTCATCCAATCTAGTGGTTGCCAACAACTGTAACAGTTAAAATTTAGGGGAAACTGAGGCAGGTAGAAATTAGTTTCTCTCTGCAAGGAGTATTATATTTTATGAGGTTTATTAAAGGTTGAGAATTTAAGAATATACAAGTAAGAAAATGCATGTGCCAGGTGGGCCATAAGGCCCACCCAAAATTTCACTCACACCATGAGGCACGTCTGTTTGCCAGTGGAGACAGGAAGTAAAGAGAGCCTGCCTACGGGGAAGACCCTTTAAATAAAATTTTGCTCTCATCCCAGGTGAGAATGCAGTGAGATTAGAGGGCATTTTGGGAGCTAGCAAGGACTCCTGGGGAATGGAGTCCAGAGTTCAAATCTCAATTTTACACCATCTGTAAACCAGTCCATCTCTGCCTCAGAGAAAGGAGAATCTTTGAGGTCTGGTCTGCTTGAAAAGGTGTGGTCTATCAACTTCTCAAAGTCATGGGGGATGGGGTCTCCTGGAAGAGGTAGGAGGGTAGCTATATTTAGTGCCCTGCATACCTTTAGGGTGAGGCTAGGTATGTCTAATAAAAGATCTTGGTATTTAGTGAGAAGGCCTTCAGTGATTCATGAGTGGCCTTTAGTCTCCAGCATACTAAGGATCCTATGGGGGAGTGGGAGAGTCAGAATTTCTAGGGATTGGCCCAGAGTTATTTTAGATGCCTCTTCTGCCATTTGGACTATAGCAGAAACTGATCTTTGGCATGGTGGACACTCTTGGCTAAAAAGGATCCAATTTTTGGAGAAGTGAGTTATGGGCCTTAGATCAGGTCCTAAGAACTAGGCTAAAACCTTTAGGGTAAATTGCTTCCTAATCCCTTTCTGCATGGCTTCAAAGAGATGATCATATAATGTCTATGTCTTTCATTCATATAGTCCCATCTGGGATCTTGCCCTGGAACAGCAGTAGTGCCAGGGACTCCTGCCCATGTGCCACCTAGGGCTCTCTCATATCCTATTTTTAGGGCCAAATCCCAGATCCTCTTTTCCTTAACTGGGGTACAACAGGTGGAGATAATAATGTGTAAATCTGTCCAGGACAGGTAAAACTGCAGGCTAAGGGATTTCAAACCTTCAGTGAATTTGAAGTATTCTCTGAGTGGAGACCTAATTTCTCCTTAATTTGGGCTAAATCTGTCATAGAAAAAGGGACATGTACCCGAGCCAGCCCATCTGGCACAGGTACCTCTCTGGTAGGAAGGAGGGGAGCCCTGTTCCCATAACTCTGTCTGCTATGGCTGTGGCTTGGTTGGGGGACTGGTGAGGTAACATTATCAGGCAGTGGAGGGTACAAGAGAATATTATGGTTAGGAGAAGTTTGGGAGTCAGGAATGGTTTCAAGCTCTGAGCCTAGAGAGTAAGGTGGGGTTTTTGGAGCAGAGGGTTGAGAAGAGGAAACAGTTGAACCTAAAGGAGGGGATCCTGAAGTGAATGTTATTTCTGAGAATGTTGGGGGAGAGGAAGGCTATGATTGAACCCCAGTTGGTGGGGGAACTGTTATCTCCCATCCCCTTGTATAATTGAAAATCTGTTACCCTAAAAAAGAAGTACATTTCCCGAGAGCCCATGGACTTCCTGTCATTATGCACTTCCTGTATATAGGGGATATTAGGTAGGGATGTGGAGGGTCCTGCCCTTTATGGCATCTTGACTGGAAGATGGTGTGTGGGATTTTCAACAGGCTGATCAGTCATGGGCATGCAGTCTTTATTTTGTATCCCTTTTATTCTTTTATTTCTAATGATCATTAATAAATCCCTTAAAATATAATATTTTTATTATTGAGATTTAATTTAAAATTTTACATTTTTGGCAACCGCTAGTTGAAGAATAACCTCTTAATTTTTTAAGATAGCCTAGATAAATTTTTTAAAGTTACGTTTTTCCTGCCAAGGCTTTTTGCCTCCCACCCTCAAAAACTCTGAGAGAACTCAAACTCTCTTAGGAGCTGCTGCTTTACTTCTGCCATTTCCACCTTTTGCTTGGTTGCCCTCCTTACCGGCCAGGATATTTTTAGTGGGGTGACTCTTGGCCAAGAGAAGATAAGTCACTTCTCTCACCCATCAACTTGAGCCCATATTCCTCAGTTCCTTGATGCTGCCTCTGGTGTTGCTGTTACTGCTGCCAATCCAGCATCCTAGGTTGTCCCAGTCATATGCTCCTGATCTTCTTGATCCCCATCAATCCTCCTCCTGCACCTGCTCTGGCCCTGGCCCCAGCCCCAGGCCCAGGCCCAGAACCTGGTAGTTGACCCTTTTGCTGATCATTTTGGTGCTACTGATTGCTGCTGCCAAGAAGCTGGGAGTCCTTCGAACCTCTCTCTGGGCAGCTGGTAAAAAGACCTGGGTATGCTTTCCCTAGGCAATAATTAGCCTCCACATGGCAGGGGACCTCAGAAGGAGAAGGGAAAAAGGAAGTTACTCTTCCAAACAGGAAGTAAAAATTTCAAGCATGGCATACTCTATGAAAGAGCAGAGCCTTGTCTATTTCAAACAGCTTCTAACGTCCATGAGTGCATTGATCCTTTCACTTATCTTGCCTGAGATTCAGGGGAGAAATTCATCTTCCTACAACCCTTTGCCATTTGGGCCTGCCCAGTCTCTAAGATTAATTCAGTTTGAGATTCCTCAAACCCCTGTTTTCCCTTGCTATGGGAAATCCCACAGTTCTGACAAAAGGAATCTGAATGGATAGAGAAAGGAACTTTAAAGAGTCTGAGGGTGAAAATTTTAAGCCTCTTCAGATTCCATTATTTTATGGAAGTCTCTGTATTTTATTGAATTTTGCTGATTGTTTGCTTTAATATTTAATTTTGTTGTTTTAAGTTCATATATTAACCTGATCAATACTATTCTGTTACACTGAATCAGCTTTAATCTACTGTGTTTTAACTAATGTTATATTCTATTACCTTTCTTCTATAACTATGCTGAACAAATATTATTGAATAAGTTCATAAAAAGATCATTTTCTTCCATATTGGCTTTGTAAATTGTCATATAGATGATAGATGGACTTCATCAAACCTGGTTACAATTGTATAACAACCTTTGGAAAATTTAATGAGCTAAATATCTCAAATTGATTTTTAAGGGGTATTTAGAGATGATTTTTAGATTTTTTTCAACAACTCTGGCTGATCATTTTGCCTACCTCTGAGTTATTTGTAACAAGAAATAAAGGATCCATTTTAATAGCTGATGCTATTATAATCCCCACCTCTGCATTTGTAAAAATGTGAATGAATGGGATGGAACAGTCTCATACCAAAGGAGCTGGGGAGTTGATCCCAGGGCATGGTACCCCTGGATGGCTCCCAAGAGGGACAATCTCTCGTTTGTAACTCTTATGCTTATTCAACCCTTCTCCCAGAATGATCTAGATTTTTGGTGATGTTTTTAGACCCATCATCAACAGTACAGAGGTTTGGTTTTTTCTAGACTCCTCTGCCACATTTTTGTGATGATGGCAGTAAGAGATATTTTTAAATATCTCAGCTAAAGTTGAAATACTGCTACACCTGAAAAACTTGTGACAAGTATCCATTAGTTTTAAATGTCACACAAAAGCCTCATGTGAATCCTATATGCTAGTGGGTTTGTTTGTACCTTTTGAATGTGCATTGCCTGTTGTACTACTGTTATTTATAAAAAAAAACTATTAGTTGGTCATGGACAAGTTTGAAAAGGAAATGTATCTCATTTTTTGGTGAAACTCTACCTTTCCTTAGCTGACACAGTGTATCAATGATTATAAGCTATATATTTTTGATTTTTAAAACTCTTTTATTATTGTTTTTGCTTGCATGTGCAATATACTATTTCAGTTTAATTTTTTATTTCCCTTTTGTTTTTGAAATATGTCAACAGTATTGAGAAGATTTTTCTTTATTTTTTTATTTTGCAATAATATAAATTTAAAATACATTTGTTCTAATATTAATGCATACCCCAATAACTTTAGACTATAAAAATGATGCCATTGATTGTTTAAAAAAATTATGGGATTTTACTTAATGATTTTGTCTGATTCCAGGAGAAGGGAATACAAAAAGAGCCATTACACAGTGCCAAAGAAGCACAAAGCTAAACTTCATAGTGCCAATTGACTAAAAAGTCAGAGACCAACTAATCCCAATGGGACTAATGAAATTTTGAACCAAAGACAAAAGGACTTGAACTTGTTTGGGGTTCGAGGTTGTGGCTGTTTTGACATATGTCAAAGGCAGGTCTTCCTTGACCCACATCCTACCAAGTATCTCAAATTTGGCTCCTATCTGGCTCCTATAATCTAGTCCCTTTTCTGTCTTTCATTGTGTGGCAAAACTTTCTGTAGTCCTAGCTGCTGATTGGGAAAGTGCATAATTACATAAATCACTTTAGTTGGACCCTGATTCAAGGACCTTTTATAGGTTCACTTTCTTTTACTTAAAATGTTTTCACATAAGACTTTAATAGTCTATATTTCATCCAGAGATTCTTTTTTCTTTTTTCTTTGGATTGGATTTTCTTGGATTTTTTTTTGATGTTTTTGATTTCTCTTGTCAATTGATTCATATACCTCAAAACTCAGCCATGTATCCCTAAGTGATCCCTGTGTTTTGCCACATCCTCTTCAGGGAGGAATGTATTATTATTCTAAAATGCAAAGTTTAAATTCTTTTTGAGAGTAATTTTGGGATAAGAAACATGCTACCTCTCTGAATCCAGAAAGTGAACTGTTTGGAGAAGGCACCATGAAGATACCTCCACAGACCACAGGCTGCACCAGAAGATCCAGAGTGAACTTTGGGATGTGGTGATTTGAACTGTGTGGGATTGAATGCATTGTTTTCTTTGTATACTCTTATGATAAAGGGTACTGCCCCCAACTGGCTTTTTGTCATTGTACCTAGCCATCATTGGTTTTGTTCTCTTTTCCTCTTATCCCCAAATTATTGTAATTTAAAAGTTGGTTACATTTACAAAGCCTTTATGGAGTGGCAAAATAACCCAAACTCTGATCCTAAAAAGGACAGATTCAAGTCTCTCCAAGCCATGGTGCAGTGTGAGATCAGGAAGATGCAAGGCCGATAGTGGGAAAAAAAGGCAAAAAAAATCCAGTGCTTTGCTGACACGAAAAACTATAAACAATTTTCCAGTGCCCTCAAGACTGTCTATGGGCCATTAAAACCCGCCACCACCCCCTTGCTATCCTCTGATGGTGACATTCTCATAAAAGACAAAAAAGGCATCAGCAACAGGTGGAAAGAACACTTCAGCCAGCTCTTCAACCTATCCTCCTCAGTTGACCAAAGTGCCCTTGACCAGATCCCCCAAAACCACACCATTGAACAACTTGACGTCTCTCCTTCAATAGAGGAAGTCCAAAAAGCCATTAAACAAATGAGTGCAGTCAAGGCACCCAGTAAAGATGGGATCCCAACCGAGGTGTACAAGGCCTTAAATGGAAAGGCACTCCAGGCATTCCACATAGTGCTGACCAGCATATGGGAAGAGGAAGACATGCCCTCAGAACTCAGAGATGCCTCCATCGTAGCCCTATACAAGAACAAAGGCTCACGAGCAGCCTGTGACAACTACAGAGGCATCTCACCACTCTCCACTGCTGGAAAGATCCTCGACCATGTTATACTCAACAGACTCCTGTCATCTGTTTCAGAGCAGAACCTGCCTGAATCACAATGTAGCTTCCGACCAGATCGCAGCACCATCGACATGGTCTTCACAGTGAGGCAAATGCAGGAAAAATGCCTTGAGCAGAACCTGAGTCTCTACATTGTCTTCATAGACCTGACAAAGGCATTTGACACAGTGAACAGGGACGCATTGTGGGTGATCCTCAGCAAGCTCCGTTGCCCAGCAAAATTCGTCAAACTGATCCAGCTCTTTCATGTTGACATGACAGGGGAAGTCCTATCTGGTGGAGAGACTTCCAATCGCTTCAACATCTCCAATGGCGTGAAACAAGGCTGCGTCCTTGCTCCGGTACTATTCAACCTATCCTTCACCCAAGTATTATGACATGCTGTGATGGATCTAGACCTGGGCGTCTACATCAAATACCGACTGGATGGCTCACTATTTGACCTTCGCCGCCTGACTGCAAAAACAAAGACAACAGAGAGACTTATCCTGGAAGCTCTCTTCGCAGATGACTGTGCTCTCATGGCCCACCAAGAAAATCATCTCCAAACCATTGTGGACAGGTTCTCCACCGCAACAAAACTGTTTGGCCTGACTATGAGCCTCAGCAAAACAGAGGTGCTGTTCCAGCCTGCACCAGGGAGGCCAAAGAACCAGCTGTGCATTACAATCGACGGCATGCAGCTTTCTAACGTCAACACTTTCAAGTATCTGGGCAGCACCATCGCCAACGACGGGTCCCTAGACCACGAGATTAATGCCAGGATCCAAAAGGCCAGCCAGGCACTTGGGCAACTGCGCTGCAAAGTCCTCCAACACAGCAGTGTAAGCGCTGTGATGAAGCTCAAAGTGTACAACGCAGTGGTCCTCAGCTCGCTCCTGTACGGTTGTGAGACATGGACACTGTACCGGAAGCACATGAAACAGCTGGAGCAATTCCACCAAAGCTCCCTGCGGTCAATCATGAGGATCCAATGGCAGGACCGAATCACCAACCAGGAAGTCCTCGACAGAGCCAACTCCACCAGCATCGAAGTCCTGGTCCTCAGAACCCAGCTACGATGGTCTGGACACGTCATCCGCATGGATCCACAGCGAATACCAAGGCAGGCATTCTATGGTGAACTGTCAGCTGGACCCAGGAAACAAGGCCGACCAAAGAAAAGATTCAAGGATCAGCTAAAGTCCAACTTGAAGTGGGCTGGCATGACACCAAAGCAACTAGAACTCACTGCCTCTGACAGAAGCAGCTGGCGAGCCCACATTAACCATGCCGCCGCCACCTTTGAAGATGAGCGACGTCGACGTCTTGTCATTGCACGTGAACGCCAACACCAGGCCACAACCGCATCTCCCGTAACAACTGGAGTCCCAGGCCCCATGTGCCACACACTCTGCGCCTCAGCCTTTGGACTCCAAAGCCATATGAGGGTACATCAATAGATGAAACTGCACAAAGACAATAGTGATTCTCAGCTTCTGAGAGACTACCACTACATTTACAAGATCCATTGGAGAGCCAGAAAGAAAGAAAAAAGGAAAGAAAGATGTTTAGACCCTTATCCTAGAGGCAATGGAATTTCATAGCTATTTCCTTTTTCTTCTTTAGTTAATGACTTGGGTGTTTTATGCAAGGTATCCAATATTTGAAATGCTTGGTTGAAATGAAATTTCTAGGTCATTTCAATGCCACATAATAGGTTTTTTCAAGGGAGGGGGATAAGTTTGTATTTTAATGCATTTAGTTTTTAATATACATTACTGTTTCCTTCTATACATTTAGCCATTTTCATTATTTAAGGCTTCTCTTGCCTTGTCTACCATTCAATTGTAAATCTCTTAAGATACACTACAGAATCTCTTTGGTTAAGGAATTAAGGAAAAAAATAATTACTGAATATCCCCTCTTGCAGTTTTATTGTTTTAAGTGGCTATATCTTCTCCCCCTAAAATTAAATTGATACAAATTGTCTCATTTAATTTGAACACAAAACAACCTCTGTGGTAGGTAGTGCAAATGCTACTAATCCTGTTTTTTTTCCAGATGAGAAAGCTGAGACTGATCAAGTATGTGAAAAGCAAAGAGCATTCAATGATTAAGGAAGCGATGTTTCTGTAAGAACTCAGACCTCTTGTGCCAAATCCAAAAGCCCCTATTAGTGCAATACTATATAATTGATAGATTCAATGTATTAATCAGAGAACAAATGAGTTATTTTAAATTATAATTATGTATATATTGAAATCTACATCTAGTACATATGTTATATGTAAACATATTCATAAATACATATATATTCTGTGGATAAGTATATGCTAACTATAATAAAAACAATTTGAGTTAAATGTTATGTTTAACATAAAAAGTAAAGAACATTAAGATGCATCCATATTTTACTAACTAAAAGGGATTATGACTCTTTACTCCTATCACAGTCCCCACCCCCTCCAAAGAAAGAAGGGGATGAAGTAAAAGGCAGAGTAAACAATTTGTTGTTGTTTTTTTAAATGTAACATAATTTGTTTCATTAACTGTTAAATATTTGAAATAGCTATAAAAGGTAAGAGAATAAAAAGAAAATATTAGAAGAAACCTTTTTTTTTTACTCATAGTATTAAAAGTCAGCGTTCTGAACTGTCTCATTAAAAGAATGACATTAATCAGGAGATAAAATGCTACCATTATTTTGCTTGCAGAAAGAGCTTTTCATGCAAGAAAAGACAAAGAAAATTAAAACTGTTTTAAAATGTATTTGCAAGTTAAAAAAAACAAGAATTTAGTTCTGATAAAATAGAATTCAAATTAGAATAAAGAGAACAGACAAGGGAACTATATAATGAAAGTGGTAAAATACAATGATCAAAAATTTGGTTTATATGTAATGATTTAAAATTAAAGAAAGTAATATAAGAAGAAATAGACAGAAATATAACCATAGCAGTATTCTTTGATACTCAATTATTAGAATAAGTCAAATAAATTATTAACAATCAGGCGATCACTAATTAGACTGTTCAAAAATATAAACTTGTGAAGAAGTCAAGTTGACTATGGCTTATAAATTGCCTTATTCAGTCATGTCCAACTCTTAATGATCCCATTTCCTATTCTCTTGGTAAAGATACTGAAATGGTTTGCCATTTCCTTCTCTTGCTCGTTTTAAAGATGAGGAAATTGAGGCAAACAGAGGCACAGAGCTGGTAAGTGTTTGAGGTGAGATTTGAACTCAGGAATATGAGTCTTCCTGACTTCAGGACTGGCACACTGGGCCACCTAGCTGTGGATAGTAGATATGTACAAAAGGAATAAAACTTAAACCTTTTGTATTTCACCTACCTTTATTTGCATGCCAATAAGATCATGAGAGTGGTTATTCTTAGTCTTCTGTTTGGTATTTGGGATCAGAATTCTTGAAAAAAATTTTAGAGAAATAGAAACTTGATCTGGATTGTCATAGGAATACAAGTGAATTTTTCATCCCTAAGCAGAAAGTTTTCTGTGATCAAAGGCTGCAAGTCTGAACGTGGAGAAAAGGTAATCAAAAGAAATAGTGGAAATGTAGAACCAGGAGACACAAAACCTAGACTTCTCTTTTAGGAATTAGCTGCGTTACCTTGCACATCCTATTTAACCTGTTTTGGCTTTGGTTTCCTAATCTTAAAATAAGAGGTTAGATAGTGTATTCTCTAACATCTTTTCCAGTATGAAAATCAAATAAAACCAGAGTAAACTCAAGTTGCTCTCTATGTTCTCAAAGTTCAAATGTATACTTCTCTGGCATTGAAAACTTTTTTTTTTACTCAAAGACATTTTATTTTCCCAATTACATGTAATAACAATTTTGAAATCCATTTCCCTGAAATTATCAGATCCAAATTGTCCTTCTCCATTCCCTTTGATCTGGGTTTTAGATGTATTATCATGGCATTTAAAAACACAATAATTTCACAAACTTGACTTTTTCTTCCCCTTTCAACCCTCTTTCTACACCCTAGAATGACATACACTGCATCTTCAACCTCTTTGCCTTTGAATTGGCTGTCCTTCCTGTCTAGAATTCTCCCTTTTCTTCCTTTAAGACTCAGTTCAAATATGACCTTCTGCAAGAGGTCTTTCTCACTCTCCCCATATGAAAGTGCTTTTCCCTCAAAGGAGGCCTTGCACCAACTCTGTATGTGTTTTAATAGAACTATTTATGTATATGATTTCTCCTCTATTAGAATAAAAACTCCTTGTAGGCAGGGATGATTTTTTTCTTTTTTTTGTTTATATCTACCATATAACATACAATGGGGCCCTTAGTAAATATATTATAAATGCTTGTTGATTGGTGGCATAGTGTGGAGCAGAGGTGTTAAACATGGTACTTTTTAATACTCCAAGTATAGTCCAAGTCAGATTAAAATATAACAGGAAAATTTCAACAAAATAATTAAAAATACAATTAAATATAGACAATGCTAATCTGTGGTTTTCTAAGACAATATATATATATATGTGTGTGATTTAATGGATATTTCTTTTTTAAATAATAAAAATATTTTACTTTGAAGTATTTAGAATGTTAGCAAAACAGATATAGCTTTGTTTTTTTTGCAATTGAAGAGTAGTATTTAGTTAACAGATGTTAGATTTAAATTAATAACTCCAGGTTCTTATTTTCCATAGAGTTTATTAATAATCTCTTGAAATAAAGAAAGCAAATAGGTAGAAGTTTAAAGCCCATTTTCTAACTTTGTTGACCACATGATTGCTCTACCCACATCGTTATCAGCTAGCCTCTCACAACACTGTTCAGGGGGCGAATAGAGAAAAGCACGAGTCTCTTACTACCACTCTTATCTTCTGTTCCACGAACATATCCCTGTGCATTTATGTTCATGGATGCAGCACTAGCACATAAAATGGGATCAACTGGTTTGACAATGGGGGGGAAGGGATGAAATTCCCTTATGCACAGAAAAACAATTATTTCATATGCTCCCTAAAAGACAACTGAAGGTGAAAATGAACTATATTCCCATACATAACTAATTTGTGCTGTGCTCCAAGAAGAACCTGCTTTAAGTTCTCATGCCAATTTAAATTCCCATGTACAAGGTAAAGTTAATTGGGCAGCTAAGTGGTTCACTGGATAGAGAGCCAAGCCTAGAGATCAGAAATCCCAGGTTCAAATGTGGCCTCAGACATTTCCTCAATCTGGCCTTGGGCAAGTCACTAACCCTTACTGCTCTTCCTTAGAACCAATATAAAATATTGCTTATAAGATGGAAAGTAAGGTTTAAAAAGAAAAAGAAAAAAATACCACTAAAAACAGGAATATATATACATATATATATATATAATATGTTCAGAAGCATGTTAACTATATAAAAAAGTCACTGTACAGTTAAAAAAATCTTATACAGCCTTACATCAATTTATTTTTCTTTTAAAGGAATGAGTTGTGGACAGTAAGGTTAAATTCTTTACAGGGGTTGAAGTGCTCTAGAACCAACTTATTCATTGTTATCATCATTTTCTTCCACCTCATCTTTTGCATCTTCCTCTTGCTTATTTTTCTTGCTCTTTTAAGCTTTGGCAACTCCTCTCCTTTTACTCCCATCAGGTTTTTCTTTAGACTGGTAAACAAAGATGTCCTTTTCATACTTTTCTTTTTTATTCTTCAGTTTAGCTGCCTTCTTTTCATAAAGTTGCCTAGCAGCAGTATTATTTCACATTTCTCCCAATCATTTGGCCACATCTCCAATAGAAAGACCAATGTTGATATGGCTCTTATTTGCCCTAACCAGTTTCTCTGTGGAGCTCAGTGTACTGCAAAGGCTTGTCTCCTGTTGAGTTTGACAACATTGAGTTTGAGGGAAGAGAGTTCCTGACCCATCTCTTTCAGCTAGTTTAGAGTCTGATTACATTATTAGATATTTCTGGCTTCTATTTCTTCATCAAATCAAATAGATGATTTACCTATGAAGTTTTATGATTTCTTAAATTATTTCCATTCTACCATGAATTCAAAGAAACATGGCATCTTAGAGGTGGAAGACACCTTGATGAACATCTGGTCTTTGGTTGATTCTCTTGCCAAGGTGGTCTCTAAAACAAAGAAGTTAAGGAGCCACTGATTTAAATCAATAGCCTATTAATTTCAAGATTCAATTCCTCCATAAAGATCTATAAAAGCTATCTTTTGTATTAGGAGCTCAATTTAAACCACTTATCTAGTGCCCTGGCCAGCACATTTATTTAGATTGTTGATGGCCAAACATCAGGGCTTGGAGGCACATTTCTGGATCATTGATGACACTCATTTTCTAATTGTTCTATGGGGAAGTTGGCCCTTATGCTTACTACATCTGAGTCTCCAGTATCCATGACCTCAGAGAATTCCCTGACACTCAAAAATGCACAATTATACAGAATGAACATTGCTTTCTTAGACCATGCTACTTTTCAGGTGAAACTCTCTGCTGAGTCCTGGGAAAGAGAACTAGAAATAAACATTCTTATTAGGGTTTCCTCCCCTCATTCATGAAAAATGCAGAACAAAGTTGAAGAGTTTAGACTGATTTCTTGGTTGTACTAAGCACTTGTTAAATAATAGTTGGTTGATTGGTTGATTATATTAATCACCTTCATCAGTGATGTTATTGATGGTGTCATGTGCCAACATGTCTGTTTTTGATTATAGTAACCTTGGCAAATAGTAAGCAATCTTGGTATAGGACCTAAAGGCTGATAAAAGTAAGTCAGTGAATCCCCATTGTATTTTGATAAAAAATTCTTGAGAAATGAAATAAAATGAAAATTTATCAGTTTTTTTCTGAGTTATTTTGCTATAGATGAAAAGGGAAAATAATTTGTGTATGAGAGAGTGGAGAAATCAGAAAAAGGTATGTACAATTAAAGTGAAGAATGCTTAATTTAGCATGCAGATGGCACAGCATATCCAGCAAGTTGCAAATTAAGGAATAGAAAATGTTTCATTATAAGGCAAACATAATGTACTCTTTGCTCTTATGAATCTAAATCCCAGGGTTGGTAGGAGTATGTAAATTATTTGATAGAGTAAGTAAGACTCAACATTTTCAGCCTTTTTGTTTTATGGTTGTTTGCTTTCTTCATTTAAACACAAAACCTATTTTTCTGTTTTGTTTGCACAATCACATTTTGCCTGCTGGTATTTGATGTAGTTTCTGACATAGGCTATCAGAACAGTATACGAAAGCAGATTTCTGTTTTCTTACACACTGGAGATTCTCCAGAAATTTTCAAGATGTAGGCAAAGTATTCAAGAAGTCACTGTTGTGAAACCTGAGGAGGAGAATTCTTCCAGTAGAATATCAAGAGTGTGTTATCACTTTCTGTTGATTTCTAAACATCCTTGAATAATTTTCTAATTCTAAGTTCTTGAATTCTTCAAGCTTTCATAGAGCATTTTATTATTCTAAGAACTTTAAATTTGTACTATTTTGTATGCTTGTCCTGTTTTACTGAGGCTTATATTTCTAAATTTCCTGATATGTGTTTTTCTAACAATTTAATCCAGCCAACATCTGTGAGCAATGACTATATGCTAGAAGTTAGAGAAAAAGAAAAAAAAGGAAAAACAGTCCTTGCCTTTAGAGAGCTTATATTCTACTTTGTTTGCTTTATCTTTTAATTCCCTAATTACTTTTATATATCATAGTTGTGTTTTCTAAATTTTATTTTCTTATTTCTTCTCTTTGTCTTTTTTTCATTTACTCATTTACTCTTCATTTTCATTTCTACCCAGAAATCATGCTTTGGTAACTTCTTATACATTGATGTATGCTGTATCCACCTTTAATTATTTTCTTTCTTTCTTTTCCCATATCTTCTCTTTCTTATTTTTTCTATCTCTCATTTTTTTTTTGCAGTTTTAAATACTTTCTCCAATTAGAAGAGATGTCTTAGAAAGAATTGGGGGAAAGGATGTGAATTATATATAGGGAAAATAATTACATGAGTATGAAAATATAAGAAATAATGTCTGGAAAGAACATGGAAGAATGAAAGACAAATAGGGTATAGGGGAATGTGAAAAAGCCTCAATATTTAGCATTCCCAATAGAGAGCTTACAAGCAGAAAACTAAGTACAAAAGGAATGACAATACAGACTATCTTTTTTTTAACCTAAAATTACTTTGAATACAAAAATGAATCACTAAGTAAAATGAAAATGTGTAAAATTAGAGGTAAAGAATGGTATCATATCTTTAGAACTTCAAGAAATCATGAAAATTTCATAATCTGACCCATCCTCATTTTCCAGGTGAGGAAACACATCCAAAGAATTCAAAGGATGTGCTCATGGTCATGTAGGTAGTAAGTGATTGAACTAAGATTTTAAATAAGGTCCTAAAAATATAAGTAGAATGCTCTTTCCAAAATAACGTGTAAAGAATTGAGAATCATAATAGAGCATGAGAACTAGAAGGGACATTAGATAACATATAATTGAACCCTTTAATTTTTCATATAATGAAACTGAGACCTGAATGAAAGCCATATCCCAATTTATAAATGGGTAAGGGATATGACCAGAAAATTTTTGGATGAAGAACTCAAAGCCATCTATAGATATATGAAAAAAAATGCTCTAAATAACTACTGATTAGAAAAAACAAACCAAAAACAGTTCTGAAATATCATCTCATACTCAGCAGATTGGCTAAAATGACAAAAGGGGAAAATGCCATATCTCAGGGGATATGGGAGAATGAGTACTACTAATACATGATTGGTATATTTGTGGACTGATCCAACCATTTTGGAGAACAATCTGGAATTCCAAGCAAAGAGTTATAAAACTCTTTATAGATCCAGAGGGTCTGGTACACAGGGGATTAGGAGAAAAGGAGAACCTATATGTTTCAACAAACTATTAAGCAGCTTTCTTTGTGGCAACAAAGAACTGGAAACTGATGGGATGCCTGTCATTTGGGAAAAAGGCTAAAAAATTATTGTATGTGTTGGTGATGGAAAAATACTGTATCATAACAAATGATGAGCAGGCTAATTAAAAACAAAACTTCAAAAGAACTACATGAGATAATGAACAGTGAAATAAGTACAACCAAGAAAACATCACACACAGCTACAGATTTAGTACTTGAAGAATAAATTGTGTCACAACATGGAAATATTAATTATTTGATAACATATGTATAATCTACATTATATTACCTATCTTCTTGGACAGTGGGAATGGGTGGGAGTAAGAGAGAGAACTTGAATTGCAAAGTACTTTGTAATAAAAAAACAAATATTAAGAAATTATATTGAGATGTAATCTGGAAAAAATAGAAATTAAATACATTGTAAATGTTAACTCCAGAGAATGAACTGAAAAATGAATCTGTGAAAAATATAATTCATATAAACAAATCTGTGTCCCTGATAATGCCTTCTATGATGCAGGGGAAGGGAAGGAGGGGGTGAGACACTTGCTTATAATTTCTATAAAAAAAAGACAAATCTGAGGACTTCCGGTCAAGATGGCGGCTTAGAGAAAGCTAAAGTTCAGATCTCTGGAAAACCCTTCCCGACCGATCTCAAACTATAAGCTCCTAAAGCGCCGAAATTCAAAACGATCAACAGCATAGACCCTGGGAATCCTCCTCCTGAACCTGGACCATAAGGTACGACCCCCCTCAAAAGCCAGAACCCAAGAACACTCGGACCTAAGGGGTAGGAGCACAGAGTCCAAGGCTCCGGGAAGCCGCGGCCCCGCCCCCCTCAGAGAGCAGGGTCCTCTGAAACAACAGCAACCCTCAGGGCCGACAAAACAGCCTCACGGCCACCTATTCTGAAAGCAACCCGACCCAGTGGAGGGGGCACCTTAGCAGCAGGGAAACAGAGAGAACTGGGGGAGAGTGTGGCCCCCTGGTCCGACCCTTCCATTCCAGTTCCAGTGAAAGTCATTGCCTGAAGGCATACTCAGTTTAACCCAGGGAAAGCTCATAGAACTGACAATCTGCCCAGGACTAAAGCCTCTGAACACCAGACAGAGATAAGAAAAGCTTCCTTCCCCACTTTTAATAACATTGTTTCTTACTTCTTTTCTTGTAGATCATCTTTAAATTTGTTATATTTTCATTCTGAATTCCTCGTTCTCTTGTTTGTTTTTCTGGTGAAGCCTACCACTGCAGACCGCAGATCAAAGGATTTTTTTGCTCCTATTTTGCCCATTATCTTTTCCATGAAGGCTATAAATTCTATGTTCAGAGTTCTTATTTCTCTTTTGAACTACTCAGGGACAGCAAGTTGAGGTTTCACATTCACCTCAAATTCCACAGGGTCCTCTGTCTCAAATGTTGGGTTGTTTTCTTTTCTTTTTTTTTTCTTCAGTATTCACTAATAGACACCTGAATTTTATTTTTCACTAGGTCTGGAAGACATATTTCCTTGCGTTGTTACTTTTTTCCTGTTGATTTATCTGTTTATGTTAAATTCTTTGAATTTTCATCTGTCTGAAATTTTTGGTAATTTCATTGTTCTCCCTGTCACTCATTTTCTGACTCTCTCCCTCTCTGGTTGTAGCTTCCTAGGCAGCCATTTCAAACTGTCTCTGCATTTTCCCATCCTGGGCAACTCTCAGTTCAGCAACTTAGGCCTTTCCCCTTGCTTACTTTTGATTAATCAGAACTGGTTGTAGCTCTATGTTGCACTCCTTCCCTCAAGCTTAGTAGTGTACCATGTTGCCCCTTAATAAGCAGTTTCAAATTCTATTTTCCTGTCCCATTTCCTCTTTTCCTTGGTTCTTTTACCCAACAACAGCTGTTTAGAGCTTTGAAGCAATGATGCCACAATATTAAATAGTAACAATGATAATGAGCATCTTTGTTTTTCTCCTATTCTTATTGAAAAGGCTTCTGGCTTATCCCCATTACAGATAATGTTTACTAATGGTTTTAGATAGATTCTATTAAGCATTTTGAATAATTATCCATCTATTTTGGTGTTCTCAGGTTTTTAAAATAAGAATAGAAGTTGTGTTTTGTCAAAAAGCTTTTTCTGTGTTCATTGAAATAATAATATGGTTTCTGTTGGTTTGGTTATTGATATAGTCAATTTTGCTGATAGTTTTCCTAATATTGAACCATACCTTCATTCCTAGTATAAAAGTACCTACTCATGTATATGATCCTTGTGATATATTGCTGTAATCTTCTGGCTAGTATTTTGTTTAAAATGTTTGCATCAGTACTCATTAGGGATATTGATCTATAGTTTTCTTTCTCTGTTTTTGTTCCTCCTTATTTTGATGTCAACACAATATTTGTGTCATAAAAGGAATTTGGTAGAGTTCCTATCAGCTTTTTTTCTGAATCATTTATATAGTATTCAAAATAATTGTTCTTTACTGGTTTGGTAGAATTTACTTATGAATCCATCTGTCCCTGGGCCTTTTTTCTTAAGTAGTGCATTGATGGTATGTTCAATTTAATTTTTCTGAGATGGTATTGTTTGAATAATTGATTTCCTCTTCTGTTAATCTGGGCAGTTTATTTTTATTATTATTTATTTAATATTTAATATATTTAATATTCTCTTGTTGGTTGTAATCTCATCCTTCTCATTTTTATGCTGATAATTTGGCATTGTTATTTCATTTTTTTAATCAAATTAATCAATGGTTTATCTATTTTATTTCTTCTTTCATAAAATGAATTACTTGTTTTATTTATTAATTCAATGGTTTTCTTACTTTCAATTTTGTTAATTTCTCCTCTTCAGGGTTTCTAATTGGGTATCTAATTTTGGGCTTTTAATTTGTTCTTTTTCTAAAAATTTTAGTTGCATATCCAATTTGTTGTTCTGAACTTTATTTTATTGCCATAACCCTATAGAGATATTAATTATCCCATAGATACTACTTTGACTTACAAAATTTAAATTAATATCAATCACTCCAGATTCTTATTTTTCCCATAGAGTTTTATTAATAATCACTAACAATAGAGGAAAAGATTTAAGCCTAATCTAACAATCCTGGCCACAATAGCTGACTAACTCAGCCATGATGCTCCACTGCTGGCTCCAAGGGAATAGAGAGCAAGAGTGTCTCATTCCACACCATCCTTTCTCTTGAATCTGACCCGAAACCTTCAGTTCTGGGCCATGTTCTTAGGGCTTTTCACCTGTGATCTCTTTTTGAAGTTTTCATATGCCATCCAGTCACACAGAAAGCTGGGGGAAAGGGGAACGGATTCTATCTGCACAAACAACATCCCAAAAACTTTATGTTGTCTCCTTTTTGTCATTCTCTTTAATGAAATTGTTGATCACTTCTATGATTTGTTCTTTGACCCATTCACTCTTTAATAAAAAGTTATCTTCTAATTAATTTTTATTCTTTTTTCTCCAACCCATTGTTTAATGTAATTTTTATAGCATTGCATTTAATCCTTCTGCTTTTCTGGATTTGGTTGTGAGGCTTTTATAACTTACTATATGATTAGATTTCGTGGAGATGCCATAACTCCTAAGAAAAGATATATTCCTTTCTATTCCTATTCAGTTTTCTCCAGAGGTCTGTCAGATATGACTTTTCTAAAAATTTATTTAACCTCCTTAATTTATTGTTGGTTTATTTATTGGTTTGATTTACCTAATTCTGAGAGAGGAATGCATTAACCATAGCTCTCAAAGATAATATCACTTATTCAAAGTCCTTCCTGTGTTTCAGTAACTATAACTACTATTGTGAGGACCATGATGCAAATAATTTTATGTGAAAAAATATTGAAATTTTGAGGTATAGTGACCCCATCTTTATAGAAAACAATATAGAGGTTGTTTTATATCTGTCATTAGTGTAATGTTATCTTTGTTCCTAGAAGAGTACCCTTTTAGGTGACATATACATATGTAATATGTAAGCATACATTCATATAGGTATGGAAATGAATATATATATATATATTTATATGAAATGTTACATTATTTTATAAACTGTGAAATCTTTTAATATGAAAATAAAAGAATTGATATTTAAATAATATTTAAGTGGTATACAAAATATTTTTACTTATATAGCATGACTCAAAATTTTTAGTGCAATTTAGAGCTATTCTGGATGAAGAATTTGAGGTTCAGCAATATTAAGTGATGTGGTTTTAGCTATACTGCTGATAAACTTCAGAGGTTGGAGGATTCTCAAATCCAAGTCCTAAACTCATTATGCCAAACTGCCACTCTTATAAAATATTTATTGGTGGTCTGGGAGCAGAATTCATAGGTAAATTTTAGGTTTCCAAGCAGAGAATGATGGAATAAATGAAAAACAATGACAGCTAGAGTAGAAATCAAGGCTAAAGCAAACTTTAAAAAGAAAAATTTCCCTTCTTTCAATGTGTTGGTTAAGAACATATTTCTTATTCTCTTGATCCTCAGAGCCCCATATTAAGATATTATTTTGGAACCCTCAAACCCTCATTTGATTCCAACTCAGATTTCTCCATTGCAAAAAAAAAAATATATATATATATATGTATATATATATATATATATATGTATTGCCATTTATATAATATCTACTAAATGACAGTTGATCTGCTATGGGCTTCATCAATATTTTCTACATTGGTTCTCAAAACATTCTGGGAAGTAGATGATATTATTATCCCCATCTCTAGTTGAGGAAACAGAGTCAGACAAAGTTAAAGTGACTTCACCAGGATTACCCAACTAGTAAGTATCTGAGAACAGATTTGAATTTAGGAAGATGAGTCTTCCTGACTCCAGACGTGGTATTCCTTCCAGTGTGCCACCTAAAAGGGTTTTGGAATAGAGCAATTGACTATTGATTATTTGTAGAGATCACATCGGAACTTGAAGTATATGAGTACTTTATGGAGGCGTTTTGTAGTGCAGAAACATAAGAAAGAACCTTTTTTCATAAAGGCATTTTAAAAGGGAGCATTAGAAGGCAATACTTGATAAAGGTAACATGAAAAAGGACAAAGTGGGTATTTTTTCCAGAGAGGTAGATGAAAACGAATCACTCACCATTAATTCCAGGGCCTTCCCTTTGTTAATTATTTACATCTTATACAATATAGAGCTTAATTGTACATAGTTGTTTGTGCACTGTCTCTCCTATTAGTCTGTGAGTTCCATAAGAGCAGGGACTATCTTTTACCTTTCTTCATATCCTGAGCACTTGCTAAAATGCCTACCACATAGTAGATGGATAACATATATTACTGACTGACTGAACTATATAATTTCTAAGATCTCCAGATTTTATGGACTATTAAAATTTTTTATTTGGTCAATTTCAAACATAATTCCTTTGTTACAAAAATCATATTCTTTCCCTCCCTCCCCTTCCCCCAGCCCTCCCATAGCTGACGCACAATGCCACTGGGTATTACATGTGTCCTTGATCAGAACCCATTTCCATGTTGTTAGTGTTTGTGTTAGGATATTCATTTAGGGTCTACATTCCCAGCCATATCTCCTTAACCTATGTAATCAAGCAGTTGTTTTTCTTCTGTGTTTCTACTACCACAGTTTTTCTTCTGCATGTGGATAGTGTTCTTTCTCATAGATCCCTCTGGGATATTCAAGAATATTGCATTGCCACTAATGGAGAAGTCCTGTATGGACTATTTTTGAGGTACACATTTACCTAATTTTGGACATTTTAATGTTTTCTTGATGTAAATCATGATGGTCAGTATTTAGTACCAACCCAAACTGTGTATGTGCTCTCAAGTGTACATAATTATGTGAGAGCATTTCACAATCTTACTTTTATTATTTTTTCAACATTTAGGGGAGTATTTTGAAATTCTTTCCAACCCAGTTGCCTAAATATAAATTTTTTGAATGTGGTTTCCTCTGTTCAGATTATAAATTAGCCTGCTTCAGCCACCTTTTCACAATCATCACTTTAATTAAATTTCTTCTGACAGCGGATAGTATCTTATTCTTAACAGTACAGGCTGCAGTGAAATTCTGGTACAGACTATGTAGAGGGTGAAGAGGGATAGAGAAAAAAGCAATAAACACAGACACACACACATAACTGCCCCATCTCACATATGGAAATAAGGATGTTCCAAATTTAACCTTGAATCTATGGCTAATTAATAACTTGGCTTTTCTCTCCAGTCTTTATTTTCTCCAACATTCCTTCCAATGTGCCACCTAAAAGGATTTTGGGCTAGAGCAATTGACTATTGATTATTTGTAGAGATCATGTCAAAATTTGAAGTATATGAGTACTTTATGGAGGTGTTTGTATAAGGGGGATTGTATAAGCAGTTTATTAGGATATTTTTTTACCATGATTTCATCAATGTGCAGAACTCGCAGCATGGAATTCCATCCACCAATGCAGCAGCACGGGTATAATTTCTAGTCTAAGAGAGTTACATAGCTAATATATGTCAGAACCAAAACTTGCACTCAAATGCCAGCTTTCTAACCTCTCAACTAATATACTGTGCTACTTCTCAAGTTGTCCTAAAGGGGTGGTTGGTCAACTCTAAAAGGCTTCAAGTTTTTAGTATTCTTTAAACAAAAACTCCTTAAAAATGTGACCTATTTGGTATGGAGTGGGGTGTTGGGAGGGTAGTGGACTGAGATAGTGGGTGGTATCCCAGCTGCCCTGATGATGAAGTCATGAGAAATAATCACTTAATGACTGGGTAATTTGTGAAGCAGCTGATGGTAGTATTGGGAAGCAGCTGTTCTTTAAAAATAAACAAATAAATAAATAAATAAGAAATTACATACTCTATTTGCCATGGCAAAGAATTTAATGACTCAGTCCTGAAAGAACTCAACCCTTTGGTGTGAGAAAAAGTGTTCTTTACATTCCCTTTAAAGCTTTAAGAATTTGGTAATTCATTGCAAATTTTCCAAGGATGTCTTTCTATCCATTTATGTAATAGTGAATTGCTATAGTTATCCTGTCTTCCTTTCTTCCCCTAAGGATCCATGTTCTTTTTGCTTAAGTTACTTGATACAGATTTAATATTTTGTGCAGCCTGGAGTCCCTGTTTTTACATTATCTTCTGATAGTAGTGAATAGGTTGCTAGCTTTGTTAGAAATGCACATGAGTACAGATGAGTGAAAAGGCATCGAAATAAACAATTCTGTTTTATATCAGGGAATCATTTCTTATGTAAGATAGAAATATAATGTAAAAAGGCCAAGTATTTGTTTCTATTTATGGGGATTGGGAATCAAATGTCTATTATTCACTAACCTATATTATGTATTGATTTGTCATTTGCAAATGGTTGAGAAGAGTTATTGCATGTCTAACATTCTGACAAGTTGCAGGTTGGTATTCCTCAATGAATTCCTACCATGAAAAGAAAAGGAAATGAAATTCCCACTTTGATAGAAGAACAAACTCTGATGGGTGTGGGGAGAAAGGAAGAATGGTAATACTTTGACTTCTACCTCTACTTAAATGCTTGCTTCTCTACCCATCCATCTCTGTTCCTAATCCCACAATAAAATCTTCTCTAATGTTGATTTCTTTGGTTTAACCATCTATATCAAATGATTTTATTTTACATTGTGCTTTTTATGGACTCATAAATCTAAACTAGGAGGGACATCATAGACTTCCTACTTTTATGTCCTCAGATAACTAGAAAACTGCATCAGAGAAATAGGAGACAACTGGAACCACTTTGTCCTCTTTTAGGGAAAACTAATCTCTGTGGCAGGAGGGGAATAAGAGGCATGGACCTAATTCATATAACAGGAGAAGAGATGGCTATTGTTATTTTAACCTACAGTGTGAGGAAGCACTGGTAGATATTAGTCCTATCACAATCCATGGTTTGAGCCTTGGATTGGAAGACAGATGCAGGACCTGGACGTGAATATTGCTTTTTCCACTTACTATCTATGTGACTATGAGCAAGTTCCTCAACCTCTCCTCATTTCATAAATGAGGGAACAGAAGACTTCCATTTTCTCATTTGTAAGGTGAGGGATTTAGGATAGATAACCTCCTCCCCAGAGGCAGTTAGGTGATCCAATGGAGAGAACACTGAGACTGGAGTCAGGAAAACAGAAGTTCAAACATGACCTCAGATGCTTATTAACTGTAAGACCCTAGACAAGCCATTTTGCCTGTTTGCCTCAATTTTCTCACCTATACAATGGGAATAACAACAGCACCTATTTTACAAGATGGTTGTGAGTAGCAACTGAGCTAATTTGTTAATTTGTCTAAAATACTTAGCATGTTTCCTGGTGCAGAGTGGGCATTACATAAATGCTTATTTCCTTTCCTTTGCAGCTCTACACCTAAGAACTTTTTCACTTTACAGCTGAACAAAAAGAAACTCATTAAGTCGAAGGGACTCATCCAAGGTCATAGATAGTATTTGAACCTGTGTTATCTAACATCCAATCTAGTGCTTTGACATTTGCATTATGGTTGCTTCTTTCAGGTTGATTGTTTTAAAGAAAGTAGCATGGGAGAAGATGAAAATATGTAGTAGAAAGTATCCTGTACTGTGAATCAGAGCTGTTTTCTGTTCTTGACTCCATTTCTTGCTAGCTACATTCCCTTGAGAATGTTACTTTATTTCAATGCTCTCATCTATAAAATGGGAACAATATGCCAAATTTTCCTTTCTCATGTGGATTTTGTGAACAGCCAATTACTTGATGTCTGTAAGAGTATTTTGTTGTACTTTGGAATAGGAAAGTGAGCTCAAGACAAATGAGCTACAGTGCCATCTAGGAAATTCCTTTTACAGCATTCTGTATTTGATTAAATCTGTCCTTTCTACTGAAGTTCCTTTAAAAGTATTTGAACAAATTTGAATTTTGTCATTGCCTATGTGAACCCATGTATTTAGGAGAAATAGGTAGAAATGAGCCCTTGCCATAAAAATTGAAGTAATAATAATCACCACCAGATTCTTAGCTATTCCCCACAGGACCTACCTAAATTAATTCTCTGAAGGTAAATCCATGAAACTATATATAAGATATAGAGGAGGAAACATTGACAAGAATTGATAGCACTACTTAGATGGAAAGAGGGATCTGGACTCAGGTGACCCCTGCTTTCTAGTCCTGGTTTAGCTATTAATAAGATCTGTAACCTTGGTCAAGTCACTTACTTTCCTAATTCTCAACATCTTAAATTAGAATTGGAAGACATCTTAAAGGTTAGGTAATCCAACTCCTGGATTGAGGACTGGAGAAGTTGAGACCCAAGGTCAAACAGGTATTATGTAGCAAATCTGGATTTGAACACAGGTCATCTTGACTCTAAAACCAAACTTCCCACTCTTATTATTTGTTCTCTAACATCTGAAGTCCATTACAACTTTACAATTCTGTGATTCTAAAAAGAAAATGACTTAATGTGAACTCATTCATTGTGTCTGACTGGCCAGAAACAACCATTCTGTAGTTTTATTACCCTAACATTTTAGGAAAAAAAGCATTAGCCAAGTGTTGTGTCACATGCTTGTCAATACTGCCACCTAGGAAGCCTAAACTAGGGGATTGCTTGAGCTTCTAAATTCCTATCTGCAATAAGATTAAAGCCAATGGGGTAACTATGTTAAATCCAGTCTCACCATGGTGAGCCTTTAGGAGATGGGGAACCCTGGATTGTCTGCCCAAGGAAGGGTAAATACCATGGATCAGATTTGGAAGAAGTTAAACCTTCCATGTCAATAAGTGGAAAGGCCAGACTGGGCAAGATAAGGAGACCTAGTATCAAAAAAGGAAACAAAATAAAGAAGCCTCAAAAGGGTCTTTTTGCTTCCAGATCATGGGCTTATGAAAGTGTCAGAATGATAACTTGTGAAATTGATGATGGATATTGGAGCTTTATACTTTCTTATTATGTTAAAAATAAACTTAGTACTGTATTAATAAAAAATATCCAAAAGGTGATTTCAGTTGTAAGTGAGGGATCTATTGCTACAAACAATTTATAAAAGCTGTCAAATCAACTCTGCTATATTGAATGTGACTTTTAATTAGGGCTCCTTCTGACATGCTACCAGGTGTGTCAACAGTTAATGCCAAGATCCCAATAAAATAGGAAAAATATCGCTTTCATTGAATACTTATGAGTGTCTATCATGTTTGAACATTCTAGTAGTCATAATAGTTGCATATAGTATATGGAATAATCTTAGCTTTAGATTCTTTTGGTGTTAATTTTAATTAGGTGAGGTTAGAAGTATAATTTCCACAGTAAAATTTTAGTTTTAAAGTAAAGGTATCAGTAATAACTTAGCAGTTACTTGATCCACTTTCTAACTTTTATGATTATGCTTCATATATATAAATATACACACATATATGCATATGTGTCTATATATAGTATAATATAGATTATATACATAGTATAAAATATTTTATATGTAATATTATATAAATATATCGTATATACATATATATGCCTATATATCATATAATATACCCATATATCCAGACCTTTGATTTCATTAGTGTGGATACTCTCTTTACCAAATGGGGATTGGCAGCTATTCCATTAATTTAGGTCTTAGATATTTGTCAGAGGCCCTGAGAGTTAGACTGACTTGCCTTTCATCACATACTATAAATTAAAGATAGAACTTGAGTTCAGTTCTTCCTGACTAACTTCCATTGACACTACATATATCTTGTAGATATAATTTTTTGGCATATTGTCTCCCCTTATTAGAATGTAAGGTCCTTGAGAACAGGTATTATAGTTTTGCCTTAAAAATATTCTCAGAACTTTTCACAGTGCCTAACAAATAATAGGCATGACATGTTTATTGACTTGATAAATCAATATTGGTCTTATATCTACCATGCTATAGAATTTCTGTGTATACACTGTATTATTGTATTGTATTATATATTGTATATACACTGTATTATTGTTGTTTAGTTGCTATTCCTAATATTACATATGCATGTTTACATGCATTTTTATATTCATTATTTCCAGTGATGATACACAGCCATAAATTCCATGGGTGATCCCTTTGATCATTTTAACTATTCCTAAACTGTCAGACATTTCGTTCCTTTCCAGGAATCCAGTGAGGCAGAATTGCTGGTGTGTACTTCAAGAAGGACTAACACCTTTGGTGTTGGGGTTTACAGAGCCTTTTCAGGGCTTCTTGCCTCCCAAGGTATCTCCCTGCCATGCAGCTCCCACATTTGGTTCCCAGAAGCTGTGGCATGCCCAGCAGCCACACTCAGGTAAACCTTCTTGGCAGGCTGGCAAAACCAGGTTGAGGGTAACAGACAGGTCTCAAAACCTTCAATGAATTAAGGAGATATGAAGACTTGACTCTGGCAGAATGGGTGGTTGAGAGCAATTTGTTCCAATGGCCACAGGGCCACTTCAAGCTTGGTTAGGCAACAAAGAAGTCGAGGTCATCCACTTCATCCCAAACTATTGCCAGTTATCCTGACACTGGTCTTCAAAGACTGGAAGAGAAACTGAAGCTGAAGACTGTGCAATTCTGCCTCACTTAAATCACTTAAGTTAATTAAATTTATGTGCTGGTCAAAAGACATCTCCCACACTGATATCATTTTGGTCCTCTGAAGTACAAAGGACAACCACCACCACCAGCCAGGTGTTTGCTATGACTTAAAAGTACTGTCAAATTTTTTGTTGAAGTAATTCTTTTTTTCCTTTCTAATCTTTCTTAGACACAAATAAGATGAACAAACATTAAGTATCCACTGTGAGCGGAGCAAAGTATTATGCTTAATTACTAAAGGAAATACAAGGTTTAGATGAGACACATTTTCCTGATGGTATCTTTGAATCCTGTTCTCTTTCTATTTCCCATGCTATATATTTTGCAGGCTGCTTGCATCACCTTTTTTGTTATATTTTTCATTCTTCAGAGTCTATTTTGTTCCATGTCCCATAGATATGTAACAACATTGGTAGAATGCTATTGTTATTTAAATGAGCTTTTCTATGTGGAAGGGGTTTAAAGTCATTAAAGGAGCAGAATGATTTTCTGAAAGCAATTAATTCAGGGCCCAATTTACCCATCTGCACTCTCTCACATCCTGATGGGTAAACTCATCAGGTTAGACCAAATGCTCTTCAAAAACAGGACAATAGACAGTTCTTATATATTTAGTTTATCCAGTATGACTGATCAGAATCAAAGCAAAATCTGGAGTGCTCATTGTTTTCTGCCAGCAGGCTCTGCAATGTCCTCTGGCCTGATAAAGCAAGTATGAAGTCATCCACTTGGAGAGGCTACATCTTTGGAATGGGGATAACAATTATATTCACTTCAGAAGCATTTCTGTGGAGATCAAATGAACTAATGTATGTTGAATGCTTTGCAAACCTTAAAATGAAAAACAAAAGTGAGTTTTTGTTAATCTTATTGTTGAACAGGTAATAATAAGTCCAAAACTCATAATGGGAATGGGAGGGAAATTATATGAGTTTGTTATGATATGATTTCATTGCACAGATAAAATCAGCAAGACCATATAATTAATCATAAGAGAAAGGTGAGGGAGATTGAGGGTCAAAGATAACCTGGAATGTGGGAAACCAATAGAAGTTTTATCAATTTTTGCCAGTTTACCTTCCCAAAAAACTACACCAGTTTGCATTCTCTTGTGACATTTGAGGATTGTTTTCCTACAACCTCACTCCCAACATAAAAATTGGTAATGTTACTAATCTGTGCTGTGTCTATGGGTATGAATGTTTATTATAACCAAATATTCATGATTCTATCATGGTTGAATACAAAACAAAGCAAAAAAATCACAAATAAAAATGCTTCAAAGCTGGACTTTATATCAATTAGATATAATATAATAAAATAAAATATTACACTAAAGATTTAAAGAGGCAAATTTTATCACAGCATTTTCCAGATTTTGTTCAAACTCAAATTAGATACTGTATATTGTGCCATCTGGTGGCTTTCCAGCTAATTCCAGGGGTACTAAGATTTCCCCTCCTTTTTTCAGACTTCCTTCTATAGTACAAATTAGTAGCACTGGCTTTTTGCCAAAGAGCCCAGAACCTAGGTATTTTATTCACATGGATGGTTTAGCATAAGTACTAAATGAAAGTGAGGCTCCTCTTAGCCTAGTGAAAAACCCTACAGTTGTATAAAAGAGAAATAAAAGACCTCCTTTTCCTAACCACTTCAGCATGGGGAGGTATTATATCTGGTTCCATATATTATAGGTCTTATTGAGGGTTACCTGAAGTAGCAGTCATATGTAATGTAATTGCTAGAAACCATCAAAAGAGGTGGGTCAGCAATAAGTTTGGGCATAAGTGTTTGGAATGAATAATTGGTAGTGCAACAAGGTCACTGCCTTGACAGAGTGTACTATCTTGTCTCAGAGGGTAGCTGTTCATTTTTCCTCTGGGTGTTGTCTTTTGTCTGTCCCCTCCCTTATTTTCCTGTCTGTCTTAACTCTCAGCATAATTCTTGTATTCTTAGCAATTGATTTTGCTGATTTTTCTCCTTCCTTTTTTCTTTTCTTTCTCTAAAAATGTGCTTTGTTATAAGGGATGATTCTTTAAGGGGAGGGATTCAATAAGAAACCTCAGTGATATAAAAATAAGAAGAGGAAAAAAATCAGCTAAATCAACAACTGTGTTTAAAAAATTGACATTATTTGCAAGCTTACACATTTGTGAACCCCTACCTGCCCAAATCGGTCAAGTAGTGAAAGAGGTGTCTTCTCATATGTCTTCTTTGTGTCAGACATGTTTGTAATTTTGTACCTTTCATTTTCAGTTGTTTATAGTTGTTTTTTCCATTTATGTTATTGTGGTCATTTTGCTCAATAAGAGTATGGTTTTCTTAGCTTGACTTATTTCACTTTGCATCAATTCATGTAAATTTTTCTATATTTCTTTGTATTCATCATATTCATCACCTCTTACAGCACCATAATATTCCATTGCATTCATATACTACAGTTTTTTTAGCCATTCCCCCAATCTGAATATCAGTTTTGTTTCCAGTTCTTTGTTAATACAAAAAAGTGCTCCTATACATATTTTGGTGAATCTGAGCCTTCCTTTTTTGCCACAGGCCATTTTAAAGATATATGTCTACCAGTGGAATTTCTAGATCAAAAGGCATGGACATTTTAGTCAACATTTTTAGAAACTTAATTTGCTAGGATAAATTGTATTAACATATATGAAATTATGTTGTAGAGGTTGGTGAAAATATTTATAATAATCCTGAATGTGTTCAAAGCCTAAAGAATGAATATTTTTCCTTTTCATTTCAATAACTGAAATATGAGATATGAAAATATATAATTTAGAATCCATTTTTAACTTTTATTTTCTTCATAAGAAAGTTGAAAGAATGCCAATTGTGGTATAAATACTCAGGTTCAAATAAGAATTTAGCTATTGACTATTTGTGTGACTTGGGGCAAATCACTTATCTCTGGGCTTTGATTTTATCATCTCAACAATGAGAAGGTTATATAAGATAACATCTAAAGTCCCTTCCAACTTGAAATTTATGACCCTAGGTCTTTGGCATTATGGATTTATTGGTCTGGGGATACTTCCTTGTACATTATGAAGCAATGGCCTCCACCAATGACAATAGGCAACTCTTGTAAAACTTGAAGTCTTAGAATTATTGTGCTAAGCACAGTAGGAGATGAAAATTTAAATAAGGGTACCTGCTTTTTTGGTATAAGGATCAATTCAAAGGCAAAGAAGCAGGAAACCATAGTGAAAAGAAAAGTCTCATTTGACTAGATTGTGTGTGTCTGTGTGTTTGTGTGTACCTGTGCACCAGTGCAGAAATGTCTTAGTCTACTGATGGAGATTGGCTACTCTTCTGTAACATAATCTCAAAATAGGAGCAATGGGAAGGTAAGGGATTTCCCAATGGTCATTAAGTTGCTAAGTGTCAGTAACAGGTCTTTGAATCCAAGTCTTTCCAATTCCAAAGTGAATTATTTATCTCCTTCACTAAGGAGTGTGCCTATCAGTGTGAACCTCAGTTATTGATATGTTATAATTATATTATTGTTATATTTTATTATATTATGTAATATATATCATATAATATTAGCCCTGGATAGCCTTATTAATTACCTGTGTTTCATAAATACTTACTGAATTGAGTCACTTGATAGTTACCTTCAAATTTAATGGCATCAATATGCTGATGTCAAGAGCTCTGAGTTTTCAGGGATACAAGATTCCTATTCCTTTTTTGTTCCTATGCCTAGGAGATTAAGTAGTGAGTTGCATATTCAGTGTTTGGTGGTTTTCTATTTTTGTTGTTTGGTAAAAGCCACCAAATGCTCTCATCTGCCTTACTCAGGTCTATTTCCGTTTGATAGACATTAGTTATATTGTGTATAGTTAAACTTCATTAAGTGGTACTTTACTACACTGTTTATTTGTTCATGATCCAGGTCAAATAATGCTTGGTGACATAATCTCACTACAATACAATTTATAACCTGGGAATTTTTCTGTAAAATGTATTAGTATAATAGTGTAATCTTACCTAGTTCCATTTAAAAGTTAAGATATATGAAGAAATTCTTTTATTGACTTTATCAATTAATAGTGGAACCATTTTTTCATCTCTGGTCAAGATGAAAATTTCACCTCTTTAATGCCAATATTATTCAATATGCTTAGACTTCCTCTCCTTACTGCTCAGGACTTTTTTTTTTTTTAAATAATGCTATTAAAGTTAATTTGCAAGGTTAATATAGTGTAGAAATACATCACATTTTCTTGAAATATTGCTCTCGGGCTTAGATTCTCTCTCTCTGTAAAAGTAGAGGCTGGATGATCTCTAAGTTCCAAAACACTGTATTTGGAGACAGAGCACATAGGTTTAAATCCCAATCCTGTTGCTTTACCACATGTGTGACATTAGGTAAATCATTTAACCTCTCAAGGTCTCAATTTCTTCAACTATACACAGAAAAGGAAAGGATTTTAATAGGTGGTCTTTAAATACCCCATCCAACTGTAAATCTATGATCTTATGATAACTTCCAGCTCTAAGAATTCTGTGATCATAATTATTCTTTGATTATCAGCTAGAATGAAATAATCATAGCTAAGATTTACACAGAGCTTTAAAGTTTGCAAAGTGTCTTACTGATACCTCATTTTATCTTCACAATAGCCTTGGGAGGTAAGTATTATTATTATTCTTACTTTACAGATGAGGAACTGAGATAGAAAGAAGATAACCAAGGATACATAGTGAGTATCTAAGACTAGATTTCAAATCAGCTCTTTCTGATACGATGTCTAGGACTGTAATCACTGCACCACTTCTGTTTATAGTCATTATTAACATAGTGGTCATTCCTTTCCTCATTAACGATCTTCTCTAATAATGTCATTATACTGAGACTTGGGCATCTAGAAGGTATTTTCTGGTAAGCAGTCTACTAACATGTTTTATATTTTATTTGTTTGCTTTGCTTTAATGTCTTTTTACTCCTAATATTAAAAATCTCATATTGAAAATAACATCAGCATCCATTGAATGGATGACCCAAATCAAAGAGGTTTCATGAGCTACTGACTCCTGTCTTTTTCTAATTTCTGTGCTTCTGTGAATCTATTGGGATTCTTCCCTTTCAATCTGTTTGATTTATCACTGGTACATTTGATATCTTCAGCAACACACATTGATTTCTCTTTGTTGAGAGGGAGAAGCTGCTGAACAGCAGTGTTGGAAATATCTGCACTCAGTTTGGCACTGTTCCGTTCAATGGTTCTTAAAATTCTGCCATATTCATGGTAATGAGCCAGCCTCCAGAAATGAATTATGTTATAAGTATTTGCTTATCCTGCTGCTCTATCCTTGGAGTGGTAAAATATATTCAAAGGAAAATAGCTTTCCCAGCTCCTTTGTTGCATTGGACTTTTGTTCTTTTTTTAGCAGTGGTTTGTAAAGCTCCAACTACAAAGGGGCACAAGACCAGAGGAAACAGGTTCTGTACCCCAGGTGCTTTCCTTATGTCCCAGCTTTTAGGAATGCTGGTAGAACCTGTGTCTTCACCACCTCTCTGTCTCTGTCTCTGCCTCTGTCTCCATCTCTCT
The DNA here is from genome assembly GCF_027887165.1 of Monodelphis domestica. Classification (NCBI taxonomy): domain Eukaryota; kingdom Metazoa; phylum Chordata; class Mammalia; order Didelphimorphia; family Didelphidae; genus Monodelphis; species Monodelphis domestica. Next base: position 135,175,757 of record NC_077227.1, read on the forward strand.
TTCTCTTTGTCTCTCAGTTTCTCTCTCTGCCTCACCTCCCCTTCCTTTTCTTTCCCCCTCTCTGTCTTTATCTTTCTTTTCTTCCTTTCCTCTCTTTCCCCAATAAGTGCTACATTGGTTCTATTCCCTGTTAGTTATTGTGGATACCAAAACTATTCTCTTGCAGGATTGTGCCTTATTTCCTAAATGTTCTTTTTCATGATGATTATGTGAAGAGATTTAGTTTTCCTTGGTGGAATTTTCTTACAACTAATTTAGATTATGCCCAGATTAGATTAGATTTTAAGCTCCTCAAGGACAGTGACTATCTTTTGCCTTTTTTTTTTTGTATCTCCAGCACTTAGCACACTACCTGGCATATAGTAGGCACTTAATGAATGTTTATTGACTGGCAGCTGACAACTTGGTATGACTTTAATAAACCCCTGCCTAAAAGGATTTCTTTTATTTGTCTATCACAATTATTTCATGTGGCTTAAGATACTGCAAGTAATAACTTCCTGTTCCTCTTAGATTTTTTCTTTGGGTACAAATTTATTTTTAAAAATAGTCAGCATTCATGGCCATTATGTGCTTGTCAATGTAATTATGAATTGGCTCATGTTTATTTTCCTAGGAAGAGAGCAAAACTCTCCAATAATGTGCTGAAGTCTGAGCCCTCCCTTGGAAAGGTCACTCTCTCTTGTATACCTTGCATCACACCTTCAAGCCACAATCTACAAAATGACAGGGAAAACCACAGGTGTTTATGAGAAGTTATTTTAAATCTGGTATATTTATTATTTGAGACACAATTAAGTGGAAGTCAGGCAAGATCAGAGCAAAATCCAACCATAGATCATGCATGTTGATCGTTCAGTGCCCACGAAAAAACAACCAGTTACACACCTTTTCACTTGTCCATTTGAAGGCCATGACTCATGACTCTCAGGACATAGTAGCTGTGACAATGGTCTTGCTGCTGTGATGGAGTGACCGAGCTTCTCTCTATTCCTCTCCCAGTTTTCACCATAGAGCTCCCTCAAAAGTCCCCCCCCCCATATGTTTTATACATGAAGCTCTCCACCCTTGTGTCTGAGGGCTTATCTCACATTAATTTCCTCTCTCCTCAAATGGGGAAAAATCTACAACTCCCAGTGTCTTTGTGGGCAGTCAGTTTCTTGCCAGAGGCTGTTAAAATAGTCATTGTTTCCCATATGCTAGTATTGTAAAGCTACCTTAGAAATGATCTCACTCCAGCTCCTTCATGCCCCCAGGAAGGGCATGGAGGGAATCTAAGCTAACCAGAGAAATGATTAAGCATGCAGCTTGTTTCTAGGAGAATTTTATTAAAATACAAAGAAACTTGAGAAGAATAATAAGCCCACCTTAGGTTAATTGCTTTTTCAGATAAACAGTTTTAATCTTAGAAATCAGAAAAAGAACTTTACCAGGAATGGGACAAAAGATAAGGATGCTTTGGATGCTCTATAGGGAGGCAAGTCCCAGAAAGGTAGGGGGCATTAAAACATTCAGGGAATAACTTGAGTCTAATGACCTTGGGAAAAGGATGCACCAAAGGAAAGATAGGATTAAAATGGAGTTAGATCGATATTAATATTAATAAGAAATTTACATTTAGATAAGGCTTATATGTAGGGTGGCCCAAAGCCTACACACTGTTACCAGTCATAATTGTATGTGTAAGCCAGGAATTTAAAATCAAGGATTTGAGATAAAAGGTAATTGCTTTCCAGCTATTCCAGGTGTGTGTGCGTGTAGTGGGTTGGTGGGTGGGTGGGGATGTTGGTATTTTTTTTCCCCTTAACTGTTCATTTAAATGCTAGACCCAGAACATATAGGGAAATAGGGACACTATGGTATTTCAAAGCCATATAGCCCATGGGAATTTTCGAGAATTCAGTCTTCTTGAAATAGTTTGAAAAGGAATACAGTTTGAAAATCAGAAAAAGGCCATATTATAATCCTAAATTAGATAAAGATTTATGTCTGGGACTTTGATCTTGCTTGTAGCATGAAGTGATTTCAGAAAAGTGATTAAACACCTATTGACTCAAATTTTATTTGGCTGACTGATCCATCTTGTCTAAAAGGTAAGTTCATTACACCAAGACTCTGGGAGCTGACAAACCTCAGACAGCTTGACATTAGAGAAAGCTGACTTTTTCCCTAGTCATGAATTTACATCAGTTTATGTTCTCAGCAAACTTACCAATAAAAGGACACCAATAGTAAATTATTTCATATATCTTCAGAACTAAGTGTAAAGCTGAGGAAATGTGACCACTTTGGAGTCTTGTCACTGGCAAACATGAAATACCAAGTTATTTTCCAAGAAGTATGTTCACCATAAACATCAGTATGGTGATGATAGCTCAAGTCAGGGGCTGTGACAGTTTTCATGGCTCTATCCTCACAGTGAACCTGTGAGATAAGTAGTACAGGTATTATTATCCCCATTGTAGAAGTGAGGAAACGGAGACTTAGGTAAAGTGACCTTTTAAAAAATTGGTTCTTTTTTTTTTTTCCAAACATCAAATGGCTGTGAAGAGTTTTAATAGTGTTCCTTTCCCAGCTGCAAAGGACTTTTTTTCCTCATAAAAAATCTTGATGTTCCAGCTTGAGAGCCATTTAAAATAGGGCAGTTTGGAAACTTGCTGATCTGTCTCTTTTTTGATAAAAAGAAAACAACTTTGCTGGCACAAGTCATTGATTTTTCAGTGATGAGAGCAAGTAGAGAAGGAGGAAATTTTAGGAAAGCTCCCAAGAGTCCCACCTGTGTGAACATGTTACCAGCAGATCATGTCAACTCAGCTCAAATTCTAGCAAAATTTATAATTTTCATTATAGGAAGAAATGTTGAAATGCTGAGGGAAGATCTCACTACCAGATATGGGAACTTTGGAGTAAAGTGTGCAAGCTTTGTTCCACTAGAGCAGTAACCATGTTCAATGGGTAACTGTGAACAGAATATTCAAAAGTCTACCTCTCATTTTCTCTAGTTATGAGGAGGACATTCTAAAATAACTGCCCATAGAGATTTCATGAGGAAGGACCCACTGAGCACCTAGCAGGTGAGTGGAATATAAAAAGAGTTCTGTTACATAATACCTGTATGACATTGGGGAAGTCACAATCTCTTTGGGCCTTGGTTTCCTTTTCTAAAAAAAATGCAAGCCCAAATAGATAGCTTCTCAGATCTCTTTCATCTCCAGACCTAGGATGCTATGAAAATGTTTAAGGGAGTGTGTGCTTCTGTTAATTCAGGTTTTAAAGATTTTTTTTTAATCTTGAGAAAAGGATAATTTATTGCTATGTAATTATTGTTTCTTCCCAGATTTATGATTTTATTAGTCTGGAGAAACTCTAATAGTGGAAATTCCCTCCACCAAAAAGATCAGCAACTCATTTGCAATTTATAGCCTCAAAATATCTAGACAGTATTGAGAGGTTAACATGCCTGTGGCTGCATATGTAGGATATGTCAGAGGCAATACACAAACCATGTCTTAACTCCAAAGTTGGTTCTCTATCTACTATTCTCTAACTAACTCCATTCACTACCACCTCTCATATAATTTTTAGTATTCAATTCATAGTTCCTCTGTTGCTTTATTTATAATATTCTAGGAGGATAGCAGAAGAAATGAATGAATCAAAAAGTAGCAAGAAAAAGGTCAGATTTTATATTTAAACCTGGTCTAAATTAAGAATTAAATGACTTACAGCTCCTATATTTCAAACATAATAAATGGTGAAAGGAAACCTAGAGATGAAAGGATCTAGTTGATGCTACAATGACAATAGAGTAAGCTGTATACTTTGACTTAGAATTTCTCATTCCTTGAAAAACAGAAAACAAAAGAGATTGAAAAGGAGAGGTGAGAAGAGGAAAGATGGTAAGAGGGAGGGAGGGAGAGAAAAAGAGACAGAGAGAAAGAGAGACAGAGAGAGACAGAGACACATAGTCACAAAGAGAAAGAGAATAGTACTGGGAGAGAGAGTAGAGGGAAGGGAAGAGGTGGGGAAAATAGTGGTGTTGGGGGGGTAATAAGATATGGAGAGAGGCAGAAAAGGAAATATTTGAATTTGAATTGAGTAAGGAATTGATTTTTTATGCACCAAAATGGTCACTCTTTAGGTTTAATGAATTGTAAGACCTTCTCTTATTGTTTTAAAGAAAAAGGAAAAATGCATTAATTTTCAATGATATTTCTTAGATAAACCAAAGAATGAATTTTCTTCCCAGAAAATAGAAAATAAAGGCTTTTCTCTTTTTAAAAAGAAGTTTTTCCTTCAAAATACCTTGGGAATAGATGTGAAAGATGTTCAAGTATGTAATAGGAGAATGATTGTTTAGCCTTTGGTAACAGTCAAAGAGGGGAATTTTTGGATTCTCATTGTTAAGAAATGGAAAATCTGAGAGCATTGCTATTATATATAAATATATATTAACACTGCCTTCCAAACATTCAACCCTCCTCACTTCCTCCCACCATACTCAAAGAGACACTTTCACTTGAGCTTCAGGAGAAACTTGTCAGACAGGTCCCTTTGATGCCTCTAAGAGCCAGGGAGAGTGATTGGGGCACTTGAAAAGGAGTTTTCAGAGAGATTATGGTAATTTAGTTCAAATATGAGGAAAGTGAGATTTGATGTGTTTAACTGGGGCCATGCTAGAGGCAGGGCATAGCAGAGCTAGGCCATGACCCTCCAAGGCCAGAATTCTGTAATAACTTGTATTATTAAATTTAATTTAATTTTAAACAGTTAGACGTTGACACTTGATAATACTAAGACAGTGTATGCAAATCCATATCGTGAACTCCCACCAAAAATCCCCCAAAGCTAGCAAGCTATTTTATATATAACCCTAGGCTAATGAAATTGAGTGTTCTTTTTATATAGTGTGGGGAAATGTAAACTTAATAGAATGGGAATCCCAATTTCCCCCTCCCCCTTGAATGTCTAATACTGGTTCTCAATCCACTGAGCCACCCAGCTGCCCCCCCATACCATATTTTATTGCCTTTAGTGATCAACTTCTAAAAAAAAACATTTCTAATTTGCTCAACATAAGCAACCCTGCAGTCCCTTTCAGCATTCCCATCATCATTTGTGTCTTAGCTCCTGATCCCTGAGATTTGTTTCTTCCATCAGTCAGTTAGCATGTTTTGAATAGGAAAGAAATGTAGGCAGGTCCTAATTAGGGCAAATAATGTATACTGTGAAGGAGAGGACTTTTGAAATCACACTGAATATTTTCATTGGTCTAGAACTAATAACCATGTCTTAAATAATTATAACTTTGGATCGTGTGAATTTGAATATATGAGACCACTTCATATCGTTTATTCATTATTTTCTCTATTCTGATACCTAGCTGCATAGTTCTTTCCTTTGAGCTAATGGTTCTTTGGAGGAGAACAGGTTTGCCTGAGAGTTATTGGCATGGTATATAGAGTCCTGGGTCTGCAATCAGAAAGATAACTTCCCAGATTCAAATCTGGCTTCAGATGCTTCCTAGTTTTGAGACCATGGGCAAGTGACTTTACCCTCTTTGCCTCAATTTCCTCATTTGTAAAATGAACTGGAGAAGGAAATGATAAACTACTACAAGAATCTTGACTCAGAAAACTCCAAATAGGGTCTTGAAGAGTCAAACTCAACTGAAAAATGATGTTACAAGAATAAAAAAAATCTACATAAAGGAATAATTCAAGAGGAAGTATATTATAATTAGCTCTTAACTTTTTGGAACATAGTTTTATAAGAATTAGGATGAATTTGAACAGAAAGAATTAAATAAAAAAAGGAAAGTATCAAGTACTTTCCTATAATATTTAGTGTTTGAATAGACATAAGGCAATAAATAATTTGGAGAAAATTAAAGATTTTCATTTCATCTTAGAAAAGTGATAAAGTTTTAATGGAGGGAAAAGAGAAGCCAGAATGGGAAAGATAGGTTGAATTTGGAGAGATTTCCCCCCACACTGGGGAAAAAAGGCTTAGTGGAAAGAATGATTGTGGTATGTGTGAGGAAAGTAGGATAAGAGGGAGGTTAACAGCAAGAACATGTGAAGTTATGGGGTTTATGCTGGGAAAGTAGGGGATTTCTGCTAGTGAAGGCAGGGGATTTATGCTGGGAAGTCCTGAGAAAAAAGTATAGATAGATAAAATGTTTAGCTTAGTGTGCACTGCCTCTAAGCAGTTTGAGGTATTTAGCTACACTCAAATGAGACTTGAGGCTAGAATTGCATGTTCTGGAGTCACCAGTATAATGCTAACAATTGAAGCCAGGAGAAGGTGAACTTTTTTGTCTCTCTTTTTTGTGTCCTCCATCTTTGTCTATTATCAAATGTAAAATGTTTTTCCTTCATTTTTTTTTTTGGAAGGGGAGGGGAAGTGGTAGGATCCCTTTCTTCCTCTTCATTGCTAAATATATTGTCCATATCCTGACTCCTTGGAAATGAGATCATAAAAACAACCTTCTAGATTTTTTCTTTGCTTTTATTTCCTTTCAATTCTAATTTATCCTATTCACAATACAATTTTTCACCAGTGTAGAGCCAGAGGCCTGCCAGTTGGCAAGAACCAGTCTAAGAACCAGAAAAGACTTATATTTAAGTTCTGCCTTGGATATGTATTTGCTGTGTGTCCCTTTTTAAGTCTCAACTTCTTAGTAATCTAAGTAATTTTCTAAAACTCTAAGATTTAGAAAAGGTGCTGACCCACACTGATAACAAAGAGTTTTCTGAGCATTGTAATATATCAATTAAATTACATAATCAGCTACTATTTTTAACAAAAGCAATATTAATATTAGTAAATGGTATTTAGATAACATTTTAACATTTTGAAACCTTATCTATTTTGGCATCATAACAATCATCTGAAGTACTACAGTTATTTCTATTTTACAGCTGAAGGAAATGGTGGTTAGAGAAGTTGCTAATTGATAAGGGTCATACAGCTAGTATCAGAGGTTGGATTTAATCCCAACTCTCCTTACATAAGCAGTTTTTACAGGATTCTGACATTTTAAAATAGTTATTTGCTATTTAGAGGTGGGCAGTCTCTCTACCATCACTTTTTTCAATTTAAAATTTTAATTTTTTTCAGATTACACATAGTGTGGAAAAGGCATGAAGAGAGAGAGGACTTTCAAGCCAGGTCATACAAGAAACAAAGCTGGGGACCTGATCTGCAAAATCAAGAAGATTCCAAACAGAATGTTCCCAGGGGGAGGCAGTTGAAGCTGACCAGGGGGAGAGGAACTGATTCTCTTTCTCTCTCTCTCTCTCTCTCTCTCTCTCTCTCTCTCTCTCTCTCTCTCTCTCTCTCTCTCTCTCAACCTCAGCTCTGTTTTTTCTGACCAAGGGAGGCAAACCTGGCTGTATGGAGAAGAAGCTGAACTGATCTTGCTAGCTTTTATCCCAGGCTGAAGGACCCTTAAGGGGGGCTTCTAGAGTTAAGCTGAGAGACCTTGATGGTTTTGTGAATTGAAAGAAGGAAAGAAGATTTTAAACAGTTGTCCTCCATCTTTCTGGATGTCTTAGAGTCACAGCTGTGACTGGAATGACTTCCCAAACCCTCAAATTCTCCTTATAGATTAGGGAAACCCTGATCCCTCTCACCTCAGTTCTCTATCCTGTTGTTTCCCAATAAACCCCTTACCTGAGGAAAAAAAACAAGAGTATTTTATAGTCCACTCAGGGGGGAGGGAGGAAGCCAAAAGGCTTCAAGAAGTGGGTGGTTAAGGGAGGGAGTGAGGGAAGAAGAGGGTAGGAAATAGATTGATCCATTAGCCATCAAATAGGGATCAATAGGCAAACCCCAGAGCATTCCCCTGTAGCAGCATCTCTCAGTGTCTCTCAATGTATATCTATCCCTGTTGTAACTAAGCAGCCCTCAAATGTCCCCATACTTAGCAGCTCTCTAGAAAGCCAGAGTATCCAGTTATTACAACAACAGAAATAGTGTCACACAGATTACCCTTTTTATTACAATAGAAACAAATTAAATATTCATTTTCTGACATTTTGCAAGCAAGTTCTCTCTGTTTCTCCCACCCCTCACTCCTTCCCCAAGAAGGCAGGTAATATCATATAGACTTTATAAAATATATTTCATGTTGTGAAACAAGAAACATATTATTTACATGAGAGAAAAATTCATTGAAGAAATAAAGTGAAGGATATGTTTCAACCTACATTTATACTCTGGCTGCTAATTCTGTGACAATGGATAACTTTTTTGGTCATGAGTCCCTTGGAGTTGTCCTGAATCCTTACCTTGTTGACAGATTAGTTAAACAGTTAGTCACATATTATTGTTGTTACTGTTACCACATTCTCCTAGTTCTGCTCACTTCACTTTGCACAATTCATACATTCTTTCCATGACTTTTATAATAGCATTTCATTATAACCTTATACCAAAACTTGTTCAACTATTCTTCAATTGCTGGATGTCCTTTCCATTTCCAGTTCTTTGCCACTACCAAAAGAACTGCTATAAATATTTTAGAACATATATTTTCTTTTCCTTTTTTTATCACTTTATGGAATAAACCTAATAGTAATCTACTCTCACTTAAAAAAGTTAGAAACAGTTGTTTTGCTGGCAATAAGATCCCTTCTGTCCCCAATTTGGAAAAAAAAAGACAAGTCATCTGGGGCAATGACTTTTGGTTTCCCTGTATCTTGATGAGATACATTTGGAATAAGCCGGTCTAGAGTTTGGAAGAGCTTGAAATTGTAGTAAGGAAGGTGCAATTAGTGGTTTCCCACAAATAGAATTAAACCTGATCAAGTGGCTTCTTTCTAAAGCTGTTCATTGATTATCTTTAGTTAATGGAACTTTACTTCTTTTAGGGGTTTCCCTGGACATCTATATTTCTTTACTCCATCTGTGATTTTTACCTCCTCACTGAATGCTAGCAATCATCAGGGGCCTTAGATTCATGTACATTCCAGGGATCTTATTAGTATGTTCCCCATGGTCACAGCTAGGGATATAATACAGAGACCACATGTTTCTTCATGGCAAAAACAAAACAACTCTTTTCTTTGTAGGAGTTATTTGCATTTCAGTTTCAATAGACATTTAAAGATTTTAGTTCAAGGTAGCATGAGGAACTGAAATATAACCCATGTAACAGACTTGCTCATAATGTGAAAGGTCCAAGTCCCCTTCTTAGAATATGGTACCTACATGGTTCTTCACAGGTCCCAGCATGTGGTATTCATCAAGCCTCCTCCAGCTTTTTGTAATTCCCGTCTGACAATGTCACAAATTGTTCTTTCTGTTAGTCCTAACTGTGCTACTCAGGAGGCTTTGCCTACAATTTTCCATGGCTCCCAATCAGTTGACATTGATAATCCTTTTGCTCAGAGGAAAAGTCTCTATTTTCCTGCAGATCATCTTAATACGGTAAGGATAGGAAAATAAAAGCCAATGCTTTTATTATGCTTAAAGCCTTGCAAAAAGCTATTATATTATTTGGTTCTCCTTATTATGTCCAAAAACCTGTGAGATAGGTACTATTGTGATCCCAGTTTTATATAGATGAGAAAAGTGATACTGAAAGAGGTTAAATGATTCTTAAGGTCATATAACTAGTGAGTATTTCTGATGTGAATTTAGCTCTTCTTGGCTTCAAGTCCAGCATCCTATCCACTATGTCCCTTTCCTGTGAATAGATCACAAATGGTAATTAAATCCAAAATGCCTTCAGCTCTGAAGCTTTTCTCTTGTATTCCTATGGATTTCTAGTCTCATATTGAAATTTATGCAGTATTCAGGAAAAGAAACCTATTTGTCTTATATCTGAACAGGTCTTGTAATTGACCGTTAGCTGGAGCAGGGTGAATAATTCACAGCCTTTTGAATTCAAGAGTAACAAATGCTAAAACAATGTCTATGGCTGGTTGAGATATGGAAAGTAGTGCATAGGGAATTGTTTTGTTACACTATCTACATACATGCTTGTTTGCATGCCTCCTTGCTGGAGTCTACTGACTTCTAACCAGGATTACTTATGATCCACTCATCAGGATCCCATTTCTTGTCTTCTTTTACCTTTTATCCATTCCTTCTCATATGCGTACAGATATTAGGATGAATCTATGCTAGAAATAGGCTTCAAGAATGAAGAATGAAGAACAAAATCAAGAAAAGCAATGGGGTATAGAACAGGGACAGAAAAGAAGCATGAGGATCAGGAATTTAAAAAAATAGATATATTATTCAGGATCAGTTAGAGAATGCTTGTTAAATTATACTCTCACAACATCTTTTTCCTAGCTCAGTCTATAAAACATGCGACTTTCCTACTAACTTCATAATACATTTTTTCTTCCTTTATACTATTTTCCACATTCTTCCAAACTGTATTTATCTTTAAAACTCCAAAGAACTGAGGACAGTATTTTATACAGTGATAGTCACACTCTATTAGGTTTTATGTTCCTTGTTGATAGGTGCTTTATTTTCTATATCTTTGTATCACCTCTCCCCTCCCACCTTGATATTTAATTCATTTTCTTATTTATAATAAGAAATAAGTAAATGCTACTTGAATGAATTAATTAATTTAGAAAGAATTAATAACTATCTACTATGGCTTCTACTCAAAGTAAGGTTTTTCTAAAGGGCACTTGGCCTCAAAACTCACCTTCACTTTTATGAGTGTGGGAAGCAAGAAATGTCAGTGTTTTACTCTCCTTTGAAAACCATGAAATAATCTGACTTTTTAAGGAATTTGCCACACTTATATTAAAGTGGTAAAAGTGAATACGTACCCGATTTCCCTTTCCTGGCCTTGTCCCCTTATCTTAATTGGCTGGGGTTTTTACCATTGAGCTGATGAATATTTCAGTTTATTCATTTTTCCATTCTTTCTGCAACTCATTTAACTCTGACTTTTTAGTACTTTTGTTCTATATGTGTTCTTTTTAGACAGTAAATAAGAATGTCAGGGGCTGTCTTTTTCTTTTTAACTTTGTTAATTACTACAGGAAGATAGTGATGAGGATGTCCATTCATTATATTTGAGAAGTGTAATGTTACTCTGGCCTCTGATGTCAACACAGCTCAAGAATTCCTGAAAGAAAGTTATCTTTGATAACACCTGTCGTCCCTTTGTTTTGCTCTCTTCAAAGCTATTATATGTCAGAAAGAAGAAAGGAAAGAATATACACACATATAAAGAAAACTTTTTTCTAACTGACCACTTCCAGAATATGAAGACAGAAATTTAATCTTTAAAAATACTTTCAATTAAACATTTTTCTATATTGAATGCTTAGAGAAGACAAAAATTATGTACTTTGGCATTTCTTGAATGAATCAGTCAGCTCATAAAGTGAATTCCACCTTCCACTCCCAACAAATATTATTTCTGATCTCATGCAAATGAGTATCTTCATCTACTTAGTCTAATCTTGCTGTTAGACAAAGTTAGCCAGAAAGTGCCCAAGTGATGTTTTGTTCCCTTCAAGGTCTTGATTTTCTTTTTTTTTTTTTAACTTTACTCAGCTAGATTTTTTTCTACCACCTACATGTAGGTGACTCTTAAATAGTCATTTCCAGACATAACTTCTCCTTTGAGTCCCAGACATATTTTTCAATTGCTCATAGGAGATCTCCTCCTAACACCTAAAACTATATTCAAAACCAAGCTGAATGTTTGCGCTTGAAGGGAACTAACTTAGAGACCATGTAGCCATACTCTCTCCATTTGTATCTTAAATGTGTTCTAAAGAGTGGAGGATTTCTCTATTTTCATAGAGTAAGGGAAATGGTAGTTAGATCTAGATTTTTGTATTTAAATCTGATCCGTCTTTTCTCTTAGTTGTTTCTCTTATGTACTATCATATCATACATAACTCTTATTTGAAAAACTCGTGATTGCTGCTGATTCTTCTTTCTACTCTTCCTTTCATAACCATTTCATCTGTATGCATCCCCTTGCTACAGCACTATAATGACCACCAGAATTTTCCATCTGCTATAATGCTGAAAATTTCTAAAAACTACTGTCTTACACTATTAATAGGAATTTCTTAAGTGCAGGGACTTTCTTGCTTTTCTTTTTGTATAACTGGAGCTTAACACAATGATTCACACATAGTAAATTCTTTGTAAATGTAAATACATCAATTCACTCTGTTACTAAGTTGTTAGTCTGACCTTTGCAACATCATTTACATTTGATCTTTCTTTTCTATTCCCACTGACATGTCTTAATACAAGCTTGTATCACTATTAGTTATGACATTATCTCTGTTTATATATTATGAATGTATATTCCATATTTGAAAAGCACAGTGTTATTATTAGTATTGCAATAGTTTTCTAGTATATCTTCTCATCTTTATTCTCCTTTCTACAGTCCATTCTTTATATACCTGGCAAAATAACATGATGCCTTTACCTAATTATAATACACCCCCAACCAAAATTCTTACCTTTTTATTACCTACTAACTTGCCTTTCAAGGACTTCCACAATCTAGCATTATTCTACCTATTTTAAGTCTTTGTTGTTGTTGTTGAGTTGTTTTCAGTTAGGTATGACTTTATGACTTCATTTGGAGCTCTCTTGGCAAAGATACTGGAATGACTTGCATTTCTCTTCTCCAGTTCATTTTATAGATGAGAAAATTGAGATAAATAGGGTTAAGTGAATTGCCTAGGGTCTCACAAGTAGTAAGTCCCTGGGACTGGATTTGAACTTAGAAACATGAATCTACCTGACTCCAGGTCTGATACTCTATTTACTGCACAGAGCATACTGAATTGTTATTTTCCTCCATATCAAATGCTCCCCATGCTTTCCTGCTAGCAAGGTTTTGTTTACTCTTGGAATGGCCTCCTTCCTCCCCCATTTTTTGCATATTGAAATCATGCCTATATTTAATTTTTTAATTTTTTAAATTTCTTTAAAAATTTTTATTTAATTGATTAATTAAGAACATTTTCCCATGATTACATGATTCATTTCTTTCCCTCCCCTTTTCCCACCCCCTTCTCATAGCCAATGCACAATTCCACTGGGTTTTACATGTGTCATTGATCAAAACCTATTTTCATATTATTGATATTTGCACTAGGGTGATGGTTTAGAATCTACATCCCCAATCACATCCCATCAAACCATGTGATCAAGCAGTTGTTTTTCTTCTGTGTTTCTACTCCCACCATTCTTTCTCTGGATGTGGATAGTGTTCTTTCTCATAAGTCCCTCAGAATTGTCCTGGATCATTGAATTATTGCTAGTAGAGAAGTCCATTACATTCAATTGTGCCAGTGTATCCATCTCTGTGAATAAGGTTCTCCTGGTTCTACTCCTTTTATTTTGCATCAATTCCTGGAAGTCATTCCAGTTCACATGGAATTCTTCCAGCTCATTATTCCTTTTAGCACAATAGTATCACCAACAGATATCACAATTTGTTCAGCCATTCCCCAATCGAAGAGCATCCCCTCATTTTCCAATTTTTTGCCACCACAAAGAGCCAGCTATAAATATTTTTGTACAAGTATTTTTCCTTATTATCTCTTTGGGGGTATAAACCCAGCAGTGGTATGGCTGCCCATGCTTTAAAGGAAAAAGAACAAAGATTAAACATGTGATTTAACTGGTTTCAGGAACTTCCTGCTAAACAAATTTCCTCTATTAGAACATATCTCAATTTCCCTAAAAGCAAAAGTCTTAGAGTTGCCTAGAGTAGAGGCATCAAACAAGACTACCAGTGATATATGACTCTCTAGTGTGACTGAAACTTTATTACAATGCTATTGGAAAATATTTTAAATGAATAAAAATACAATAAAAGATAAGCACGACTAATATGTGGCTTTCTAAACCAATATGCAACCTGCAGAGGTCTTTATATATAGCTGAGTGGTCTCCACTTCTATTTCATTTTGACATGACTGGCCTATTGCACCAAGGAGTATAATAGTTCATCCTGGATCACAGAGTGTAGGTATCTGAGGCAAGACACAAACCTAGGTTTTCTTGGCTGTGAGGCCAGTTATCTATTTACTGTATTATGCTTCCTCTCAAATGCTACCTGCCCCTTAGAAATTACCTTCTTGCCTAGGACTCACACAGTATTTTCTTTGTAACTTTTTTACAGATCCTTTTCCTTTTCCCTCAGTCTTCCAGACCCCCAGTTTCCTCCAGAAACATATCCAGTATTGCCATGTTTAAGGGTATATATAGTTTTATAACTCTCTGGGCATGATTTCAAATAACTCTATAAAATGGTTGGATCAATTTGCGATTTCACCAGTATCCCCATTTCCCCCTGGCTGCAACATTTGTCATTTTGCCCTCTTATTATTTTAGCCAGTCTGATAGGTATGAGATGATATATCAGAATTGTTTTGATGTGAAATTCTCTAATCAGTAGTGATTTCGAGAATTTTTCATATACTTATGTATGACTGATTTCTTCACCTGAAAACTGTTTATTCATATCTTTTGAAAATTTATCATTTGGGAAATGCTCTTATTCTTATAAATTTGACAAAGTTCTCTATATGTGTCAGAGATGGGAAAACTCAGGAGTTGTTTTAATTTGTATTTCTCTTATTCTCATTCGAAATTAATGTAATTTATGATTTGCAATTCTTTCAACAAACTCTTCATATCCTTTGACCATTTGTCTATTGTTCTTGGTTCTTGATTATGACTTTTTTGGTATCCCTTGAATGTCAATAGTGCTGGAAACACAATTGGTATTTCATAAATTCTTTCTATTGACTTAATTCAACAAATGTTTATGGAAATAATTCTTATATTAAACTATAGAGAAAGAGAAAACTATCAGGTTCAAGTAACCCTTTGAAACTATGTGTGAGAGTACTAATACCTTGCTGAAATTGGACATTTCTTCTTCGGTTCTCCTTTAAAAAGCAAAATGAATCTTATTTCAAGACTATTCTCTTCCTATCATTTAGGAAACTGGTAGAGTTTTTGTAGTCCTGTCTATAGAGCCCCAAATTTCATATCTGTATATACTTGGATTCATCAGGTGTCATCTTTCTGAGTTTACCCACACAAACAAAATGAATGTGAGAAACTAGAAACTCCAACCAATAGCTGCTGAAATTCCACCATTTTTATCCATTCCATGTTTATAGCACTGGGCAGCCTGAGAGCAGAAATCTAAACTAGAGTACGATGCTTTGGTTGCTGAGTCTGAGATAGGAGGATAAAACACAGATGAGGAATTGTGTGTTTCTGCTAAGCAAGTTGTATGCCAGGAAGGAGACCAGAGGATGAGGCTGATGGGAATGTAGATCATCACAGAAGTAGACAGCTTCATGGTAGAGATGCAAGGCACCTGGACAGACTACTCTTGAACCATTTGTCCTCTGGACACATTGAAAATGATTCTTTTGTAATTTTCTAATTCACTTATCACTTAATATCATGTATTACATTATCAGTGTTTTCATTATATCTTCCCCCAACATGCCCATTCATACACACATGTTAAGTTTCATGAGGCCAGAGACTATCTTAAAAAAAAAAAAACAATCTGTATGTCCCCCAGCATCAAACACACAGAGTATATTTTAGGTGCTTAATAATGAATAGACTGAGTGAATAATTGAACAAGTTAGTAAGTACAAATTTGGAAGAATCAGAGTACAAAGTTGAAATCATTTCCCTATAGTACAGAGCTTTGTAACTTTGGTATAGATTATCACTGAATTCTTTTTAACATTTAGATCTTGAGATCATCTGAAAGGAAGAAAAATGTGAATCTGAACTTTTCTTTTTAAGATTTTTAAGAGATAAGACTTCAGTTTCTCTTCTTTTTCTATAAGCCTGATTACATAGCTGTTGGTTTCAAATAACAGTACCATAGTCATATAGGATGAGAATGTGGAATCAGGAGAGTTTCTGGTTTACTGGATGAATTATCCAATCAGCTTAATGAGATAACAGAGCTTGGGCCTTTGCATAGTCCTATGGAAGTAGATATGTGCACTGGCCCTTTGTTGAGATAATGCAGTGAATTCTTCTGATTGATTCCTAGTAACTGAGGCTGCTTCCAAGATGACTAGAGACAGAGTCAGGGGGACTGGCCTTTTGTTATATACATGCTTAACAGGCTTATTTAATTAAGGGCTCTGAAAATATGCCTTAGAAACCCTATTAAGATTTTTGGAGTAGTGCATTTACTGGAGTAGCTCTCATTTACCCCAAACTTACAAATCAAATTTATTCACAATAATTTTTGCAAACAATTTTATGCACTACCAGATTCTCTTTAGGCCATAATAAGAAAACAAAAGGACAAATTAATCTTATTAGCAAAGAGAGGTAGTTGTGTGGTAAAGTTGGTAGAAAGTTGAACTCCAAATCAGAAAGACCTGGAAATAAGTTTTGCCTTTGACAAACAGTGGCCCAGAACAAGCTTCCTAACTTCTCAGTGCTCTTGGCAACAATCCTAAGGCCATAAGTTGGATGAAAGTTGCTAACATGCATTGATAGAAGGTTCTTTCCCTCCAGAGAATTCCTTAAATCATAGATTCAGTTCCTATTCTTGTCAGACAGAGAAGAACGTGGTGAAATCAACCAATACAGAGCTAAATGTACTTGAAATCATTCACCTCAAGGGGAGAAAGTAAAATGAAAAAAATAAATAATTAAAAAGAAAGGCACCGTTAAGAATTTAGAATTCCAGGCATAATCCAGGTAATATCATACAGAGTTACAACAATGCCTTGCTAATTAGCTCTAATACTTAATGCTGATGTGGGTTTTTGTGGAGAGAGATTTATACCATTCATAGACCACTAATTAACTCATACAACAAATCTATTTCATGCACTGCCTTGACATAGCCAATCAAGACTGGCTTACTGTTTGCTCATTTGAAAAATGATTAGGGTTCCCATTTAGCCTTAATTACAGTGCAAAGGTTGACAATTATCTTCTTTATAGAAGCATCAGATGCTTCAATATCATGGCAAACATGTGCCTATAATTATGCACATAATTTGTCTAGCAAAAAACTGGAATCCAGTTATTATCTGGATCTTATGCCCATAATTAGAGATAATAAAAATACCAAATGGAAAAAAAAAGTGAGTTGGAGGTATGTTACTTTGGATCAATCTAAAGTGAAAATCTGGGTGAAGCTATTAAATGGAACTCTGGAGAAACCAAAAGTTGTTAATATTACCTACTCTGTATTAAAGAAAATTTAAAAGTTGGAAAAAATGGACAAATATTGCAAAGAAGCAGTAGCCTAATTACTCTTGGAGTATTTGACACCAAATCATTTTGGAGTTAAAAATTAAGGTGAGATATCTGGAGATCATAAAGTCAAATTCTACCTTTTCTATTAAAAAGAGAAAATAGAAGAAACACATTTATTGAACACTTATTATGTGAAATGCACTGTGCTAAGAATGGAAAGATAAAAGGATGACTAAGACATGGTTCCTCCTCAGAGAACTTATAGTCCAGTAGGGAACATTATGGACTGGACTGTAAACTCTTATTTTACAAGATAGACTATCATGAACACATAGGAGAAATATGAAATACTAAGAGAGATTTTAGGAAGAGGGTTCAAGCAGGCTTTTTTGTCATACTGGTTCTTAAAGGATGGAAAGGATTTATATTGCTCTTGGAAAAGCATGAGTTGATAGGATCAACTCTAGATAAAGTCTATATCACTTCTGAGAAAAAGAGAGCTAGCATGATATCTGAATC
Organism: Monodelphis domestica; assembly: GCF_027887165.1. Lineage (NCBI taxonomy): Eukaryota > Metazoa > Chordata > Mammalia > Didelphimorphia > Didelphidae > Monodelphis > Monodelphis domestica. Next base: position 135,193,508 of record NC_077227.1, read on the forward strand.
TAGGTGCAGTAAACACTGGAGAACCTCCAGACTGGGTACTTGACAATTTTTCTAGTTTTTGAGTAGTCCTGGAAACCGAATTATGTCAATCTACCTTCCCCTATAAATATTGCTGTTCTTTGAGTGCATTTGTCAACAATAAAGCTGCTTTCTTGGACACTTTCTTTTCAGGGAGAGAAAAGCCCTTAACATTCATTCACCAGTTTGACACCTTCTTACCCAATGCTAGTTAAAAAAAAAAAGACTATCATAAATACTAAAGTGCCAGTAAATCCAAGAAAATAGCTAACAGAAATCAGAGAAATTATGCACAAAACATGCTGGAAATATATATATAGCAAATATTCTGTTTAGGGAGTAGTCAGATGATATTTCACTAAACAAAAAGAGGTCACAATATCACCCAAAGGAAAATTCCCCCAAATTTCTAATGAGGCAGGCAATAAAATAAAGGACAGATCATAGAGCCAGTTTCCCCTAAATGTCTGTAGCTTCCAAAGTATGTCTCTTCCTCTTTGCCTCTCTAAATCCAGTCCTTGAGAGTCTGGAAACATAAAACTTCTCTCAAAGATAGCATGAAGAAAGACAACTCTTCTCAAAGCTCTTGTACCAATTTTCCCTGTTATTCAACCATGCCTTATTATGTCAGCATTCTCTCCATTAATTAGTAGAATATCATGCAAAATGTTCTGGGTTTAGCAAAAACCCCATTTTATATTTCTTCTCTTAAATGAAAGTGCAGTTCCTTGCTAAAAAAATATAGCCACAATTGACTTGAAATGTATCACTATACAGCATAAACACAAATATCAAACCTTTAAAACAATAATAAATTTCTTGGCCTCCCAGATAACTAACCTATAATAAAACTGAAAACAATATTTGACAAATGCACATTTTCCACTTGCACCAAAAACCTTTTTTTATCTTTTAACATTTGAAATCTACATAAATGTTTTGTTGATAATCTGTATTGCTAAATAATGGAAGCTCCTACACCATTGAAATGGTTTTGAATATGACTTAATTATGCATTATTGATTTTTCATCTGATGGCCACACTAGCTAAATTTAAAAAGAAAATATCATCAGAAATCTGACTACCAAGTAACAATGATTTTCTTTTTGACATAGCCATTCATGAACATTTCCAGGTTATTAGAGTTGTTAGACTCTTTATTTCCAGGGAAAACATTTCAGTGAATTATAGATATTTAGGAATGCTGACATATTTGAAAAAATTTTAAGACTATAATGGTAATCAAAAATAGTTGGTAGAGTTCTCAACTTAGATTTAAGAAACCATTAATTCAAATCCTGCTGCTCACATGTAACTTGGTAATCATGAACAAGTGATATAGCTTCTCTGAATCTCAAGCACGTCCTAATAACTATTTTATAGAGAGCTAAGTAGTATAACCAATGTTGGAATTGAAGGCAAGAAGATCTGGATTCACATGTGACCTTAAATACTTACTTGTTGTGTTTGTAACAATTTATTGGATAAATCATAGAAGCTGGTATTTTTGACTGTTGCCAATGCTTTCATCCCACTGAAACAACCTATTACCTGGAGTCAGAATCATTGTATCTGAGCTGGATAGACTTCAGGAGTCATATTAAAGCTCTGTGTAAATATGAGTTCTTAGGTAGGTTAGCCACTACGTGATACTGGAATATCTCCTAAGATCTCCTAACTGGTGGTTATCTAGCCTCTTCTTGAATACTTTCAATAGTTAGTAATTCACTTTCCTTTGAAGCAGATCATTCCACCTTAGACATCTCTGATTATGAAGAAATTTTTCCTGATATTGAGCTAAATTTTGTTTTCCTCTCTATCTGGGTCTTTTGAACAAAACAAACATAAAATTCCAGATATGAGAACCTTCAAATCCTTGAGAACAAAGAAGTACACAGTATTATGTCCCTCTCCTGCCATTCTTTTCTAAGTGGCTAAACATAACTTATTTCTTCAAGTAATATTTATAATGCATGGTTTCCAATTCCCTTGTTACCTTGTTTGTCAATGTCCTTAATAAAAAAAAATAGGATGCAATACCACAATTAACTCTGATCTTCCTTGTTTTGGACACCATGTTTCCCATAATGTATCTCAAGAAAAGAATTTTAGCTTCCACATCACACTGTTGGTTTTTATTTAGCAGCCATTAAAAACCCAAAGTTCTTTTCCTGTGAGCTGTTGTCTAGCCAGATTTCTTCCACACTATGTTGATGTGATTAAATTGTTTTAAATTAAACTCTACATTTCTCCCTAGTAATTTTCAGATCTATTCATGAAATAATTTACTTGATATAATCTAGTCCCTGGATAATCTGATAATTAAGACAGTTACTTAATTGGAAGGTTGATACTTCTTCTGTCTTGATATCAAGTGTTCTAATTAGATTTGATACTACTTCATATATTCATGACCCACTGATCTCTCTAGATATGTACCTACTGCATGGGATTGTGGACATATTGAATGGAATGTTAGAACTTGGAGAGGATTTTAGACATTATCTAGCACTACTCCCTCATTTTATAGAACAATCATCTTATTTAAACTTCATAACTTTAAGTAGGCATATTAGTTATCCTCCCCATTTAACAAATGACAAAACTGAGTTTTAGATGAGTTTCTTGCACTTGGTCACACAATAATTAATGGCAATGCTAGGACTTTAATTTAGGACTATTGATTCCCAAATCAGAATTATTTTCGGTATACATCAGGGCATCTTTAAGCAGGACATTATAGGGGCAATATGCTTTCACAAATATTTCATTTGATTCTAAACCTAGGAAGTAGATATTACAAGTATTAGATTTATTTAAAAAACACACCTGAAACTTAAAGCAATTAAGTAACTTGAACAAGATTATACATCTAGTGACATAGCTAGGATTACCAATCAGGTCTACTCACTTCCAAGTTTCCTCTTCTTTCCCCAGCACTGACTCTAAGGCCTTATAAAATCCATTGCCATGAACACATCTCTTTGAAGGTATATTATGAATATATAATATATATTCACATATCACTCATATAATTTGAAGGATTATAGAGTCTTCTAAATTGCAGAATAATTCTGTCATGACGCTGTGCTTATATACCAAAGTAATAATAGCACATATCCTAGAGATTACCCATTCCTCAATCTGTTCTCTTTACCATACGCATGCCTTTACCCAAGGCAAGACTGTAAGATTGAGAGGAGAATTTCTAATCGCAACTCTGAATTTTACATATTAGAAAGGTGAGCATCAGAGAAAGTAAATGTCTTACCTAAATACAAATAAGTAGTAACAAAACTAGAATCCAAATCCTAAATAATGATGATGATATTTAAATAGTGATATTTGTGCTATTCCACAAATGTCATTCTCAAGCATATAAAAATACTGTCTGAATCACATGTTATTTTAAGAAGAAAAGTGTTAAATAGTATAGTTTGTAGAAGGAGGCAGTGGGGAGCCCAATTATCACAAATAAAATATCCTGGAATGATCTGAGTGTTGTTTCAGCTCGTCAGAAGCCATTGTCATTTGCTCATGCTAAACCTTGAATAGAAGTTATAGAGCCTTTTACATCAGCAAAAGAACCCCTGGCAGAGAAAAGTTATGTTCAAGAGCTGCAAAAGAAGCTTGGAGAGATGATTTTATTTATATGTTTATTTATATATTTATAGATTATATGGAGGATTCTATCAGCATGTTTAGTTATAAAACTTCAAGAGCAAATAGGTTTTAGTTGGAGTCTCTCAAGTTCAAGGAAGCTCTCCCTTTCCCTAAAATGACATGCAAATTTCTTTTTTAGAAGACTAGCAGAAAAAGAAATGGAGAGAAAGATTAAGACTATGCTACCATTAGCTGGCCTAGGTAAATGATTACTGACTGCTAGAAATCTGCACTGATCCCCAAAGAGTACCTAAATATAAACATTTCTAGGGATATCATCTACCTTGCTCTTGTACTTCAATCTCATTTTCAAATAAGAAACTTGTGGGTTTTTTGCCCCTTCGTGGTTTTTTAGACTTAATTTGTATAATTAGCCTACAATATAAAAAGCCTCCTAAGGAGCAAATTTAAATAAACTTCTTAAGGCTATGAACAAGTAATTAAAAAAATGCTTCTCTGGGTATTGAAGCAAGAGAATCTAATAAGTAAATCCAGTGCTAACAGAATCCTTGTATTAAAATATATGATTAGGTTGGGGTTATTATAAGGCTTAAAGCAGTAAGTAGATAGAAATAAAAATTTCCAGAAAACCATTGTTGTCAAATACAGGTTCATTCAGAACCAAATGTGAGTATGAGGCATGTCCTGAAGTGTGACAAGGAAAGAAAAGCATGATGGTATAAAAGATTATGAAGTTTTTCTTCCTCTAAATTGCTAAAGAGCTGCTGGACTCTTTTAAATAGAAATTAAAATATCTGAAATATATTTGAAATTGACCTTCCTAAGGGGTTTTGGTAAGAATATGACCCCTCTTTAAAAAAGACTAAGTAAAAGTAGGCCAATTTTTTTTGCTAATGAAATGTGCCATATGTCAATCAGCAAACATGTATTTAAACAACTAATGTGTTTGGCCCTGTGTTAAGGACTAGAGATGTAAAGAAAGGCAAAAACAATTTACTTGCCTTCAATGAGCTTATATTTGGGTGATGGGGGAAGATATAATATTTAAACAACTCTATATAAGATAAAATAAAGTTTAAATTATTGAGGGGAATCCAAAATTGAAAAGGAGGTAATTGAGACTGCAAAGCCATTTTGAATAAGGTGAGATTTGAACTGAGTTCAAAGTCAGAGATGTATATCAAAAGAAGAAATGAAGAGGGAGAACATTTAGACATGGGAGATATAGCCAGGGACTAAATAGAGCCAAAACACTAAATTGAGAGAGGAAGTACTTTGTGCAAGGAATAACAGAGGACTCTTTACATCATATAGTATATGGAAGAGAATTGAATATAAAATGATCATTATAGAAAAAAAGATGGATTCATGATTTTGTCAATGTGGATACTCTCTCCACCAATGAGAGGCAACCTGATGTAGGAGAAAGGGTTTTAGAGTTGAATTCATGAAACTTGAGTTTAATTTCTGGCTCTAAAATTTAGTAGCTGTATGCTCTAGGAAAGTCACTTGGTTTATATGAGCCTTGGTTCCATCATCTATAAAAGGAAGACAATATAACTCACATGAATCACACCTAAGATTGTGTTTTATGTAGGAGAAGTGATTTGTAAAATTTATATAGAATTTTTAAAAAGTGAGTAATTATAATTTTCAATAATATAGATAATAATTCCTCTATGCCTTCCCATCTTGGGTGATTGTTAGTCTTACCTTTCCATGTAATGATGTAATTATAATCCATGTAATGATAAAAACAATATTAACATTAGTTGATATTTACATATTATTTTTAGGGTTACAAAGGAACAAGATACCTTATGTGAGCCAGTAATTCTGTGAGATAGATAATATTATACAAATTTTACACATAAAGAGGCCAAATCATAGAGAAGTTAAATGATTTGTCCTTGATTACATGGGTGGGAAATGGTGAAATAAAGATTAAAATCCTATTCCTCTATTAGGGTATGTTGCTTCTCAATTAAACCTCAGGATGTCTTTCTCTGGTTATTTCAATACCTTTTACTCATGAAAAATCTTCAGGATATCAATCAATATCAAGATCAATCAATCAATCAATATCAATCAACCATTCAGAATCGTCTTATATGATACATTTTTATGCCAGTATTTTAATTATATTTGGTAATATGCTACAGCTTACTTATAGCCAAAATGTCGTTACTGTTGCTTTCTGTTACCCTTTGAATTAATTATACTGTTGTAATACTTCACAGTCATATTGATCACCTAGAGAATATCAGTGTAAAAGATGGTTTTCAAATAGGGAGTAGTTTGAGATTCCAGTAGTTTCCCAAATGTGTTCCAGGTGGATTTTCTCTTATTACTCAATTCTAAGACTAGGTTAGAGTTCATTGGTATTACCACTTTTTCATCCATATACATGTGGAAAAACTTTAGAAATTTCTCATCTTACCTAGATGTCACATTTTGAGTAGTATGTATTTTTCATATGCTTTTATTTTACACTATGGTTACACATATCTCTTTTCCATTGCTATGGGTTTCATTAAAAATGTTTTGCAGTGTTGTGAGGCTCATTGAAAATAGTATAATGCCTACTATAAATAGGAACTTTTGTTCCTATGATGTATGAAAAGATGTATGAATCTCACTAACAACTGATCATCGTAATCATATCTGGACTTTGCAAAATAAATACTCCATGATATTGATGAGCACCTAAGGTCAGTAACACTTTTTTAATTCCTCCATTGAGAGCAATATTTAGTGTATCTGAAAAAAGTCTTCTTCTCAGTAGCATTTGCCAAAGAGTCTTGTACAATTATATATATGTACATACATATATATAAAACAATTTCCTTAAGGAAGCCACTTTTTGTTCTATTGAGTCAAATACTTCTTTTTAGAAAAACGTACAAATAGCCACATATTTGCATATGTTATCTATAACTCTCTTAATGGTCAGGTATTTTTGTGCTCATATTGTTTGCCATTTCTTTTGGCACAATAATATTGTATTATAATCATATGTCACAACTTGTTCAACCATTTCCAAATTGATAAATGTACCTTCTCCATTAAAAAAAATTAACCTGCTTGTCATTTCTTATGGCATAGTATTGTTCTATTACATTCATATGACAGCATTATCTTAATCAAGACATATTTCAAGACAAAGTGACTTCAAGATGAAAGTGATTACAGGGGAAAATGAAAGTTATTAAAATATAGCTTAGAATTTAAAAAGTGACAAAAACCCAAGACTTTTCATAAAAGTTATGCCTGAACATCATAATTACTTTCTTTAAAAAGAGAATCAGAAAATATTAGGAATGAGAAATTGAGAATCGTCCTTCCTTGTGCAGTCAAATATTTCATGGAGTAAGACAAAAGACAGAGTATACAGAAAAAAATGGACCAAGTTAGAAAGTACCAAAGTACCAAGTTAAAAAGTCAAAAAAGAGCAAACAATATGCAATTATAGTTGGCTTAACATTGGTTTAAATGAGTTCTTAATTCCCCAAATGGGAAATGGCTAAAAGGAAAATATTGAATATCATTATATCTTTATAGATGAACTCAATGATTAATCAAAAAGCATTTATGTGCCAGAAACCTTTTAGTGTTCTAAATGCATAGACATACCTGATTATTAAACATGGCATAACCTGTACTTTCTGTCTTATTAAAGAAAATATTTGTGATGCTTCTGCATTTGGTAAGGAAATGAAGTTTTGCCAACTGAGGTGATTTCTCAATTTTTTCTTTCCCTTCCATTACTGTTTTCCAGAAACCATCTCAGCTAACAAAATAAACATCAAATAGATAAGTGTTTGAAGGAGTTCAATGATCATTGTAATTAGGATGAATGTGTATAGGTGGGAGTTTAATTAGCAATAAAATATAGGTAGAACTTAGGCAAAAAGAAAAATGGAGTAAAAGTATCCTAGAAGGTGGGTTTGGCTTTAGGGAAGAATAGTAGGGCAAAATCTTGAAAAATTAGGTTGGAGATTTGTAAAGATCTTTTACCACTCTAATAGTTTGCATTAATTCTACAGGCAATTGAGTTACTTAAAGTTTTCAAGCAGGGGAGTAATTCACAAAAATGTTAATACAATTGCTTGCATTTATATGTTTTAAGGCTTGAAAAACATATTACAAAAATTTTTTACAAAATAATATTAACAAATATTATCTCATTTGATACAACAAACCTGGAACGTAAGCGCTTTAATTATCCACATTTTATAGATGAAGAAACTAAGGTGAATAATGATTAAATAACTTGCAAGTGTCTGAAGTAGGATTCAGACTCAGGTCTTTCTGGATCAAGTCTAGCACTCTCTCCATTGTTCCATCTATCTATCTGAGAGGCCTATTGTATGGCAAAAAAAGAGCCCTCCCACTGGAATTAAAGGATATGAGCTCAAATCCTGACTCTGTTAAATGAAAAGTTACAATTAGATAATCTCTTAAGGTTCCTTAAGCTTTAAATCTTAGGATTTTAATACATTATTTTGTTACTAATATGACTGGGGGAGGTTGATGGGTTTGGAGTTGGGGAGAGATGATTGATAGGAAGAATTAAAGCATATATTATAATAATATAGATTTGTTAGATTGATAACGAGACTTTGAATGGAAAGGAAGATAAGAATTATAGCAGGACTGTGGGAGAGACATCTATAGGACAAAATCTGTAGGTATATGTGAAAACAATGAGTGTCAAGGAAAACTACCAGTCTGAACGACAGGAAGAATGAGAGAATTGACAGATATAGAGAAGTTAAGGAAAGAGATAATTTTTTAGGAAAAAGATGATGGATTCAAACTTAGATATGCTAATTTCCAGGTAGAAAGATTCAGTAGTCATAAAAGCAAGCTATATATACTTAGAAAGATGCTCTAATTCATTATTTATCAGAGTAATGCAAATCAAAATAACTCTGAGATATCTCACATCAGATGGACTAAAATGATAAAGGGGCAAAATGACAAATGTTGGAAAGGTTGCAGAAAAATGGCTAATACATTATGGGTGGAACTATGAATGGATTCAACCATTTTGGACAGCAATCTGATATTATACCCAAAGAGGTATAAAATTATATATACCTTTTGACCCAATAATACCACCATAATATTTATTTACTAAGGTTATCAATCTAAGAAGAAAAGAAACTACATGTTGTAAAATATTCATAGCAAATCTTTTTGTGGTGGCATCTAAACAATGTAAGAACTCTATAATTACATAGTGTCTAGTTGGGGATATGATGTGCATCAATGCTTCAGTTTTGATTTGTTTTTTGAATAGTGATGATTTATTAGTAAAAGTGATCTTAGTAATAGTTTATTATAATTTCTTTGTTCTTAGCTATGCTATAAATATGCCACTTGATTGAAATGAAAAACATGAATGTTAGAGGGAGAGATATAGCATTCTTTCCCTTTAAGAGTGAACCTGTTTTTATAATCTAAGGAAGGATAAATATCAGAATGAGCAATGAGTACATAAAAGAAATGATATGATGACTATAAAATTCTAGTCAGATACTGCTGGGGCTTTATAGATTCCCTCCACTTCATTGAATTATTCTGTTTAGTCTTTATCTTTGAGCTTTAAAATATTGATATTTTCCAAATATAGTTATAAACCTCAGTTGAGATAACAAAAGCTCTTTGTTGTGGTTGTTGTTCCAAGCAGGATGTATTCCCTTACTACTTTTTTGCAGACATGGACAGTATACAAATTTTACAGTACTCTTATCTACTATTGTACTCGAAGGGCCTAGCTAGAAATACCAAAAGCTTTTAACTGCTATGGTGTGGGGAAGTTATTGCTTTAATTCATTTATTCTTTGATCATAATTTTTCTTCTTCAATAATTGCATATGTTTTTGTCCTGCTCACCCCAAATATTATGATACTCTTTTGGTACAATTTAAAGCAAAACTTTCACCAATCGCTCAACCCTAATATTCTGTTTTTTAAAAATATAGCCAAGAATTGCAAAATAGAATGTAAAGTTTTGTTACTTACCTTGCTTATTTCAACATACATCTAGAAGTAGTAGTAATCTGCTTCTATCAGTGTGTGACACGTAGTTTAGCAATTAGAATATACCCTCTAAATGTGGAAATTGTAATCCACCTGTGTCTACTCATTCTTTATAACATTTGTCCACATCTTTCAAAAGTTGGCCATAGGAAAATGACTGCAAATCTTACGGCTCTTCCACTTTTTCTCATGAGACACAGTAGAGCACCTGGGCTGGCCAACTGTTAATCCGCACCTTTACCATGTAACCAATACATCTTCTTAAACTGATCATATATTTTCCTGCCATCATCCTTCTTTTGGGGTTGCTTGCTATATGTTGCAGTCTATTCACATGAAGTAAGCACATGTTTACTGGCTTATAGGTAACATTCATTTTCAGTTCTTCAGAGTTTTGTTCCGTGTTCCACAGACCTACAACTAAATTTGAAAAAACCTAATTTAAAAATATAGACTTTTGTTTTTGAGAGAAAAATGAGAGAAGAATCCTCCTTTTGAGGAACTTTGCATTTTTTCAAACCTTTTCATCTCTTTAATTCTGAACTTAATTCATTGTCCATTTGTAATATAACAGAATATAACAATATATAATATAATATATCTCATATCATCACATCTTCTATGTAATATATATACATATATGTAGATAGTTTTATATATCTTCACTTACCAATTTACATTTATATACACATATACAACTACACTATTAATGGACAAGCTTCATATACCTGTCATAATTTAGGCAATTATAATTCTTCAGCTAGTTGGTTTTCCTTGTATGGATGCTAATGTCAGCCTATGTTGGTTATAGATCTCTTCCAGGAAAATGGACTCATATATTTGTATTCCAAGTTTATACCATACAGAAATGGAAGAATGTAGAGTCCTTCATAGAGAATTCCTATCCAACATAATTTTCTATGGTTTGCTTTCATTTAATAGAGTTCTTAAAGATTATCTTCTAAAAAGGTCCACAAATCCAAATTATTCAAGTTCCGTTGAAAGATATAACACAAAATGAGCTTATCTAATAACTATCTAAACATAAATATCAGATGACCTCAAACTAGGAGATATATTCTTGCCTGTGGCAAAAGTTCAATTTGTTATTTTTTTTAGTTCTCAAGAGCACCAAATTGACATAAAATATTTTATTCTTTGAATAAATTACAATTTCCCTCTACTATCTGAATTTCATAAGTATAACTTGAGAATTAATACTCATTTTTCTACTTTCAAAACTATAAATGTTCCTTCTGAGACTTAATACTTGTTTGGATATTTTTGTCTTTGTACACATGGTCTATTGCTCAGGAACATAGCTTTACAACATATTATAAGTGAAATTAGCTCACCAACGTGGGAACAGATGCAAGGATAAAGTTGGAACATTTCATTAGAGAAGTCATTCTTTCTGAACATTATAAACGAATAATGTGATTTATAAAGAAAAAGATTTGGAGAGATCATTTGGTAAAACCATCACTTTCAGGTCAATATCTAAACTAGTCAAGACAAATTGCTTTTTTTTAAGTGGGAGCCAAAGTTCTAAGTTTTAATTTTTAGTACCATAAAAGTTTATATAAAGCACAGTGATATACCACCAGTTTGATAAAGTTAAATGCAAAGGTGAATAGAAGGAAGTACTTTGAAATATATTTTGAAAATATAATTCAGGATCAAGAAAAAAAACAAAGGAAGCTTGTAGACTACACAAAAACCTATCTATCATGAATACTTTTTCAAGAAGATAGTTGAAAATCATTGGTTACAGTAAGCTCTAAAAATGTCATCCTCCTTGCAAAAGAGAAAATATTATTTTGTGCATTTTTATTATATTGATACTTATGTTTTTATATCACCTTTGTTTCCTAAAATATCTCTCTTTCCCTGACAAATGTATATGTCTGTGCTGGTGTGTGTATTTGTGTTGCCCATAAAGGTTATATATGTTCATGTGGATCCATCTAAATGTGATTCAAAAGGAGGCATAAATAGATATATCCTGAGTCCCCTGTCCTTCCCCAAAGGAAATTGTTTCAGATCAATATATATGAATATTCCTTAATAAAGACAGAGTGACCCAAGTTAAATATTCGAGATTTGACTCCCTTCCTACCAAATTCCAATTACACAGACTACAAAAATCAGATAAACTCATTTAATCACGCTGATATCAAATAGAAACAAGAGAAGTTAAGCAGATGAAAATATAACAGATAACACAGAGTGAATGAACTCTTTTATGGAGAATGAAGTATCTCATTTCAATCAAAAGATAGATTCCCAAATCTTACTCAAGAGAAATTTCCTAGAAGTATCCATGGTGGTAGTAAGCAAGGGGGAAAAGAGACATGACTGAGCTCCTCTCCATGTTAATTGCACCATAAGTATCAATATAATAGAACATTCTATCCAGGTCAACATTCTCTTCCTTAAGGGTCCTCTTCAAGAAAAGAATCTTCCAAATATGGAAGTCAGAAGACCATGACCTGATCTCTTTCTTCATCACCACTCTTTTCTTTCAAAGCTCTCAACATAGACAAATGCATTGAGTTATCACTAATGAGAAGAGTCTTGTGCAAATGGACTTTGAGTCCTTGTTAATGTAAGAATGACAAAAAAAGAGAGAAAAAATCAGGAGAGTAACATAAATCCACTTGTGTGTGAATTAAATATCTGGGGAGCCTCCAACCCTGTCCAATCCTGGATAGACTCACCATGGTGAATGGCCATAGGAGTGACAGAGTCACATGCCTGGGTCTGTCAGCATGGTGGACCAGATTCCTGACTGGCGGGAGTCACAGAGGACAGGAGGTATGATAGTATGAAGGAGGAGGCCACCAGCCAATGGAAGGACTCTCCCTCTCTCTCTCTCTCCCTCTCTCCCCCCTCTCTTTTTCCCTCTCCTTCCCTTTCTCTTCCTCTCTCTCTCTCCTCCTCCTGTCCTCTTCTATTATAAGTATTACATACTTATAAATTTAGTGCAAAGTCTCCAAGATTGATTTTTATTCATAACATATGTAATCCACTCATGCCTGCTTATTCTATGCAATACTTGTTCATGTCCTTCATGGACATGACAAATCTGACAATACGTGCAATATTAAACACTCAGGATACCCCATCTCTGCAAAGAGGGAGTGAAAATTCATTGTTATTTGTCTTCTTCATTCAGCTTAGTCATTATAAATATATATTGTTCCATTTTTGTTGTTCCTTTTCCCATTTATATTACAATAATTTATATACACATGTATGTGGGTATATTCATATATGCTATTTATTATAATTATAAATGTATATTTATATCATTTTCCTGGTTCTGCTTCCTATACTTTGCTTTGTTTCCTATGTCTTCCTATTCTTCTCTCTACTCTTCGTATCCATGATTTCTTTTACTGTAACAATCCAAACATTCATGTACTAGTATTTTTTAAAGCCATTTTACAATTAGTGGAAAATTACTTTGTTTCATGCTTTTACAAAAACTTCACATATTTCTTTTAAATTGCTCATCATAAGACATTAACTTCTCCATTTGTGTGGATAGAGCATCATTTCCCGAGACCTCTCTCTAACAGAGTTGGACTAAACTATTATTAGGAAACCTCTGGGCTCTGAGCTTACCCTACATTCTTTTACTTTTTGTGAAATTGTTTTCACATCCCTCCTTAATTGGGAAGTACATTGTCTTCCAGTGTTATTTAATTCCAAGGAACTCATAATGAATTTACTGATATTGAACAAGCCAAGTACTTGTGTTTAAATCAAGTATAGTTTGCGCTTACAATGTGACCGAATCTGATTCCTTGAATTAAGAAAATGAAGAAGACAGTAGCACACATATTATGTCTCTAACTTTGTCATTAATGGAACATGACCCTATTCTTCTTGTTTGCTGTTATTATATGAATTGTAGAAACTCATTACAAGTATTGTACTCTTTCAATTGTTACAGTTTTATGAGAGCATTAACTATGTTATGTTCTTGTTTTTCTGTCTACTAAAATCACTCAAGTGTAATGCATAATGGAAAGAAAACATTTATAAGTTTAGATTTAGAACTGGATGGGAAATTTAAGATAATGTAACATAATGATGTCAAACTTAATTAGAAACATTAAACTGTACAGAAGGATCTCTATGGGCCACATATTTAGAAAAAACACCTATTATTATTATGTTTCATGTTTTTTTCCTTTTATTTTGTTAAACATTTTTCAAATATATTTAATCTGGTTAGGATTTGACTCCAGTATAATAAACTCCTATTAGAATGTTATGGGATGTTATTTTACATCTTTGATCTAGTCCAATCCATTCATTTTACCAATGAGGGAACAAGGTAAAGGGAAATTAATAGATTTGTCCAAGGTTACATAAGAAATACATAGGCCTGGATTTTGATTGAATACAGATCCAATGCTCTTTCCATAATACTATGCTTATAAGCATTGTATAATATTGATACCAAATGCTAGAAATAACAGTAGATTTGCAATCAGAAGACCTAAGTTTGAATTCTGGCCATTTTAGATAAAATGTTTCTCTGAGTAGCAATTGACTCATCTGTAAAAAGGGAATGAAATGAAATCTTTTAATTCCTACCTCACTGGATTGGAAGCATCAAAGGGAATAATCTCAACAAAGTAACCATCAATGGTTCTTTGAATTCATCTTGGGCTGCTGTCATTGCTTTTCAGAAGGAGGTATGAAGCAAGATGGTGGCTTAGCAAGCAGCAAAAAAGTTCAGACCTCGTGGAAGACCCTTCCTTACTAATACAGACTGAATGCTCCTAGGGCACCACTCATGGTGGGAGGGGGGAGAACATCAATACACTGGAAGGGTAAAGAGGTTGGAGACAGGAAATACTCAACTTTTACGTGCTTTGAAAGTGACTCAAAGAGGGAAAAACAATCCAATCCATTGGGGGCAGAGAATAGATTTGCACCCTATAGAGGAGTAGAAGGGTAACAAACGGTCTGGTGGGGAGGGAAGCAGTACAAGAGAGGGAGGGAGCGGGGGGGTTAACTTTAGAAAGACTACAGGGAAAATAAGGGGGGAGATAAATAGGGAGGGGGGTAGAAAGGGAAGTAAAATAAGGGTGGGAACAAGGGGGACTATTCAAAAGCAAACATTGGTGTAGAAGGAAATAGTGAAAGAAGAAAAGGCAGGAAAAGGAGCAGAAATCAAAATGCTGGGAAATACACAGCTAGTAATCATAACTCTGAATGTGAATGGAATGAACTCACCCATAAAACGCAAGCGAATAGCAGAGTGGATTAGAGTCCAAAACCCTACCTTATGCTGTCTACAAGAAACACATATGAGAAAGGTAGATGCACATAGGGTGAAAGTAAGAGGGTGGAGCCAAATTTATTGGGCATCAACTGACAAAAAGAAGGCAGGAGTCGCAATCATGATATCCGACAAAGCCAAAGTAAAAATAAATCTAGTTAAGAGAGATAGGGAAGGTAATTACATCCTGATAAAAGGCAGTATAAACAGTGAGGAAATATCTGTACTCAACATTTATGCACCAAATGGCATAGCATCCAAATTTCTAAAGGAGAAACTAGAGGAACTCAAGGATGAAAGAGATAGAAAAACTATACTAGTGGGAGACCTGAACCTTCTTCTATCTGAACTAGATAAATCAAACCAAAAAATAAATAAGAAAGAGGTAAGAGAAGTGAATGAAATCTTAGAAAAAATAGAGTTAGTAGACATGTGGAGAAAAATAAATAGGGACAAAAAGAAATATACCTTCTTTTCTGCAGCACATAGTACATTCACAAAAATTGACCATGTATTAGGGTATAAAAACATTGCAAACAAGTGCAAAAGAGCAGAAATAATGAATGCAACATTCTCAGATCACAATGCAATGAAAATAATAATTAGTAAGGGAACATGGAGAGGTAAATTGAAAATTAATTGGAAATTAAACAATATGATTCTCCAAAACCAGTTAGTTAAAGAACAAATCATAGAAACAATTAATAACTTCATTAAAGAAAATGACAATGGTGAGACATCCTTTCAAAACCTATGGGATGCAGCCAAAGCAGTACTCAGGGGGAAATTTATATCCTTGAGTTCATATATTAACAAATTAAGAAGGGCAGAGGTCAATGAATTGGGCATGCAAATTAAAAAATTAGAAAGTGAACAAATTAAAAATCCTCAGATGAAGACTAAATTAGAGATCCTAAAACTCAAAGGAGAAATTAATAAAATTGAAAGTCAAAGAACTATTGATTTAATAAATAAGACTAGAAGCTTGTACTTTGAAAAAACAAATAAAGCAGACAAAGTACTGGCCAGTCTAATTTAAAAAAGGAAAGAAATAAACCAAATTGACAGTATCCAAGATGAAAAAGGAGACCTCACCTTTAATGAAGAGGAAATTAAGGCAATCATTAAAAACTATTATACCCAATTATATGGCAACAAAGATGGCAATCTAGGTGATATGGATGAATACTTACAAAAATATAAATTGCCTAGACTAAAAGAGGAAGAAATAAATTACCTTAACAACCCCACTTCAGAAAAAGAAATTGAACAAGCCATCAAAGAACTCCCTAAGAAAAAATCCCCAGGTCCAGATGGATTCACAAATGAATTCTATCAAACATTCAAAGAACAACTAATCCCAATATTAAACAAACTATTTGACAGAATAGGCCAAGAAGGAGTTCTACCAAATGCATTCTACGACACAAACATGGTACTGATCCCAAAGCCAGGCAGGTCAAAAACAAAGAAAGAAAACTATAGACCAATCTCCCTAATGAATATAGACACAAAAATCTTAAATAGGATACTAGCAAAAAGGCTCCAGCAATTCATCACAAGGGTCATCCACTCTGACCAGGCAGGAATACCAGGAATGCCAGGATGGTTCAATATTAGGAAAACCATCCACATAATTGACCATATTAACAAGCAAACTGACAAAAATCACATGATTATCTCAATAGATGCAGAAAAAACCTTTGATAAAATACAACACCCATTCCTATTGAAAACACTAGAAAGTATAGGAATAGATGGACTTCTCTAAAAATAATAAACAGTATATATCTAAAACCATCAGCAAACATCATCTGCAATGGGGATAAACTAGAAGCCTTTCCAATAAGATCAGGAGTAAAACAAGGATGCCCATTATCACCTCTATTATTTAACATTGTACTAGAAACACTAGCAGTAGCAATTAGAGAAGAAAAAGAAATTGAAGGTATTAAAATTGGCAATGAGGAGACCAAGCTATCACTCTTTGCAGACGATATGATGGTTTACTTAAGGAATCCTAGAGAATCAACCAAAAAGTTACTTGGAATAATCAATAACTTTAGCAAAGTTGCAGGATACAAAATAAACCCACATAAGTCATCAGCATTTCTATATATCTCTAACCCACTTCAGTAGTAAGAATTAGAAAGCAAAATACCATTTAAAATCACCCTAGACAATATAAAATACTTAGGAATCTATCTGCCGAGACAAACACAGGAACTATATGAACACAACTACAAAACACTTTCCACACAGCTAAAACTAGATCTAAACAATGGGAAAAACATTGATTGCTCATGGGTGGGATGAGCTAACATAATAAAAATGACAATCCTACCCAAATTAATTTACTTATTTAGTGCCATACCCATTGAACTACCAAAAAACTTCATTACTGAATTAGAAAAAACCATAACTAAGTTCATTTGGAAGAACAAAAGATCAAGGATATCCAGGGAAATAATGAAAAAAAAATGCAAAAGAAGGAAGACTTGCAGTCCCAGATCTCAAACTATACTATAAAGCAGTGGTTATCAAAACAATTTGGTACTGGCTAAGAGACAGAAAGGAGGATCAGTGGAATAGACTTGATGTAAATGATCTCAGCAAGACAGTTTATGACAAACCCAAAGACCCCAGCTTTTGGGACAAAAACCCAGTATTTGATAAAAACTGCTGGGAAAATTGGAAGACAGTGTGGGAGAGATTAGGTTTGGATCAACACCTTACACCCTAGACCAAAATAAATTCAAAATGGGTGAATGACTTGAACATAAAGAAGGAAACTATAAGTAAATTTGGTGAACACAGAATAGTATACATGTCAGACCTTTGGGAAGGGAAAGATTTTAAAACCAAGCAAGACTTAGAAAGAGTCACAGAATGTAAAAAAAATTATTTTGACTACATCAAATTAAAAAGTTTTGTTACAAACAAAACCAAGGTAACTAAAATCAGAAGTGTAGCAACAAATTGGGAAACAATCTTCATAAAAACACCTGACAAAGGTTAATTAATCAAATTTACAAAGAGCTAAATCAATTGTACATAAAATCAAGCCATTCTCCAATTGATAAATGGGCAAAGAACATGAACAGGCAGTTCTCAGCCAAAGAAATCAAAACTATTAATAAGCACATGAAAAAGGGTTCTACATCTCTTATAATCAGAGAGATGCAAATCAAAACAACCCTGAGGTATCACCTCACACCTAGAAGATTGGCTAACATGGCAGCAAAGGAAAGTATTGAATGCTGGAGGGGATGTGGCAAAGTAGGGACATTAATTCATTGCTGGTGGGGTTGTGAATTGATCCAACCATTCTGGAGGGCAATTTGGAACTATGCCCAAAGGGCAATAAAAGACTGATCCAGCCATAGCACTGCTGGGCTTGTACCCCAAAGAGATAATAAGGAAAAAGACTTGTACAAGAATATTCATAGCTCAGCTCTTTGTGGTGCCTTTTAGATTTTAGATTATTTCCCTTGATTGTTTCTACTTGATTTTATTTTTCACGTACTCTGACTGATTTCCTAACCTTATTTCAGACTCATGAATCACCTACACTTATTTTTTTTTTAATCCCAAAGTTTCAGCTGGGAAATAATATCCAAACTCAAATCAGCCCTTATCCAAAATCTGAGGACTTGGATTCTAGTTGCAAATTCATTATTAATATTTTTAAAGTAACTTTGTACTTAACTGAATAGTTTCTATCTTCATAATATTGCTCAAAATAATAGCTAACATCTGATGACACTTGCAGATTTTAAAATCAGTCAACATGTTATCTCATTTGAAACTTAGAGCAACCTTTTGAGATAAGTAAGGAAAGATGAGACAACATTTTTTAAACACTAACCATGTGCCAGATGCTGTTGAAAGCATACGAGAGAGAGAGAGAGAGAGAGAGAGAGAGAGAGAGAGAGAGAGAGAGAGAGAGAGAGAGAGAGAGAGAGAGAGAGAGAGAGAGGTCTTTTATTCTCCTAATTTCAGAGATGAAAGAAACTGAAACTGAGAGAAGTTACATTTATTCTAGGATCTAGACCTTATAAGTGTTAGAAACAGAATGCAAACAGATTTTTTTCAGTATAGTGCTTTATCTACTAACTACATTATTTAGTGTCTTCAATAATTAGGTGAAGCTGATTCCATTGATCCTTAGGGTGGGGGGGAACTAGTGGGTGTTTTAGGTATTATTCCTCATTACACAAATGCTTCAGATACTATTTCTATTCAACAGATAGAGAAATTGAAACTTGGATAATAAAATGAGGCTACTGCAGTAATTTGGAAGACAGCATAGGTAGAGTGGGAAGTGTATATGCTCATTAAGTTACTTGACAACATTGGTAAAATGAGACAAAGCATGGCAAAAACTTTGAGAAACTGTCAAGCTTTTTATTGGCTTTAGAATAAAATATACAGTCTACAGCCAAGCTTTTAAAGACTTTTACCATCTGACTCCCACCTACCTTTTTTTTACTTATTTCACATTTGTCTCCTTTACACTCTGCACAAACCAACTGGTTTACCTGATTTTGAAATGTCATTATTTTGACCTCTGTAAACTCTGTGCCTTTCCATACTTATGCCTGTAAAAAAGAAGAACCTGGCTTAAAGTTCAAAGATAGAATGAATTCTTCTTTAAAGTCTCTCTTATTTTATTTTCCTTTTTCTCAATTACATGTAATAAAATTTGAGTTCTTATTTCTTTAACTCACTTTTCATTCTCCCAACTCCTTGAGAAGGTAAACAATTGATATAAATTATGTGTGATGTTATGCAAAACACATTTTCATATTAATCATGTTGCAAAAGGAAAACTACCCCCCCAAAAATCCCAAAGAAAAAAATGCTAAGAGGTTATAAAAAATGTGCTTTAATCTGCATCCAGACTCCCGTTGGTTCTTTATTGAATAACATTTTCATTATAAGTCCTAAGGGACTGTCTTAGATCAATTTCTTTCCAGAAGAACTAACTCATTCATAGCTGATCATTGTATGATAAAGCTATTACAATAAACAATGTTATCCTGGTTCTGCTCACTTTCCTTTGCCTCAGTTCATATAAATCTTTCCAGGTTTTTCCAAAACCATTCTGCTCATCATTTTTCATTTCCCAAAAGCATTTCAACACAATCATATACTACAACTTGTTCACTCATGCCCCAGTTGATGGGCATCCCCTCAACTTCCAATTCTTTGCCATCCCAAAAAGAGATGCTATGAATATATTTGTACATATAGGTCCTCTTCCCTTTTCCCTGATAGTGACCTAATAGGGGTTTTGCTGGATGGAAGGGTATACACAGTTTTATGGCCCTGTGGGCATGATTTCATGTTGCTCTCCAGAATGATTATGTCAGCTCACAGATCCACCAGCAGAGTATTAGTGTCCTAATTTATCCACATCCCTACAATTTAGCATTTTCCTTTTTTGTCATATTTGAGTGATAGATGTGAGTTCATACCTCAGAGTTATTTTATTTTGTATCTAATATTGATTTGGAGGATTTTTATATGACTAAATGTATCTCTTCATCTGAGAATTGCCTGTTTATATCCTTTGACCATTTGTCAGTTGGGGAATTTGACTTAGTTCTTTATATATTCGAGAAAGAAAGCTGTCATCAGAGACACTTGTTATAAAATTCGTTTTCCCAACGTGCTCACTCTTTAGGATTAAATTATTTAGTTTCTAAATATCTATAAATTTATATTTCCACAAACTTTCATTAAATATAATTCTTATTTCATCATGATTTTAAAAGGATGGACTTAATATTTATGCTTTTATATATTCATTTGTAAGGATTTTGTGCCCTAAAAGGTGGTCAATTTTTGTGAAAGTGCCGTATACAGCTGATAAAAGGATAAATTCCTTCCTATTCCCATTCATTTTTCTCCAGAGTTCTTTCATATCAAACTTTTCTAAAATTCTATTCATTTGCTTTATTTCTTTCTTGATTATTTCATCATTAGAGTTATCCAGTTTTGTGAGTAGAATTGTGGTCTCTCACTATTATAGTTTTATTTTCCATTTCCTCCTGCAACTAATTTAACTTTTCCTTTAAGGATCTGACCGCTATGCTATTTTCTAAGTATTTGTTTATTAATGATATTACATTATTGTTTATAGACCTTTTAGCAAAATGTCATTTTCCTGCTTATCTCTTTTAATTAACTAATTTTTGCTTTTGCTTTTTCAAAGATTACAATCATTACCTTTGCTTCTAAAAACATTTCAGTTGATGTATAATAGATTCCTTTCCAGCCCCATATTTTTATTCTCTTTGTCTCTCAGTTTCGAGTATGTTTCCAGTAAACAACATATTATTGGACTCGAGTTTTTAATCCATTCTGATTCCATTTTGTGGGTGAGTTCATGCCATTCACATTCATCCTTATGATGACTAAATCTGTATTTCCCTTAATACTATTTTCCCCATTTATCTTTCTTTCTTTTTTTTTACCCTATGCCTCTTCAAAAGTCTGTTTTGCTTCTGATTATTGTATCCGTTAATTTGCCCTTCTTTCCATGATCACCCAGCCTTCCTTCTTTAATCTCCTTCACCTCTAATTTCTTTGCAGGGTAAGACAGATTTCTATACCGAAGAGTGTATATGTTACTCTCCTTTTGAAACAATTATGATGAAAATAATTTGCCCGCCATCTCCTACCATCTTTACCTTCACTGTAAAAGCTATTTCTTTTGTACATTTTTATTGTGAGATAATTTTTCCCTTTCTTCTTCTCCTTCCTCTTCTTCCCCTTTCTTCCCATTATCTTATTTTTGAACTAATCTTATAATGATTAATTTGTACCCATGCTCTCTATGTATAATCCTTCTAACTGCCCTAATGATGAAATTCTTAGAAGATGTAAGTATCACATTCCCATATAAGACTATAAATGGTTTAACCCTATTGAAACCCTTATGTTTCTTCTTTCATGCTTACCTTTTTAAGCTTCTCTTGAGTTTTGTATTTGAAAGTTAAATTTTCTATTCAGCTGTGGTATTTTCATCAGGAATACTTGAAAATCTTCTTTATTCATTAAATATCCATGTTCCCCTTGAAAGGTTTTATTTAGTTTTTCTGGATACATTTTTTTGGTTTTAATCCTAGCTCCTTTACCTTCTGGAATATCATATTCCAAACATCCTAATCATGTAATGCACAAGAGTGTTCATGAAGTGCTCATGGAAGACTAATATCTGTGATGTATGGGCTTAATGAGTATTTTTCAGAGTTGCTCATTGACCTTTAGTGCTCATATGTCCCCTAACCCTCACTTGTGGCTGCAATAAGCTATAGCAAGTGCATCTTCCACAGCCAGGTAAAACCATCTCAGCAGATGGACTAAATCTGTTTCAGGACAACTAACAGATATTCAATCCATTGGTGAGATAGAGGGCTGTCTTTCTCAAGCATGTGAAGATTTGCCTCAGCAGAAAGGATGGGTGAAAACAATTTGTTCCAATGGCCATGAAGGTGGCTAAAGGAGGCACTGAGGGGTACTTTAGAACTTGCTTAGATATTGAAGACACCAAGATTATCTACTGCTTCCTGGGTCATCACCACTCATCTTAACTTTTGTCTTGTCCCTGGTATGGAAAGGAAAACTGAATCAAACTCTGGACTTTCTGCCACTGAGGTGGAGCAAATAGCAGTTAGAAGGTTAGAGTGAAATTGATGGACAGCAATGACAATTGGTGGGGGAAGGGGTGCCTGGGAGAGTGACAGTTGGTCTCGAGGTCTCTCTTTCCTGGCCCTCAGACTGGAAGAAGCCTCTCTCCCTGTCTTGGGATAGAAGTTCCTCTATTACTGGACTTTTCCCAACTTTGTGCTCTACCTGGATTCCAGTGATCATGTCATCGAACAAAAGGATTTAAGAGGAGCGGTTTGAACTGTAAGGCCAGTCTTTAGGAATGTCAGCCTGAAGAGACAGGCCCAACCAGCTCTGAAGATTTCTTCCTCTTCCATTCCATTCTTCCATTTCTTCCTCTTGCTGTCTACTGATAAAGACTTTGAACTTAAGAAAACTAGCATAGCTTATCATAGACAGGAATAAAAGAAACTCTTTACCAGCCTGCGAGGCCTGGCCTTAGCTCAAAAGCTGAGAGACACTCAAACCCCATCTGGGGAAAAATATAGGGAAATCCTTATTCCCTCTTTCCTGATACCTCCCAATCCAAACTTGCTATTAAAATTCATCTTTATTTAAATAAACTGCAGTCAGATAAGAGGAGAACTATCATTTCAGGGGAACGTAGAGGGAGCTGAACCCAAGGACAGCTATTTCAACCATAGACGATTCTTATTGAACCCCTGCTGGGTGACCTTGATCTGGGGGGGGGGGGAGGCTTGTGCTTCAGGGGGATCCATGCTTACCTGCTATGGGGGTTTCTTCAACCTCAATCAATAGGGAAGACGTCCCCTTAGACTATCATAGGTGGCCCATTTCTTGGGAAACCCAATTTTCAAAGATAGCCTCTCAGTAGGGGTATCTCTCTCCTTTTACCTCACCAGCAACCACGTTCCCTCTATCCCTTCAACTCCTCCATTCCCTTTTACAAAACCTTCCTTATCCCCTGTACCTCTTCAATATCCCTACAATTCATTTAACAGTTACACTGGACTTCAATGATTCTGGAAGAGAGAGTGAGTACAACTTTGCCTTGCTTAAATCCAAATTAAGCTGGGCCCCAGGTATTTCTAAACTCATTAATCCCTAATATGCCATAGTGTGGTTAGGGTTATAGCTCTGTAATTCTTGCCTGAAAGAACATAAAAGTTTGTTACTGTCAAATAAAAATATAATGTGCTCCCTACTCAAGATTTTACTGAATTATTTTCCAGTTAAGCACCTCTCATATTCACATTTCAATATCATCTCTTTATAGCAACTCTGCAAAATAGATGCTTTTTATAGTTGAGGAAACTGAGGCAAACAGAGATTAAGTTTCTGAGAACAATAGAACTGAATAACCTATAAGGTAAGCATATTTCAGTGATGCTTCATAGGAAGGAATTCTTAATACTTTTAAATCTCCTCCTTGCTTTGTCAGTTCACAGGTATATAAATGAGTGTTTTATGAATCATCCCAAGAAGTTGTTTTATGCTTATATTTAATTTGTATTCAACTGAAATTTAATACAATCAGTCAATCAACAAGTCCTTTCCATCTTAATAGTCTCATTTTGATCTCCTCTCCCCAGCTTCATTTACTTCTCCTATAGATAAAGCAATTACACATCTATTTGTTTGAAGAAAGAAAAAAGTGTAAAGAAAGAAAGAAAGAAAGGAAGGAAGGAAGGAAGGAAAGAAGGAAGGAAGGAAGGAAGGGAGGGAGGAAGGGAGGGAGGGAGGGAGGAAGAGAAGAAAGAAAGAAAGAAAAAGAAAGAAAAAGAAAGGAAGAAAGACATTTTATCTGAGATCATCTACTGAGGAAAGTCATATTTTAAACATAAATAAGTTCCCCCAAAAAAATCTTAGGGATGGTATACTTTAACTAAATGGAGAATCAGAATATTTTTTCCGAAGTCTTCATGGTGAGTTGAGTGTATTTACTTATATTTCTTAGGATGATCCATTTTAAGATTTAAACAATTCATATGATAATTATTTTAAATAATCTAACCAATATCCAAATGATCTACCTATGTTTTATGACCTCATTATTGAAAAGTTCCCAATTTGGGTATTCTATGCAATTATATAGATCTTAATTTATTCATAGATGTCTATACTCTGTGGTTTCTATCTAGGCCCTCCCATAAGTTTTCTAAAGAGAGTCCTTCCCACATGTTGGCATCCTTTCTCAAGTGTATTGACTTCCTAGGGATACCAAGAAGGTATATTTCATTTATTATTTGATGAATCTGTGATGTCATCAGTAAGCTGGCTTCCATAACTAATTTGGATTATGGACTTTTCTTCCCTTTTTCTCTGCCTTAACATTTTCTGTCTTCCTTTTTCCTTTTCCTTTTTTAAAAACTCTCTTAAAATTCTTTCTAGAGCAGAAAGAGGCTTCAAAGAACTGTAATAGTATCCATTTTGTGAGTTTCCAATACCACAACATATTCATTATCAGGTGATCAACTTCTTGGTGGTGAACCTTTTTGATCTTCACCAGAATAAGCCTCAGCTGACAATTCATTATTAGGCTGACACTTGAAGCCTATCCAGTCTATGAGGACCTTCCATTTGTGATATTTCATTACCAGTTCTCTCAAGAACTTGGGGATATTTCCATACCACAAAGAGGAATCAGAATTAGGATTTTATTCAGGGTTAAAATGATTAATTAATTTTTATTACAAGCATATGAAATAACTTCATTTGAAAATTTGGAGCTATCATCATAAATTTAAAGATTCAGAGATTGATGTAGAATGGGGTCAGATGGCTTGCAAACATCTCATAACACACTCAGGAGGAAGATGGAATTATTGATCATATGTAAGAAAATGCCACTATGTCTTCCCATTTTAACCAACCCTGTTATTTTGATTGGAAAGATTTTTTTTCATAAGTTAATGACCATAATCACTAAACAATTTTGAATCTTTGTCCAATACCCAAGAAATAGGAAAAATGATGAAAAATTGGAATAGTTAAAAGCAATTTTATTTCTTAGACTGTGGAAAGATAAGAGTGCTAATTAACTTTTAGTGGAATTATGAATAGGTCCAACGATTCTGGGAAGCAATTTTTAATTACGTAAGGATATGAAAAAATTGTGTTTACTATGAATTAGACGCTATGCTTAGTGTTAGGCAAACAAATAGAAAAGCAAGGCAATCTCTTTGTCCAAGAAGTTCCCAATTCTAATAGAGGGAGACAGCATATATAAAATAATTCAACTTTAGAGCTGATGAAAAGGCCTAAGGGTGTAAAGGGTACAGAGGCAAGGCAGATCACAAAATCTTCTGTACCATTTCCATTATTTTAAAGATAATTGTTTTCAGTGCAGATTGGTTTAACATTAGGAAGACAAGTCATGTAATTAATCATGGAACTGAAAACACTCCCAAACCACATGATCATGTGAATAGATATGGGGATGGGAAGGAAGCCTTTGACAAAATATCACATTCAATCATCTTATAAAGAATAGGCACAAGAGGACTTTAAAATAAAAATGTGTGTACATTTATTTATTTGTGTGCATATATATGTAAAAGCTGTGTTGATTTTGTATATCTATTTTTTTATCTTGCTCTTTTCTCAAAGCTACTATCTCTACTTATGTCCCTGCTGATTTTCATTACTTTCAAGTAAATGACAATGTCATGCAAAGCAAGTACTTACACTGAGGTAAGAAGTGATATAAGGTCACCCTCTAGGTCTCTCTGGACAATTTGGTATCAAATATGGGAGACATGAGACACTGGCCCAGGACTGTCCAGCATGGTATCCCTGCATTAAAGAAGATGCTGTGCTCTAAGAGAAAAGCAGAATTGCAGTATTTTAAAAGAAATGTGAGCCGGGCAATTTTAGAGACATTTGCATCTCAAATGTTCATGTAGGTTATTTGTGCCTGACCTGAGATAGAGCCTTCCTAGCTCATATTGGTCTGATCAGCTGTAGTCAGATACACTACAGTGATCTTGATATAGTGATGTCATTTTGGTTCTCTTCAAGTACAAAGATCAACTAATCAAATTATTATGTTATGGGCAAATAGGAATATTTTTTCTGTCTATTTTTATTCCTTATCCTCTCTATTAGGTTAGCTAGATAGCTGAGTTCAAATCTAGCCTTGGACACTTACTAGCTATATTATCTTCAAGTTCCTTATCCTCTGCATTAATCCATTGGATTTCCATTTTTTTTCTTTGCCAAGAAAACCCAATGGATGGTTCAAAGAATCATAAAAGTTTGACACAACTGAACCACTGAATAACAAAACTCTCCACTGTACTACCACTATTGTTAGCATTTCTAAAACTGTGTCAAATAAACATGGGGAAAGATTTCATACTTGCATTAGTCCTGTTCTGGGAAATTTTACATTGTTTACCTATTGCATAAATGTAAACTAAATGGAACTAGGATAAAAAAGGAAGCTCCTGAATAGGGAAAAATTCACATTAAATATTTTTGTGAAAGGTTTGATGTCTTAAATATGTAGTTACCACAAATATTTAGGAAGAAAAGCCTTATCCCAATGGAAAAGTGGTTAAAGGGTATGATAAACAGTTGTTAAAAGATGTATAAACTAAAAAAAATAGGAACAATTACTTTTAATCACTAGTAAAAGTAATGTAAATCAAACAACACTAAGGTTCCATCACATGTCCAGCCTTTGGCCAAAATTACAGAAGGTGGAAATAGTCAATGTTGAAGGGGCTGCAGAAAGTAACAATTATTGTTTGTCCTTCATTTTCAAAGAGGACAAATAACATCATGGACTATATCTTGAAATACAATTGATTATATTACTAATTGGATGTAAGTGAGGCTGAGTTGCTGTAATAATTAAAATACTTGAGGCCATAAATCTGTAGTGATTAAAAGAGTGGAAGATATAAATTGTAGTAGATATAAGAGTGGATGAGTAAGTTGTGACCGCAGAAAATGTTTTCACTACAGTTTCTTATTTTTAAATCAAATATATAAGGTGGTTGCCAGGGAAATATTCCCAATTATTAAAATATACCCAAGATAGCTGGGTTTTATAGAGATTTTAATTAATACAAATGTAGAATTAAAGAAAAGGAGAGAAAGAGAAAAAAGGGGAATAATGAGAAAAGGATAGGCTGGCCCAGGGCAGCCCTAGCCAACCCAGGCCTAAGCCCTAAAAGAAAGATCAGTCAGTCCTTAATCACTCACCACAAGATCTGTTCAAGCAAGAATTCTAGTGACACCAGGCCAGCTTCATCTCAGCTGCCTCCACCAGCTCAATCCTGAATCTGAATGTCAATCCGAATGACCTTTCAGCTCTATCTGAGCTCCTATTTAAAGGGAATTTTTTCCTATGTCACCTCCCCTAAATACTTACATCTACCAATCACAGTAGACGGTTTTCAAAGGACAGGCCATTCTTAGTTCACACCTAAGAAGCTGTAAATTTTTGAGTAATTCACACCAGGAAAGCTCTGAGTAAGTTTCTCACCTCTTTGCTCCTTGTAAATTCACAAGTTGCCTGACCTTTATAGGTACTTAGCACCCTTTTGTAAAAAATAGGCACAGCTTAAGAACTTTTTGCCTTATTATAAGTATGGGTTTAAGTACTTTTCATTGTTCAGAAAAGAGTTTACAACTTTATCCTCCCCTAAAGTATGCTTAAGTAGGGGTGGAGTAGAGGTCTTCACATTCCTGATCTAAGTTCCTTCATTGTTTTAAGTGGGGAATGGTCTTAACCCAACCTTATGAAGTAGGGTCTGGGAATTTTTTAAGGTTCACAGTTGCACAAAAATGTTTGGTATTAGTAATAATAATAATACACTGTTGATAGAGTTGTGAATTGATCCAACCTTTAGGGTGAACAATTTGGAATTATGTGAATGCCCTTTGACCAAAAAATTCCACTATTAGTAAGACCTAAAAAGGTTAGGGATAGGGAAAAGGTCTAATATACACAGAAATATTTATAACAACACTTTTTTTTTGTAATAGTAAAGATTGGAAACAAAAGTAGGCACCCATTAATTAGAGGATGGCTATACAAATTGGAGTATTTTAATATAATGAAACATTAGGGAGCTAGAAGAAATATTAAACTTAAAAAAACCATGAGATGACTTATCTGAAGTGATACATATTTATATAGATATATAGATACAAGCAGAATCCAGAGAGAAACAATGTACCCAGTGACTACAGCCTGGGGCTCTCACATAAAAGTCTAGAAGAATCTTGCCCTCATAGAAGCTGGATAGCCGTTAAAGCCTTAGAGGCAGTATCAGAAAAGAGCAGTAACAACTCAAGGAAGAAACAATATTATAGCTCTCATAACTAGCAGATGTGAGGAGAATATAGTAGCAAGCAGCTCAGTGGAAGTGTTGGCAATGAGGAAGAGGAAGCAATGTGATATAGAGGATTCAGAGAATACAATTCACTAAAATTAAGCATCAGAGTTTTAGGATTCAGTTATCAGCAAGCTAGATTTTGTTCTTACACACTCAGTTTGATCCAGCTGCTCTTCTTACTTTCACTTTCTTAATTGCTATTTCTATTTCTCTAGGTTGCACCCCTGATCCTTAGGTGATTGAGTACAACAGGTAGTAGGAAGAAATCATAGAAAGAGATGGTCAAAAAAATTTACACATTTGTTTCCTTTTCCATCTGTCTATTGGCATTCTGCCAGTTCGTTTACAAATGTCCTTGGGAATATTGTGGCTCAGTGGGTTTCACAAAGTGAAGTACTGGTAAATATTTTATCAAACTGCTCTCTGAAAAAGCTTGACACACTTTTAACTTAATCTTCATTCTTATAATTCTATATTTGTCGAAGTCCAGACAATCAGGAAAAAACATAAATCAATTCCTGATATGTAGCATTTCCTGGTTTCCAAAGTGCAACTGCTCACAATGAAAATTTAACAATAGGTTACAGCACAACCCTGAAATGCCAAATTTTCCATATATTTCCTTTGCTTTTTGCTTTTTTTTTTTTGAGATAGTACAATTTTCTAATCTCTTGGAAGATTATACCTAACTGGTATTATCCTTGGCTATTTTATCTCTCTGTTCTGCAAGGGGATTGTATTTTCTTGTTAAGTAGTTCTTCAGTTCTTAACTTTCATCCTACCCTCAATGGTTCATTTGATATCACATCCTACTTCCTAAAACACAGGTCTGACCATGTTACCACAACCCATCTTCCCTTGAATCAACCCAAGTGACTTCCTATTACCTCTAGGATTGAATATAAAAATCTCTTTTTGGCATTCAAAGACCTTCATTTCTTGGCCCCCTATCTTTAATTCATCTTATAACTTAATCCTTTCTACATAGTTTGTTATCCAAGAATACTAGCTTCTCTGTTATTCCTCCCCCATTTTAATCCATCTCCTGACTCCTTATATTTTTACTGACTGTCTTCCATCTCTGGAATTTTCCCCTTCTTCATTTTCATCTCTTGTCTTCCCTGGCTTTCTTCAAGTCCCAGATAAAATCCTACCTTCTAGGAGTAAGTTTTCCTAATTCCTCTCAATACTATTTAGTACTTTCTCCCTTTTGATTACCTGCAATTTATTCTCTTTATATGCAACTTTTACATAATTATTTGCTTGCTATCTCCCCCATGAGAAGGCAAACTCCTCGAGAATAGGGACAACTATTTTTTTAACCTTGTTTATTTGTCGCAGAACTTAACACTATACCTGGTACATTACATGCTCTTAAATGTTTAAGTGACTGACTCATGGGAAATATTTTATAAAAATTAAATAGCTAAGCCTGGATTAGTATGAATAATTATTCTCTTGAAGTGTTTGGAAGTATTCAAATTCACAGCATTAGAAGTTATAATTATGTAAAATATAGTAATTGGTTCCAGCCCAATGGAATATGAAATATAAATTCAAATAATATGACCACTTGAGGGTAATTTATTGTTTGTATTTATCAGAACCTAGATGTAATTATAGGTAATGATGATAATCTAGTACTGTTTCATTGCCTTTATTTATTTATCATTTTTGTCATGAAAGGTTGTAATTGTTTTCCTTGCATGTCATAGTTTCTTCTTTTCTTTTTTGATAATTTATTCTTGATTTTGACCTTTTCTATAATTAATCATCTTACTACACCTGGACAGTTATTCTCATTTGATTTGACTGTCAATTTAATAACTAGTCATTCCTTATCAGTTAAGATATAGTTTATATATTAAAACAAATGGATTTGATTATATATAGTTATATGTCTGTCTATCTATCTATCTATCTATCTATCTATCTATCTATCTATCTATCTATCTATCTATCTATTTATCTATCTATCTATCTATCTGCTAGCTAGCTAGTTATGTAGCTATGTATCGAGGGAGAGTGGGAGGGAAGGAGAAAGAGAATTAGAGTTATTTTTGGTCTTGTTTAGTGTTCATCATATTTAATACCTTCTGATTATGGAATAAAATATTTGCGTTATTTAAGTCAAAGGCTTCTAAGTTGTTTAATGCCTTTTGTCTCTTCCATTTCTCAAAATGGAACAAACATTGATCTTGAAGTTAGAAAACCTTTTTTTTTAAACTTGCTCTTTTCACTTTACTTATTTGAACATTAATGAGTAACTTAGATTATCTATGCCTCATTTTCCTGAGATTTGAACTAGAGGAATTCTAAGCTTCTTTCCAACTATAGGCCAATGCTACTATGAGCAACTATAATTTCAATATGCTATTTGGGGCATTATTCCTTGTACTGTTCTTTACACTAAAGTCATTGAGTATTGAAGTAAATGTTGGCTTAGAGAATCTTGTCAAATTATTCATAAACATTCTTTATGTCATCATCCCCATAGATGCTAATACAAAATTAAGATTATCTATTTAATGTATGTTTCTTGTTGCCTTTGAGTATAGCATGATGTCATAAAAAAAATAAAAAACAGAAAACACTGATTCAAATCTTAGTTCTGTCACTGCCTATATGACCCTAGGCTAATCATTGAATCTCTGGACCTCAGTATTTTTTTTTTCAGTAAAATGAGTAGGTTGGGCTAGCTGATCTCTGAGGTCTCTTTTAGTTTCAAATCTAGGACCTTAATTCCTTTGCTTATCATAGGATAACCTCACATTTATCTTGGTTTTCCTTGCCTCTTTTCCTTTCATTTATAATGAGACGGTGAATGTTGTAATGATTGGGTTACTTTTATTATACATAGATTTCCTGGTTAATGCACTAAAGGACACGTGCACAATACTCAATTCTTAGATACTGTCCCTCTTTCTGTCACTTAACAACCTTCTTGTGATATTCAAAGGGATAGTAGGGCATTGAAGGGCACATTATACTCTTCTTTGTTTCATGGTTTTCCACATCCCAAGAATTCTTCATCTAGTGGCCACACACTACTGATGAACCTTTCCATATTTAACTATGTTGAACTTCATTTGGCCAACTCAATCTGTATCTGGCAATTTATTCTCTGACATACCCTTAAATAGCCAGAGAATATAACTTCAGTAAGAAAGACAAAACTCAATTTTTTCTTTTTTTCCCAAGGATATGATTGTTTTTGCCTGAAGTGTACAGGGAAGAAAAATATGGAGAAATAATTGGCATGCAAAAAACCCAAAGTCAATAGCTATTGAAATAGAACTTTTCTTCAATTTTGCTACTGTTGCTGTCAGAAGTAGACATGATCATTATCAGGCAGGTGAATATTTGAGCTCCAGGTGAATGTTTAGTGAATCAAGATGTGTCATTGCCTAACCAAAATACCCATGGCCCTGAGGGCTCATGTAAATGTAATAACTAGGGTCCTGGAATTGCAGCAATGAAATAGTTATAGTCAGTTACATTATTGCAGAGGAACCTATACCTTGCTCAAATTGAATTTGTTAGCTATTATTATTATTATTACTCAATTCATATCCTTTACAATAGAGTATTACCTATGTGAGGGGATCTATATATGTATAAATCTATGTTTTTGATAATTGCATATTTATATTATACATATTTTGTGTATATATAGATAATATAATTGTATGCTATATTTTATATATGTATATATTTATATTTATGTATATATACACATACATACACATGTTTCTAGGTTTCTTTGTTTATCTTCCAGGATCACGTCATCTCACTTTGAAACTTCCATACTAATTTTATAAAACTAGGACTCTTATGTGTAACTGAATGAACTATTTTAAACCTGTCTATATTTTTAGTTCTTCTTGGTACTTTCTGGAGCTCTCCCTGGAGATCTAGTATATATCCCATAGAACTAATGCAATTATAACTAATGTAAGGACACATCTGATATATGATAATTGAAGAAAAGTTTATCTAATGTATAATTAAAAACATAAATTCCTTAAAGTTTCACTATTCTTTTAATGTGATTGTCCCCAATTTCTCCTAGGAAGGTGTGCTATTCTAGCCTTCCCTTTATAAACCACGACTAGAAGATTTTGTTGTTTTCTTCTATCCATCTGCAAAGACATTGTATTGTGTGTTGGGTGTGGGACAAGAGCAAGGGAAAAGAAACAATTGACTAGTAGACTGAGCCTAAAGTTAAATATTTAATTCGCCAGGTAATTTTGATATCTTCCAAATATATAATTTACTTATGAGCAGCTAGCTGGCATCAAGCTTTGGATTTAGATTGGGAAGGAGAAAACTAAGCAGTTAAAAAGTACCTACTCCCAAATGTTATTTCATTTAATCTTCACAACAATCCGTTTAGGTAGGGGCTATTATGATTCTAATTTTATAATTGAGGGAATTGAGGTAGACAGAAATTAAGTGACTTGCCCAGGATATATATGTATGTTTGTATGTGAGTGTATACTCACACACACAGAATCACACACACACATATACACACATATTTCCTTGGCAATAAAAACTTTTTGAAATCAAGTGATTTTTTTCCTTTTGGTGATTTAAATTTTTGTTTAAGTTGTCAGCACTATTATGTGGTTTTGAGTAGACTGCTCTATATGTTAAGTATATAAGTTGACTTATTATTCACATTTAAAACTAGGAGTATTGAGCATTGTTTAAATGTTGAAATGTGTATTTTGTTATTTTATAGCTAAAATCTCATTTGCATAAATACATTTGCCAATATAAATAACGTGCCTCATGTTTTGTTGTTGTTGTTGCTGTTGTTCTTGCATTGTTCTGCATTTTCTTTCTTTAGGTTTCAGGAACCCAGAGGAAGGAAGAAGGGGTTTAGGTAGACAAAACTTGAAATTTCTAAAATATCACTCAGCTCAGTTGTCCTCTTTACATGGGGTGGTGAGCTGTCCTCACTCATTCTGAGGAAATCATTTTTCTGTAGCCTTGTTTCTGATGCTGTTAAAAGAGTTACAATTTCGATTAAAACACAATAGTTGTCTGGTAATGTCTATCATGCTATCTGGAGGATGCTTACAAACTTGTATAATTAGTCCCAGCCCCGTTCTGGATTATATTCTTCTATGCAGGGCTATGTGCCCAGAGGCTGATCTCATGAGTAAAAAAATAACAATTGTTTAGTTTTGTATAGTAAGTTCTTAATTTATAAAGAATTTTGTCATTGATTATTTCCTTTGACCCTTACAACTATGAAAAGGAAGCAGAACAAGCCTTAATCTTCTAATAGGGAGTGAGCAGTTCCTTCAGTAGTGTTGTTTGAATTCCATATATACCCATGTAGCTTGTGTATTCTAAGTTCATGTGACGGCAGAAGTGGTCAAGTTCTCATGTCCATCTCCAACATTTCATAATAAATGCTCTCTAAGTGAATAGTTGCTTGAAGTGCTACTTCAACTCTACAAACATATGAAATCAAAATTCAATTCACAGCATTTTATAATTACCTGCTGTCATATGGATAGCAAGTCCATGAAACATGAAAAATTTCAGGGACTCCATGGTTTCCCTATGTTAAGAGCACTCTCCTTTAGGTCTGTAGATTATAAGTAAACACACACACATGAATATATGTATACATGGACATATGTAACATGAGTACATATTTACATTTTTTTGTATGTATGGGGTGCTCAGGGAGGGGTAATATCTCTGGTATGGAGGGCTTGTCGTGCCCTTCTAGGGCAGCTCTCCAGCCACTGACCCTCACCTGACACCCAGCTCTCACCTGTGGCTCCTAGTAGCTGCTAGCATGTGGCAGCGGCCCACACCCCGGGCAATGGCTTCGACAGGCCAGCTAAACCTTGTGAGGGTAGCCATCGGGTTGACGTCGACCCCTGGTGAACTAGGGCTTTGCTCACCCAGCATGTGAAGACTGCTTCGGTGGAACAGGCGGAAGAAACCAACAAGAAGGTTCAACGGCTGAGATGGCGATGCAGCAAGGCACTGTGGGGTGCTTAGGGTGTGATGGAGCCCAAAAGACAACACGGCCATCCAATGCAGCTGAGGAAGTCTCCAGGTGTAACGACTTTTCGTGCTAATGGACCCAGGCTTCCAACGCTGAGATAGTGGGACTGTCTCTGTGCATCGACTTTTCCACTTAAATCTTCATGCACAAGTGTCTTTGTGCACAAAAACGCACAAAGACAATTGTCATCTTCGGTTTGAGAGACAACCAACGACAACATATTTACATATTTATATATACATCTCCAGAAATATAGTCATATACTTATATGTTTATACATATATATACATATGTGTTTATACATATATATACATACACACTATATATATATATATATATATATATATATATATATATATATATGTCCATACACACACATATACCTGAAGAAATAGGTGAGTAGAGAAGATACTGATTAATTTATGGGAGGGGTAAACAAATAAACACGTTCCTGCCCTGCACTCACTATCTTCCCTGAAATCTATAGAATCTGAGAGGAGAAACTGTGATTTAGTGGAAAGAATTCTGGTGGAAAATTCCAGAGGCCAAGATTTGCTATAATTCCAGTTCTGCCAATAACTCGATGTGTGATCATGCACCTTAAATTCATCTACGAACCTTTGGACTTTGGATCATATGATCTCTGTTGTCCCCCAGGTCTAAAATCCTAAACTCTCTGACCTGAGAGAGAGAGAGAGAGAGAGAGAGAGAGAGAGAGAGAGAGAGAGAGAGAGAGAGAGAGAGAGTCCAATTCTCCAGACTAATATTTCACATGTGCTAGATTAGTGACCCTTGTTATTAGTCCCATATATTGCTAAATAAATTCTTCCATCCCACCATGCTAGTTCTTCCTTCCAAAATGAGCATCTATGAAGCAAATACAAAATTCATTAGTTCTCAAGCATGCTTACATCCTTGCATTATTTCCAGAATAGCATAACTCTGGGATAGATTGGATTGATCCCAGAATATCCATCTGGAATTAGAGTAGATTTCTATAGAGTATCTTTCCCTGGAAGCTTTTGAGCCAAGGGCAGGACAGATTAATTTCAAAATGGTTTTATTGTAATTAGAAGTGTTGCGTGGGTGGTAGGAAGAGCAGAGTCCTTATTAGCCATTCCTCACCTGCCACCTAATAGCCTTGGGAAAGCAAAAAATTAATTTAATAATTCTTGGGGCAATGTGAGGTCTAGAGTCAAGAAGACCTGAGTTCAAATTCAGTCTTAGATACTTACTAGCTGTAGGACCCTGAGCAAGTCATTTGACCCTGCTTGCCTCTATTACTTTATCTACAAAATGAGCTGGAGAAGGAAATAACAAATTATCCCAATATCTTTATGAAGGAAATCCCAAATAGGGTCATAAAGAGGAGGACATGACCAAAAACAACTGAACAACAACAACAAAACTCACCTTTCTTATCTTTATAATATTAATGTATATGCTTACCTTACAGCATCATGGGAACCAAAACAGTATAAATTGTAAAGCACTATGTAAATGCAATCTATTATTGGTACCTGGAGAAAGGGAAGAGAGTGAGGCACTGAGTTAGGAATAGTGGATAGTATCCTATATTATCAGAAAGACCTGAGTTCCAATTCTGCCCCAAACTTATTAGCTGAAGTAAGTTATTTAACCTCTCTGTCCCAGTATTCCCATCAATAAAATGAAGGTGTTTGACTTAATGGTCTCTAAGGTATCTTCTAGTTCTATGACTCTGATCTTTTTATCTTATTTATACAATATAAAATATCTTAGACTTTAAGTTAGAAGCCCTGAATTTGAATGTAGGCATTACTATTCACTCTGTATGTGGCATTGAGTTAGAATCTTCTTTATCTATTTGGGATTCTATTTACTCATCAGTAAAATGAAGGGGTTGTACAGAATCATTCAGTTCTAGCATTCTATAATTGATTTAACCAGTTTATTTAAACAATTCACTTTTGTCCATGTTAAGAATCTCCTTATCTGTAATTTATATGTAGTTTACTTAGCTATGATAATAATAATAAAAAAAACAACAACAAGATTTTTTGGTTATTTGTAATGCCTTTTCCTGAAGTTAAAGTACTTCACTTTAGAAGTAAATATCCAAGAACATAAAGCATTTCTCAATTGACACAAAAAAGATATAAACAGGAAAGCCTCAGATTAAGAAATTAAAACAATTTTAGTCCTAAGAAAAAAATGCTTCGAATCCCTAACAATTAGAAAAAATGCAAGTTAAAACATCTCTGAGGTACCATCTATACCCATTAGACTGGCTAACATGACAAAAAAAGAAAGACAATAAATGTTAGAGGGGATGTCGATAAAATTGGGACAGAAGCACATTATTAATGGAGCTGTGAACTGATATAAACATTCTGGACAAAAATTCAGGTCCTCAGGCCCCAGGGGCCATCCTACTGTGCATGCCCTTTGATGCAGCAATACTAGTATAAGGTCTGCATCCCAACAAGACCAAAGATAGGGGGAAAGGATCTACTTGTATGAGAATATTTATAGCAGCTCTTTTTTTGTGGTGGCAGAGAACTGGAAACTGAAGGGTTGCCCATCATTTGGGGAATTGCTTAACAAGCTGTATGCAACTTTAATTGAAGACTATTTTGCTATAAGAAATGATAAGCAAGACAATCTCAAAAAAAAGCTGGAAAGACATATGAAATGATGCAAAGTGAATTGAGCAGAATCAGGAGAACTTTGCACACTGTAAAAACAAATAATGTACAATGATCAACTGTAAATGACTCAAGTGTTATCAGCAATGCAAGGATCTGAACAACTCCAAGTGATTCATGGTGAAAGCTATCCATTGAAATTCCTGGTTGGAGTCTGAATGAAGATTAAAGCATACCATTCTTCACTTTATTTTCTCCGTGAATTTTTCCCTAGGGTAAATGTGCATCTTCTTTCACAGTGTGGAAATATGTTTTCTATGATAACAAAGGGAGAACCTATATTAAATTACCTGCCTACTTGGGAAGGTGGGAGAGAGGGAAAGAACATGGATCACAAAATATCATAAAATAACTAAAAATTTTGTTGAAATGTTTTTTTTCTTTTGTTTTTTTTTTTAAATATATTTTATTTGATCATTTCCAAGCATTATTCGTTAAAGATCATTTTCTTTTCCTCCCCCCCACCCCCCATAGCCAACGCGTAAGTCCACTGGGCATTAGATGTTTTCTTGATTTGAACCCATTGCTTTGTTGATAGTATTTGCACTAGAGTGTTCATTTAGAGTCTGTCCTCTGTCATGTCCCCTCAACCTCTGTATTCAGGCAGTTGCTTTTCCTTGGTGTTTCCACTCCCATAGTTTATCCTTTGCTTATGAATGGTGTTTTTTTCTCCTGGATCCCTGCAAGTTGTTCAGGGACATTACACCGCCACTAATGGAGAAGTCCATTACGTTCGATTATACCACAGTGTATTAGTCTCTGTGTACAATGTTCTCCTGGTTCTGCTCCTCTCGCTCTGCATCACTTCCTGGAGGTTGTTCCAGTCTCCATGGAACTTCTCCACTTTATTATTCCTTTTAGAACAATAGTACTCCATCACCAACATATACCACAGTTTGTTCAGCCATTCCCCAATTGATGGGCATCCCCTCGTTTTCCAGTTTTGGGCCACCACAAAGAGCGCAGCTATGAATATTTTTGTACAAGTCTTTTTGTCCATTATCTCTTTGGGGTACAGACCCAGCAGTGCTATGGCTGGGTCAAAGGGTAGATATTCTTTTGTCGCCCTTTGGGCATAGCTCCAAATTGCCCTCCAGAATGGTTGGATCAATTCACAACTCCACCAGCAATGAATCAATGTCCCTACTTTGCCACATCCCCTCCAGCATTCATTACTTTCCTTTGCTGTAATGTTAGCCAATCTGCTAGGTGTGAGGTGATACCTCAGAGTTGTTTTGATTTGCATCTCTCTGATTATAAGAGATGTAGAACACTTCTTCATGTGCTTGTTAATAGTTTTGATTTCTTTATCTGAGAACTGCCTATCCATGTCCCTTGCCCATTTATCAATTGGAGAATGGCTTGATTTTTGTACAATTGATTTAGCTCATTATAAATATGAGTAATTAAACCTTTGTCAGAGGTTTCTATGAAGATTTTTTCCCAATTTGTTGTTTCCCTTCTGATTTTAGTTATATTGGTTTTGTTTGTACAAAAGCTTTTTAGTTTGATGTAGTCAAAATTATTTATTTTACATTTTGTGATTCTTTCTATATCTTGCTTGGTTTTAAAGCCTTTCCCCTCCCAAAGGTCTGACATGTATACTATTCTGTGTTTACCCAATTTACTTATGGTTTCCTTCTTTATGTTTAAGTCGTTCACCCATTTTGAATTTATCTTGGTGTAGGGTGTGAGGTGTTGATCTATTTCTAGTCTCTCCCATACTGTCTTCCAATTTTCCCAGCAGTTTTTATCGAATAGTGGATTTTTGTCCCAAAAGCTGGGATCTTTGGGTTTATCGTATACTGTCTTGCTGAGGTCGCTTTCCCCCAGTCTATTCCACTGATCTTCCTTTCTGTTTCTTAGCCAGTACCAAATTGTTTTGATGACTGCTGCTTTGTAATATAGTTTTAGGTCAGGGACTGCAAGGCCCCCATCGTATGTGTTTTTTTTTCATTATTTCCCTGGATATCCTTGATCTTTTGTTCTTCCAAATGAACTTTGTTATGGTTTTTTCTAAATCAGTGAAGAAGTATTTTGGTAGTTCAATGGGTATGGCACTAAATAGATAAATAAGTTTGGGTAGGATGGTCATTTTTATTATATTGGCTCGTCCTATCCATGAGCAGTTAATGTTTTTCCATTTGTTCAGGTCTAGTTTTAGTTGTGTGGCGAGTGTTTTGTAGTTGTGTTCATATAGTTCCTGTGTTTGTCTTGGGAGATAGATTCCTAGGTATTTTATTTTGTCTAAGGTGATTTTGAATGGGATTTCTCTTTCTAGTTCTTGCTGCTGAGCTGTGTTGGAGATATATAGAAAAGCTGATGATTTATGTGGGTTTATTTTGTATCCTGCAACTTTGCTAAAGTTGTTGATTATTTCAATTAGCTTTTTGGTTGAATCTCTAGGATTCTTTAAGTAGACCATCATGTCATCCTCAAAGAGTGATAACTTGGTCTCCTCCTTGCCTATTTTGATGCCTTCAATTTCTTTATCTTCTCTAATTGCTACTGCTAGTGTTTCTAGTACAATGTCAAATAGTAGAGGTGATAATGGGCATCCTTGTTTCACTCCTGATCTTATTGGGAATGCATCTAGTTTATCCCCATTGCAGATGATATTAGCTGTTGGTTTTAGATATATACGGTTTATTATTTTTAGGAATGACCCTTCTATTCCTATGCTTTCTAGTGTTTTTAATAGGAATGGGTGTTGTATTTTATCAAAGGCTTTTTCTGCATCTATTGAGATAATCATGTGGTTCTTGCTAGTTTGCTTGTTGATGTGGTCAATTATGTGGATGGTTTTCCTAATATTGAACCAGCCCTGCATCCCTGGTATGAATCCTACTTGATCATGGTGAATGATCCTTCTGATCACTTGCTGGAGTCTTTTTGCTAGTATCCTATTTAAGATTTTTGCATCTATATTCATTAAGGAGATTGGCCTATAGTTTTCTTTCTCTGTTTTTAACCTGCCTGGTTTTGGAATCAGTACCATGTTTGTGTCATAAAAGGAGTTTGGTAGAACTCCCTCTTTGCTTATTATGTCAAATAGTTTGTATAGTATTGGGGTTAACTGTTCTCTGAATGTTTGATAGAATTCACAGGTGAATCCATCAGGCCCTGGGGATTTTTTCTTAGGAAGTTCTTTGATGGCTTGATGGATTTCAATTTCTGATATGGGATTATTTAAGAATTCTATTTCCTCTTCTGTTACTCTAGGCAGTTTGTATTTTTGTATATACTCATCCATTTCTCCTAAATTGGTGTATTTGTTGCCATATAATTGGGCAAAGTAATTTCTAATGATTGCCTTAATTTCCTCCTCATTGGAGGTGCTGTCCCCCTTTTCATCTTTAATGCTGTGAATTTGCTTTTCTTCCTTCCTTTTTTTAATTAGATTGACCAGTACTTTGTCTATTTTGTTTGTTTTTTCAAAGTACCAGCTTCTTGTCTTATTTATTAAATCAATAGTTCTATCACTTTCGATTTTATTAATTTCTCCCTTAATTTTTAGGATTTCTAATTTGGTTTTCTGCTGGGGGTTTTTAATTTGATCGCTTTCGAGTTTTTTCAATTGCATTTCCAATTGATTGATCTCTGCTCTCCCTTGTTTGTTAATATAAGCTTTCAGGGATATGAATTTGCCGCTGATTACCGCTTTGGCTGCATCCCAAAAGGTTTGAAAGGATGTTTCGCCATTGTCATTTTCCTTGATGAAATTATTAATTGTTTCTATGATTTCTTCTTTAACTAAACGGTTTTGGAGTATCATATTGTTTAATTTCCAATTGGTTTTAGATTTGGTTTTCCATGTACCATTACTAATCATTATTTTTATTGCCTTGTGATCTGAGAAGGCTGCATTCATTATTTCTGCTTTTTTGCATTTGTGTGCTATGTTTCTGTGACCTAATGTATGGTCAATTTTTGTGAATGTGCCATGTGGTGCTGAGAAGAAGGTGTATTCCTTTTTATCCCTATTTATTTTTCTCCATATGTCTATTAATTCTAATTTTTCTAAGATTTCATTCACCTCCTTTACCTCTTTCTTATTTATTTTTTGATTTGATTTATCTAAATTTGATAATGGTTGGTTTAAGTCTCCCACTAGTATGGTTTTATTGTCTATTTCTTCCTTCAATTCGCCTAGTTTCTCCATTAGAAATTTGGGTGCTATATTATTTGGTGCATACATGTTGATTAATGATATTTCCTCGTTGTCTAGAGTCCCTTTTAACAAAATATAATTACCTTCCCTATCCCTTTTGATCAGGTCTATTTTTGCATTGGCTTTATCAGATATCATGATTACCACTCCTGCCTTCTTTCTATCAGTTGAGGCCCAGAAGGTCTTACTCCATCCTTTAATTCTGACCTTGTGGGTGTCAACCCGCCTCATGTGTGTTTCTTGAAGACAACATATGGTAGGGTTTTGGATTCTAATCCATTCTGCTATTCGTCTACGTTTTATGGGTGAGTTCATCCCATTCACGTTCAAAGTTATGATTGTCATTTGTGGACTCCCTGGCATTTTGATTGCCTTCCCTAATTCTAACCTTTTCTTCTTCGGCTCTACCTTTTAGTCCAGTGATTTACTTTGAATCAGTGCCCCTTGTCCCCTCCCTTGATGTTTCCCTTTTTAGTCCCTCCCTTTTTCTTCCCTCCCCCTCCCCCGTCTCTTTCCCTCCCTTTTTGTTCTCCCTCTCCCCCTCCCCCCTTTGGTTTTCCCTTCTCCTTACCCTTGTTGGGTAAGATAGAATTCAAGATCCCAATGGATCTGGATGTTTTTCCCTCTCAGAGTTGATTTCCCTGAGATTGAGGTTTAAGTAACCCCCCCCCCCTCTCTTCCTCTCCTTCTTTTAGGAGTTTTCTTCCCCTCCCCTTCCCATGTTAATCTTTGTGTGAGAACCATTATTCTATTTGGTCTTTCTTTACCCCCTATTTATACATTACATTTTCCCCACATATTAGCATACATAGATTGATATAAATGTGGTCCTTATAGAAGAGAGTTTGAGTAAAAGAAGAAGATAACATTTTTCCCCTTTCCTTAATATTTACCTTTTCAGGTATTCCTTGCTCTTTGATTTTCGGTATCAAACTTTCCACAGAGCTCTGGTCTTTTCTTTGCAAAAAGTTGGAAGTCTTCTATTTTGTTGAATGCCCATACTTTCCCCTGGAAGTATATAGTCAGTTTTGCTGGGTAGCTGATTCTTGGTTGGAGACCCAGCTCTCTTGCCTTTCTGAAGATCATGTTCCATGCCTTACGATCATTCAGAGTAGAACTTGCAAGGTCTTGTGTGACCCTGATTGGCATTCCTTTATATCTAAATTGTCTTTTTCTGGCTTCCTGTAGGATTTTTTCTTTTGTTTGATAGCTTTGGAATTTGGCAATTACATTCCTGGGAGTTGTCTTTTGGGGGTTTAGTGTAGAAGGTGTTCTGTGAGCTCTGTCAGTGGCTGTATTGCCCCCTTGTTCTAGAATCTCTGGGCAATTTTCTTTGATTATATCTTGTATCACCATGTCCAGTTTGGTGTTTATTTCTGGCTTTTCTGGGAGTCCAATTATTCTTAAATTTTCTCTTCTCCCTCTATTTTCCAGATCTATCACCTTGTCGGTGAGATATTTTATGTTCTCTTCTAATTTCTTGGTGTTTTGGCTTTGCTTTATTAGTTCTTGCTTTAAAGCCTGGTTTTCTTTTACAGTTTGGTCAAACTGGTTTTGTAGATGCATGAATTTCTTTTGCATTATTTCCCACTTTTCCTCTCAGAGGGCTTCCATCTTTTTGGTCATTTCTGATTCAAATTCTTCATGGGTTTGTGGAGAGTTTCTATTTCCTTTGGAAGATTTTGGAGAATTTTCTTGTATATCTTCTTCTATCTGCTCTGTATTTTGTATTTTGGCTCCATAGAATGTGTCCAAAGTCGCCCCTTTCTTCTTATTTTTCTTGGTATTTTGGGGCTTCTGTGCTTCTGTGGAGTTTGTCATCTCTGAATGTGGAGGATTAGCTTTTCTTATCTCTGGTGATCCGAGGCTTTAGTCCTGGGCAGATGTTGGTTCTAAGAGCTTTCCCTGGGTTAAACTGAATATGCCTCACTGGAGCTGGAATGGAAGGGTCAGACCACGAGGCCACACTCTCCCCCCAGCTCGCTTTCAGGAAGTTGCCTTCAGAATCGCTGGCTGTGAGGCTGTTTCGTCGGCCTGCGGGGGGATGGGCTGCAGCTTTCCCAAGCTCTAGGGCAAGGACTTTCACTGAGACTTGGATAGCAGGATCCAGTCCCTGAGGCTGTCTTGCCCGCCCTGAGGGTTGCTGTTGTTTCGACCAGCTCTCTGCAGCGGAAGCCCCAGGCAGTAACTTTCACTGGGACTCGGGTAGAAGGCCCTGTGGGTTCTGCTCTCTGAGCCGGGCCGGGCTGCGGCTTCCGGGAGCCTTGGACTCTGCGCTCCTACCCCTGAGGTCCGAGTGATCTCGGGTTCTGGCTTT
This sequence comes from Monodelphis domestica, assembly GCF_027887165.1. Taxonomy (NCBI): domain Eukaryota; kingdom Metazoa; phylum Chordata; class Mammalia; order Didelphimorphia; family Didelphidae; genus Monodelphis; species Monodelphis domestica. Next base: position 135,237,701 of record NC_077227.1, read on the forward strand.
TGAGGGGAGCCGTACCTTTTGAACCGGGTCCAGGTCCAGGAGGAGGGTTCCCAGGGTCTGTGCTGTTGATCGTTTTGAATTTCGGCGCCTTAGGAGCTTATATTTTGAGATCGGTCGGGAAGGGTTTTCCGGAGATCTGAGCTTTAGCTTTCTCTAAGCCTCCATCTTAACCGGAAGTCTGAAATGTTTTTTTTTAAAAAAAGAAATTAATATCCATCTCGAAATTAGCATCCTTGTGTTCTTACCTAAAATTGTTTCGTCTCTGAGGTATGGAATTTTGAGAATCTGCTGGTAGAATTCTGTGACTTACACTTCTTTCACTCTATTGCCTCTCCTACTAAATTCCTCAATTTCTCTTTCTAATTGAATATTGCTAATATTCCCTCTCTTGCTAGATAACTTCTTTCAGCTCCATTCCACCTGATTTGTCATACCAACCAGTTTAGGTACCCTTTCAAGTATGAAAAGGACAGATTGATAATCCTTCCATCTTGATAGATAGTTTTCACAAGGTATCATTAAAAAGCTAGCTTTAGTTTATACAAAGTAATAGAAAATACTTAATTAAACTTTACTTTTCAAGTACCAAAAAGAGTTACAAAAAGAGGCCTCTTCACTGTAAAGAAATATGTTTCAATCTAGTGTATGTCAAAGTACAGGAAGTCTGGGAAAGGAAGAGGATAACTGCATCCTAATAACCAAATTTACCTTTCAGGGATCATTATTTTCATTAAAAGATTCAGGAAAAAAAAACCCAAGAGGACTGAATGCATAATCCTTTCCTCCCAGGAAAGAAAGAAGGCTCAAGAAGAAGCCTTTAGAATGACTCCTTTGGGGTATTTAGGCCTCAAGTGAAATGGACAGCTGAGATTATTTGCAGGAAAATTCCAGCACCAAACCCTCTAAATGAAGTATTGACTCATTTATCTAAAAGTTTCAGGACACAAAATATTTAGCACTGGAATTCTCCCAGGCTCTTCTTCATTTTGCCTTTTTTCTTTAGAGACAGCCTTAGTAAGATTTTGACTATCAATGTTGGCAGTGTCCTACACACCTATGTATTTAACAATACAAGCATGGTGTTTCTGACATAAAGGGAAATTGAGAAGTGAAAGGATGTAGAAACTAAACATAGAATGAAAATTCAGAGAAATCATTTTGCCTTGTGCATAAATAATTAGTCATTTAAAAAAATCTGAAATGTCTTAGTTTTCTGTTCTTCCCAGAGAAATGTAATTAGATTGAGTCATTATATTTGATATATTAAAACTAATTTAAGAAGCCATTTGATCATCAAAACAATAAAGCAGGTCTTTTCTGTAAACTCTTCTAATAGCCAATCCTTGAAAGAAAGGATTATGTGCTAGATATGGAATAATTACAGGTGAAATAATATATAACTAAATAACCTTCATATCATGCTCAGTATGCACCAAGCATTCTGTTAAGCACTTTATAATTATTATCTCATTTGACCTTTATAACAACCCTAGGAGGTAGACATTATTATTATTTCCATATTATAAGGAAGGAAAATTTGAATATAGTTCTTTTCTAAAAGTTATCTTCGCTTCTAACTGGAACATCTCGGATTTTCTCTCTCTTTTTTTAACTTCTAAATAATACCCAATTTCTGTTTCCCTATCCCTTATATTATTCACAAGCGACCTATGGAATTTTAAGGTTTCCTAAATTCTCTTCATCTAACCATTTCTCTATAACAAAATTTAAGGTAATGTTTATTTCTATTCTTAGATTAGTTTTAACAACTGTCTCCAACATGCTCATGAAGATTACCTATGCTATGCCATAGCAATGTTTTAATTATCTCATATCCTCCACAAAATTCTAATTAAAAGTCTCATCACAGTTCTCAGAAAAACAGAATTTGGGATTTAGAGGGAACTCAATCTGCTAACTGAATAAAGACCTCATCTACAACACCTCCAACAAATCATAATTCCTCTGCTTGAAAACTTCCAGTAAAGGGGGACCTTAACGCCAAAGAAAACCCATTCTACTTTTGGATAAATGAAGTTGTGATGATGACTTATTTTTAACCTATATTGACCCTAAATCTACCCTTCTTCAACTTCTAGCTATTTCTTCTAGATCTGCTTGGGACCAAATAGAATACATACAATCCCTCTTCTATTTGGAAACCTTCATTCCATAGTTTTGTTAAAATTGAAATTCTCTGGGGATGGTATATTAATTTGTAATTGTTTTTTAAATAATAAAAAGTATGCCAGAGAGAGAAAGTGCTCCAACCACCTGTGGCCAGCTGTTCTCTTAGCTTCTCCTCTAGCTGGCTGTGCCAACCTCAAGCCAGACTGCATTCAGTCCAGGATTCCAAGGCAACAGAATGACTTCCTCTCCCCTAAACCAATTTATGCTCTTTGTGACATCCCTTTCTCAAACCTATTTGAAAAAAGCAGGTCTTCTGGATGGCAGGAGTCACCACCATGTGATGTTTAGAATGACCATACAAAGCATACGCACTTTTTCCTACCTGGCTCTGCAGAGTTCATTTACCTGGTTCATCTCTCAAGAGGCTTGCTTACAGATTAAAAAAGAACTTGTCTCCATACTGCTTCATCAAGCTAGGAGAAGCAAGTTTGTAGCTAATATTTAAAGATCAAACTTTTTTTTCCTTTAAAATCCAAAGATTGTCTTGGGGTAACAAAAAAAGAGTTCAAATTACTATTAACTTTCCACATCTATACAGTTGATTTTTTAAACCTAAGCATGATACTGTTCATATTTTCTATTATTTTTTTCCTTTTTTAGATGTAACCAGTTTTCCCAAGTCTGTTAAGACAGCATGGCATGGAGGATAGTGTTGGACATGACATCCATTCCTTTATCCAAAACATGATAAAACTACTATAATGATGCAAAGCCAAGTATGGAACAGTTCCATGGGGCACTCAGACATTTTCCTCTAAAATAGAGCTTAAGAGGAATAGAGAGTAGGTCTTTTCATCCCCTATATGTACTCCATTTTAAATGTTTTTATTTTTAAAATTTCATTGCTGACCCAAGAGGAAGAGGTATAGTTGATGGCAAGATGGCCCAGCCTAAATGGATAGCTCGATGGAATATGTGAAGTATAGTCTGGTCTGGGGTTAGCTGGATAAAGTCAGTTAGGTGAATTTGACCTCTCATCAATTAAAATAGTTAAAGTCCAGGCAGAAAGCTGAAAAACTGAAAGAATTATATCACCCTAGGAGAGAAACACTAACAAAGCAACAGATGTGATGTTGGAAAGAATGGAAGCAGGATGGCCAATTCTTGAGATTTTCAGAGGAAAGAAGAGGACAAGAAATTTGCCCAAACTAACAAATGTTCTTTGTTTACATTCGTTTATACTATTTAGTGGTCCCTCTCCTATATCATCCTGTTCTCCAAGCCTTTGGGTCTCCTGACTCCCCATCCTTTTCTTACCCCATTCTACTCTGACCTGCTATATTCCCTACTCAATGTTATGAAAGGCTCCATACCCATACCTAAAGGAGTCCCCATTCCTATGACTCAAAAGAAAAGATATGTAGGAAGAAAATAATTCTCTGATTCTTTTGCTAAGGGTGTATTTGGAAGAGGAGGTAAATCATTTCTGGAATACTATATTAGAACTCAGAATTTACTTTTACATAGAAATATACATGTATTTTAGCCTATTAAACTTGTGATAATCCAGGTATGTTACGGGTTAAATAAATGTCTGTGGTCTGGTTTTAGAAGTTGTTCTCCAAACATATTATCTTTTGGGAAAATGCATTCCAAGGTCCAAACAACCTTTTTATTGGCAAATGAGGACTATATTTGTAAAACTGGGGATAGACTGCATGCTATGTCATTCAATCCTGCAACTTCAAGAATCAATCCATCAGCAAGTATTTACTAGGCACCTACTATAGATACAGCATGTATCACATTCTTCTGCACCCTTTTCAACTTAGGAAACTGAGCCCAAAATATTTGCTCAAGGTCCTACAGCTACTTAGCAATAGAGCTAGTTCTAGTAGGCAGGCATCCTGATTCCTAGGCCAGAGAAAGCCTCAGTTCCATTACATTTCCTCCTTATTTGAAGAACATTAAGAGATCTCTGGGGAACTTGACTTTGAGTTTTATGATGGCATGCTGGATTCAACTGTGCTTTATCAGCTCTACTCTCAGGTAACAGAGAGAGATGTAGAATAACAACACTTTTATTAAAATTGTCCCTAGGTCTAAAAGATTAAATGTTATCAAGTCCATAAAGAAACTTACTTCTCTTACATACATTGTTATTGTAAAATCTTTTGAAGTCATTCCATAATGAATGTGATTCTTTATTCCCACTTGCCTCATTTCACACTTGACATTAACAGTAGTCTGAAAATTCTTACAGATTGTCTCATATTGTGAATTCTTTCTCCTTTAGACTAGAAATTTATATTTGAGAACCTGAATCTTTCACACTCAAACTAAGTCTCATGAATTAAAAAGCAGAGCTTTGCCATGGATAGTATTTTAAAGAATCTAGTGGCTTCTTTTAAAAATATATATATATAACAAAGTAGCATGTTAATTATTCCATGTAAAAATTGAAAACCTGACATTTTATACTATTGAGGTTTCTCATAAAGAAATCTGAAGAGCAGATGATTTTTATCATGAAAAGTCAGTATGAAATTCCCTGATGAAGGAAGAAGAAATGATCTCAGAGAATGCCAAAGGCAAAGGCAACGGACTGAACCAGCTGCAGAGTTTCAGAGTTTGTCTCACTGCCAACAATGATGCTAAAACACAGGCTCACAGCATGAGGCAAGAAAACTGTGGCTTTTTGGACTCCCACACATGGGGTTTTAACGACAGGCACTGTGGACAACCTCTCTCTGCTATGCATAAAGTCAAAGAATTAGAGAAAAATATGAAAGCAAATTTAGGTGGCAAAAGTCAATGTGTTGATTGTGATTATTTAGGTGTCACTCATCCAAGATAGCAACTAAACAGCCTCAGAAAAGTGCATTTAATTCTCCTCTCACAAAATTCAGGCAGGCTAGGAGAGACAACAAATGCCTATAGCAGCTAAGAAAGAAGAAAAGATACTGGAAATATATTTTGTAAATTTCCAGGTGGATTTAAGCCAACTTCACTTTCTTTCACCCAGTCCTGATGCAACTTTTGTGTGTGTTTTCTTTTAGTCACCAGATCTCTGTTTTGCAGCAGTTTTTCCCAAAAGAAGGTGATAATCCTCAGGCATTTAGAGAAAAAGACAGGAATTTCAGAGAAATGCACTAAATTCAAAAGAGCTGTGAGAAGATTCTCTAATGAGAACTCTGCCTGCAATCTGTGACATGAAAGGAAGGTAATTGAAAAAAGAGAGACAAGAAAAGAACACTATTGTTTTGAGTGAAATTTTTACTCATTTAACAGGAGGATTTTTGAATTCTAAAATGGAGGCTTTACAGAAATGAATTACATCTTAAAATGGGGAAAGGAGGAAGAAGAGTCAATACTTGAGTTCCCCAAACCAACTTCCTTTATTTCAACAAGTGGGAGGTGCAATAACCAGGACCTGAAACCTAGGTTTTCCCACTCAAAAAGGTAGCATGATGACTGCAGGCAAATTTGCCTAGGTTTCCTGGGAACAATGTATATTATCACAACTTTGGCTCTCAGGATAGAATTGCAAATAGATATATTATGTATTTACCCTTCAGGCAGCATTTCTGTAGACTTCATAATGTATCACTATGCCTTTACATAGTTACCCAGTGGAGGAATTCACTTGCTGGTCTAAATGTAAATGGAATTTTTGTATCCATTATGATTGCAGTTAATCATCAGGACTGCTGTGGATTTCTTTGGACACCCAATTTCATGTATGCAAAGGGCTTAAATGAATGAGGAAAATAAAGAACATATAGATAAGTTCCAGGTAAGGTGCCCACCACAGTGCCTGACACTTACTAGGCACTCAAATTGGATTCATTAGTTGATTGAATGGTTTGTTTATCATAGTGTGAAGTTCAATCATTTGACACATTACTACAGGTATATCTATAAGTATGTGATTATGCAACATGGATACATACATACACATTCCATATTGTAAATTGTGTAAACCAGTTTGGGTTGTATTGAATTGAAAGTGGCGTAAGTCAAAATTTCTCTGTTATACTCATCTTGTACAGTTCTTATTCACATCTTTTGGAAATCCTCTGCAGCAAAGCTGATAGGTAGTGCAGTACTGGACATTAAATGAGGAGAAATATGGGTTTGAATCATGCTATTGATGACAGATAGAAAGATCAGTGGGCATAGTGATAGAGTGAGCAAAAAATTAGTTATCACTTAAAATGTGCCAGCCACTTTTCTAATCATGGAGAATGAAACACAATAAAACAAGAAGGTCTCTGCCCTTCAGAAGCTTATTCTCTAAATTAAGAAGAGAGCACACAAAAGGCAAACTGTTTCTAGACAAGATAACACATTATATGTTTGATTTTCTTCCTGGTGCCCACCCTTCCACTTCACAGAATACATTACTATAGATCCCACTCTGACCCCATCACTTCACAAAGTACAATACTATAGGCCCCACTCTGACTCCATTATACTACATTTTTTATTATATTTATCCATGTATGTGGGACATCACCCATAGTGGAATATAACCTTCCTGAGGGTAGAAAGTATTCCTTCTTTGTGTGTGTCCTCAGGGTTTATACCATGTTACCTTACAATAGCAGATATTTAAAAATTATTTTAATTATTGGTTCAAAGACTTTCCTCTATTTTTTTTTTAATATTCCATGGATACCAGTGGGGAAAAATGGAGAAGTTCAAATATCATTCTTTACCCTTTACAACCAAGTAATTTCTTTTTCTGGTCATATGATGCTATCTTTTATGCTGATTCTTGACAGCAAATCCTAGTAGTGAATATGGGGCACCATATTTTTTCTATTATTTAGCATTTTTCTATTTCTATTTCTATTTTTTATATTTTTTTCTATTCTTTCTATTGTCTTAGTACGCATGAAGTTTTTATTTTCTCCCTGAAATAATAACATTAAATTATTTGCATCCATATAGCATCTCTAAGGGACTATTAATATTTAAAAGTTAAGCTTTTTGTGACAGTGATGGTTTTATGTAACCTACAAAACAACAATATGTATTCATAGGCATATATATTCACATATACACATAAGTTATATACATATGTGTATGTGTGTATATATGTATATAAAGAATTATCCATGTTTTGGAAAGGAAAATAGTATCAGTCTTTGTGGGGGCAGAACAATTTGCTAGTTTTTATTTTCTGGTGAGATCTCAGAGAAATTCCATGATAGTAGAGCTGAAAAGATAAAAATAAATCCCTGTGTTGATTGCCTAAGTGCAGGTCTACTTTCAAAACAAAAGGTGACCTTTGATTCAAGATCTCATCCATTTTTCCAATGATATGTTGTGGCTCTGGAATACCACAAGCTAGGTTCCTAACTGTGGTATGCCTCTACAAGAGGCAAAAAGGATGGTCAGCCTTATCTTTGTCTAGTTGCAACCATGCTAGAAAGAAAAACAAAACAAAACAAAAAAGGCTGAGGGAAATCTCCTTCCTAGGTTCTTTCCAGAAAGTGGATAACAGGCTTTGTCTAGAAAAGATGCTTATGTTCACTATGAGTATCAACTATGTTTCAGTAGTTTATTTTTTTCACTACCAAAAACTCTTAAAATATAAAAAAATATAAGCATACATTAAGAAATAGAGAAACATAAAATAGCCTATATCTTATATTGTACATAATATGCAAATAAATGTATTGTATATAAGAATAATGACATTATACTATGTAATATGCATATAATAATATATATTATATTCAATCATAATGACAATATTATACTTCCCCAAAAGGTTAAAATAAAAGAAAAAAAATGAGGACTGGTGGAATAAATATTGCACTTCTATTTCAGACCCACATTAACTGAAATCATAGTCTACAACTCCTAGATAGTCTAGGCATGCCTTGGACTTTCTCAGATATTTTACCTGCAGTATCCTCCTAATCATGACATGTCCTTTTCTCCAAGAAACCAATCTGTGGAAATTGTCTCCCAGGGGGCAGTTGACTCAGAAAGTCTGAACTTTTGAAATGCATGAAGCTACCACCAGGACTGTAGATATCCATTTGTCAGGATCCTTGTTAGTGGGAGCAACAAAAAAAAGGGGGGGGGTAAAGGGGAAAGAAAGAAAAATTGGGTGAAAAAATGGCAAGAAATGATGAAAAAACTTGATATAGATTAATATAATGGAATATTATTTCACCTTAAAAGATAAAATTAAAGAAATCAGAGCAACGTGGGAAGCCTTGTATGACTATTTTATATCTCTGAGGATCTTTTTTTGGGGGGGTTATAACAGATAAGAAGCTTAATTAAATATAAATGATTCTCTAAAATGCATAGCATTGATACATTATTTCCTTAAACCAAGCATGTTTTCTGTTTTCAAGAATTATCAAGATATTCCTCCTGAAAAAATGCTTCTAGACCTCTTTCTAAATCTATTTAGCATGTTATATTTTTCTGAGATAATTACAAATCTTTAACTTGTGTTGCCCCAGTGCTTTGTGACTATCTTTTCCTTTGACTGTACTTGTGGTCTTTGGAAAAGTTAACAGTTTTGAAAAACTATTAAGACCATAGTCACCTTCTTTTTATCTCCATAATGTCCTAGTTGTATCACTTTTTTATGTCACATATGTTTTTGTTAAATAATCAAAGTGACCTTTTTTTTTTAACCCTTGCCTTCTGTGTTGGAATCAATACTAAGCATTGGATCTAAGGCAGAAGAGCTGTTAGGGTTAGGTAATTGAGTTTAAGGGACTTGCTCAGAGTCAAATAGCTAGGAAGCCTGTATGGTCAGATTTAACCCCAGGACCTTCTAACTATAGACCTCACTCTGAGTCTATGAGCTACCTAACTTCCCCATCATCCTTGTTAGTAATATCACACTTTCCTTAGACAGCCTTTTGTTTCTGATAAGGGTCAAATAGCCAGTTGGCCAGGAAAGACCAAGTTATTCAGACTCAGAATCTTCATCCCAAGTAAATACATTGATGAGTGAATTCTATCTGAACAAGGCTATATTTCCCCCTCAGGTTTCTGGGGATATCATTGGAAGTTTTGGATGTCTTTTTCTAATACTAAAGGTTCAAGCATCCATTCTACTATTCTTACCTAAAGAAATCTTGAGTGACTAGTCCCCTAGGATCTTTTTGCCAGTTGCTTTCATTTAACTCTCACAAAGGAACATTTCCTGAGATAGTATAGCAAAAACAGAAGTACAAAACATCAATCAATTATAAAATTAAAAGCAAAAACATTGAACTAATAAAAAATACGTAGGAACTGGTTTCATGAAAACACCAGTAAAAACTTTTGGTTAAGTTCTATTTTTTAAAAGGAAGAAGAAAAATCAAATTACTGGCCTCAAAAATGAAAAGGGTCAATTTCCACCAATGAAGATGAAATTAAAGCAACTATTAGTGGATATTTTGCCCAATGATATGCTAGTAAAGCTGACAATTTAAGTGAGATGGATGAATATTTATAAAAACATAAACTTCCCAGGTTAAGAGAAGAGGAAATAGAATACTTAACTCTATCTTAGAATAAGAAATTGAACATTCAAATGAGGTCTCTATGAAAAAATTCCTTATTTACACGTGGATTTACAAAAGAATTCTACCAAACATTCAAGGAACAATTCATTCCAATACTATATAAACTATTTGAAAAAATAAAGGATTCTTGCCAAATTCCTTTTATGACACAAATATGGTTTTGATACCTAAATTAGAGGGAGCAATAACTTCACTTATGTAATCTCTATTTGCTTGCCTTTTCAAGCAGAAAGGAGGTAGATATTTGAGAGGAAAGAATTTAGAAGTCAAAAATTTCAAAATTAATGTTAAAACTCTTTTACATGTAATTGGAAATTTTTAAAAATAATAAATAAAAAAGCATTTTAAAAAATTTAGCTGATCATTGTATAACTGTCATAGCCCATCATGATTCCCAGAAAAGAGATGAAGAAATAGTACTCCCCTCCTTTTGGCAAGGAGGTAGGGGTGTTCTGGTGAAAACTATTCTGTACACAGACATATTCACTGTCAATTGGCTCTGCTGAACAATCATTTTTTTACCTATTAAGGTCATTTAGTTTTTATATGTAGTGGAGTGGGGTATATCTGGAAAAGATTATAATATAAATACAAAAGTCATTAAAATCTTACAAAAAAAAAGCATACCTGTAGTCATTCTGAGTACAAGACTGAAAATGAATCAGTTCTTTCTGAGAAATAATATAATATAAACTTTAAAGACATATTTTACATTGTTCAGCCTTTATTATTTTAGGAGAGAAAGATTATTTTAGTTCAGGGTTCTTTTTTCCTTAAACATAAGGGGGAAAAGTTGACACCAAGAGATTTTTTTTTCAACAAAGATTTTGTGGTAGTTTGAAGAGTTCAAGAGTTTGTGGGCCTCTTTTCTTTGCCTGTACTGATCTGTCTGAACTGCTGACCTGCTTCCCCTTCAGCAGCTACTCTATGATTTATGAGGGCAATAAATAGGCTGAGCACTTTCCACATTCAAGGTAGCCTGTCTGGGTACGGAAGAAACACAGAACTGTTTTCAAATTTCATTCACATGATAGATATGGAAGCATATTCTCTGAAAAAAAGGACATTAGACCAGAAAGGATCTGTCTAGATCGTCACTAATAGTATTCAGAAGCCCTTCACTGGAGAGACAAGACTGTCATTGCTAACTACTGTCTCTAGCCTTCCCCCACCCCATTTTTTGGGCAATCCAGAGAGGGAGGACAACAATAAACACAATGCAGGAATAACATTAAAAAAAATTAACATCTTCCAGTACTGTTCTTCTTTCCATTTAAAAGTTTTTAAGGAATAAACATTTCAACTTTAACTTCATTACTTAAGTTTATATTTGTATTATTGGCACCTAGGTAAATGAAAAATCTTTGCTTAACCAAATAAATGTAATAAATTATCTCCAGTCATTATTTATTTTAAAAACATAAACTCAATCATTTAGCATCTATCCAAATGGTCCAAGATTTGTTTGTCTGTACTATAATATAGTGTTGGAATTTTCTGGTCTTTACAATCAACTAGATCTCTCAATGAAGCAAACTCTTCTCACTGGCTATTTAGCAATGGAAGTTTCATGCTGGGAAGAATTTTTATTTTATTTTTTTTGGTTTTCTTTATCTGAAAACAATAATGTATGTAAATGGGCACCCAGTAAAGGCTCTTAGGTGAAGGTAATTCATGTCCACCAACTCTATCCCCACCCCCTTGTTCTATCCATTTCCTTATTTTATAGGTGGAAAACCAGAAGAAAAAAAACAGTAAGCTAAATAAACCATCTCAAACTCCTGAGTCTAGGTCTTCTGAATGACACATCTTCACTAATAACGTGTATGTATATTTTTCCACTAAGTGTTTTATTCCCCGCTAGTTAAGTGTTCTTTATTTGTATTAACTTCTAAGAAGGTTGTTTAACATTTGCTGCTTTTCCCAACTATACCTGAAGAAATGTTTTCACTCCATTTTAAATAATCTGTTACTCTTTCATTCTTAGGCAATTCATCATATTAATGTCAAGCTTTAGCACAGACTTTCAATGAATATAACTCACAATCACTCAGCATCTGTGAGCTCCCTTGCAATTCTCAGCTGCCCATATAGCTCAACCTACCTGAATTGTCATAATTATAGGCATGTTTACTGATACTGTGACTCCCTACTCCAGCAGTGTCATTCATTGATTACTGATTACTGAAAATCCTTAGACTACATTGTGTTCTTCATCCCATGATGCTCCTCTCCATGAGCTATTAGGGTTACAAGAAGACTATCAGTGTGTATTGGTCATTCCTTAAGTTGCCTACATTAGAAAAGGAAGTCAAGATGATTGTATTGGCTACTAAAAATGACAATTTGTTTGTTTTCTCTTCCCAATCATAGCCTATTGTAAAACAACCTCTGCCCTAGCAAGTGAATTGTTTCCTTTCTCAAACTAATGTTGTCAATAGGAAAGATCAAGTATAACCTATGAAGGAAATTCAGATGCATTTTCTTAGGTTTAGTTTCCCTTCTTTTTTATTGGTTGCTTTTATTTATTAAATTTTTTCCAGATTATCTGTTGATGTAATTTTTAATAATTGTTTTCTGACATTTTGTGATCTATTTTCTCTTCCTCCTTTACCCCCTCTCCTACCCACAGACTATGATATGGGTTGTACACATGTTATTGTATAATACATATATATTTCTATGTTTATTATGCTGTGAAAAAAGATATATCAGACTAAAGAAAAATTTGTGGAGGAAACAAAGCGAAGAATGGTATGCTTCAGTCTCCATTCACATTAGCTTAGTTTCCAGTGATGACTTTGCAGAAATTCAGGTTTTCAGGAAAAGAACCAGTAATTCCTTTTCTTTATTTTTATTTCTGGAAAAATGACATTCACTAAAATATTTGCAGATTCCAAACATGCCCTAGGGCCTGAAACATTGAGGAATAAAATCAAGACAAATAGAAGTTGGAGTGAAAGGACTTGAGTTCTATCACTCAAACTCAATTTCCTCATTTCTAAAATGAGGGTCTTGAACTACATTACTACTACAGTCTCTTCCAGATATTTATCTATGATTCTAAGACTGAAAATATCTATACTAAAAAAAAAAAACACTTATTAACCAGTATCTTCTACCTAGTTAACAGTGACTGAATCCATGAGACTCCTACAGTACTTGACAGACCCTTTTACCATTTAAGATATGTATCAGTTTTAAGAGATTCACATTTCTCTGAGATTTTCGTTTCCTTAATTAATTTTGTTTTTTCCAAATCCATTCCTTAATACTTGATGCTTTCTTCACTCATTGATTTCCTGGCATCTTCCAGAACTTTGTTTATCACTTTCCACAAAGAAAACAAAGGTTTCCCTCTTTTCAGTTATTTTTGCTAATTATGTGAAATCTTCTTTCCACTTTTTTAAGAAATAAACTTTTCTTTAAAAAAAAAAAAGGTTCTTCTAATAGGACACCTGTCCCCTGGAAAAGAATGATAAACAAATATAGAGGAAAGTTGCCAGGAGAAGAGCATGTAAAGGTCACATGAATCGCAATAGTTTTGTCATGAGTATTATTCCTGTGATTAATAGAGAGTCCATATGGACTGATGATGTGAACATTAAATTTCAGCCAGAGGTAATTTTAAGAAATCTGCCCTAGAATAATTTTTATTTAACAAACAGTCTAAAAATAGTTCACAATCATGTGTATTCTCTTTTTCCCAACTTTGTTCATCTAAAGCAAAAGTAAAAAGCAAATTTTGTGCCACTTTATTTTTTGTGTACCTAAATTGTTTTCTTTATTTCTCTTATCAAGTGAGACAACCCTGTATATTCTAGTCCCTGGGGACATTTTTAAACAGCTAGGAAATTGCCTTTTAAAACTCATCCAATTCAAACCATGCTCATTTTGCAAGGTTTAAATAAGTCTCTTTCCATCATTGCATGTTATAATTATGTCACCACATGCTATATAATTCTAATTAGATGATGATTGTATGCCATATATTAACATTAATTGTGTAATGAGACATAACCATATGTTTATGTATGGTTGTAATTATCATTTTTTTAATTCTGAAAAAGAAAACATGTGTAGCCTCATCTCTTAAAAGACAATGAACAGAGAATGCAAAATTTGTTAAAATTCATATTTTCAGTTATGTGTTTACAATCCTTTTAAGAAAAGGGAATGAATTTTTCTAATGCAGTTATATAAGCAAAGAGGAAAAAATCTCTCTCCTTTAGCTTTGAAGAAGCTATCTAGATTTTGTTTTGGTTTGGACTCCTGAATTAAGCCATGTATGGAGCCCCTGGTGTAGAAATTCTTTCCACTAAGCTAAATTGGCAATTCATCAGTAGTTTATAGTACTGGTTATCTGGGCACGGAGAGATTATGACTCATCTAATGCTCACAGAGTTTGTGTCAGACACAGAACGTGAATCCAAGTTTTCTTGACCCAAGGTTGGTCCTCTCTCCATTACATCATTCAGCTATTCAAATATATAGATACCAGTAGTAAAATAAATGAAATGAACATCCATTATTATTCAGGAAAATTTTCTTTCTTTGCTCACTCATGGAAAGTAAGCAAATGACTATTAAAAACCTTTTGAAATTCTAATCTCTTCAGTATGTTAAGGTCAGGAGCAAGTGATTGACAACATCCTCCAGTGCCTAGAACAGGGCTAGATGCAACACAGGCATTCCCCAAACACTTGCATGTGAAGTAAATGTTTGAGAGCCAGGCACATATAAAATCCTTTGCAGGAAGTCACAAATTTACAAAGCAGAATACAAGAGCATCTTTCCTTTGCAGCTTCAAAGCACACTGGGGACATGTGAGAATACAAGGATCATTATAGTCCAGTTTGGGGAAGGCTAGTGTTGAGTGAATGTGTGAGAGGAGCTGTGGAGAGGGCCTATTATACCCTATTGGCATCCAGGTCTCAAAGCTGCTGCTTTGGTAGCTTTGCTTCTCTTTCTTCCTAAGGCTTTTTCAAAAGTGATCATGGATTTGTCTTAGACACAAACCCTGGGAATGCTTTGCATGAAGCTGATGGACCCTCTGATCAAATAGATATAAATAAGTTCAATAAAGTAGAGATTCTGGGAACAGGGCATATCTTTCTATAGTGCCTAGAGTAGCTTGTGAAAGGTCAGGAGAATTCATTGGAAAATATTCTAGATAATACAATTATTTCTTATTCAATTGTGAATTTCCTATCCAAAAATGTTTTTCATTCTTTAAAGGGAATACTATCAATGATAAGACAAAAATAGGTGATTCCTGTAGGAGTTTTATATGCCTCCAATAATTGTTGCCATATTACATTGGAATAAAAGAAAATGCAAAATGCCATGGAGCACCTTAAGATAATTAACTTGAAGAACACAGAAGAGAGAGAAATATACTTGTCCAAAAGTCAAGTATATTTTGATGTTCAATTATTCCACGTTTCAGGGGAAAGTGAAAAACCATTATTTAAAATGATACAAACACAGCCTTATTATGCCTTTTGAAATGTAGATAGAGGTTTTTTCTTTTAAGGAAATATTACATACTATCCACATTTGATAACTTAGTGCCATATTTCTTCAAAGACCTGCTTCTGTGAACTTCTAGATTCAGACTGGATGATAGCTATTTCTTTTTCTGTTTCTATATAGGAAAATAATTGCTTTTGACACTTCATTTGTAAGGTTGTCAGATATGATCACATTATATCCTTTTCTCTATTTTTTGTCCTTGTCTTGTTAAAATCTCCTAGTTGTTTGCTTCTTAGTCAGTCTGGAGACATGAAACAAACCTGATTCAGGTCTAGTTTGATTTTCATTTTAAGATTACATGTCTTGATATATATATATATATATATATATATATATATATATATATTTACACATACATACATACATATAAACACACAAAATGATATGTCCATACCTTTTACAGGTATATATTTGTATATAAATATAAATAATAGGAGACTTTCTTATCATAAAATAATATATATAAAAATACCCCATTGTATTCCTATAACATAATTTATTCAGACACTCCCCAACTGATGAGTATCCTTTTGCTTTTCAGCAATTTGCTATTAATAAAAAAAAGAGCTGATGTGTGTGTGTTTGTAGATATAAGTCCTTTCCCTCTTTCTTCTATTTCTCTGGGTTATAGATCTTCTTTATTGCTAAGTCAAAGGACATTCAAAAGTTAGTGATTTGGGGGATTAGCAAGTAATAGTTCCTAACTGCTTTCCCAAAGAGCTCAACCAATTCAAAGATACTTCAACAATGCCTTAATATATAATAAAATTTTTGTTAATTAAAAATAAAATATGTTATAATAAACAAAATAATATAACATAAATATCATAGATGTCATATATATTTGATATCTTTAATCATTAATGTTTTACAATATTTTTTCAAATATTTGCTGATAATCTTGGAATTCTTCCTTTGAAAACTTCCTCTTCATTTCAATGACATTTTCTGCTGGGAAATGGTTTGATCAAATAGCATATTTCAGAATTCACATAATGTAAGAGCAACCAAGGACTCTTTTAATACAAATCTTCATTCAGGTAAAGCAACTAAAAGTACTATGACTAGTCCCAGTTTTCACCAGAATTCATTATATGGTGGTTTGTTATAATAGCTTCTTTCATCAGTCTTTGAGGAAATAATTTCTGTGTTTAGAATTGGGGTTTAATGATGACTGTATTTCTATTTCCCTTATAAAATTAAAGGGAAAGAGTGAGAAAGAGTGGCTGCCTCATTTTCAGCTTGTATTATATGTTGAATTAGAGAGCACAGATGAAACAAGTGCTGCTGGGAGGGGAGTGAGGCTCTGCTGTTTTGATATTTGCTCCTTCCACCTGGAACAGAGACCACAAAAATAGCCTTGCTTATAACAGTCAATATTCCATTTTGGGGTCCAAATGACTTTATAAGGAGCAATTAGAACTTAACTCCAGTTCATCATTATTCATCATGCACAGATTTTGTTAGATTTCTCCAAATGGGTAATTAATGTTATCATTCTTTAGTTCTCCACTAGACTGACATATTCTAGAATTGATAATATCAATCATCAATCTTTCAGGTGGCTAATCCATGGATTCAATTTTTTAAAAATTTCTAGATTGATGAATTCTAGTTCATATTTTATACCCACAACATCTTGGCTTTTCTGTTAAATCCAAAGTATAAAATATTGAGAAGTAATACTATAACATGAAAAAGAACTAGGAGCTAGGAGAATCATAAAAGGGTTCTCATAAGAGATGGTATTTGAATTAAATCTTAGGGAAATCTTGTGTAAAGAAAGACATGAAGGTGAAAGATGCAATGCCTTATTCAGGGAACATTAAATAAACCTATTTGGATAAAAGAGAATGTGAAGAGGAATAGTAGCCTTTATCTAAGTGAATCGTCAGAAGTGGTATGGTGAAGATTGGATACAGATGGTTGTTCATTTATGAGAGATGGTATGTGCTGTACAGGAGCTACAGTAGTTAAGGAATTTGATACTCCCTGGTCAGTTTCCTTACCCTCAAATGTAAGCCCACAAGGTGCAGAACTCACAGCATTGAAACACACCTATATCATTGTAAAGGATAAAAGAGTCACAATTTACACAGACTCCCACAATGACTTTGGCATATGTCACTCTGTTGGCATGCTATGGCTCCAAAGAGGATTTTTAACTTCAGCTGGAAAATCTATACCTAATGTAGAAATTCTTAATGAAGTTCTTTCTGTTCTCCAGCTGCCCAGAGCCATAGCTGTAATTCATTGCTCTGTACACACAGGTGGCAATGGCCCTGTGTCCAGGGGAAATAACCAAGCAGATATTACAGCCAAACTAGCAGCCTTAGAAGGACCTGAATTTATTTTGCCACTAACAATTACTGATGATTTAGATCTATCCCTTTCCTATAATGACAGGGAAGTGGGAAAATGGAAGCAAAAATTTAAAGCAAAACAGATTAATGGAGTATGTGTGTCATCTGAAGGAAAACTCCTGCTCCCTAGAAGTTTTTATTACCAAATTTGCCAATCTATTCATAAAAGTGATCATTTTGGCACCCAGAGCATTGTGGACTCTGTTAAAATAATATATAGATAGCCCTTGGTATAACTACTATAGCCTTTAAAGTATGTACAGCCTGCCCTACCTACCAGGCCTTTAATCAACATGCCTTTTGTGGAAAAACCTTGGGTGGACATCCTCTTGCTTACACACCATTTGAACATTTCCAAATTGATTTTATCTCTATGCTGAAAGCTGATCAGTGTAAATTTTGTCTGGTCATAATCGATCAGCTGATCAGTTGGACTGAAACATTCCCTACTGCTCGGGCCACATCTGCTTTTGTTGCCAAAGTGCTTTTAAAAGAAATTATTCCCTGCTTTGGCATACCAGCACGTATTGACTCGGATTGAGGAACTCATTTTACCAATTCAGTCTTATCACAAATTTATTTATGTTTGGGGATAAATCCTAAATTTTATATACCATATCATCCCCAGAGCTCCAGCCAAGTTGAATGAATGAATAAAAAACTTAAAAGTATAATTGGAAAATTGTGCATAGAGATTCATTTGAAATGGCCTGACATTCTACCACTGGCTCGATTTTATCTCAGAAGCAGACCCAGAGGTGATTTACACATCTCACCATTTGAGATGCTATTCAGATATCCACCTATTCAGGCACAACCATTTACCCCTGCCCATACCTCGTTGTTAGGAGGGGATACAACCATTGCTACATATATCAGACAATTACAAACAAAAATGCTAGAACTCCATGACTCTGGAGATGCTGTTCAAGCAGGCCCCATAGACTTCTTCATGATTTAAACCCTGGTGGTAGTGTGTATATAAAGAATTTCAAGTGTACTGGGTTAACTGAACCTGCTTATGATGGACCACTCCAAGTCCAATTTACACTGACAAATATTAAAATTGGGGAGAGGGACTCATGGCTTCATTTTAGCCATGTAAAATGAGTACCCTCTGTTGATAATGAATAATTGATTATATTGATAGTATTTAACTATGATTAGACTTTCTGTACTATTTTATTGCATTTTATTTGTGCCATACAGTATTTTATTCCCCCCCTTTTCACTCATTTTTTTGCATTTGAAGCACATGTAATTGTATTGAAAAGATTTTCTTTTAACTATTTTTTTATTTTTGCAATAAGCTAAGATATCCATTTGGTTAGCATAAAAATGCATACCCCAAAGCTTTAGACTATGGAAACCTGCCATTTATTGATAAATGTTATGGGACTATGATTAATGATTGTGTCTGATTCTAGGAAATGAGATATTAAAAAAAGGAGCACAGACTTTATCTACATGGTGTCATAGAAGCACAGATTTAACCTGAAAAGTGCCAAAAATGCACACAAGTCAAAATGAAACTAATCCATGTGGGATTGATAAACTACTATGCCAATATGAAAGGACTTGAACCTAGCGTGAGACTCGAGGTTGAGGAGCTTGACATATATGTTAAGACTCAGGACTCCTTGAATTGCACTCCTTGTAAAATATTTTCTATGAAAGTACCTAACAATTGGCTAGTCTGGCTCCCCTATCCCTGAAAAATGATGAAATATCAGACTAGGGAATGACACTTCCCTACCACACACAAAAATCTAGTCCTTTTTCTCTCTTATAGTATGGCAACATCCTGTAGTCTTGGCTGCAAATGGGTAATTGAAATATTACTGTATTCTGTCCTACAGACTTGTGAGATAAAAATTAATTGGACTCTAATACAAGGGCCTATTAAGAATTTATTATTTTTTAATTCAAAAAAATTATATTCATAGTTTTTGATATTTTGATTCTGATTTTGACTTTTTATTTCTCTCAAAAACTTAATTTTTCCTCTATTTTCCTTTTCTGTTTTTGTTTTTTTCTTTTGATAATTGACTCATATACCCATAACTCATCTATTTTGAGTTGATCTGGGTGTTGGTGAACACCCTCTACAGGGGGGATTGTATTGTATTTTTATTTTTAAAAAATCCAAGATTTAGGATTTTGTTTGAGAAGAATTTTAGGAAAAGAAGTTTGCTAACTCCTTGATTCCAGAGAATGAACTCTTTGAATAAAAATGCTTGCAGAAGCCTACATTGCATCAAGAAGATTCAGAATAAATGTTTGGGTGCAATCAATTGAACAGGAGGGGATAAACATTTATTGTAAATGTACACTTTTATGCCAAAGGGGACTGCCCCCTAATTTGGCTTTTTGTCACTGTGCCTAGCAAAACATTGATTTTGCTTTCTCTCTTTTCTATTTCCCTCTTACCTCTAACTATTTTAATTTCCTCTTAGAAAGTGAAATATTGTATACATCTGTAGTTAGAAGTCTTTAGGGCTACAAGATGATTATGTTAAATGATTAATGGGGAGACTAGTCTCCCAATGATCGTTAGGGGGGATTGTGAAGATTGGATTTGACTCTCTCCTGATTGTAACCATGAAGGTACTTAGTTCTTCCTTGATTGTGAAGATTAAATTGCAATCCCCTGTCTATTTTTAGATTTTAATCCCCAAATCTGTAAATCACAGTACTTAAAGTTGAGTATGGATGGAGATCTACCCATTTTGGATTTTAACCACAAAAATGTATGAACATCCATTTCATACAATGAGTGGGAGGTCTGTGACCCACATGTGAAGGAGTGGGCAGTCCTGGAGTGGAGCTTCAACTGTGATTGGTAGACATAAAAATTTAGGGGAAGTAACACAAGAAAAAAAAAGTCTTTAAAGTGGAAACAGAGACACACACAGACACTTGAAGGGGGTCTTCTAGGTTGGTTGTTGAAGGTGGGTCTTCTGGGAGTTGTTGGTGGTTGTTCTGGGAGTTTGAAAGAGACACTTGGAGTCTGATCCTCCTGGAGTTGAGGCTGATAAAAGAATCTGCTGATTGAACTGATAAGGTGGTGGGTGTAAAGGCTGACTTCCTTCCTTGCCCTTTCTGGAGGCGTGAGCCTCAGGGAAACGCCCATTGTCTTGAAACTCCTTCCCCTGGCTGGGGCCTAAGAATTTCTACCTGGCTCAGAGGAAGTCAGGGTGCTCTCTCTCTCTCTCTCTCTCTCTCTCTCTCTCTCTCTCTCTCTCTCTCTCTCTCTCCTTTTCTTTCTTCCTTAATATCTTCCTTTTATTATAAAAATAAACTACCATAAATTCCATTTTGCTTTAGTAATTCATTTTTGCATTTAGGAATTAAATCCCTAGCAAGCAATTAAATATTCAGTCCAACCATAAATTTAACATTATGAAGGACCCAGACAGTTTCTGCTCATGAATGAAGGTTACCACCAACAGGTTACACATTACACAAGAACTAAGGAAGCTGGAAAGGAAAGAAAGAGATCTGACAATAAGAGAAAGTCTTGACTCTTTCAAGAGTATCATCATAAAGCACAATATATAAAGATGTCTGAAGCTTTAATAGTCCTCTTTGCATTTCTTCTTATACTTACCAGCTCTTGAAATACTCCTCCAAGAATAATAATGTTGCAATGACTCCATTTAGATTTTTTGTTATTTGCACATCAAAGTGACTTTGGATCATTTATTGTTTCAGGGGTATTCTCTGCTTCATCCATCTCCATCTCAGTCAGGAATAAGGGGACTCATTTATAATAACAATATTAGCATATTTATAGAGCCTTTGATCTTCAAATCACTTTATGGACATTAGCAAATTAATCTTCCCAGAACCTTTGTGAAGCAGGTAGAGTCATTTTAATAGATGGGGGACTGATGCTGACTAAGTGACTTGCCAGAGGCTATGAGGGATCTGATAACAGAGCCACCAGTAGTTTGGTGCTTTCCTAAGGAGGAGCCCCACATGCTGTCCCTCTCAGCTCAAAGGATTCCAGTTCAAAGGATTGCCAGATGAGCTCCAGATGCTCATGTTAATATTTAATCAAGCAAACCTCCACTCAACACCTACTGCATGTTCAGTACTCTGCTATAATCTCTTAGGAATATGAAAGAAGATTTTTAATTTGACCTCAATCTTCAAGGACCTAACAGTCTAAGAGAGAAAAATAGCTGTGTGGCATAGTTGATAGAGCACTAGACTTGGAGTCAGAAAGAACTGAATTCAAATCCTTCATTTTTACTAGGTTTACATAGTTACTTAGATTACATTACATAGATATTTACTAGTTGTGTGAGGAGCAGCTAGATGGTATAGTGGATAGAGTGCTAGACTTGGACTCAAGAAGGCTCACCTTCCTAAATTAAAATCTGTTCTCAGAAATGTATTAGCTTTGTGACCATGGGCAAGTCACAACTCCATTTGCCTCAGTTCCCTTATCTATATAATGAGCTGGATAGGAAATGACAAACCACTCCAATATCTTTGCCAAGGAAACCTCAAGTAGGTCATGAAGAGTTGGGCTCAACTGAATAGCAATTAAACATTTTACTGTAATACACAACATACCATATCTTAGCCTCAGTTTCCTTATCTGAGAACAAAGTTCTCATGGGTCTGTTCACTTCACTTTGTAGCATTTTACATAAGATATGATATCTATTTCACAGAGAAGATTCAAGGTAGAATTTACAATTTGGATGTTCTTTGTAGTCTGCTTCCATGAAATGCTTTTTGTCAATAAAGGCTTATTGATAGAGAGAGTGAGCCTTAGACATCAAAGAATTACAGAATCTCAGAGCCAGAGGTTACCTCAGAGACAATCTAGTCCTACCTATGAGAAAATGAAAATGCCCCTTACAGCATATACCTAAACTATATAATAATAATATAGTAATATAGCTATTGCTTGAAGATTTCCAGAGAGGGAGATTTTCATTTCCTCCTGAAAGCTCATTCCACTTGGAAAAAAGTAATTTAATTTTAATTTTTATATGTTGATATAATTTTTAATAATTGTTTTCTGACATTTCGCAATCCATCTCCTTCCCTCATATGCCTCTCCCTCTCCAATACATGTATTATCATACAATACATATTTCTATCTTCATCATGTTGTAAAAGAAGATGTATATTACAGAAAAATTTATGATTGAAATCAAGTGAAGAATGGTATGCTTCAATCTGTATTCAGACTCTGTCAGTTCCTTCTATGGTGGTAGATAGACTTTTTAATCATGAGTTCCTGGAGCTATCCTGGATCCTTATATTGCTGATAATAGTTCAGTAATTCACAGTGGATCATCATACATTATTGTTGTTACTGTGTACAAAATTCTCATGGTTCTGCTCACTTCACTTTGCAGCATTTTGCATAAGTCTTTCCATATTCTTTTTTATGATTGTCTTGTTCATCATTTCTTATGGCCCAATGGTATTCCATTATGATCATATACCACAACTTGTTTAGCCATTTCCCAATTGATGGATATCCCTTCAGATTCCATGTCTTTGCCACCACACAAAGAATGATATCACTATCTTTGTACAAGTCCTTTCCCACTATCTCTAATCTCTTTGGGCTACAGACCTAGTAGTGGTATTGCTGAGACAAAGGATGTCCACAATTTGATGATCTTTGGAGCATGGTTTCAAATTGTACTCCAAAATAGTTGTATCAATTCACAGCTCTGCCAATAGTGTATTACTGTCTTCTATCCCCTCCAACATTAATTATTTTCCTTTTTCATTATATTAGCTAGTGTGATAGGTATGAGCTGGTACCACAAAAGTGTTTTAATTTGCATTTTTCTAATTAATAGTTTTAAAAGAGAAGAAGGGGGACTCTTTTTCTTCTCTTTAAATGGAGAGGGGTGAATAGGCTTGTCCCACTGGAAAGATGTAAACTCCAGTGACAGGTTGAAGGGAAATGTGGTAAGGGGAATATAGCTGCTGAGATGTAAGCAGAAGGATTGAGGGAAATCTCCCTCCCTGGATTTAGCTGACACCAGAGTTTGAGGCAACCTTAGAGAGACGGAAAGGATTTTCTATCTCTCTTCTCAAAGGATATTTTACAATTATACCCCTTGAGTCCTAAAGTGAGCACAACTACTGGGAAAGATGTCTGTATCCCAGTCAGCTGTTTCAGAAGAAGGGGTTTGTTGTTAAACCCTTTCTCTATGGTCTTGTCACAGTTGAGACAGGATTCACCTTTGAATCCTGTTCTCAACCACTCAATCTCTCTCTTGTTATGAATCCATGTCAACACCAAGATCTGAATTGAAATAAGATTTTATTTGCATAGGGAAAGTAAGGTAAGGAAAGGAAGAAAGGGAGCAGGATGCCTTGGCAAGCTAAATCCCCAGCAGCTGGGTGTAGAGATTTGAATTCAAGTCCCAAAGGACTCCACCTCATTTTCAGCTGTCAGTCTCCTCTATTTCTAAGCTACTATCTCTAGTCTTTAAACCTCAGTCAAATTCAAAGAAGGCAAAAGGGGAGACTAAGAAAGAAGTAGGCAGGCTGGTTCAGATGAGAGAGTACCAACCAAACTCCTTCTGAGTTTAGGGTTCTTGTTGGCAGGTGGAGGATAGGTGGTAGAAGATTTCTTGATGGAAACGGGTTCACAGATAAATAAGAAAACCTGGCTCTTCACCCTATCCTGGCTTTGGATCCCCTCTGCCACCCAGGAAAAGTCCTCTTGGTTTCCCTTCCAGAGCTGGAAGTCCTGAGCTGTCTAGAATTCTCCTCAGCTCACAGTTCTCTACCCATAATCCTTTGATGATTCTCAACTGCCACCAAGCTGCTTGTCCGTCAAACAAGCAGGATTCTATTCAGGTCCCTTTGCCATCCTTTACATAGTGACTTGGAACATTTTTTCATATGACTAAAATAGTTTTATTTTCTTTTTCTAAGAATTCTCTCTTCATATCCTTTGACTATTTTTCAATTGGGGAATGTTTGTTTCTTAAAATTTAACTGAGTTATCCAGACATTTGAGAAATCAGATCTTTGTCAGAGACATTTACTATAAAATTCCCCACCATTTTTTTGTTTTCCTTCTACTCTTAGTTGCATTGGTTTTGTTTGTGAAATTCTTTTTTAACTTAAAGTAGTCAAAGTCATCTATTTTGTATCTTGTGATGTTCTCTGTCTTGTTTGGACATAAATTCTTCCTTTACTTATATATGGCTCCCATTTCTTTTTGAAATGTCTTTAATTATTAGGAAAGTTTTCTTGATATCAAGCTTCCATTTTCATAGTAGCAAGTGACAACCATTGATCCAAGTTTTCTCCCCTGGGACAAAACAAAACAGAATGAACTGATCTTTCTTTGTGACATCCTTTCAGATATTTGAGGACCTCTATGATCTTCTTGTTATGTTTTCTTTTCCCTAGGCAAATTGTTTCTAGTTCTTTCAAATGATACATGGTATACCTTCAAGACCTTTCACTTTTACTGGTTTCCCTTCTCTGGATTTTCTCTTGTTCATCAATGTTCATCTTTTAGCACGATGAGTTGAATGCTTGATGAGTAACTGAGCACGGCACCAAAGGTATGGTCTGAGCAGAGCAGAGCACAGTAAATTCATGCTTTCACTAGCCTTGAATGATCTCTTTCAAAGTTTTCTGGGCAACCATAACATACCATCATTATACATAGATATAGTACACTAAGACTTGCAAATCCTTTAAAATGGCATACTCCCTACTTGCCCCTCCTTTATCTTTCCAAACACCCTTTACCTGAAATTCTGATTTTTCATATTTCTCTCAGTAAATAGAAAGCTTAGAATTTTCATTTCCCACCTGACTGTGCTACTTAGGTAATTCTCTGACTCACTTCTCCACCATGCCTTTCGAGTCATATGCCTTCTTTTTCCTCTCACACTCCTTATACTTCCAACCCCTTCACCTAATCTACTTTTCAGCTTCTTTTTGTGTGTTATCTTCCACTATTAGATTGTGAGCTCCAGAGGGCAGAGTGTCTTTCTATTTTTCTATTTGTAACCCCAGTATTTAGCACATAGTAGGTACTAGATAATGTTGAATGATTGTTGCATGCTATTTATAACTTTAGCTTGAAATCTCTCATAGCTCAATTGTCCCTTCTTCCCATAGTAACAAAGTTTCTGTTTCTTACTTAAATGTGACCTCTACAAATCTTTTTCATGCTAATAATAAAGACTAGGCAAAATTTACTTTGCCAAAATAGACTATTCATTATCTACTTTTAGGGATTTATTTTTATGTGAAGTAATTATGAAATAAATTCTATTTATACCTTGTGCATTTTGAATTGGTGATACTTTATTGAGGAGAACTTGCCTTTTCTGGACCTCTTATCATTCATTTTCTATGCTACTGTCTTCGTTTTAGCTATTCAGTGATTACTTTCTATATGACCTCACTGAGGGCAGAGATGATACCATTTCTGTCTTGATTTCCCTAGCAGCTAGCATACTTTCTGGAGCATATAAGGTTCTTAGAAATTATTGATATGTAAAAGACAGGATATGGATTATAAAGTATAGTACAATAGGACGACTGTTTGGTTTGTAGTCCGAGGACATATATTTGAGTCATGGCTCTGCCTCTATCACTTTATTTTCTCATTTATGAATTAAGGGAGGTAGGCTAGATCCATGTTGGTGAGCCTATGGTACACATGCCAAAGAAGGGACTGCTCCCTTCCACCTCTCCACGGATGCCTGAGTTCATTTTTTACTTCACCTACCCTTCTGCCCAGCAGCCCAATGAGAGTACTTCCTGTCCCTCAATCTTGGCTAGGATTAGGGACTCACATGTGGAGCAGCATGAGGGTTTTTGAAATTTAGGCACTCAGTCTCTAAAAAGTTCATTTTCACTGGACTAGATGATCACAAAGATCCTTTCTGGTCCGAAATGTACAGAGCATATAGTACAAAAATAAATTATATTCTAGTGACTTCAAGAAATGTGTAAACTGTATTTATTGAACCAACTGTCTCCTCCCTTTTAAAAAGCATATGACACATTTTAAGGAT
This sequence comes from Monodelphis domestica, assembly GCF_027887165.1. Lineage (NCBI taxonomy): Eukaryota > Metazoa > Chordata > Mammalia > Didelphimorphia > Didelphidae > Monodelphis > Monodelphis domestica. The sequence continues at coordinate 135,264,320 of NC_077227.1, forward strand.
CTAGAGTCTTTGTTATAGATATTTCCAAATGTAATTCCAAGGGAATTAGAAAATAAAGCAGTTAATGACTGATCGAACAAGTTGTAGACAGACAAGTATGTAGATTTTCTGTACTTCAAAGGTGTGTACCCTTTCATCAAGACTGGTGCTATTTTTGCTTATACATAAGAGACCTGAGGAGACCAGAATCAGCCACTCTATAGGAGATAAAAATTTAGAAATGTTCCAAGTAACCTGATTGAATAGTTCCATTAGGATGGAGAATCTTGAACCTCACAAAAGACTATGGCTCTTATTTAAAATTATAAAATATTTTAAAATAAATAAATAAAACAAAAAAATCTGATTGCCAAAGAATTCCAGGAGGCAGAGGGACTGGTTTCATTACTCACAGCCAACTATTGACTTTTCCTGTTATATTTTATTTTTGTTTAGTTGTTTTTAGACATGCCTACCTCTTCATGACCCCATTTTGGGATTTTCTTGGCAAAGACACTAGAGTGGTTTGCTATTTCCTTTTCCAGCTCATTTTACAAATGAGGAAACTGAGGCAAACATGCTTCAGTGACTTGCCCATGGTCACACAGCTTGTAGGTGTTTGTAGCCAGATTTGAATTCAGGTTTTCCTAATCAGGTCTGGCACTCTATCCACTATATCACATTCTACTGTTATATTCTAAAATATACCTTTAGAGTTTGCTTATTGAAGAGTTGCTACAAAGTAAATTTGTGTATGTTGTTAGAAAACCTTCCTAACAACTAGACCAGTAGGAAGTAACAATTAGGACATCCAAACTGATTACAGTAGAAAAACCTGATAATTAAATATGAGGAACAATAATGATTGACAATTCTAAAAATTCACAGACTATGTTGTATACTTTTCCCATTTGTATCTAATAATAGCAACACTCAAATTTTTATCATATTTGCAAGGTTCTTTCAACACAATGACCTGGGAGGTGAATGATAGTAGTAGTCTCTCAGAAGCTGAGAATGACGATCAAAGATACTTGTGCGTGAAAGAGATTTAAGTGGAAAAGTCTATGCACAGGGACAGTCCCACTCTCTCAGTTTTGGAAGCCTGTGTCCAGTGGCACAAAAAATCATTACACCTGGAGAATTCCTCAGCTACATTGGGTGGCCGTGTTTTCCTTTGTGCTCCAACACGCCCTAAACACTCCACAGTGCTTTGCTGTATCGCCATCTCAGCCGTTGAACCTTCTTGTTGGTTTCTTCTGCCTGTTCCGCTGAAACAATCTTCACATGCTGGGTGAGCAAAGCCCTGGTTCACCAGGGGTCGATGACAACCTGATGGCTACCCTCACAAGGTTTGGCTGGCCTGTCAAAGCCATTGCCCGGGGGTGTGGCCACTGAGCATGCTAGCAGCTACTAGGAGCCACAAGTGAGAGCTGGGTGTCAGGTAGGGGTGAGAGGCTGGAGAGCTGCCCTAAGAGGGCACGGCAAGCCCTCCATACCAGGGTGCTACTCCTCTTGAACACCACATGCACCCCAAAGGAGGTGAACGATATTAAGTATATTACTTCTGTTTGAGAGTTATAGATTTTGGAGCTAAAAGAGGATGTGGCATTTTAAAATACATACACTTATATAGAACTAGAACTTGAATGAAAGTCAGGTTGTCTGACTTAAAGCTGCATTTTCTCTTCACTAAATATACATTGCCTCCCATGTCTGTGTATCTGAAACAGAATTTGATATTAATGTAAAATGTGCTTTTTCCAACTTTTCTTGAAGACCTAGAAATCCTTCCCCTATCAGAGTATTTCCCAGTGAGTTTTGAGTAACTGGAATGACAGAAACATTTGGATTTGCCCATTTTAAAATTTTCTATATTCAGAATGGAATGTTTAATTTAAATGAGTCTGCTTTATCTCACAACATAGCCCTTTAAGTCAATTTATTGCTGTCAATTCTATCTGATCCCTTTGTGACAAAAAATATCATGTCAGTTTCTTTTTATCTAGTCAATTTCATTTAGACCTTGTAAATCTAATACAATCTGTCTGACAGATCAAGCCAATCATGGCCCTATTTGATTTGCATTAGAAATTTGTTTGTCTTCTATGCCATATCAATTCCAAAACAAATCATAGCAGAGAATGATGAAAGCTCAGAGCTACAAGTAGAAAAATAATCTTAGAAATTATCTGTTATCATAATCAGGAATCATTTGAGTAGGAAGAAGGTACCTGCTGCCAGTACCCTATGTAGGGATACAACCATTCTCCCACTCGCAGTTATCAATAAGAAACAAATAAATACAGAAAGATACCAGCAGGTTTGGGCAAACACTCTTAAACTGTCCCCAGTGCCATAACTATAGAGATGAGTGTGTCAAGATAAGGGAGAGTAAATTCTAGGTGAGGGCTTGTCAGGTGGAGCAGTGCAGCAATGTGGACTATAGTTATCTAGGTGTCTTTTTCCTATATTGTATGTTTGTCCTTGAGAAAGTCTTATGAGGTATGATATTCTTTAAATGTAATGAGGGGAGAATCCTGGAGTGGGACATGTATTCTGGTTATTTTTTTAATGGCATGGACTTCGATGACCCAGCACAGCAACTCCTGAATGGTCATTAGTGATGGGTGTTTTATCAAAGAGGACTGACCACCAAGTGAGGATACTTCCTGAATCGGTGAATAATCATTTCCCCCTTCTTTCACTGATGATCAATTGAGAGATTCCAAATGATCTCCACAAGATGCAGTCTCATTCCAAAGCACTCAAAAGAGACATAAGAAAATATTTTATAAAGTCATTGTCTATTGCATTGATAATAATTAGCATTTAAAGTTTGCAAAGCACTTTATAGGCATTATCTCATTTTATGCTCACAACAACCATGGGCAATAAATTATATTATTCCCACATTACAGATGAAAATGAGACAGACAGTGATGAAATGATTTCTCTAGGGTCACACAGTTAATGTGTCTCAGGTTAGATTTTAGTTCATATCTTCTTGACTCCAGGTCCAGAGATTAAACCACTGGCATATTTTGCTTGACACCACATTACGAGTCTTTCCTTATTCTCTCAGGCATGAACTTGTCAGATTTGTAGGACCCTATCAGTCAGCAGTTGTAGGTCTTGATGTCACTGAAATCATATTTCTCAAATTTACAAGTGAAGAAACTGATACCAAGCAAGTTAAAGTGATTTTCTTAAGATTAGGTTTCTAACTATTGCTTCTTTGATATCTGACATCAAAATTATAATGTAAATATATTTTTAAAAGACTTATAGAAGTTGGAGTAATAAAAAAACATAGCACCAGAAAGAACATTAGATATGATCTTGTCTAATGTCAATTGATTGAGTATGAAGAGAAACCACATTTTTATATGCATTCTTTTCATTAGTAGTAATTTTATATGGGAATGGTGTAGGCTGGGTTTATTCAATATTGCAGCTAGCTTTGTGCCTGGTTGTACTCAAACTTTGCCAGGGTTTTAATAAGCCCAGTAACTGTAGAATGTATATATTTGCATTTACAAATTAAATAGACAACCCTTCTGATTGTTAATAATTTGCAATTCTTATTTTGATAATTTTTGCTATATTATTTGATCACTTGTCAACTGAGGAATGAATTTTGGATTCATACATTTATGTTAGCTTCCTATATGTCTTATATATTTAAGACAGTTGTCTATATGTCTTTGATTGTTATTATCTTTGTTGTTTTTCAGAGACATTTGGTACAAAGATATTTTTCCAGTTAACCATTTGTTTATTTGCTTTCTTATACTAGATTGCTTATACTTTCTTGTTTCATAAAACTTTTCAGGTTCATAAAAAAATTATCTATTTTGCGCCTTGGTTAAGAATTCATCTATTCAAAGCTATGAAAACCATGTGGCCAACTTCTTTTCTAACTGTTTCTGGTATGATCCTTAATGTTCAGGTTGTTCCTTTTTAAAATAATTCTGGAATATGGTGCAAGATGTTTTAACTTTAGTGTCTCTCAGATTTCCAGTTTTTCCAGGAGTTCTTATCAAATAGAGAGTTCTTTCTTAAGTAATTTATTTTGGGGATGTTTATCAAACAGTGGGTGGAGTGTAATTTTTCCATGCAAATTTAAGAAGTCCTAAGAGAACAAGAATTCGTGGGTTTAGTTATTTGGGCACAGACTCCAACAAAGAAAAAAGAATCCGTATTGGAAGATGCTGCTGCAATTAATTGACTAAAGCTATGCAAGATAGAAATAAGCGTTGTAAGCCCTGCCAAATCTGCTATTGCTTGAATATTCCTTGAATAAGACAGATGAAAACATGAGTAGAGAATATTTGTTCAGAATATTTACCTTTACTTTCTCAAGTAAATATAATGGGTTATTTGAGTGCTCCATGCTCCTTTTTTTCCATGGGTCCATATAAGTTCATTTCATGTTATGCATTTTCTGTGAAGAGTGTGATATAGAATGTCATGTACATGATATCTTTTTCTGAGTTAATTTATTACAAAAAAACCTATTGTACATATTTTAGCATGAATTTTGATGGACATCTTATAGATCTTTTCCAATAGTATATAGTGCTGTGCCAGACAGTACAGACAAGCAATAACCCTGGTCCAGAATTTCACAGGAAGAATAGAGCATGCTAGATTGTTTTTGGGAAAATTCAAAGTTCTTTTGCTGATCCCATACTTTCCAATTGATTTGGTATATTTGGTAGAGCAAATTGCCAGCTTGAAGGCTCTGATTCATTAAGGTATCACTAAAGCATGTGGAAAATTACATTAGACATATATCTTGAATACCTTGTGTATATATATATATATACATATTATATACATTGTATACCATCTTCTTTGAATGAGAGAACACTAAAGATAAACTTGCTCAGTGCCCACTGATTATTAAAATCCAACATGAATCTTGGATAGGTATGGTTACCAAAGATATTTGTCCCCCCACTTTAAAGATCCAGCAAAAAATCCCCAAAAGAAGAGGAATTCCCTTTAGATGATGACATCGTGTAGATTATCACCTTTATAGATAACATTGTAATGGTAGTATTAATAACTAGAGTTTTCCAAAATCTTCTAAAATAAAACAATCACTCAAAAGTGTTTGGCCCATTCAGGGAAGGGAACATGCATTTATTAAGAGTCTACTATATTCTAGGCATTTACAAATATTGTCGCATTTGATCCATGGCTTCCTTTTTTTGACCCATCCCTTCAAAATATTGTTCTTTTATGGTGATATATTGTCACTGTAAAAAGACTTCTGGTACATAGTAAGCTTCTCAATGGGAAGGGACAGCTTGTCAATCATTAACATAAGACCTTGTTTCCTTGTCCCACCCTGAGTGCCATTCCCATGATTAAATCAATTTGCATTCCCAGGGTCTGACTTTCTCCTCAGATCTTGTGGGTTTGGGAGGAAGGAACTTTCTGAGGAACAGAAAGATCTTTTCCTGACACAACTATACCCAACCATTCCTACTTCCTTCCAAATTACCTTTCCACTAAGTACCAAAACCTCTAGTTATATAGATCTGCTTGTGCCTACCCCTACCATTTATAAATTGTATTGGGTCCCTAGAAGTATACTTTGAATTGGAGACTCCTGGTCTATTTGGTCTTAAAGTATTAAGTTAATGAATATCTGATATATTATAGCATTAATTCAGCAAAATATAAGGCATAATCTGGTACACACACTGGAAGCACCAGATCTGAAACACTATTTGTCATAAAGGTCTAATTTCATGAATAACATTGCTCTCTGTCACTTGATTTAGTAGATGAGCTCTCAAGAGTGGGATGTGCTGGTCCCAGATGGTGATGGCATTCAGATCTCTATAGTCATGGTGGAATAATAATACCCTGCTGCTCTTCTTCAGCAATAGTGCTGGGGCTCCCTCAAGGGAACTGGGACATATAAAAATAAATGTTGAGTTAAAGAAATAAAATATTTATTGAAATATATAAGGATAAAAAAGGATTTCTAATTCTAAGGGATTCTAAATCCACCCAAATAAACTCATTGGTTCTGCAAGGAACCTCTCTTCATGTGTTTCACAGGCTACACTACTTCTCCCTGATCTGCCTAACCCAAATTTATACTATCTAAATAAAAACTACCACTATCATCCTTATAATTCTTAATCTTGCTTTACAGTTATAAAATAGCAAAGGCTAGCTGGCTGAGTCTCAATAAGAATCAAGTTAGGAATCAGAGTCCAAACCAAAGACCAGATCTTTCTTTGGTCCTCTCAGATATAAACCAATCTATAAAACCCACAATAGATAGTCAATAGTGTTTCCCAAGTTGGGAGGGAAAACACTAAGCTCCTTCAGGTCTTTCCCTCAGAGAGACAGAGACAGAGAGACAGAGAGACAGAGAGACAGAGAGACAGAGAGACAGAGAGACAGAGACAGAGAGAGAGACAGAGAGAGAGAGAGAGAGAGAGAGAGAGAGAGAGAGAGAGAGAGAGATAAAGAGAGAGAGAGAGAGAGAGAGAGAGAGAGAGGCAAGGATGTTACCTCCTCTAGCCCTGAGAGTCTCTGAGAGTGTGTCTCTGCCAACTGCCAGAGACCAACTTCCAGAGAGAGTAATTGACACAGAAAAACAATTATAACTGTCAACTATTGCAATTAACATGCTCTCTCAGCTCTGTTTCAAACTCCAGTTCTTTTTCAAGCCAGCACTCTACTTTTTATCCCTAAACTAATAAAAATAATAAAACCTTATTTTCTAATATTATCCTTACAGAAGTCAGATGAATGTCTTCTGCTGGTTTTTTTTTTACCCCTAAGAATTCTCATAGCATCATAGTCTTAGACTTGGTCAAATCAGCAGATGCATCTGCTCCAAATTGGAACTTCTAGAACTTGGTAGATTGTACAGTCATATACCTTGGATGGAGATAACTCCTCTGCCTGGATCACATAATTATTATTCTCTAAGTCCTTCTACTGAAGCAAGAGTTCAGGACCTGGTTCTGCTAGGTCTATGGCAGGATATATCATGTGCTTGTTTCAAGAAATGATTATAGATAGTGCAGATAGGTAACTCAGTGGATAGAGTCAGACCTGGAGATGGGAAGTTTTGGGTTCAAATCTGGCCATAGACACTGCCTAGCTGTGACCCTGGGAGAATTACCAAATCTCAATTGCCTAGCCCTTACAACTTGAAACTTAGTAGTGTGTAAATAGATTTTTTTACCCTTGGACTTCATCTCCCAGAATTCCTTTCTCTTCATCCCCATGTTATGTGCTTATGTTGTATCGATAAAGTTGTATGTATCTCAGCCCTCTCTCTTTCTTCTCCCTAGTACCCAGCTGGGAAACTCTCTCTTTGCTAAGGCTATTTCTTTCCTCTACTTCAGGTTATTATTAATAAGTCTCATAAAAATATAATATTTGAAGTATTGGATATTAATTTTAATCTTACAATAGTAATTCTAAGAAAGAAGGCAAAGGCTGTTTTTAAAAAATAATTTAAAGAGAAATTTTTAAAGAAATAGTTACAATTGTTCTAGGACCAGAATATTACTTTGATTCCTATGCAATGGCTGAGTTATGTGATTCTAGAAAACTAGCCTACTAGACCCTTGGTAGAATATTGGAAATGTACTTACTGAGAACTTTAGTCTCATGACTGTTACATGCCAGAATTGATCTCTATTGTTTCAACTATTGATGGAGTCAAGAAAGTTCCAATTCACTAGTTCTTTTTTGGGTAAGAATCAAGTCCATAAAATTTTCAGAGGACCCTAAGTCTAGGACCCGGTAGTGCCCAGAGATTTTGAATTTGTAATTGTTCAAGGGTCATGAACAGGTAAGCTGCAGAATGGACCGTAAGACCTGTAAAATCAGGGGACAAGTGTAGAAGATGATGCTTAAATGCAGAGACAGTTTGGCATGGTGAATGAAACACTGAATTTGGAATCTGCAACACCAATTAAAATCCTATCTCAGATATTTATTAGTTTTGTGATTCTAGGAAAATCATTTAACCCCTCAGTTTTCTCACTTCTAAATGGGGATAAAGCGGTACCTCTCTTGCAAAGTTGTTAAAAGGATCAAATGAAATAATATATGAGATGGTAGATATAGTGTTAGATTAGAGTCAGTAAGACCTGAGGTCAGATCTTGATTAAGACATTAACCACATGTGTAACCCTAGACAAGTCACTTAACTACTCTCTGAATTAGTTTTCTTAGCTGTGAGAAAAAGGGGTAATGATAGCAACTACCTCATATGAGGTATGAATATATGAATATATGAAATAATATATGTAAAGCATTTTGCAAGTCTTAAAAATGCTAAACAAAAGCTAGCAATTATCATTATTACAGATAAAGTACTTTTCATATCTTAACTATTTTCCCCATATATGTTATTATTATTATGAAGAAAAATGATAATGATAATGATAATTAACCTCTTCTCCTTGGTAATGAGGTCATTTGGGATTATTTATCACTATGGCTGGCCTTGCTCCTGATAGTACTTAAGTTTTAGGAGTCAGGGTTTGACTGAGACCAGTGCTTTTCAACTATATGGGCCTAACCCCTCCTATTTACACATTAAGCCCCTGGTATATAACATAGGTAAGCTTACCACAGCCTTAGCTGTGAAAGAAAGCAGGATTCAAGTTGGGCACATTGCCATAAGTACTCAGGTAAATTGATAGATACCTTTATTCAGAATACTAATCATGGATAAACATGAAAAAATCCTCCAAATATTTATCCACAAGGCAGGGAGAGTCCATGCCAGGTCTTAAATTAGGGTTTAGAATATGGGGTTCTTAACCTAGATTTCATGCTTTTAGGTTATTTTAATAATAATAATATTTCAATATAATTTTTTCTTTTGTTTTCCAGTGTATTTATTTTATGTATTTAAAAACATTATTCTGAGAAAGTGCCCATTGGCTTACTAGCTCTCCCAAAAGAGGCTGTAACATAAAAATGTTAAGAACTATCTGGGTAAGAATGATCTTAATGTAGTCCTGTTTTCCTGTAAGAGACAGTAAAGCCAGTCCATTTCAGAATAAAGAGAAGAGTCAAAGTCATCCTAGAATTCTTGGTGATGTTTGATTTTCCTCTACATTGGCCAATAGGAGGCTCTTTCCTATGAAGTAAGGAATTAACCAACTGAGCAGTTTGGACCACCAGGCAAAACCTAGAAAAAACCAAAGTAGTTAGGTTCTGGGAAGGTCCCAGGAATGGAGGTCCAGGAACAATTTTCATTGAAGCTGAAGTACTGGGAGGTCTTCCTGGTGAAAGGATCTGGGGAGTCTCACTGTGCTGCTGGCAGGCAAGACAGTAGACTCCACCCACTGCAAGAACCACACACTCCCTTTCCACAAAGCAGTTGAACACTCTCTATGAAGCCAGTTTGGCAGAGGTATGCTCCAGCTGTTGCCTCAGCATCCCTGTCTCCAGAGCTCCCACTGGGAAGGCTGGCAGGACACTTTGCAGCTGACAATTGTCTGAGCTGAGGATGGAGAATAAAGAGTTTTATTTGGGTGTGAGAACAATAATTAGGAATTCAAGGGCCTGAGGACATAAGATGAACACCATATCTGATAATTAGGGGTTGTCCAAATCACTGTAGGAGAAAACAGATTGAAGTCCTGACTGGGTACAGTCAAAGGTCACTGATGTACCAAATCAAGAGGGGGTAAGGAAGAAGACAAGAAACTGGTTTTAGCAGTATGCATACACACCCCCACCCACACATACACACTTGCACACACACCCTCCCCAAACACAGAGTGAAAGTTCTCTTACTGAGAACAAGATCACTTAGTTTAACTGAATCTCCAGTAGTTCACCTAAGAGGAAGTTCTCCAAAATCTTTAGTGTAGAATAGGGGCATGGTGGAGTCTACCAGTTCCTCTCATTCCAGCTTCTTTCCAGAACCTTTTCCTTCAGCAATTTGAAGGAGCATCTTCCATCTTCTCTCTCAAAGCTTGAAGCCAGAAGTATTGGAGTCACAGCAGAACATGATGAACTTCACCTTTCTTTGTATCTCCAGTGCTTAGCATTGTTCTATTTTAAGTGCCTAATAAATTCTTATTGACTGACTGAATATTACAATTTAATTCAATGTCATACAACATCAAAGCTGTGGACCTAATCCAAAAGCCTCCAGTTACTTCTGGTATTAGTCTCATTTAGCAACATAGCAATGCATTTAAAGCTTTGAAAACAACCCCAGAGAAAAACTTGCCCAAGTTCACACATCTAGTAAATGTCTGCCACTGAATTTGAACTTAGTTCTTCATAACTGTAGGTACAGGTACTCTAGTCACAGCACCACTTAGAAGCTTAGCTGATAAGTCAAAATGGGAAGTGCATTGTATTGAATACTAAGTATGGAAAATTCTGTATATTTTTCTGATTAAGACTAAATTGGTCCATATAAATAAATGGTGACCAAATTACCAGAAGTTAAGCCAGACTCAATCTTGAATCAAAAGCAAGTTATTGGTATCTAAATTGTTTCTTGGAGACTGTCCTAACACACTGCATGGATTTTAGTAAAGAAATCCAAAAGCCCTTTAGTAGGTTGATGGCGTGAGAGACAAAGTAGATAAATACAGGAATTCTAGGAATTATTTTCAGATAAGAATTCAAGCCTTTCTTTTTCCTTTTCTTTCTGTTAAATTTTCAATCCAAGAATAACATTGGTTAAGTTCCTTAAAAATTGATTTCAACCTTAGTCTCCTTATATGTGAAATGAAGAGAATAATTTCCCCCCTTCCTAACCTACAGACATATAGGGAGAATTAATAAAAGAGAGTATATGAAAGTCTTTGAACCTTTAGGAAGAACAACAGACTATGACCTCAAGATCCATTTCTTCTTCAGAGGTCTACTATCACTAGTGCTAGCCAAGAATCATGACAAAAAGACCAAAATCATATTCAGTGGGCTGAATATAAGAACATTGCTATGGTATATATCATCACAAAAACTTTCCTGGTAGGGTGCCTTAGATCTCCTTTGGCTCATCAATAATCTATCATTTTAATGAGATTCCCTTCGAAGACGATCAAAATCCTCCCTGTTGTTATTATATGTGAAGCTCTTCTTAAGTTTCTTCATAAGAATATTTTCCTAGAAGTCACTTCTGTTACTTGATTCTTTTTGACAGAGAGATTACTTTGTTCTCTACCATGGCTGGCAAGCAAACCAGCCAGTCAAGCAATCTCTAGATTTTCATCATATAGTGGACTCTTCCCTTTTCCATGTGTTAGGTAAGGACAGATGTCAATGACCAAACCAAAAAGAAAAAACACTCAAAATTAGTTTGACTTTCCCTGAAGAATCCTGTCTTTTTTTTTAAAGATGTATAAGGTACTTTATAGTTGGTAAAGTTCTTTACGATCATCATCATATTTGAACCACTCCAACAACTACTATTTCTTGTTTTATTTTATTATATTTTATTTTTTATTTCTTTACTTTATTTGGTCAATTTCAAACATTATTCCTTAGTTACAAAAATCATATTCTATCCCTCCCTCCCCTGACCCCACCCTTCCCGTAGCCAACGCGCAATTCCACTGGGTATTACACGTGTGCTTGATCAGAATCTATTTCCATGCTGTTGATGTTTGCACTAGGATGTTCCTTTAAGGTCTATATCCCCAATCATATCCCCCTCGACCCATGTAATCAAGCAGTTGTTGTTCTTCAGTGTTTTTACTCCCACGGTTTTTCTCTGAATGTGGATAGTGTTCTTTCTTGTAGATACCTCCAAGTTGTTCAGGATCACTGCATTGCCAGTAATGGAAAAGTCCATCACCTTCGATTGTACCACAGTGTATCAGTCTCTGTGTACAATGTTCTCCTGGTTCTGCTCCTTTTGCTCTGCATCACTTCTTGGAGGTTGTTCCAGTTCCCATGGAATTCCTCCACTTTATTATTCCTTTGAGCACAATAGTATTCCATCACCAACATATACCACAATTTGTTCAGCCATTACCCGAAGGGCTTCCCATCATTTTCCAACTTTTTGCCACCACAAAGAGCACAGTTATGAATATTCTTGTACATGTGTTTTTCCTTCTTATCTCTTTGGCGTACAAACCCAGCAGTTCTATGGCTGGATCAAAGGGCAGACAGTGTTTTAGTGTCCTTTGGGCATAGTTCCAAATTGCCTTCCAGAATGGCTAGATCAATTCACAACTCCACCAGCAATGCATTAATGTCCTGACTTTGCCACATCCCCTCCATTACTTTCCATTGCTGTCATGTTAGCAAATTTGCTAAGTGTGAGGTGATACCTCAGGGTTGTTTTAATTTGCATCTCTCTGATTATAAGATATTTAGAACACTTTTTCATGTGTTTATTAATAGTTTTGATTTCTTTGACTGAAAATTGCCTATTCATGTCCCTTGCCTATTTATCAATTGGAGAATGCCTTGATTTTTATACAATTGATTTAACTCTTTGTAAATTTGAGCAATTAGACCTTTGTCAGAGGTTTTTGTTATGAAGATTGTTTCTGAATTTGTTACTTCCCTTCTAATTTTGGTTACATTGGTTTTGTTTCTACAAAACCTTTTTAATTTGATGTAATCAAAATTATTTATTTTACATTTTGTGACTTTTTCTAAGTCTTGCTTGGTTTTAAAAAACTTTCCTTTCCCAAAGGTCTGACATGTATACTATTCTGTGTTCACCTAATTTACTTATAGTTTCCTTTTTTTATGTTCAATTCATTCACCCATTCCAAGTTTATCTGGTGTAGGGTGTGAGGTGTTGATCCAAACCTAATCTCTCCCACACTGTCTTCAAATTTTCCCAGCAGTTTTTATCAAAAAGTGGGTTTTGGTCCCCAAAACTGGGATCTTTGGGTTTATCATAGACTGTCCTGCTGTGGTAATTTACCCCAAGTCTATTCCACTGATCCTCCTTTCTGTCTCTTAGCCAGTACCACATTGTTTTGATGACCACAGATTTATAGAATAGTTTGAGACCTAGTACTGCAAGGCCACCTTCCTCTGCATTTTTTAAAAATTATTTCCCTGGATATCCTTCATCTTTTGTTCTTCCAATTAAACCTTGTTAGGTTTTTTTTTTTAATTCAGTAAAAAAAAGTTTTTTCGGTAGTTTGATGTGTATGGCACTAAATAAGTAAATAAGTTTGGGTAGGATGGTCATTTTTATTATATTATCTCATCTTACCCATGAGCAGTTAATGTTTTTCCCATTGTTTAGATCAACTTTTAATTGTGTGGAGAGCATTTTGTAGTTGTGTTCATATAGTGCCTGTGTTTCTCTGAGCAGATAGATTCCTAAGTATTTTATATTGTCTAGGGTAGTTTTAAATGGAATTTCTCTTTCTAATTCTTGCTGCTGAGATGTGTTAGAGTTATATAGAAATGCTGATGACTTATGTGGGTTTATTTTGTATCCTGCAACTTTGCTAAAGTTGTTGATTATTTCGACTAGCTTTTTGGTAGTTTCTCTAGGATTCTTTAATAGACCATAATATCATCTGCAAAGAGTGATAGCTTGGTGTTTTCATTGCCAATTCTAATACCTTCAATTTCGTGTTCTTCTCTAATTTCTACTGCTAGTGTTTCTAGTACAATGTTAAATAATAAAGGTGATAATGGGCATCCTTGTTTCACTCCTGATCTTATTGCAAATGCATTTAATTTATCTCCATTGCAGATGATGTTGGCTGATGGGTTTAGATATATACTGTTTATTATTTTTAGGAAAAACTCTTCTATTCCTATACTTTCTAGTGTTTTCAATAGGAATGTGTGTTGTATTTTGTCAAAATCTTTTTCTGCGTCTATTGAGATAATCATTTGATTTTTTTTGGTTTGCTTGTTCATATGGTCAATTATGTGGATGGTTTTTCTAATATTGAACCATTCTTTCATTCCTGGTATAAAACCTACCTGGTCATAGTGATCATCACCTTTGTGATGACTTGCTAGAGTCTTTTTGCTAGTATCCTATATAGGATTTTTGCATCTATGTTTATTAAAGAGACTGGTCTATAGTTTTCTTTCTCTGTTTTTGACCTGCCTGGCTTTGGAATCAGTACCATATTTCTGTCATAAGAGGAATTTGGGAGAACCCCCTCTTTGCTTATTATGTAAAATAGTTTTTATAATATTGGGATTAGCTGTTCTTTGAATGTTTGATAGAATTTACTTGTGAATCCATCAGGCCCTTGGGACTTTTTCTTAGGGAGTTCTTTCATGGCTTGTTCAATTTGTTTTTCTGATATGTGATTATTTAAGAATTCTACTTCTTCTTCTGTTAATCTAGGCAATTTGTATTTTGTAAATATTCATCCATATCATCTAGATTGTCATATTTATTGCCATAGATCTGGGCAAAATAGTTTTTAATGATTGCCTTAATTTCCTCTTCATTGGAGGTGAGGTCTCCCTTTTCATCTATGATACTGTTAATTTGGTTTTCTTCTTTTCTTTTTTATAAGATTAACCTGTATTTTATTTATTTAGTTTGTTTTTTCAAAATACCAGCTTCTAGCCTTATTTATTAGTTCAATAGTTCTTTCATGTTTGATTTTATTAATTTCTCCCTTAATTTTTAGGATCTCTAATTTAGTTTTCTTCTGGGGATTTTTAATTTGTTTGCTTTCAAGTTTTTTTGCTTTGCATGTCCAATTCATTGACCTCTGCCCTCCTTAATTTGTTAATATATGAACTCAAGGATATAAATTTTTCCCCTCAGTACTGCTTTGGCCACATCCCACAGATTTTGAAAGGATGTCTTGTCATTGCCATTTTCTTCAGTGAAATTAATTTTTTCTATGATTTGTTCTCTAATTTTGGAGAATCATATTATTTAAATCCAATTAATTTTTGATTTGGCTCTCCATGTACCCTTACTGATCATTATTTTTATTGTGTTATGATCTGAAAAAAGTTTCATTCATTATTTATGCTTTTCTGCATTTGTTTGCCATGTTTGTATGACCTAGTACATGGTCAATCTTTGTGAATGTACCATGTGCTGCTGAAAAGAAGGTATATTCCTTTTTGTCCCTATTTATTTTTCTCCATATATCTATTAACTCTAATTTTTCAAAGATTCCATTCACATCTTTAACCTCTTTCTTATTTATTTTTTCATTTGATTTATCTAAATTTTATATTGTTAGGTTCAGGGCTCCCACTAGTATAGTTTTACTATCTATTTCCTCCTTCAATTCCACTAGTTTTTCCTTCAGAAATTTGCATGCTATACCATTTTGTGCATACATGTTGAGTACTGATATTTCCTCATTGTCTATACTCCTTTTTATCAGGATGTATTTACCCTCCCTATGCCTTTTAATCAGATCTATTTTAACTTTGGCTTTGTCAGATATCATGATTGCAATTCTTGCCTTCTTCCTATCAGTTGAGGCCCAATAGGTCTTGCTCCAACCCTTAATTCTGACCCGGTGAGTATCTACACACCTCAGGTGTGTTTCTTGTAGACAACATAAGGTAAGATTTTGGATTCTAATCCACTCTACTATTTGTTTTCTTTTTATGGGTGAGTTCATCCCATTCACGATCAAAGTTATGATTGTCACTTGTGTATTCCCCCGCATTTTGATATCATCTCCTAGTTTTGTCCTTTCTTCTTTTGCTATATTCTTTTAAAGCAGTGGTTTACTTTTAATCAACCCACCTAATACCCTCCCTTAATATGCTTTCCTTTCTGTCCCCTCCCTTTTTGTTCCCTTCTTGTTTTTTTAGGGTCTGTTAAGTTTGCTCCCCTTTTCTTTCCCTCCCTTTTTGTACTCCATCTCCCTTACCCCCATTAGTTTTCCCTTCTCACTTTCCCTGTAGGATAAAATAGAATTCAAGGGCCCATTGCATCTATATGCTCTTCCCTCTCAGAATTTAAGCTTTAAGTATTACCTATTAGCACTCTCTTCCTCTCTTTAGAAGAGTAATCTTCCCCTCCCCTTCCCATGTGTATCTTTGTGTGAAAGATTATTCTATTTATTTTATTTCTTCAAGTATCTCTTGGTGCCATCTTCGATTCCCCCCTGCCTTTTTCTTTTTTTGCATATCTTCTTATGGCACTTAATATCCCAATCTCTTCCTGTGAATGATTCTTCTATAATAGTGAATATCATTGTTGAGAGTTACAAATAACATTTCCCCATATATTTATATATATATATATATAATTTGATCTAATTGTAGCCCTTAAAGAAGAAAGTTTGAATAAAAAATCATTTCCCCCTTTCCCCTCTCTTTCTTATTTACCTTTTCATGTTTCTCTTGATCTTTGTGTTTGGATATCAAACTTTCCACTTAGTTCTGGTCTTTTATTTGTAAACACTTGGGAATATTCTATTTTATTAAATTCCCATACTTTCCCCTGGAAGTATATAGTCAGTTTTGATGGATACGTGATCCTTCGTTGAAGACCCAATTCTCTTGCCTTTCTGAATATCATGTTCCAAGCCCTGCAGTCCTTTAGTATGGATGCTGCCAGGTCTTGTGTGATCCTGATTTGTGCACCTTTGTATCTGAATTGTCTCTTTTTGGCTTCTTGTAGAATTTTCTCCTTACCTTGAAAGCTCTTGAATTGGTTATTACATTCCTGGGAGTTGTCTTTTGAGGATTTTGTGTAGAGGGTGTTCTATGAACTCTTTCAATGTCTATTTTACCCCCTTGTTCAAGAACATCAGGGCAATTTTCTTGGATGATTTCTTGTAATATGGTGTCAATATTTCTGTTTATTTCTGGTTTTCAGGTAGACCAATGATTCTGAAATTGTCTCTCCTTGCTCTGTTTTCCAGATCTGTCATCTCCTCAGTGAGATATTTTATGTTTTATTCTATTTTGTCTGTCTTTTGACTTTGCTTCATTAATTCTTGCTGTTTTGCAAGATCATTGTCTTCCAGTTGCCTAATTCTGGTCTTTAAAGACTGGTTTTCCTTTTCAGTTTTATCTATTCTGCTTTTCGTGGCTTCCAGCTGTTTCTCCAATTGGGAGTTCTTGTCTTTTAAACTGTTATTTTCTCTTTGAACTATTTCCCACTTTTCTTGCCAGAAGGCTTAATTTTTTTTTTTTTGATAAGCTCCAATTTAAATTCTTCAAAAGCTTGTGGACAATTTCCATTTTTGGAAGGTTTTGTGTTGATTTGAAGTTCCTCCTCTATTTCCTCTGTAGCCTGGACTTTTCCTCCATAAAAATTTTCCACAGTCAACCCTGGGTTTTTTTGGTGGAGGGAGGTTGTTGCTCTAGGGCACAATTTGCCATCACTGTGGAGGATTTTCCTTCCCTTTTTAGTCAGAAATCTGAGTGAGATAGGCAAGCTCTCTGAGTATAGAGTTAAGGAGCAAGGATTTTGCCTAAGGCAAGTTATTGAATCTCCACAGTTTCTGATGTTTGCTGCCCTTCTTTGTGCTATTTTCCTGTGACTTCCCATAGTCTACGCTCTTCAGCCTGTTGGGGTTCCAGGTGTAACTGCCCTCAGGTGTAGGTTTTTGGTGGTCTTAGTCAGCTCCCAAGAACCTAGAGGTGCCCCTTACTCACTCTAGTGGTGCTGCTCACTCACTCGCTGATTGTGGTGCATGCTGGTTCTGACTCTGACTCCATAGGTGGGGTGGGGGAGGGTAGATCAGCTCGCATTTTGATGGGAGCTTTTTCATTCCCTTATAGTGTGGAAATGCCCAAATCCCACTTACCTTTAATGCTGTGCCCTAGTGTAGGGTCCTTTCATTCTTATGAATTTGGGTTTTTTGGTCTTTTGAGGTAGTCTATATTGGTGGGTGCTGAGGAGAGGGTGAGTCTTGCATCTAGAATGTCACCATGTTTCCCGGAAGTCCATGAATCCTTTCTTTTAAGCAAAGTTTTCTGTTAGGGATTTATGTCCGGTTTTCATGCCAGCCATGTTGGGAATAGAGTAGCATATTGAGAAGCATACATACATACACAGAGAGTATATTTTTCTGAACTTTAAATGAAAGACCACTTTGGGCCATTTCTCACAGATGGTTTAGTGTTTTACACTCTATTAGAGAATTGATTTAGTGGCAATTGATGGCTAACCACCTACCTGTTTGTTTGGTCATTAAAATGGATAAATGATACCATTCTATTTTTTTTCCATCATCTAAACAGAACCTCCATTATATCCACCTTGTCTTAAACTTATAGAAATGAGTGATTTTGAACAACTGTGTCTTAAGTATATTTGGATACATCATTGGTAGCAATCTTCTTTTTTTTATTGTTTTTTTTTAAATATATTTTATTTGATCATTTCCAAGCATTATTCGTTAAAGACATAGATCATTTTCTTTTCCTCCCCCCCACCCCCCATAGCCGACGCGTAAGTCCACTGGGCATTAGATGTTTTCTTGATTTGAACCCATTGCTTTGTTGATAGTATTTGCATTAGAGTGTTCATTTAGAGTCTATCCTCTGTCATGTCCCCTCAACCTCTGTATTCAGGCAGTTGCTTTTTCTCGGTGTTTCCACTCCCATAGTTTATCCTTTGCTTATGAATGGTGTTTTTTTCTCCTGGATCCCTGCAAGTTGTTCAGGGACATTACACCGCCCCTAATGGAGAAGTCCATTACGTTCGATTATACCACAGTGTATTAGTCTCTGTGTACAATGTTCTCCTGGTTCTGCTCCTCTCGCTCTGCATCACTTCCTGGAGGTTGTTCCAGTCTCCATGGAACTTCTCCACTTTATTATTCCTTTTAGCACAATAGTACTCCATCACCAACATATACCACAGTTTGTTTAGCCATTCCCCAATTGATGGGCATCCCCTCGTTTTCCAGTTTTGGGCCACCACAAAGAGCGCAGCTATGAATATTTTTGTACAAGTCTTTGTGTCCATTATCTCTTTGGGGTACAGACCCAGCAGTGCTATGGCTGGGTCAAAGGGTAGATATTCTTTTGTCGCCCTTTGGGCATAGTTCCAAATTGCCCTCCAGAATGGTTGGATCAGTTCACAACTCCACCAGCAATGAATTAATGTCCCTACTTTGCCACATCCCCTCCAGCATTCATTACTTTCCTTTGCTGTTATGTTAGCCAATCTGCTAGGTGTGAGGTGATACCTCTGAGTTGTTTTGATTTGCATCTCTCTGATTATAAGAGATGTAGAACACTTCTTCATGTGCTTGTTAATAGTTTTGATTTCTTTATCTGAGAACTGCCTATCCATTTCCCTTGCCCATTTATCAATTGGAGAATGCCTTGATTTTTTGTACAATTGATTTAGCTCATTATAAATATGAGTAATTAAACCTTTGTCAGAGGTTTCTATGAAGATTTTTTCCCAATTTGTTGTTTCCCTTCTGATTTTAGTTATATTGGTTTTGTTTGTACAAAAGCTTTTTAGTTTGATGTAGTCAAAATTATTTATTTTACATTTTGTGATTCTTTCTATATCTTGCTTGGTTTTAAAGCCTTTCCCCTCCCAAAGGTCTGACATGTATACTATTCTGTGTTTACCCAATTTACTTATGGTTTCCTTCTTTATGTTTAAGTCACTCACCCATTTTGAATTTATCTTGGTGTAGGGTGTGAGGTGTTGATCTATTCCTAGTCTCTCCCACACTGTCTTCCAATTTTCCCAGCAGTTTTTATCGAATAGTGGATTTTTGTCCCAAAAGCTGGGATCTTTGGGTTTATCGTATACTGTCTTGCTGAGGTCGCTTTCCCCCAGTCTATTCCACTGATCTTCCTTTCTGTTTCTTAGCCAGTACCAAATTGTTTTGATGACTGCTGCTTTGTAATATAGTTTTAGGTCAGGGACTGCAAGGCCCCCATCTTATGTGTTTTTTTTTCATTATTTCCCTGGATATCCTTGATCTTTTGTTCTTCCAAATGAACTTTGTTATGGTTTTTTCTAAATCAGTGAAGAAGTATTTTGGTAGTTCAATCGGTATGGCACTAAATAGATAAATAAGTTTGGGTAGGATGGTCATTTTTATTATATTGGCTCGTCCTATCCATGAGCAGTTAATGTTTTTCCATTTGTTCAAGTCTAGTTTTAGTTGTGTGGCCAGTGTTTTGTAGTTGTGTTCATATAGTTCCTGTGTTTGTCTTGGGAGATAGATTCCTAGGTATTTTATTTTGTCTAAGGTGATTTTGAATGGGATTTCTCTTTCTAGTTCTTGCTGCTGAGCTGTGTTGGAGATATATAGAAAAGCTGATGATTTATGTGGGTTTATTTTGTATCCTGCAACTTTGCTAAAGTTGTTGATTATTTCAATTAGCTTTTTGGTTGAATCTCTAGGATTCTTTAAGTAGACCATCATGTCATCCGCAAAGAGTGATAACTTGGTCTCCTCCTTGCCTATTTTGATGCCTTCAATTCCTTTATCTTCTCTAATTGCTACTGCTAGTGTTTCTAGTACAATGTCAAATAGTAGAGGTGATAATGGGCATCCTTGTTTCACTCCTGATCTTATTGGGAATGCATCTAGTTTATCCCCATTGCAGATGATATTAGCTGTTGGTTTTAGATATATACGGTTTATTATTTTTAGGAATGACCCTTCTATTCCTATGCTTTCTAGTGTTTTTAATAGGAATGGGTGTTGTATTTTATCAAAGGCTTTTTCTGCATCTATTGAGATAATCATGTGATTCTTGCTAGTTTGCTTGTTGATGTGGTCAATTATGTGGATGGTTTTCCTAATGTTGAACCAGCCCTGCATCCCTGGTATAAATCCTACTTGATCATGGTGAATGATCCTTCTGATCACTTGCTGGAGTCTTTTTGCTAGTATCCTATTTAAGATTTTTGCATCTATATTCATTAGGGAGATTGGCCTATAGTTTTCTTTCTCTGTTTTTGACCTGCCTGGTTTTGGAATCAGTACCATGTTTGTGTCATAAAAGGAGTTTGGTAGAACTCCCTCTTTGCTTATTATGTCAAATAGTTTGTATAGTATTGGGATTAACTGTTCTGTGAATGTTTGATAGAATTCACAGATGAATCCATCAGGCCCTGGGGATTTTTTCTTAGGAAGTTCTTTGATGGCTTGATGGATTTCAATTTCTGATATGGGATTATTTAAGAATTCTATTTCCTCTTCTGTTAGTCTAGGCAGTTTGTATTTTTGTATATATTCATCCATTTCTCCTAAATTGGTGTATTTATTGCCATATAATTGGGCAAAGTAATTTCTAATGATTGCCTTAATTTCCTCCTCATTGGAGGTGCTGTCCCCCTTTTCATCTTTAATGCTGTGAATTTGCTTTTCTTCCTTCCTTTTTTTAATTAGATTGACCAGTACTTTGTCTATTTTGTTTGTTTTTTCAAAGTACCAGCTTCTTGTCTAATTTATTAAATCAATAGTTCTATCACTTTCGATTTTATTAATTTCTCCCTTAATTTTTAGGATTTCTAATTTGGTTTTCTGCTGGGGGTTTTTAATTTGATCGCTTTCGAGTTTTTTCAATTGCATTTCTAATTGATTGATCTCTGCTCTCCCTTGTTTGTTAATATAAGCTTTCAGGGATATGAATTTGCCTCTGATTACCGCTTTGGCTGCATCCCAAAAGGTTTGAAAGGATGTTTCGCCATTGTCATTTTCCTTGATGAAATTATTAATTGTTTCTATGATTTCTTCTTTAACTAAATGGTTTTGGAGTATCATATTGTTTAATTTCCAATTGGTTTTAGATTTGGTTTTCCATGTACCATTACTAATCATTATTTTTATTGCCTTGTGATCTGAGAAGGCTGCATTCATTATTTCTGCTTTTTTGCATTTGTGTGCTATGTTTCTGTGACCTAATGTATGGTCAATTTTTGTGAATGTGCCATGTGGTGCTGAGAAGAAGGTGTATTCCTTTTTATCCCTATTTATTTTTCTCCATATGTCTATTAATTCTAATTTTTCTAAGATTTCATTCACTTCTTTTACCTCTTTCTTATTTATTTTTTGATTTGATTTATCTAAATTTGATAATGGTTGGTTTAAGTCTCCCACTAGTATGGTTTTATTGTCTATTTCTTCCTTCAATTCTCCTAGTTTCTCCATTAGAAATTTGGGTGCTATATTATTTGGTGCATACATGTTGATTAATGATATTTCCTCGTGGTCTAGAGTCCCTTTTAACAAAATATAATTACCTTCCCTATCCCTTTTGATCAGTTCTATTTTTGCATTGGCTTTATCAGATATCATGATTACCACTCCTGCCTTCCTTCTATCAATTGAGGCCCAGAAGGTCTTACTCCATCCTTTAATTCTGACCTTGTGGGTGTCAACCCGCCTCATGTGTGTTTCTTGAAGACAACATATGGTAGGGTTTTGGATTCTAATCCATTCTGCTATTCGTCTACATTTTATGGGTGAGTTCATCCCATTCACGTTCAAAGTTATGATTGTCATTTGTGGACTCCCTGGCATTTTGATTGCCTTCCCTAATTCTAACCTTTTCTTCTTCGGCTCTACCTTTTAGTCCAGTGATTTATTTTGAATCAGTCCCCCTTGTCCCCTCCCTTGATGTTTCCCTTTTTAGTCCCTCCCTTTTTCTTCCCTCCCCCTCCCCTCTCTCTTTCCCTCCCTTTTTGTTCTCCCTCTCCCCCTCCCTCCCTTGGTTTTCCCTTCTCCTTACCCTTGTTGGGTAAGATAGAATTCAAGATCCCAATGGATCTGGATGTTTTTCCCTCTCAGAGTTGATTTCCCTGAGATTGAGGTTTAAGTAACCCCCCCCCTCTTCCTCTCCTTCTTATAGGAGTTTTCTTCCCCTCCCCTTCCCATGTGAATCTTTGTGTGAGAACCATTATTCTATTTGGTCTTTCTTTACCCCCTATTTATACATTACATTTTCCCCACATGTTAGTATACATGGATTGATATAAATGTAGTCCTTATAGAAGAGAGTTTGAGTAAAAGAAGAAGATAACATTTTTCCCCTTTCCTTAATATTTACCTTTTCAGGTATTCCTTGCTCTTTGATTTTCGGTATCAAACTTTCCACAGAGCTCTGGTCTTTTCTTTGCAAAAAGATGGAAGTCTTCTATTTTGTTGAATGCCCATACTTTCCCTTGGAAGTATATAGTCAGTTTTGCTGGGTAGCTGATTCTTGGTTAAAGACCCAGATCTCTTGCCTTTCTGAAGATCATGTTCCATGCCTTACGATCATTCAGAGTAGAACTTGCAAGGTCTTGTGTGACCCTGATTGGCATTCCTTTGTATCTAAATTGTCTTTTTCTGGCTTCCTGTAGGATTTTTTCTTTTGTTTGATAGCTTTGGAATTTGGCAATTACATTCCTGGGAGTTGTCTTTTGGGGGTTTAGTGTAGAAGGTGTTCTGTGAGCTCTGTCAGTTGCTGTATTGCCCCCTTGTTCTAGAATCTCTGGGCAATTTTCTTTGATTATATCTTGTATCACCATGTCCAGTTTGGTGTTTATTTCTGGCTTTTCTGGGAGTCCAATTATTCTTAAATTTTCTCTTCTCCCTCTATTTTCCAGATCTATCACCTTGTCGGTGAGATATTTTATGTTCTCTTCTAATTTCTTGGTGTTTTGGCTTTGCTTTATTAGTTCTTGCTTTAAAGCCTGGTTTTCTTTTACAGTTTGGTCAAACTGGTTTTGTAGATGCGTGAATTTCTTTTGCATTATTTCCCACTTTTCCTCCCAGAGGGCTTCCATCTTTTTGGTCATTTCTGATTCAAATTCTTCATGGGTTTGTGGAGAGTTTCTATTTCCTTTGGGAGATTTTGGAGAATTTTCTTGTATATCTTCTTCTATCTGCTCTGTATTTTGTATTTTGGCTCCATAGAATGTGTCCAAAGTCGCCCCTTTCTTCTTATTTTTCTTGGTATTTTGGGGCTTCTGTGCTTCTGTGGAGTTTGTCATCTCTGAATGTGGAGGATTAGCTTTTCTTATCTCTGTCTGGTGTTCAGAGGCTTTAGTCCTGGGCAGATGTTGGTTCTATGAGCTTTCCCTGGATTAAACTGAATATGCCTCACTGGAACTGGAATGGAAGGGTTGGACCACGAGGCCACACTCTCCCCCGGCTCGCTTTCCGGAAGTTGCCTTCAGAATCGCTGGCAGTGAGGCTGTTTCCTCGGCCTGCGGGGGGATGGGCTGCAGCTTCCCCAAGCTCCGAGGGCAAGGACTTTCACTGAGACTTGGATAGCAGGATCCAGCCCGTGAGGCTGTCTTGCCCACCCTGAGGGTTGCTGTTCTTTCGACCAGCTCTCTGCAGCGGAAGCCCCAGGCAGTAACTTTCACCCGGACTCAGGTAGAAGGCCCTGAGGGTTGTTGTTCGGAGGACCCTGCTCTCTGAGCCCGGCCGGGCTGCGGCTTCCGGGAGCCTTGGACTCTGCGCTCCTACCCCTGAGGTCCGAGTGATCTCGGGTTCTGGCTTTTGAGGGGAGCCGTACCTTCTGAACCAGGTCCAGGTCCAGGAGGAGGGTTCCCGGGGTCTGTGCTGTTGATCGTTTTAACCGGAAGTCCCCAGCAATCTTCTTAATATCATTTAATAGTAATCTCTGCTGACTAATAAAACATAAGACTAGTCTATAAAATCCCATGCTGTCCCCATAGAAATATGTTGGAAGGTGGGTACTGAGAACAGGCCTGACTCCCTAATTATCTCCTAAATCAGAACTCCATTGCACAAAAGTTATGATAGTATGTGACTGAATAGTACAATAGGTAAAAGATTTTCCTTGAGTTATATCAATACCATGGGAGAAAAGAGTGATAGGTAAAACTGATAGCTCCAGATAATTCTTAAAAGAGTTGAACCATGTGCTTGCCCAAATTAGCAAACTTTCCCAGGTTATCTCGATTCCATGGCAAGCCTCAAAGGAACTATTTTTTTTTCATGAAATTTGTTGTATGCATCCCAGACAAAAAAAAAATTAATGTTGAAGATAGGACAGGGAAATTGGAGCCTTCATTATTCTCGGTGGTTCCTTGTCTTCTGCTTCCCTATAAAAATTAACGACATAATGTATTTCTATCACATTCCTTTCCCATCCCTTCATCATGTCTCTGTTTCTTTTTCTCTGTAGTGGTTTTCTTTTCTGTCCTTCAAAGTAAATGACATTTCCAAGGTCAGTCACTCTGTGTCTTCTATGGGTCCAAACTCATCCAAGACTTTGTTCTCTCAACTTTCCCTTTCTCCAGTATTTTCAATTTATTTCCCGCATTGGTTCATTCATTTTGCCTTCACACATCTTTAGATATTCATTGTTTTGAAAGACCCTTTTACTTTATCCCTTCCTTCAGCTCCTCTTCATTTCCATGGAATGCTTCTAGAGAAAATGCTTTATGCATACTGCTTACACTTCTTTCACTCTCACTGCATTCTAACTTTAGTCCCCATTGCCCTATTGAATCTCTTGACCTCTCCTTTACTCTTTCCTTAAAGCATTGCACTCTGGCTTTAGTTCCTACTACTCTATTGAAACTTTTGACCTCACTCAAAGGTCACCAGTAGCCTTCTCATTGATAAATTGAAATCTTCTCTATAGCATTTCACACTGTTGTCTACTCCCTAACACTTAATCATTCTTTCCTTGGTTTTGATTATACACTTCCTACTTCTAGGAACTTAAAAAAATTTACCTTTTCCCTGCTTCTTTTCCCAATCCAATTCAATTCAATTTGTCAAACATTTATTAAGCACCTGTATTCCAGGACCTGTGTTGAATATACAAATACCCCCCCACCTCCAATACTCCTTATATTGAAAAAACCTTCAATTCTACTTGGGTAAGTAAATGTATTATTTACACAAATAACAATTCTAAGGAAGTAGAATTAACAGCCTGGGATATCAGAAAAAAGTACATATAGCAGATAGCATTTGAGCTGAGTCATGGGAAGAACTAGGGATTCCAAGAAGATAAAATGAGAAGAGCATTCTCAACTTAGGAGACAATCTATGCAAATGCACATAGAAAGGAGAATGTTATACATGGAGAAAGAAAATAGGTCATTTTGAGTGGAAAAGAGTTTACAATGGAGAACAATGTAAAGTCAATCTAAAAACCATGAAGGACAGGAGTCAGATTTAAAAGGGCTTTAGATTCCAAATACAGAATACA
Organism: Monodelphis domestica; assembly: GCF_027887165.1. Lineage (NCBI taxonomy): Eukaryota > Metazoa > Chordata > Mammalia > Didelphimorphia > Didelphidae > Monodelphis > Monodelphis domestica. The sequence continues at coordinate 135,290,372 of NC_077227.1, forward strand.
ATATTTTATCCTGGTAGTTAATAATGAGGCAATTAGGCTTGATCTTGAAATCATCTTTGATTTCCTCATATCTCATATATGTTCTGGGAGTGAAAATCCTTTTGACCCTTACTTCATATTATTACTGGAATCCACCCCTGCTTTTTGATTCCCCCACTTCTCACCCTAATTTTAGGACTTTATTGATTCAATTCTGCAACATTACAAAATAACTTTCCATTGTCTACCACTTTTCTATATACTGATTTTCTCATCTCCTGTCCTACAAGACAAAGTAAAGAGTATTTCCCAAGGTCTTCCAGTTCCTCTGCTCTGAAATCTCTCCTAAATCTCATGCTTTCATATTTTACTAAAAGTCTGGGCTTTTAATAGTATGGATGTTATTCCACCGATGCAACCCTTCTATACTTTAATAGATAGTATCATTATTTATGAAAGGAAAAAGAAAATCATTCTCTGGGAGCCAACATTCAGGCAATGAACCTCATCACATTTAGGTACGATAATCTTTGGGCAATAGAAACATTGTCTATTAGCAAGACCATTTTAAAATATTTTTTCATCCCTGTAGCTACTATATTTATCTTTCTAAAACTTCACTCTAAAAATGTGACTTCCTCACCTTAAAGTCTTTACTATTTTCCTATTTTTTTTACAACAGAGGTCTTCATTCTTTTATTTAATAAATTATAGTTTTCCACAGTCTGACACTAACTGAAATCATTTGTATATAAATATTAAGGCAAAAGGAATCATTAAAGACCAGAAAAGGGCAATCATGTTGCAAGAAATAACAGATGAACAATATGACTATTGCAACATTATCCACAAAATACTCAAATTCTTGGAGGGAGGTCCCTATTTAATTGGATAGTTCATTTATGGAATTTTTATGAAAAAACATTATTAAAAATCATACAGATGTGAATACATGATATGGTTGTGACCTGTACTGCTAGATGGAAGAAGCACACAAATGAGAATAAGAGGAATCACAATGTATAAATGCATTATAATCTTATAAAAGTTAGGTACCATATCTTACATATTTTTGTAGTTCTCCCAGTGCCTAATGAATTCCTTTGCATTCATAAGCCAAAATTTGTTTAGTCATTTCTCAATCAATCAATCAAGGGCATATTCTTTGTTTCTAGGTCTTCACTACCAAAAAGAGAGCTGCTATGTACATGTTGGCATAAATAGGGCCATTATTTCTGTCTATGACCTCCTGGGGCATATGCCTAGCAGTGGGATTTCTGGGTCAAAGTATGCATATTTTCATCACTTTTGTTACTGTAATCCCAAATTGTATTCTAGAATGCTTAGATCAACTCATGATTACAATAGATCTTCCAGTACCTATCCTTGCACAGCCCCTCAAATATTTGTTATTTTTACCTTCAAAACAATCATATTTAAATAAAGTACCCTCTATTTAAATTACAGAAGAGAATGGCAGTGTTATTTTTTTTCCTTCATTTTTGTCCTTGTCCTTTTTGGGCCTTTTGTACACTTTTGTGCCTGACACAAGTGGCATTTTTTTGGTTGAATCAAGTTTCTTAAAAAATTAATCATTTTCCCAAAAAATATTTTGTGTTTTTCCCATTTCTTTCTTTCTTCTTCTTCTTCCACCCCAGTCACCAAACATTATAAATTGTCACACACCTAAAAGAAAATACTTGATAGTTCCTCAGAAATAATGTTTCAAAAATTTAAAAATATATCTTAACTTTACACTCTGGTGGTAATTCATATGCTGCTGAATGATTATGTCTTAATCTGCCAATCCATTAGAAGAGCACTGCATTTTGAAAAACAGAGTGGACATGGCTGGTTAGATTTTCATTTTCTCAGTGTGATCTTGCTTACTTTTCTTTGATTGGTTGGAAATGAGCAGAAGAAATTTTTTAATTTATGGTGGTGTATTTCCCTTCTCTATCTCTCCTTGAAGCCTTATTTTCCTAAACAATTCCTTCAGCTGTACACCATTCAAATAGAAAGACACCACAGAGAATGGAAAGATAGACAGCAAGGTTGGCTGCATGCCTAGTTTGTGGATTCTTTATTGGACAACCATAATTTGCCTAAACCAGATGTTCTTTTCTAACACATTTGTAAAATGATGGCCTGTTGGGATCCTATTAGAAAATGACCTATCATTGGAAGATGGAAAATAAATCTCAACTATTGATTTAAAAACAACATATTTGTGCTAATAGAATATAAAAAAAAGATATATTTGGGTTGTGCTTTTCACCAAATTTTAATGTTAGTATCTCTTTTTTAATTCAAAATTGTTATCCTCAATGTATGAATAAAGCCTATAGGGAGCAAATCTAACAATGGTTTATAATTTTAAATCTCATTAGAAGTTAAAAAAAAAGATGAAAATAGTGATCTACTGGTATCTCATTAGGATTAAAGGTCTTGTAAAATCTCATTATTTCCAACTCACTTTCTCTCTCCACAGTCAAGCCAAGACTTTAAACTGTCTTTAGAACGATTCATCCCTAATGACCCATGAAAATACATTGAGTATTCCAATAAAAATTCCGTAGGGAAGGCAGTGGAATTTTGTTAGTCCAAAATTATCATTCTCAAGCACAGACAATAGATAATATAACAGTTTTACATATAAAGGTGGCTTCATTTAGTGGGGTTTTGAGATCTCATTTATGATTTATATTGTTAGATGCTATGGGATGGGGATGTGATAAGCCTAAAAAAAGGCAGCGTTTCTAAGGTCTAATTGAAATAAAGCAGTATATTTGCTTTTGTAAAGATTCAAATGTATAAAAAATTGAATAGAGGGATTGTGGGTTACCCAAAGAAAATATCATAGAATCTAAGAAAGGAAAAAAAATATATGCGCTGATACTTTGATAAATTAATGAATGATGAACTATTGATTAGACATACAATGTACCAGGCCCTGTGCTAACTGACCTTCCAGAACCAAAATTCTTTTGAATAATGTTGCCTCAAATAAGGAGGAAATTGAGATATTATATCTTAACAATTCAGTGCTAGCTTGGTAATGGTAGTTCCTGAGAAATAAGAGTTTTTGCAAAAGGCAAAGTACAGGACCACTTTTTGAAAAGACAGATCTAATCCTTGAGAAGAGAGGAGGCATGTTCCAAACTTAGACTGTATATAAAGTGTGAGTACCCTCTAAAAAGATATAAGAGCAGTACACAGTCTAATTTCCCTATTATGCAGGGAAGGAGGAAGTTTCCATCAAATTACTGTAAAAGCATCAAGGAAACTCATGTCCTAGAGCACATCACTGTGCCTCCTGGATTAATTATACTACAAAATATCTTTTCAAAATTTCTGACATTGAAGGATAAGAGAAATTATTGTACATTGACTGACTGAAAGACTTTTATGCTTTATTAACAAAGACACTTGCATAGTCATGAGTTTTTTTTCAGAAGGTCCAGTTTCAAGTCCATGCTAGGCCCTCTCTGCAAATATAATCTTACCACCTTTGATGGATATTAGCAGTGACCATTTAAAAAAATGTACCTTTCTACACTGAAGAAATTTTATATTTGTAGAATATCAAAGTGTTTTTAATTTATATATACATTTGCTGATTTTCAAGAGTTCCTAATTTTAAAGATAGAATACAAAATGAATGAGAGGTCAAATAGCATAGTGAATAGAGTATTATCTTTAGAGTAGGATAAGTTAGTTTAAAATAAAGCTCTTTATATATTTATTTATTGAGTGACCTTTGTTGGGTCATTTCTTTGAGCCTTGGTTTCTATAACTGAAAAAAAAAATTATCAGCTTGGACTATATAGCTCAACTTCCTTATTTTCCAGATGAGAAAGATGGATGATTAAGTGATACCTGTGGTCATTCATAACCTCATAATCATAAGAATGTCAAGCTAAAATGTGAACACAGGATTTTTTATTTCATACCCTTCCATCAAACTACATTGTTAATAGAAGGATCCTGTACTTTATTTGCTTATCACAAGAGGTTTCTGAATGGCCAACCTGAAGGAATCCATGATGTCTGGATTATCTGACTAATGATTTCACATTTGAATGACTTTGACAATGGCTGAAACACTTTCTGAGCAGCTAGAGGAGTTGAGTGAAGGAAAGTTCCTGGATGCTATCTCCTATTAGATATCAGCTAATATCTATGGTGGATTTTTGTCATTTCTGTCTCAGTAATCCAAGAACTGAGGCTCTGTTGATAGAACTTGAGGTATGGCAATGGAGAACTTCTCTAGGGGGAGAGAAGAATTGTTTTGGTTCTAGATATTTCTAGGTACTTCTGAAATTATACCATATAGGTGACCACCCACTCAGTCTATGATCTATCTAATGGGTATATCTTCTGCTTGATGGATAGCTGTTAGAAACTTGTCTAACTAAAGGTACTATCAATATGACCCATCCACCTCTTGTATGCACAGGGTTTCCTGAATAAGTAACTTACTTTTGTCCTGGGTTCTTAAACACAACTTTATGCTTTTGCACTCCATTTGCAACAAGTGTCTTCCCAGGCTATTCAGGACTTGATCCCTCCAAGAATTTCAAAAATAGAAGTTGATTTGCTAAAACCAACCAAACTGCTTTTTCTTCTGTCCCAAATAAAGTACACAATGATTCCCTCAGTGGTAATTCAGCCACTGCTCTGCTAAGCCTCATTGATTTGCTATGAGAAGTGCCTTTAGTATGTTTCTGTTTTATACTATAAACCTGCCACTTGACAAGTCAGTTTCACAAGTATGGGTCAGCTGGGGCTGTTTCAGATGACTGAAAATTGAAGGCTCCTGAGATATGAAGGGCTGAACTAAAATGGAGGCATTCATGACCTCTTTAACAGGAAGTATTTGAATTAATATTATAAGGTAATAATAATCTTTCTGTTTTAGAGTTCCAGGTTTCTGCCTATAAACTTATTAATTATAATCACTTTGGGAATTCAGCCAAAACAAGACTAGCCAAATGTCTTACGGAACACCACTAATAAAATCCAAAAACTGACAGCTAAACCCACAGGTTTCTATTTTGTGAAGCTCAGCATTGAAACCTCCAAGTGGATCTGAGATGATTCCAATGTCCAATTCCTATGTCCAATAATGTTTAAATTTCAATTTTCCCAACTCACTCATCTTCCTGCTAATGATGTTCTTGGCTTTAAAGGCAATAGCATTCTCTTGTGCTTTCTCCCTCCCTTTACTCTTTTCTTTTTTCTTCCTAATGAATTCGGTCTCCATCTTTCCATCTCTCTTTTTTTCTCTCTTGCTCTCTTTTCTCTTCTATCCTCTCTTTTCTCTCCCATCTCTCAACTTCTCGTCTGACAGGACATTATTTCCATTTGTTCAGCATCTGCACTGGACAACATCTGGAGCCTCAGGAAATTCAGCTGCTCTGGGTATGACGCTTAAATGAAATTACTTTTTCATGCACTTCAGAGGAGTATCAAGAGCATCTTTCTAACCAAACAGGCCCTTTTGTTCTCCTCTAGCAAGTGGTTCTCATTAAAAATGTCATCTCTCTAATAAATTGCCTCATTGCTCTTGCAGCTGGGGTTATTGTTTTCATGGTTTTGTACTCACTGTGATTCTCATAGGGAACAGAAAGCAAGAGAAAATAGGACTTTTTCCATTCTGTCTGCATGAAATGCCCTTTTCCCTTCTTTTGTGTTTGAATGAGAAATTTGCTTGAAAAAAAAATGAAGTGTTTTATTCTACAAACACTCACTGCTCTTGGCAAAGTTACCACAAAACAAATTTCCCAGATATGCTTTCTTAGCTGGATCCATGTTATAGCAGATAATATTTAGTGATTCCTACTTGGACTTATAGGTGGCACTTTGCAGCTGAATAACCTAATTTACCTTGCAAGCTGAAAATACTCAATAGTACTAAACTCCATTCTCTGGCATGATAATGCATGCAGGAACCAGCTGTGGATGAGGCCAGTGCAAAAGAATTAATTGGAACTGAGACAAAGGGAAAAGATTATTTACATGGTCATGTTTGGATTGAAATGAACCAAAAACTTAGAAATATGCTATGTAACTTGGACCTTCACGGGACAACACAAAATGAGAACTTATTTAATGGTCAAGTATGAAAGAAAATCCAAAACGCCTTCCCTCTTCTGAATAATCTTTACTTTTCATTTTAATCTTTAGTCAGAATATGGCTTGTGTATGAAGAAATTAGAATTGTCTAACCTCCTTTTTATCTCCTTTTCCCTCCTTTCCATCTGCCTCCCAAAAATGTTCCATAAATCAGTTTAATTATGCTTTTCCCTTTAATATTAATTTTCCCTGCCTACACAAATCTCTTTTTCTGCTGAAAAAAAAAACCAAAAAAGAAAATCATTTGAAGCAAAGAGATACCAGAAAGCCCTGGCAAACAGATTGCTTTGGGTCAGGAATTCTTTTTGGAATCACCAGGCTTCCTCTGATTTCCTTAAACCAGGAGGGGGCTCAGCATTAAGAGCCTGGAAGGCTGTGCTGGCAACTTGTTATGAACCCTGGAACTGCATATAAGTACTCATAAATTCATTTAACAAAACACAAACACACACTACTATCAGCATCTTTCCCTTTTGACAAATAGAAACCAGTTCTTAGGTACAAGAGCAAGCTCTTTCCTCAGGCAGCTATTCCTCCAATATGATCGAAGGAGCATTAAACATTTGACTCTATCAATATTAGAAAAAAAAAAGTGCGACCCTAGTCTTTCTGGAGACAGAAGCTCCCTATATTGATACCTGATAGAATTTATATACTTAATTAAGTGGTTCGGCATGAATGCTAAGAATCATTGAATCATACATCTCTAGGCTAAGATAAAGTAATGTCTTTAAGTGCAATCACTTTGTCTGATCAATTACTAGTTACTTCTCTTTATTACCTGGTAGGAACCAATGAGAGATGACAATTCACTTTTGAATGGGAAAGAAGCAGAAAAGTATTGAGTGCAATCTCCTTAAAGCATTCATGTCTCAAAGAAGGCGTTAAAGCCCATTTTCAGAACAAAAGGGGAGAAATCATTGCTCTAGTATTTGTGGTTCTCTAAATCATCCTGGAGAAATGGCTGTATGTGCTAGCATATACTTGTGTATATGTATATATCATCTCCCCTATTGGAATTGGAAGCTTTGCAAAGGCAGAGACTCTTGTTATTTGCTTAATACAGTACTTGACACATTATACATATATAATAAATGCTTGTTAATTTGTTTCTAAGCTATACAAATTAGGTAATATAGATCAGGAAAAAAGATCTATATGAATTCATGCAAAGCAAAATAAGCAGAACTGGGAGATATGTGTACACAGTGACAGCAATATTGTATAATGATCAATTATGAAAGACAGCTATTCTAAGCAATACAATGATCTGGGACAATTCTGAAGGACTTAGGAAAAAGAATGCTATACACTTCCAGAGAAAGAACTATTGGAGTCAGATACAGATCAAAGCATACTGTCTTTCATATAATTAATTTAAGTTTTATTTGGGGATTTTGATTTTATATGAATATTCTCTTACAACAGTGACCAAGATAGAAGTATGTTTTGTATGATAATACATGTATAACACAGATCAAATTGCTTACTCTCTGGGGGAAGGAAGGGAGGGAAGGAGATAATTTTGATCTTGTAATTTTGAAAATGTATGTTGAAAATTATGAGAAAATAAAATATCTTTGAATTAAAAAATACACCAGAAAATGAAGTCTATATTTCCCATATTCTACTTGCTGTGAAATGGAAACTCTATCTTCCTCAAGGACTCAGCTCTTATCATTGACCTCAAGGTCAAAAGCAAAGGCTTCTCATTCTCCTTAGATGCCATCCCTGCTGTGTGAGGAGATGACATTATGGTAAGGAAAATGAGGTAATAATGGAGTAGGAAGAAGAGTACTGTAGAGGTACAGTAAGAGAAACTAATTTCAAGAAATGAACAGAATTAAAGCCTAGACAAAAAGGCTGCCAGTTACATTATAAGACTGTGTCCTACTTGAGCTGGCAGCATAATCTGATTTCCATTGTTATAGGTAATAACTTGAGTTATCCGTAATTTGTAAGCACAAACTTGTTTTTCATTTTGCTGGTGAGAAGCAGATTAAGGCAAACTTTTCTGGGACTGCACTAGAAAGTACTGATGCACTCATTTTGGAAATAGTTACTGTGAATACTTTTAATATTTGTTTATTTCCTTTTTATTTACCAGTTTAATGTTTTTAGTGATTCTAGGCTATGGTTTTCTTAGTTTTTTGTTAGTAAAGGAATGACTGAATATCCACACCCAAGTTGATTTTAAAGACTAAGTTGGTACTTGAGCTGTAGAGAATATTCTATGGAGAAATGCCCTCCCATATACAAACCAGCATCTGTGAGAGCTAGTGCTGATTAGTTCAGAAACAACAATCAGGATATAGGATTAAACACAGTCTCACTAAGTTTGTGCTTTATTTCCTAGAAACAGGAACTCTCAAAGAGACAAGCTTTGGCTATCTCATCATTATCAGTGGCTAGGTAATTTTTTTAACTTTCATCTTAGTTTTTCACTTATTGTTTCAATGACCCAATAGCCATGAGTATATGGTGTGAATATATATCTATTACAGTCAATGATATGAAGACATTTATTCCTAAAATATTTATGGGACTTAAAATTATTCAACTGAGAGTTTTACATTTAGAAAATTGGGGGATAAGGTTTGAGGACCTCATTTTTAAAAAGATAATAAATACTCAATAATTTATTGGAGTTAACAATCTTACTTTATATGTGCTCAAAAAATTAGTTACCCAAGTGCTAAGAGTCCAGGTGGTGGTAGAAATTTGCTTCAAAAAAGATAAGTTAAGAGATTCTCCAAACTGTGACTGGGATGAAGACAGCTTCCATTCTTGATGAAATCCCAGTATGTATTATTAAAGGGATTTTTTGAGAACATTTAGAAAGGGAAATAGTGATTTATGAATAATCACTAGAGTTCATTAATAATGGGTAAAAAGAAAGAAAAAATGAAAGAGAAAGAAAGAGAGAAAGAAAGAAAGAAGAAAATGAAAGAAAAAATAGGGTATGCTTTATTGCTATATTAATCTTATTCCTCTTTTTGGCAAGGTCATCATGCTGGTAGGTCAGTGGCATTTGAGAAACTCCTTTACAATATTCTGGTAGTTGAGATGGAAATAAATGTATATGATGATAATATAGTTATGAGGACTTGAAACAGATTTGGTGACCAGATCCAAAGAAAAGTGATGAATTATATTCAATAATAAAGTGCATCCTAGTGCAGAATCACAGGGTTGTACTTTGTTTGCATCAATATACTTTTTAATGGCTTGGTTGAAGTAATAGATCAATGAATGAAAATGTATTAAGACAATAACAACAATAACATATGGTGATCGATTGTGAATGATTTAACTATTATCAACAAGGCTAGGATCCATGCCAACTCCAACAGATTAATGAAAAAAAAAAGGATTTCTATCACCATAGAAGTAACAGATGGAATCTGAATGGAAATTGAAACAAACCATTCTTCATTTTATTTCCACCATGAATTTTTCTCTTGTATAAGTAATGTGTCTTCTTTCAAAATAAGACAGAGAAATATATATTATATGATAATATATGTATAACCCATATAATATTACCTATCTTCTTGGGGATGGGAGAAGAGCAGAAAGGAAAGAGAGAATATGAATTGCAAAATATCAGAAAATGCATATCTAAAAATTTGAATTGACATGGAAACTGGAAAAAATTTATTATAACAAAAATAAGTACATAAATAAAATTTAAAAAGAAAATGTATTAAGAGCTTACTATATGCCAAGAACTATGCTACATTCTGGGGAAACAGGTAAATCAAGACATACCTAGTTCTCAAGGAGCTCACACTTATTGGAAGGTGACAACATATAAAAGAATATTCACCAGAAGGACAAATGGAGTGACCTAAGGATCTTTACATAACATCAGTGGGTCAGCCCAACTGATGTCTTAAATTTAACCTAATTTGTCAGATGTTTAGAGGAGATAAAACAGATCCAAAGATACCTGGAAGACCTTAGGAGAGTGTTACACCAATGATAGGGAATATAGTAAGGCTTAGTGGTCTTTCTTCTCACTCCAAGGAACAGAATCTATATTACTAAAGATTTATAAGCAATTAAGTAGTATGGGTAACTTGACCTCTAGGAGGGAAGGAAGTTGGAGACAAAAGATGGGAAAATGCACTCCCAGTGGTGATGGGTCTTATGCCTCCAAGCAATCCTGGATTTAAAAAAAAATGGAAAGGAAAAATAATATATGGAATAAAATAAAATAAAATTTATTTTGACTTAATATGGAATATTAGTCTTGGGATAATAATCAATTGCACAGATATAAGATGTAGAAGGTCTGGAACAATAGTCTGTGTGAAAGCCTTGGAGTTTTTATTGAATTGCAAGAACAGTATTTAATCAACCTCTCTTTCCTGAGTTCCACACCCACATCTTTAAAAGCCAAGAGAGATAATTGTTGGATATAACTACTTGCATGTCCTACAAGCCTCACAAAATCAATATATTTGTAGAATGCATGTGTTTTTCTACTATACACCCTATGCACCATATGGGTTGTATATCTCCAAGGGAGAAGAGAAGGGAACAAAATTTAAGAGCCTACTGTGTTCCAGGTCCTCTGTTAATTGCTTCCAACTATAATTTGTGATCTTTACAACCCTGCCAGGTAAGAGCTTTTATTAACTCCATTTGAAAGTTCAGGAAACTGAGATAGACAAATTAAGTCACTAGGATCATACATTTGGTAGTCTTGACTCCAGTCTGAACACTGCACCAATAACCAGTGCTGGTTTATAGGGAGGCTTAAAAAGAAATCTTTGGACTCTTGCTCGCCACTCTCTAAGATGGCATTTCATTACTGCCTATAGAGGAGCAATTTTTCTTAGGGTCAAGATAGTTATTGCAGTGTGTCCTGAAAGTTATCATAACACCAAATCAATCATAAGCATTTATTAAGTCCCTCCTGTTTACTAAATATATTCTTAAGGATCCTGAAGATACACATGTGCATGCGTGGGCATGCGTGCACACATACACACATACACTGAAAGCTCAGGTTATACCCAGGAAAACAAAATGTATAACCAAAATCAGCATCATTCCTGATACTATTGTGTATATAAATGAGTGAATTGAGTTCATAAGATATTTAATTATTCATGTGAGGTACAATGGGGCTGATCCAGCTATTCCCTTGATATAGAGAACTGCTGCTGCTGAAACTCTCCCTTACCTATGGGAATGTATATCTTTTTTTATAACATATAGTTTTAAAGAGTGGCTTTTAGCACTGAGGGAGCTTGTTGAGGGTCACAAAGCCTTCAGGTGTCAGAGGCAAGGCATAAACCTATATTTTTTTCTACTTCTAGGCAAGGTACTTTGTCCACTGTGCTATGTATTAACCTCTTCATTTATCTATGCATCATTGCAAATTAAACCTCTTAACTGGAGTCCAACTATCTTCACTTTGGAATGGCTTGATCTTCATGAGGTCAAAATACCTTGTATTCTCTGCAAGGAGATTAGAAATGTTCCCAGACCAGAAGTCTTGGGTCTGGCACATTTGTTCCCTCTCTTACAAATTCATACCAATTATTTTATTTTGTGTGATAGAGAAATAGAAGTCTTATTACAAATACAAGTAGGTCAGTGTGTATTAAGCATCATACTATGGAAAAGTATATACTGTTTTCAAAAAGAAGCTATATAATGGCAGTAAAATACACCCACTGTATCTTAATGGTGACTTCTTATATGGAATGAGATAAATAGGACGAAAGAATTTGCTTCTTGGAACGATTGCATTTCTCTATGTGGGTTCCTTTTGGTAGCTAATAATACTTTTTTTAAACTTCATGTATTTCTGAGGATTTTGCTAGTTATTTGGCTTTGATTTAAAGTTGATAAATGACAAAACCTATAAACTAAGGGAACAAATATTATTGTTAATTGAAGTTATTTTTAAATGGATTTAAATACAGATGGGGTAATAATTGTATAGCACAAACATCAAAATAAAATTGTAATTCAGGCCCAGATGAAGGAATTTTACACAAACAGGGCTCCAGGTATATTTTGGATTTGGAGAGCAGGCACCAGTGACCATGTTGACTTTTTCTATGTATGACCTTCGGAGGTCACTTAAGCACTCTGAAACTCAGTCTTTTCTAACCAATCACTTGCTCTCTTGTCATACATCCTCACAAATGTATGAAATAGACAAAGCATTATGTACTTATTATTTATTATAATAAAAGCAATATGGTACAGAGGATTGATATCTGGCTTCAAAGCCAAGAAGACCTAGTTTCAAATTCTCCCTCTTACACACACTGATTTTTTGATCCTAATCAGTCTCTCAGCTTCTCAGTGCTCTATGACAGAAGCAGGGTGATACTGCACTTTACTTGAGGTTCTTTGCAAGCATCATAATGACTTAGAAAATAACATGTTGATATTATATTTATTTTATTATATATTTTTAAGTTTCTTAAGTATTTCCCAGTTATATTTTTATATGACTTGTGTTTGGCACTTCAGCTTTAGAAACCTCTCTAAGACTAAGTTACAGGGGAGACACAAACTGGAATTGGAAGGAGACATTTTATAAATTGAGAATTTTATTTTTAAAAGTTTTAATTTTTTCCATATTATATGTTGATACAATTTTAAATAATCATTTTCTTACATTTTGTGATCCATCTTCTCTTTATCTCTCCTACCTCCCCCACCCACTCCCTAAGATGGCAGGTAATATGATATGTTATATATATATGAAATCACACAATACATGTTGCTATTTTTCCCATAATAAAGAAGACACATATCACACATATCCTCTCCATCTCATTTATCTTCCCCCCACTATCAACACTCTTACCTGCCTTTTTATTTATAATTTGCCCCATTCTATTTTTCCATTTCTCTTCCTCCCAATATATTCCCTTTTTCATACCTTATTTTAATTTAATTTTTATATCATCTCATCATATTAAACCCACACCCTTGCCCTCTGTCTGTGCATACTTACACAGAACCAACCTAATAATGACAAAGTTTTTTGGTTACAAGAATCATCTCCCCATGTATGGTTTGGTTTTTCTTGTCTGTTTACCCTTTTATGATTCTTTTTATAGTTGAGAGTCAAATTTTCCATTTATCTCTAGTCTTTTAATTAGGAATGTTTGAAAGTCCTTTATTTCATTGCATACCAATTTTTTCCCTAAAGGATTTTGCTCGCTTTTGTTGCATTTCTTGGTTTTTGGTTGAAATCCTACCTCCTTTGCCCTCTGGAATAACATATTTCTGTTCTTCCTATTCTTTAAGGTAGAAATTTCTAAGTTTTGCATTATCCTGACTGTGACTCTACAATATTTAAATTGTTTCTTTTTGGCCGTTTATAATATTTTCTCTTTGACCTGAGAGTTTTGGAATTTGACTATAATGCACCTGGGAGTTATCCTTTTAGGATCATTTTCAGGAGATAATTGGTATATTCTTTTAATCTCAATTTTGTCCCCTGATTTTAGAATGTCAGGGCAGTTTTTCTTGAGTATTTCTTGAAATATGATGTCTTAGCTCTTTTTTATCATGATTTTTCAAGTAGTCCAATGATTATTAAATTCTCTATCTTCTGGATTTATTTTTCAGGTGAGTTGTTCTTCCCATGAGACATTAGATATTTTCCTCTATTTTTTCATTCTTTTGACTTAGATTCTTTCTTCATGTCTCATGGAGTCATGAGCTTCTGTTTTTCCAATACTAATTTTTAAGGCATGATTTTCTTTAGTGAGCTTTTATATTTCCTTTTCCATATGATAAATTCTACTTTTTAAAGAATTCTTTTCCTTAGTGAATTTTTGTACCTCTTTTTTCCCAAAGGGCCAATTCTTTCTTTCAAGTAGATTTTCTCTCCAGTGCATTTTTGTTTATCTTCTTTTTTAATTTGGCCAATTTTGCTTTTTTAAAGAAGTTTTCTTTTTGGATTTTTGTGACTCTTTTACCAATTGATCTATACTATTTTTTAAGATATTAATTTCTTCACTTTTTTGTGCCTCCTTTTCCAAGTTGTTGACTCATTTTCATTATTTTCTTGTATCACTCTCATTTCTTTCCCCAATTTTTCTTCTACCTCTCTTATTTGATTTTTAAAATCCTTTTTGAGTTTCTTAAAATTTTTTTGAATTGAGAGCAATTAATATTTTTCTTGGAGGCTTTTGATGCAATAATATTGACTTTATTGTATTTGTCTGAGTCTAAATCTATCCTGTCACCAAAATAACTTTGTATGTTGTTTCTTTTTTTCTTGTTATTTGCTCATTTTCCTGCTTTTCACTTTTATTTTAGTTTAAAAAAACTATTAACTACTAACTCTGTAACTGTGGTGAAAGAAGAATTGCTTCAAGCTAGAGGCTTTTTGTACAGCTGCCTTTAGAGCTGGCACTGGAGATCTATATGCTTTCAGTTCTTTCAAAGTGGTATGATACAAGGAGAAGGAGAAGACTGGCCTGTGTTCTGATCTATAAGTAACGCAAAGTATTCTTTTAACCCTTGTAACTGTGACCAGTATCTCCTGCTCCCCTGTGGCTACAAGTGCTAGTGTATGCAGGTGTTCCTCTTCACCCAGTGACTGCACCCCAGGACTGTGACCTGGCTTTGCATATGGGCAATAGTACAAGAGTCTTGCACTCAGAGTCAGCAAAAGGATCCCTGTAAATTGATTCCCCCTTACCATATGTGGCTGAGAGTTCTGTAAGCCTTGGTTATTATTTCAAGTGCTCTTAAAACTTGTTGCCTCAGTGGGACCTGCCCTGATGGGCTATACTCCACCTGCACCCTGGTGCACTAGATTCCTCATTCTGGCTTTCTAAGTTGCTTTGGGCTAGAAAATTACTTCACTTTGTCTTTTCTTGGGTTGCATTGCTTCAGAATTTATTTTAAGGCATTAATATCATTACTTTTTTAAGGGTAGTTTCATAGAAATGAGATGGGTTCCTATACTTTCTCCATCATTTCTGAAAGGACCTCCTTATACAAAAATATTTATAGTACATCTTTTTTGGTGGCAAAGAATTAGAAATTGAGGGGATATTCATCAACTGGAGAATAGTTGAACAAATTGTGCTATATGATGATGCTTTACAATAGAAGGAATGAGAGAGAGAAAGAAAGAAAGAAAGAAAGAAAGAAAGAAAGAAAGAAAGAAAGAAAGAAAGAAAGAAAGAAAGAAAGAAAGAAAAAGATGGAGAGAGGAGGAAGAAAGGTAGGAAGGAAGGAAGGAAGGAAGGAAGGAAGGAAGGAAGGAAGGAAGGAAGGAAGGAAGGAAGGAAGGAAGGAAGACAGTTTCACTAGATAGGGGAGTAAGCTGTAAGAAGACTGGAAATATAGGAGGTTTTCAGGTGCATTTTGAATGTCTTCTGAGTCCCCACTTGTCTCTTTAGAATACTTATGTTATAAGTGGTAGGGTACTGGCAACAGTTTTACTATATGATAGAATTTGCTGCTTCCCTTTGGTTAATAAATGCACTTAATGGTAATCATTATTTAAAAAACAGTCTTGGGTTTTAAAGTGACCTGTTCATCCTGATATTAAGAAAAGTTCTTAAAATAGTTCTAGGATTTGGATGAAGTCTCATTAATGGCATTTGGGCTAGGAGGTACATGGTGTAGAAAGATTAATTACTGTGTATTACTGGGCCAAATAAAAAATGTGAGAGGGAATATAATCAGAAATGATATCAAAATTACAACTATGTCATTAGAAAATTTCCTTGAAGAACTCATGAGTATTCTCATTTGTACCGCAACAACACCAAGATGAAATTGTATCCCTGACATCGAAACAGGATTGGGATTAAATCCAATCCTATCATCTAGAGACAATTAATAGTCATCAAGAATTACAAAACAAAAATAAAACATTTTATCCCCAATTCCCAGACTCATTTTCTTTAGCATGTATTTCAAGGAACAGATATTGTAGAGTACTAGAAAGAATGCTGGAATTTAGAATCAGAGTACACAGATTCAAATCCAACTCCTGATATTTTATGAGCTATGTAAACATAAGAAACAAATTTAACTTCCCTGAGTATGAGGTTCCTCATCCATAAAAATGGAATAATAATTACCATAAACTCCTATCTCACTGGATTGTTGTTAGGTTCAAATATAAAATAAAATTCTGAAACAGTAAAAACCTGTATAATTATCATAATAATAAACTTGATAATACCAACAGGCATTGTAACATGGTTATGGCTACCATAAGTCTTAGGCAACTATGTATAAGGTCTTGGTATTCAATCAAAAGACATAGCCTGATAAATTCCTTTAAATGTCAAAGAATGTTTTGAAACAAAGCAACCACTTGTCTCGGGGATACCGTAGAAGACTTGTGTGAATAAGGTCATATGTTTAGAGCTTGAAGTGACCTAAGAGGTCTTCTAATTGAACTCTATTTTTTTCAGATCACAGAATCACATAAGTCCAGACTTGGCATGAACTTCAGTAGACTTCTTGGTAACTTCTACACACTACTTCTAGGTTTACACTCTGAACCAAAAGGAACAAGCCTAATCCCTGTCCCATGTGACAGCCCTTCAAATATAGTACCTAAAAACAATGTAACCCTTTAGATTTCTCTTTACCAGGCTAACCCTTTCAGTTCTTTCAAATTATTCAATTGGTCACTTATTGTCCCATTTGTCCAGCAGTGGATTCTCACCAGTTTATCAATATCCTTCCTAAATACAATGCCTAAAACTAGTCACCATATTCCAGTTTGGGTCAGACCAGGGAGCAGTGGAGTTTGTGTAATAATGAATCAGTAAACACTTATGAATACTATTTTCCAAGGGCGAGGCTCTAGGGATTCAAAAAGAGGCAAAAATATAGCCCCTATCCTCAAAGAGCTTACAGTTTAATGGGGGAGGCAATAGACAAAAATGTACAGAGCAAGTTACATATACGATAAATAGGAAGTAATTAACAGAGGGAAGGGACTAGAATTAAGAGGGGTTGAGGAAGGTTGCCAGTAAACGAAAGGATTTTAGTTGGGATTTAAGGAATGGCAAGGGGGTCAGCTGGGTGACTTAGTGGATTGAGAGCCAGGCCTAGAGACAGGAGGTCCTACCTAGGTTCAAATCTGGCCTCAGACTCTTCCTAGCTGTGTGAGCCTGGGCAAGTCACTTAACCCCTATTGCCTAGCCCTTACCACTCTTCTGCCTTGGAACCAATACACAGTATTGACTCCAAGATGCAAGGTAAAGGTTTAAAAAAATAAAAAAAAATCCAAGGAGGTCAAGAGATAGAGTGAAGAAAGAAGATGGAGGATGGAATGGAGCAGGGAGAGACTTGAGGTAGCAGATTCACTAGCAGGCTATTGCAATAATCTAGGAATGAGGTGATGATGGTCTGAACTAGAGTGATAACATTGTCAGAGAAGAGAAGGAAGCTGTTGGAGAGATGCTTCAAAGATAATATTGACAGGACTAGGCAACAGCTTGGATATTAGGAGTGAGAGATAATGAATCTAGTATGACTTCTAGGTTTTGAGCCTGAAGAACTGGGAGGATAGTGTTTCCCTCTCTAGTAATAGGGAAGGTGGACGGAGGTGGGGCTCCAAGAAAGATAGCCATGAAAACATAAAAAAAATAATTTAACCTCCCTGAGAATTAGGTTATTCATCTCTAAAAAAAGGAATAATAATTACCATCAGCTCCTACCTCACATGATTGTTGGACATATTGAGTTTGAGATGTCTATGTGATATCCAATTTAAGATGTCTAAAAGGCAGTTGGAGATTCAATGTTGGAAGTCAATAAGTGTTTACAACAGGAAAGGTAGGCTGGAGAGTAATCAGCATAAGAATAGCAATTAAATTTATGGCAACTGATGAGATTACCAAGTGAAGTTGTATAGTGGGAGAAGTGAAGGCTCAAGAAAAAACCTTGCTTCTTATTCCTGAATGTTATGCTTCATTTATTTAATGGTGTCTAGGGTCATATTAACTTTTTTTTTTGACAGTCAGATCATGCTTCTGATTTATATCGAATTTGCAGTCTACCAAAAGTCATGAATCTGTTTCAAATTGCCATCTAACCATGCCTGCTTCATCTTGTACTAATGAAGTCAAATTTCTGAAGACTAGAGGACATCACCACATTACCAGAAAAAAAATGAGGCCATCTATAATAAACTCTTTCTTATTCCTAAATCTTCATCTCATATGCCCTCAACCACATTTCTCTTTTCTCATTTGTTCCTGTCTCAGGCAAAGGTATTCCTTCTTTTTGCCAAATACCAACCAGTATGCTTATGTCATTGATCCCATCCTCTCCTGTATTCTCTAGGAAGTAGTCCAATTGACCTTTCACTCTACATAATTATCAATTTGTCTTTAGGAAATTTTCACAACACTTATAAAAATATTGGTAGGTATGGTAGTAGATTTCGTGCTATTGGGGAGGGCTAAAGCTGATAAAGCACTTGAATTTGAAAGTTTGTATTTCAGTAAACCAATCTGGTATCTACACTATGTCTGGTGTGAATATTAAGAAACTCCAGGATTCGGGGTGGGGATGGGACAGGATGCCTAAGGAGGGACAATTGATCCAGGTCAGAAATAGAGCATGTCAAAACTCCCATGCAGATTAATAATTAAATCAGGCCTGAGAGTAGCTTCTACACTTCCAAATAAGGTAAGATAAACATGGTTTAAAAAAAATCCAGGTCCTTAATTAAGCTTCACTTGATGCTACCATGCCCTCTAGTCCTTGCCCTATATCTCTTAAATTTGTATCCATATTTATACTGTAAACATTGCCAGCACTACCTCACAATCTCTTTAAGACTACCATTGATATTTTTGGGGGGATAAATCCAATTGCCTTTTCTCAACTCTTCATTCTCTCTGTAGCATTTGGCATGGCTGATTATGCTCTCTCTAAAATAATTTCTCCTTGAGTTTTCTAACTTGTTTTATGGTTGCTTCTCAGTCTCATTTGCTGGATGTTTGTCTGTGTAGCTTCCTCTGTGTGTGAGGATACACCAGGGCTCTGTCCTAAAACTTCTTTTCCTTTCTATACACTTATTTTCTTGATGTCTTGTTAGTTTCTGTGACTTCGATTATTACTTCTATGAAGATGACTACTAAATCTGTATTATGCAGCCTTCATCACAATTTTGAGTTTCAATTCCATTTAACTAAAAGCCTTTTGGACATTTCTACGTGGATACATTCATCTCAAACTAAACTTGTCCAAAATACTCATTATTTTTCCCTCTAAGCCCATCCCTCCTACTAACTTTCTTATTTCTTCTGTCCATGTTACCAACATCCTTCAAATAACCCATATTCTTAGCCCAGATATCATCAATCAAATGATCATCAAATATTTATTATGCTCCTACTATATGCAAGGCACTGTGCTAGAAACTAGTTCTTCATTCTCTTTCACCTCTTATTTAATCAGTTGTCTTTTTTTTTTCAATTTTAACTATATACTATATCTTGAAATGTTCCTTTACTCTTTACTTTCATTGCCACTGTGCTAGGAGAGATCTTGACTGCCTTACTTGGATTTAAAAAAAAAATTTTTCCTTATTTTTAATTTTTTCACTTTTTAAATATTATTTTTATTTGGTCAATTTCAAACACTATTCATTGAATACAAAAATCATTTTCTTTTCCTTCCTCCCCTCCCACCACCCCTCCCATTGCTGATGCGTGATTCCACTGGGTATCACATGTGTCCTTGATCTGAACCCATTTCCATGTTGTTGGTGTTTGTGCTAAGATGTTCATCTAGAGTCTACATCCCCAATCACATCCCCTCGAACCTCTGTAGTCAAGCAGTTGCCTTTCTTTGGTGTTTTCATTCCCACAGTTTGTCCTCTGCTTGTGGGTAGCATTTTTTCTTATAGATCCCTTCAGGTTGTTCAGGGACATTGCATTGACACTAATGGAGAAGTCCATTATGTTTGATTGTACCACAGTTTATCAGTCTCTGTGTACAATGTTCTCATGGTTCTGCTCCTTTTGCTCTGCATCACTTCCTGGAGGTCGTTCCAGTTCCCATGGAATTCCTCCAGTTTATTATTCCTTTGAGTACAATAGTATTCCATCACCAACATATACCACAATTTGTTCAGCCATTCCCCAAATAAAGGGCATCCACTCATTTTCCAGTTTTTATTTTTTTGCCACAATAAAGAGCTCAGCTATGAATACTCTTGTACAAGACTTTTTCCTTATTATTTCTTTAGGATACAAACACAGCAATGCTATGGCTGGGTCAAAACATAGGCAGTCTTTTAGTGCCTTTTGGGCATAGTTCCAAATCGCCCTCCAGAATGGTTGGATCAATTCACAACTCCACCAGCAATGAATTAATGTCCCAACTTTGCCACATCCACTCCAGCATTCATTACTTTCAATAGCTATCATGTTAGCCAATCTGCTAGATGTGAGGTGTTGTAGTTGTGTTCATATAGTTCCTGTGTTTGTCTCGGCAGATAGATTCCTAAGTATTTTATATTGTCTAAGGTGATTTTGAATGGAATTTCTCTTTCTAATTCCTGCTGCTGAGATGTGTTGGAGATATATAGAAATGCTGATGACTTATGTGGGTTTATTTTGTATCCTGCAACTTTATGAAAGTTGTTGATTATTTCCACTAACTTTTTAGTTGATTCTCTAGGATTCATTAAGTAGACCATCATATCATCCACAAAGAGTGATAACTTGGTCTCCTCATTGCCAATTTTATTACCCTCAATTTCTTTTTTCTTCTCTAATTTCTACTGCTAGTGTTTCTAGTTCAATGTTGAATAATAAAGGTGATAAGGGTCATCCATGTTTCACTCCTGATCTTTTTTTTTAACTTTTAAACATTATTTTATTTGTTCATTTTAAAACATTATTTCTTGGAAACAAAGATCATTTTCTTTTCCTCCCCCCCCCTCCCATCACCACTCCCATAGCCGACACATGATTCCACTGGGTATCACATGTGTCCTTTATTTGAACCCATTTCCATGTTGTTGGTATTTGCATTAGGGTGTTCATTTAGAGTCTCTCCTCAGTCATGTCCCCTCAACCCCTGTAGTCCAGAAGTTGCTTTTCCTCAGTGTTTTTACTCCCACAATTTGTCCTCTGCTTGTAGATAGTGTTTTTTCTCCTAGATTCCTGCAGGTTGTTCAGGGACATTGCATTGACACTAATGGAGAAGTCCATTATCTTTGATTATACCACAGTGTTTCAGTCTCTGTGTATAATGTTTTCCTGGTTCTGCTCCTTTCGCTCTGCATCATTTCCTGGAGGATGTTCCAGGCTCCATGGAATTCCTCCACTTTATTATTCCTTTTAGCACAATAGTATTCCATCACAACATATACCACAATTTATTCAGCCATTCCAGAATTGAAGGATATCCCCTCATTTTCCAATTTTTTTGCCACCACAAAGAGCACAGCTATGAATATTCTTGTATAGGTCTTTTCCTTATCATCTCTTTGGGGTACAAACCCAGCAGTGCTATGGCTGGATCAAAGGGCAGGCAGTATTTTATCACCCTTTGGGCTTAGTTCCAGGTTGCCCTCCAGAATGGTTGGATAAATTCACAACTCCAACAGCAAAGAATTAATGTCCCAACTTTGCCACATCCCCTCCAGCATTCATTGCTTTCCTTTGCTGTCATGTTGACCAATCTGCTAGTTGTGAGGTGATACCTCAGAGATGTTTTGATTTGCATCTCTCTGATTATCAGAGATTTAGAACACTATTTCATGTGCTTATTAATAGTTTTGATTTCTTTGGCTGAAAACTGCCTGTTCATGTCCCTTGGCCATTCAATTGGAGAATGGCTTCATTTTTTTGTACAGTTGATTTTGCTCTTTATAAATTTGAGTAATTATTCCTTTTGTCAGAGGTTTTTGTTATGAAAATTGTTTCCCAATTTGTTGCTTCCCTTCTCATTTTTTTTCATGATTTCCCTGGATATCCTTGATCTTTTGTTCTTCCAAATGAACTTTGTTATGGTTTTTTCTAATTCAATAAAAAAGTTTTTTTGGAAGTTCAATGGGTATTGCACTAAATAGATAAATAAGTTTGGGTAGGATGGGCATTTTTATTATATTGGTTCATCCTAACCATGAGCACTTAATGTTTTTCCAATTCCTCAGGTCTAGTTTTAGTGGGGTGAAGAGTGTTTTGTAGTTATGTTCATATAGTTCATGTTTGTCTCGGCAGATTGATTCCTAATGATTTTATTTTGTCTAAGGTGATTTTGAATGGTATTTCTCTTTCTAATTCTTGCTGCCGGGCTGTGTTGGAAATATATAGAAATACTGATGACTTATGTGGGTTTATTTTTTATCCTGCAACTTTGCTAAAGTTATTGATTATTTCGAGTAGCTTTTTGGTTAATTTTCTAGGATTCTTTAAATAGACCATCATATTAATCGCGAAGATGGATAACTTGGCTCTCTTAATGCCTTCAATTTCTTTTTCTTCTCTGCTAGTGTTTCTAGTACAATGTTAAATAATAGAGGTGATAATGGGCATCCTTGTTTCACTCCAAATCTTATTGGAAATGCATCTAGTTTTATCCCCATTGCAGATGATGTTAGCTGATAGTTTTAGATATATACTGTTTATTATTTTTAGGAACGATCCTTCTATTCCTATGATTTCTAGTGTTTTTAATAGGAATGGGTGTTGTATTTTATCAAAAGTTTTTTCTGCATCTATTGAGATATTCATGTGATTTTTGTTGGTTTGCTTGTTGATATGGTCAATTATATGGATGGTGTTCCTAATATTGAACCAGCCCTGCATTCTTGGTATAAATCCTACTTGATCATAGTGAATGACCCTTCTGGTCACTTGCTGGAGTCTTTTTGATAGTATCCTATTTAAGATTTTTGCATTTATATTCATTAGGGAGATTTGTCTATAGTTTTCTTTCTCCATTTTTGCCATCTGGCTTTGGAATCAGTACCATGTTTGTGTCATAAATGGAATTTGATAGAACTACCTCTTTGCTTATTATGTCAAAGAGTTTGTATAGTATTGGGGTTCACTGTTCTTTGAATGTTTGATAGAATTCACTTGTGAATCCATCAGGCCCTGAGGATTTCTTCTTAGGCAGTTCTTTGATAGCCTGTTGGATTTCTTTTTCTGATATGGGATTATTTAAGAATTCTATTTCTTCTTCTGGTAGTCTAGGTAATCTATATTTTTATAAATATTCATTCATATCGCCTAGATTAGTATATTTATTGCCATATAATTGGGCAAAGTAGTTTTTCATGATTGCCTTAATTTCCTCTTCTTTGGAGGTGAGGTCCCCCTTTTCATCTTTGATGCTTTTAATTTGCTTTTCTTCTTTCCTTTTTAAATAGATTGACCTATACTTTGTCTATTTTGTTTGTTTTTTCAAAGTACCAGCTTCTAGTATTGTTTATTAGTTTAATAGTTCTATCACTTTCAATTTTATTAATTTCTCCCTTAGTTTTTAAGATCTTTAGTTTGGTTTTCTTCTGGGGTTTTTTGATTTGTTCACTTTCAAGTTTTTTTATTTGCATTTCCAATTCATTGATCTCTGCCCTCCCTAATTTGTTAATATATGCACTCAGGGATATGAATTTCCTCTGAGTACTGCTTTGGCTGCATTTCATAAGGTTTGAAAGGATGTCTCACCATTGTCATTTTCCTCAATGAAATTATTTATTGTTTCTATGATTTGTTCTCTAACTTACTGATTTTTGAAGTATCATATTATTTAATTTCCAATTAATTTTTTATTTGGCTCTCCATGTACTCTTACTGATTATTATTTTTATTGCCTTATGATCTGAAAAAGTTGCATTTATTATTTCTCATTTTCTGCAATTGTATGTCATGTTTCTCTGACCTAGTATATGAACAATCTATGTGAATGTGCCATGTCATGCTGAAAAGAAGGTGTATTCCTTTTTGTCTCTATTTATTTTTCTCCATATGTCTATTAACTCTAATTTTTCTAAGATTTTATTCACATCTTTTTCCTCTTTCTTATTTATTTTTTTATTTGATTCATCTAAATTTGATAGTGGTTGGTTTAGGTCTCCCACTAATATGGCTTTACTGTCTATTGCCTCCTTCAATTCTCCTAGTTTCTACATTAGAAATTTGGGTGCTATACCATTTGGTGCATACATGTTGATTAGTGATATGTCCTCATTGTCTATACTCCCTTTTAACAGAATATATTTACCTTCCCTATCTTTTTTAATCGGGTCTATTTTTGTTTTGATTTTGTCAGATATGATTGCAATTCCTGCCTTCTTTCTGTCAGTTGAAGCCCAAAAGGTCTTACTCCATGCTTTAATTCTGACCTTGTGAGTTTCTGCCTGCCTCATGTGTATTTCTTTTAGACAACATATGGTAGGCTTTTGGATTCTAATCCATTCTGCTATTTGTCTATGTTTTATGGGGAGTTCATCCCATTCACGTTTTAACGTTATGATTGTCACTTGTTGATTCCCTGGCATTTTGATATCCTCCCCTAATTCTGACTTTTCTTCTTTAGCTACAACCTTTTACACCAGTAATTTACTTTAGATCAGTCCCCCTAGTCCCCTCCCTTGATATGCTTCCCTTTCTAGCCCCTCCTTTTTTGTACCCATCCCTTCCCCCTTCTCATTCCCTCCTTTTTATATTCCCTTCCCCCCTCCATTTCCTTAATTTCCCCTTCTCTCTTACCCTGTTGGATAAGATAGAATTCAAGATCCCAATGGATCTAGATGTTCTTCCCTCTCAGAGTTGGTTTCACTGAGAGTAAGGTTTAAGTAATATGTATTCGTACTCTTTTCCTCTCCTTCTTATAGGAGACTCCTTCCCCTCCCCTTTTCATGTGTATCTTTGTGTGACAAAGATTATTCTATTTAGGTTTTTTTTTTCTATTTCTTGAAGTATATCTTAGTACCATCAACGATCCCCCCTCCCTTTTTCTTTCTTCCTCCCCTTTCTTCATATTGTCTTGATGCTCTAATCTTTCCCTATGTGTGATTCTTCTAACTACTCTAATGATGCATACAATTTTTGAGAGTTACACATTACATTTTCCCCACATATTAATATATATAATTTGATATAAATGTAGTCCTTATAGAAGAGAGTTTGGATAAAAGAAAAACATAATGCTTTTTCTCCTTTTCTCTTTCCTTCATATTTACCTTTTCATGTTTCTCTTGCTCTTTGTGTTTGGATGCCAAACTTTCCAGAGAGCTCTGGTCTTTTCTTTATAAACACTTGGAAATCTTCTATTTTGTTGAATGCTCATACTTTCCCCTGGATGTATATAGTCAGTTTTGATGGATAGCTGATTCTTTGTTGAAGACCTAGCTCTCTTGCCTTTCTGAATATCATGTTCCATGCCTTATGGTTGTTTAGTATGGAAATTGCAAGGTCTTGTGTGTCCCTGATTGACATTCTTTTATATCTAAATAGTCTTTTTCTGGCTTCTTGTAAGTTTTTATCTTTTGCTTGAAAGCTTTGGAATTTGGCAATTACATTCCTGGGAGTTGTCTTTTGGGGATTTAGTGTAGAGGGTGTTCTGTGAACTCTTTCAATGCCTATATTGCCCCCTAGTTTTAGAATCTCCGGGCAGTTTTCTTGGATGATATCTTGTATTATAGTATCAAGATTATGGTTTATTTCTGGCTTTTCTGGTAGACCAATGATTCTCAGACTGTCTCTCCTTCCTCTATTTTCCAGGTCTGTCACCTTATCAGTGAGATATTTTATGTTATCTTCTAATTCCTTAATCTTTTGACTTTGCATTATTAATTCTTGCACTTTTACAAGATCAGTGTCTTCCAGTTGCCTGATTTTGACCTTTAAAGACTAATTTTCCTTTTCAGTTTGTTCTGTTCTGCTTTTTGAGGCTTCAAGCTGTTTCTGCAGTTGCTCATTTTTATCCTTCAGATTGCTGATTTCCTTTTGCATTATTTCCCATTTTTCCTGCCAGAAGGCTTCCATCTTCACGATACCTTCCAATTTAAATTCTTTAAGAGCATGTGGACAATTTCCATTTCTTTTGGAAGGTTTTGTTGCATTTGTTTGTGTTTCCTCTTCTATTTCCTCTGTATTCTGTTTTTTTCCTCCATAAAATGTATTCAAAGTCACCCCCTTCTTCTTGCTTTTCTTGGTGTTGGGAGGCTGTTGCTCCTGTGCACTGTTTGCCATCTCTATGGTTTTTTTCTCCCTTTTCCAGTCAGAAATCTGAGTGAGGAGGGCTTGCACTCAGTGTAAGGGTCAAATGATCAAGGCTTTAGCCTTGGGCTAATTCTCAGTTCTCCACATCTGCTCTGTCTTCCCGGGGAAGCCCAGGGTCTTCCCTCCCTTGCCTGCTGGTGTTTCAGGTGTTATTGCTCTCAGGTGTAGTTCTTTGGTGGTCTTAGTTAACTCCCAAGACCTGTGGGTGCCCTTTGCTCACTTCATGGGATCTCTTCATGTACTCATTGATTATAGCTTGCTAGTTCTTGGAGCCTGAGATCTGAGTTCCCCTCGCGTGCCTGCTTGGGTTTCAGCTGTTACTACTCTCAGGAGTAGGTTCTTGGTGGTCTTATTCAGGTCCCCAGACATGGGGATGCCCTTTGTTCAGTCCTGGGGTGCCCTTCCCTCACTTGTTGATTCTGGCCGGTGCTGACTTAAAGTCTGGTTCCAGTTGGTGTGGTGGGTGGGGTAGGGTGAGTCAGTTTTTCGTTTTCTTATATTGTAGAAATGCCGGAATCCCACCTACCTTTAGTCCTGCGCTTTAGTGTGGGGTCTCTCCTTTCTCATGAGGATGATTTTTTTTGTTTGTTTGTTTTTGGGGGGTCTCTTGACATTTTGACCTGTGTCCTTGGGTCTGAGGAGAGGAAGCGAGCCACATCTATTCTGCAGCCATGCTTACCTGGAATTCATTCCTGATCTTATTGGGAATGCATCTAGTTTATCCCCATTGCAGATGATGTTTACTGATGGATTTAGATAGATACTGTTCATTATTTTTTAGGAAAGATCCTTCTCTTCCTATACTTCATAGTGTTTTTAACGGGAATGTATGTTGTATTTTATCAAAGGCTTTTTATGCATAGATTGAGATAATCATGTGATTCTTGTTGGTTTGCTTGTTGATATGGTCAATTATATGGATGCTTTTCCTGATATTGAACCATCCTTGCATTCCTGGTGTAAATCCCACCTGATGAAAATAAATAACCCTCATGATGAATTGCTAGAGTCTTTTTGCTAGTATCCTGTTCAAGATTTTTTCATCTATGTTCATTAAGGAGATTGGTATATAGTTTTCTTTCTCCATTTTTGGCCTGCCTGGGTTTGGGATCAGTACAATATTTGTGTCATAAAATTAATTTGGTAGAACTCCCTCTTTGCTTATTATGTAAAATAGTTTACATAGTATTGGGATTAGCTGTTCTTTGAATGTTTGATAGAATTCTCTTATGAATCCATCAGGTCCTGGGGATTTTTTCTTTGGGAGTTCTTTCATGACCTGTTCAATTTCTTTTTCTGATATGGGATTGTTTAAGAATTGTATTTCTTCTTCTTTTAATCTAGGCGATTTATATTTTTCTAAATATTCATCCATTTCACCTAGATTGGCATATTTATTGTCATATAATTGGGCAAAATAGTTTTAATGATTGCCTTAATTTCCTCTTCATTGGAGGTGAGTTCTCCATTTCTATTCCTAATAGTGTTAATTTGATTTTCTTCTTTCCTCTTTTTTTATTAGATTGACCAATATTTTGTATATTTTGTTTGTTTTTTTCAAAATACCAGCTTCCAGTCTTATTTATTAGTTCAATAATTCTATCACTTTTGATTTTATTAATTTCTCCCTTCATTTTTAGGATCTCTAATTTGGTTTTCTTCTGTGGGTTTTTAATTTGTTTGCTTTTGAGTTTTTTGATTTGCATGTCCAATTTATTGACCTCTGTCCTCCCTAATTTGTTACTATATGAACTCAAGGATATAAATTTTCCCCTGAGTACTGCTTTGGCTGCATCCCATAGAAACTGAAAGGATGTCTCATCATTGTCATTTTCTTCAATGAAATTATTAATTGCTTCTATGATTTGTTCTCTAACTAGTTGATTTTGGAGAATCATATTATTTAGTTTCTAATTAATTTTTTATTTAACCTTTACTCATCATTATTTTTATTGCCTTATAATCTGAAAAGATTTCATTTATTATTTCTGATTTTCTGCAGTTGTATGCCATGTTTTTATGACCTAATATATGGTAAATCTTTGTGAATATACCATGTGCTGCTGAAAAGAAATTGTATTCCTTTTTGTCCCTATTTCTTTTTCTCCATATATCTACTAACTCTAATTTTTCTAAGATTTCTTTCACCTCTTTAACCTCTTTCTTTTTTCTTTTTTCTTTGATTTATCTAAATTTGATAGTGTTAGATTCAGGTCTCCCATTAGTATAGTTTTACTATCTATTTCCTCCTTCAATTCTCCTAGTTTCTCCATTAGAAATTTGGGTGCTATACCATTTGGTGCATACATGTTGATTAGTGATATTTCCTCATTATCTATACTCCCTTTTATTAGGATGTATTTTCCTTCCCTATCCCTTTTAATCAGATCTATTTTTACTTTGGCTTATTCAGATATCATGATTGCTACTCCTGCCTTCTTTCTATCAGTTGAGGCCCAGTAGGTCTTGCTCCACCCTTTAATTCTGACATTGTGAGTATCTGCCTGCCTTATGTGTGTTTCTTGTAGACAATATATGGTAGGATTCTGGATTCTAATTAACTCTCCTATTCATCTACATTTTATGGGTGAGTTCATCCCATTCACATTCAAAATAATGATTGTCACTTTTGATTCCCTAGCATTTTGATATCCCCTCCTTGTTCTGAACATTCTTCTTTTACTATATCCTTTTAAACCAGTGGTTTATTTTTCGTCAGTCCCCCTATTCCCCTCCCTTGATATGCTTCCCTTGCTAGTCTCTCCCTTTTTGTTCCCTTCTTGTTTTTTAGGATCTGTTAAGTACCCTCCTCCCTCTCCTTCCCTCCCTTTTTTTTGAGCTCCCTCTCCCCTGCCCCCCTTAATTTTCCCTTCTTCCTTGCCCTGTAGAATAAGATAGACTTCAAGATCCCAATGGATCTCAATGCTCTTCCCTCTCAGAATTGATTTCACTGAGAGTAATATTCAAGTATTACCTATTATACTCTCTTCCTCTCCCTCTTCTAAGAGTGTTCTTCCCCTCCCCATCCCATGTGTATCTTTGTGTGACAAAGATTATTCTATTTATTTTATTTCTTCAAGTATCTCTTAGTACCATCAGCTATTCCCCCTCACCCTTTTGTCATATCATTTTATAGCCTTTAATGCCCCAATCTTTTTCTATGAATGATTCTTCTATTTACTATAATAATGAAAACATTTTTGAGAATTATAAATAACATTACCCCATATATTAACATATATAATTTGATCTAATTGTAGACATTAAAGAAGAGAGTTTGAATAAAAAAAAGAAAAAAACATTTTTTCTCCTTTTCCCTCTCTTTAAATATTTACCTTTTCATGTTTCTCTTGATCTTTGTATTTGGATATCAAACTTTCTGCTTAGTTCTGGTATTTTCTTTATAAACACTTGGGAATATTCTATTTTATTAAATTCCTATACTTTCCCCTGGAAGTATATAGTTAGTTTTGATGGATAGGTGATCCTTCATTGAAGACCCAATTCTCTTGCTTTTCTGAATATTATGTTCCAAGCCTTGTAGTCCTTTAGTGTGGATGCTGCCAGGTCTTGTGGGATCCTGATTTGTGCTCCTTTATATCTGAATTGTCTCTTTTTGGCTTCTTGTAGGATTTTTCTCTTTAGCTTGAAAGCTCTGAAATTTGGCAGTTACATTTCTGGGAGTTGTTTTTTTGGGGGGGGTTTAGTGTAGAGGGTGTTCTATGATCTCTTTCAAAGTCTATTTTGCCCTCTTCTTCAAGAACTTCAGGGCAGTTTTCTTGGATGATGTCTTGAAGTTTGGAGTCAAGTTTTCTGTTTATTTCTGGCTTTTCAGGTAGACCAATGATTCTCAAATTGTCTCTCCTTCCTCTGTTTTCCTGATCTGTCACCTTGTTAGTAAGATATTTTATGCTTTCTTCTATTGTGTTAGTCTTTTGACTTTGCTTTATTAATTATTGCTATTTTGCCAGATCATTGGTTTCCAGTTGCTCAACTATGGTCCTTAAGATCTGGTTTTTCTGCTTTAATCTTTTGGTATTCAGCTATTATTTCTTCATTTAAAAAAAAACCATTTCCCACTTTTCTTTCCAGAAGGCTTCCATCTTTTTGATAAGCTCCATTTGATAATCTTCCAGGTCTTGTGGACAATCTCCCCCCCTTTTTTGGTTTTGCCTTTGTTTGAATTTTGTCCAGTATTTCCTCTGTAGCCTGGGGTTTTTCCTCCATAAAAATTCTCAAGGGTCACAGCCTTCTTTGGTTTTTATTTTTTTTGGAAGGATTTTGAGGCTCCTGTGCACTATTAGCCATTTTTCTGGATGTTTTCCCTTCCCTCTTTAGTCAGAAATCTGAGTCAGCTGGGCAGGTTCTATGAGTATGGAATTAAGGAGCAAGCATTTTGCTTGGGGCAAGTTCTCGATTCTGCACAGTCCTTTGCAACTCTTCTTGGTGCCACCCTCCCGGGGGTGCTCAGGGTCTGTGCTCTCCTGTCTGCCTGGTTTTCTGGTCTAGCTGCTTTCAGGGGTGGGTGTCCCCTGAGGTCCTATTCAGCTCCTAAGGACCCAGAAGTCCCCCCTGGTCACCCCAGAAGCACTCCTCACTCACTCCCTGGCTCCAACAGGAAGGCTGGCTTTTGGGCAACTAAGATCTGCACTCTCTCGCTTGCTGGGGTTTTCTACCTAGCTGCCTTCAGGCGTGAGTCCCCTCCATTCCTAGTCAGCTCCCAAGGACCCAGAGGTGCCCCCTACTCACTCCAGAGTTGCCCCTTGCTCATTCATCTTGGCAATATCTAGCTCTGGCTCTGTAGGTGGGGTTGGGGGAGGGTGGATCAGATCACATTTGGGTGGAAGCCCTTTCACCCTCTTATAGACTGGAAAAGCCCCAATCCCACACACCTTCAATTCTGCGCCCTACTGTACAGCTCCTTCACTCCTCTGAAAATGATTCTTAAGGTCTTTTGGGGTAGTCCTTGTTGGTGTATGCTGGGTAGAGTAAATAACCCATGTTTAGACTGCTGCCATGCTTACCTGGGACCTCTTACTTAGATTGTTATAACAGCATTCTTATTGGCCTCACTTTATCCAAAATCTTCCTTCTTCAGCTCAGGATAATTTATACACAGCAGCAAAATTGATATTTCTAAAATGAAATTGATATGGCAACTGAAAATCTAGCTCTCATAGTGCTAAACATGTAAACAAGGAGATCTGAGCTAAAATGCTGCTTCATACATTAGTTGTTTGACAGTGGGAAAATCGCTTAACCTGTCTATGCCTCAGTTTCCTCATTTGTAAAATCAAATTTTACTGTATGGTCTCTAGAGTCTCTTTTCTTTAACCTATTGCTTTGCAGTTCCCCACTCCAGGAAGATTCAGTAGCTTCTTACTGTCTATAGAATGAAATGCAAACTCCTCTAATTGGCTTTTAAAGATCTTCTCAATACTACTCAAATATATAATTCTATAATATTTACACATTACTCTTCCTCAGATACTCTTAAGTTATACACTGCCTCTACTATTTCTTTCTTTTGTATAAACTGTCCTCTATACCTGGAATGTATATATTGTAATAATTAAAATAATATTTCTACATATATATATATATATATATATATACATATATATATATATATAATAAAGTTTATTGGAAGGGTAGACAACATTTCTATAAGTAACCTGACCATGTGGTACTTAGCCTACATGTATCTTCTCTCCTCCCCCCTCACCTGCCTTCACTGTCTCTTCTTTCTCCCTTTAAATTCTCCCCAGATCTCTCGTGGTTCTTCCAATTCTGCCCCAAACCTTAACTTTTATTGACATACTGAACGTATACGGAGGCAACCCTGGCAACTGTGGTATGTCAGGAATATTTGATAGACAGGTAAAGCTACTCAGGAGGGGGAGGGGATGAGCTTCCTTGACACAATCCCCCCTGTGATCCAATGGATGATTTAAATATAACTGTCTTATAACTAAATATCTTCAAGCTAAAAGTACATACAATATTTCATTTTTCTAAGAGGTAGTTACAATAGTTAGAGATGAGAGTAAAAATACCAAATACTGATTAATAGATGCATTGACAAAATGCCAATTAGGGGGCAGTCCCCTTTGGCATAAGAGTTTACATTCAGAATAAGTATGTTCAACCCCCTTCAATTCAGTTCTTTATACGCCAAAGTTCATTCTGGATCTTTTGATGCAGTGTGTAGCTTCATCAGGCATCTTTACAGGACCTTCTCCAAAAGGATCCACTTTCTTGATTTGGGATGTTGGCAAGTTTCTTTTCCTAAAATTTCTCCAAAAAATTTTAAACCTTGAATTTTAGGATAATTACACAATTCATCCCTGAGGAGGGTATTGGCAAACACCAGAATCACACTGGGATACATGATTAAGTTATGAGGTATATGAAACAATTGTCAAAAGAAAAAACAAAACAAAAACAAACCACCAAAACTATCCCAAAGTAAAATAGTAAAAATTACATTCCGTATAAAAATAAGAAATATAGAAATAAATGATAAAAATAAAATAACAATCTTATATGTATAAAATTCTGACTAAAAATAAAAATATCCTGTAAAAGGTTCTTGAATCTCAGCAAGGACAAATTAAAGTGACTTATGTCCCACCAGCCTGTAGGACAATATCAGCAATTCAGCACCTAACCCATTTGGAGCCAGGACTACAGAAAATTGCCAAACTATAAGAGAGAAAGGACTAAGTTTTAGCAGCAAATGGAAAAATTCATTCCCTGGTCTGATTTTACCTTCACTGTCAAAGATAAAGGGAGCCAGGATGATAGCCAACCTGAGGTACTTGACTCAAAGTATTGCACATGTAGTGTGGTTCAAGGAAATTCTGCATCTTAACATATGTCACGTGCCGCAACCACAATTCGTAGTCTAGGTTAAAGTCCTTGCCTATTGGCAGAGAAGTTCAACAATCCTCCCTGGATTAGAATTGGTCTGTTTTGATCTCATGCTACTTGGCACTGTATATTGGCTCTTTTGTTCCCTTCTCCTGGAATCAGACATAATCATTAAACAAAGTCCCATAATATTTATCAATAAATGGCACGTTTCCATAGTCAAAAGCCTTTTGGGTATGAATATTACTAGGGCTAATAGATACTGTAAACTTATACTGTAAATTTTATCCTACAAGTAAAAAAAATTAATACTGATTTCATGTACTTCAAGTATCACCAATGTTAGGTACAAAGAAAGAAAACAATCAAATATCCTATTACAAACATAAAGAGAGAAAAAATGTTTTAAATCATAATTTCCCAGTTCACATTCCATGTGACAATGTGTTAGCTGAGCAGAGGCACAAAACAAAAGGTGCTCATTCAAAAATGAAATGTAGATCACTCTTAACTTGGCCAGTATCCACAGTGTGAGTGAACATAAGTTTTTCACTAAGTAAAAACCTTTTAAAAACAGTAGTACAACAACTAATACAGATTATAAAAAGTACCAAAAATCCCCAAAATTATAAGAGCCCATTTATGACAATAGGAGACAAACCCACTATCATTAGGATTTACATGACTTCATATGTGACATTTAAAAACCTATGAACACATGAATACTTGTCACAAATTCTACAGAATTAGCCAATCCTTCAACCTTGGCAAAGGTATTGTTGACAAAGTCTATTATTACCATAATCCCAAAATTTGGTGGGAGAGAAACTCAGAAAAACCTCTGTACTGGTGATGAAGAATTACAAATATAAGAAATCCATTTCAAAGCTAAAGGGTTTCACAGGAAAAAAACTCATTCCCACCTCCTGGATGAGATTATAACACATTACAGGTTAACTAAGCCACTTGAGCACCTCCCTCCCTCTTGATATGAGATT